>NC_090845.1:107566749-108191749 GCF_028021215.1 Eschrichtius robustus
GTTTGTACATACTGGTTTATATCTCTTAATCCCATACCCCTAATTGGCCCCTCCCCCGTTCCCTCTCCCCTTTGGTAACCACTTGTTTGTTTTCTATATTTGTGAGTCTGTTTCTGTTTTGCATATTAATTCCTTTGTATTATTTTCTTAGATTCCACGTATATGTGATATCAAACAGTATTTGTCTTTCTCTGTCTGACTTACTTGACTAAGCATAGTATTCTCTAGGTCTATCCACCTTGCTGCAAATGGCAGAGTTTTATTCCTTTTTATGACTGAGTAATATTCCATTGTATGTATACCACATCTTCTTTATACATTCATCTATTGATAGGCACTTTGGTTGCTTCCATATCATTGCTATTGTAAATAGTGCTGCTATGATCATTGTGGTGCATTATCTTTTTGAGTTAGTGTTTTCGTATTTTCTGGATATATATCCAGGAGCAGAATTGCTGGATTACATAGTAGTACTACTTTTCATTTTTTGAGGACTTTCCGTACTGTTTTCCATAGTGGCTGCACCAATTTAAATTCCCACCAACAGTGTACAAGGGTTCCCATTTCTCCACATCCTCACCAACAGTTCTTATTTGTAGACTTTTTAATGTTAGCCATTTTGACAGGTGTGAGATGATACATCTCATTGTTGTTTTGGTTTGCATTTCTCTGAAAATTAGGGATATTGAGCATCATTTCATGTGCCTATTAGCTATCTGTATGTTTTCTTTGGAGAAGTGTCTATTTAGGTCTTCTGCCCACTTTTTGATTGGGTTGTTTGATTTTTTGTTATTGAGTTGTATGAGCTGTTTGTATATTTTGGAAATTAATCCCTTGTTGGTTGCATCATTTGCAAATATTTTCTCTCATTCTGTAGGTTGTCTTTTCGTTTTGATGGTGTTTTCCTTTGCTGTGAAAAAGCTTATAAGTTTAATTAGGTCCCATTTATTTATTTTTGCTTTTATGTCTTTTGTCTTGGGTGACTGATCCAAGAAAATATTGTTACAGTTTATATCAAAGAGTGTTCTGCCTATGTTCTCTTCTGGGAGTTTTATAGTTTCAGGTCTTAACATTTAGGTCTTTAAACAATTTTGAATTTATTTTTGTGTATGGTGTGAGGGAGTGTTCTCATTTCATTCTTTTACATGTGGCTGTCCAGTTTTCCCAGCACCACTTGTTGAAGAGACTATCTTTTCTCCATTGTATACTCTTGCCTCCTTTGTTGCAGATTAAGTGACCATAGGTATGTGGGTTTATTTCTGGACTCTATTCTGTTCCATTGATCTAGGTGTCCGTTTTTGTGCTAATAACAAGCTGTTTTGATTACTATAGCTTTGTAGTATAGTCTGAAGTCTGGGCAGGTGATACCTTCAGCTTTGTTCTTTTTTCTCAAAATTCCTTGGGTAATTCAGCATCTTTTTTGAAACCATATGAATTTTACAATTATTTGTCCTAGTTCTGTGAAAAACGTCATGGGTGTTTTGATAGGGATTGCGTTAAATCTATGGATTGCATTAAATCTATGGATTGCTTTGGGTAGTATGGCCTTTTTTTTTTGCCTGAGATTCCATATATATGTGTTAGCATATGGTATTTGTTTTTCTCTTTCTGACTTACTTCACTCTGTATGACAGACTCTAGGTCCAGCCACCTCACTACAAATAACTCAATTTCGTTTCTTTTTATGGCTGAGTAATATTCCATTGTATATATGTGCCACATCTTCTTTATCCATTCATCTGTTGATGGACACTTAGGTTGCTTCCATGTCCTGGCTATTGTAAATAGAGCTGCAATGAACATTTTGGTACATGACTCTTTTTGAGTTATGGTTTTCTCAGGGTATATGCCCAGTAGTGGGATTGCTGGGTCGTGTGGTAGTTCTATTTTTAGTTTTTTAAGGAACCTCCATACTGTTCTCCATAGTAGCTGAATCAATTTACATTCCCACCAACAGTGCAAGAGGGTTCCCTTTTCTCCACACCCTCTCCAGCCATTTTAACTACATTATTTTTTCCAATCCAAGAGCACGGGATATATTTTCTTCCTTTGTATCATCTTCAGTTTCCTTCATCAGTGTTTTATAGTTTTCAGAGTATAGTTCTTTCACTTCCTTGGTTTACTTTATTCCTATATATTTTATTTTGTTATGAGATTTTAAATGGGATATTTTAAACTTTCTGTTTCTGATAGTGATTAACTATTATAGAAAACAACAGCTTTCTGTATATTAATGTTGTATCCTGTAACTTTGCTTAATTCATGTATTACTTCTAATAGTTTCTGAGTGGAGAGTTTTGTTTTTTCTATATAAAGTATATGTAATCTGCAAATAGTGACAGTTTTCCTTTTTTCCTTCCAATTTGGATTCCTTTTATTTCTTTTTCTTTTCTAATTGTTGTGGCTAGGACTTCAAATACTATGCTAAATAGAAGTGACAAGAGTAGGCATCTTTGTCTTGTTCCTAAATTTAGAGGAAAGGCTTTCAGCTTTTCACCATTGAGAATGATGTTAGCTGTGGGTTTGTCATAAAAGGCCTTTATTATGTTGAGATATTTTCTCTCTATACCCACTTTGATGAGAGGTTTTTATCATGAATAGATGTTGAATTTTGTCACATGCTTTTTCTGCATCTATTGAGATGATCAAGTGAATTTATCATTCCTTTTGTTAATATGGTGTATCACATTAATTTGTGAATGTTGAACCATCCTTGTGTCCCTGGAATAAATCCCACTTGATCAGGGTGTATGATCTTTTTATATATTGTTGGATTTGGTTTGCTAATATTTTGTTGAGGATTTTTACATGTATATTCATCAAAGCTATTGGCCTGTAATTTCCTTTTTTGTGGTGTCTTTGTCTGGTTTTGGTATCAAGGTAATGTTGGCTTTGTAGAATGAATTTGGCAGTGTTCTGTCCTCTTCAATTTTTTAGAATAGTTTGAGAAGGATAGGTATTCGTTCTTTTTTAAATATTTTGCAGAATTCCTATGTGAAGCTGTCCAGTCCTGGAATTTTGTTTGCTGGTAGTTTTTCTTTTTAAGTTGCAAATTCATTTTCATTGTTACTAGCGATCAGTCTGTTCAAATTGTCTGTTTCTTCTTGATCTGGGTTTTGCAGGTTGTATGCTTCTTGAAATTTGTCCATTTTTTCTATGTTGTCAGATTTGTTGGCGTGTAACTGTTCATAGTATTCTCTTATTATTTTTTTTGTATATCTGTGTCATGGATTGTTATTTCTCCTTTTTTCTTTCTTTCTTTTTTTAAAATTTGTGTCCTGTCTCTTTACTTCTTGGTGAGCCTGGCTAAAGGATTTTCAATTTTGTTTATCTTTTTAAAAAAACCCAATCTTGGTTTCTTTGATCTTTTCTGTTGTGTGTTTTTTTTAAATCTCTATTTTATTTATTTCCTTTCTGAACTTTATTATTTCTTTCCTTTTGCTGACTTTGGGCTTTATTTTTTCTTTCCTTTCTAATTCCTTCAGATTGAAGGTTAGGTTGTTTATTTGAGATTTTTCTTATTTCTTGTTTTTTTTTTTGCAGCCTTTAGAATTCTCTCTTTATTTTTACTTTTTCCTTTTAATTATGATATGTCTTGGTGTGGGTCTGTTTGGGTTCGTTCAGCTTATTTGGGACCCTCTGTGCTTCCTGTACCTACATATCTGTTTCCTTCTTTAGGTTTGGAAAGTAGTCAGCCATGATTTCTTCAAAAACATTTTCAATCCCCTTCTCCCTCTTCTTCTGGAACCCCTATAACGTGAATGTTGGAACACTTAATGTTATATCAGAGATCTCTTAAATTGCTTTCATTTTTTAAAACTTGTTTTTCTTTCTGCTCTTCTAATTGGATGATTTCCATTGTTCTGTCTTCCAAATCACTTATGCATTTTTCTGTATTACTTAGTCTGCTACTCATTCCTTCTAGTGTGTTTCTCATTTCAGCTATTGATTTCTTCATTTCTGATTGGGTCTTTTTCATATTTTCTAGTTCCTTGTTAAAATGTTCACTGTGTACATCAATGCTGTTTCCTCATTCAGTTAGCGTTTCTATTACCAATGTTTTGAACTCTTTATGTGGTAGATTGTTTTTATTTATTCATTTATTTTTAACATCTTTATTGGAGTATAATTGCTTTACATTGTTGTGTTAGTTTCTGCTGTATAACAAAGTGAATCAGCTATATGTATACATATATCCCCATATCCCCTCCCTCTTACATCTCCCTCCCACCCTCCCCATCCCACCCCTCTAGGTGGTCACAAAGCACCAAACTGATCTCCCTGTGCTATGCGGCTGCTTCCCACTAGCTATCTATTTTACATTTGGTAGTGTATATATGTCCATGCCACTCTCTCACTTCATCCCAGCTTACCCTTTCCCCTCCCCGTGTCCTCAACTCCATTCTCTACCTCTGCATCTTTATTCCTGTCCTGCCCCTAGGTTCTTCATGACCATGTTTTTGTTTTTTATTTTTAGATTCCATATATATGTGTTAGCATACGGTATTTGTTTTTCTCTTTCTGACTTACTTCACTCTGTATGACAGACTCTAGGTCCATCCACCTCACTACAAATAACTCAATTTCGTTTCTTTTTATGGCTGAGTAATATTCCATTGTATATATGTGCCACATCTTCTTTATCCATTCATCTGTTGATGGACACGCAGGTTGTTTCCATGTCCTGGCTATTGTAAATAGAGCTGCAATGAACATTGTGGTACATGACTCTTTTTGAATTATGGTTTTCTCAGGGTATATGCCCAGTAGTGGGATTGCGGGGTTGTATGGTAGTTCTGTTTTTAGTTTTTTAAGGAACCTCCATACTGTTCTCCATAGTGGCTGTATCAATTTACATTCCCACCAACAGTGCAAGAGTGTTCCCTTTTCTCCACACCCTCTCCAGCATTTGTTGTTTGTAGATTTTCTGATGATGCCCATTCTGACTGGTGTGAGGTGATACCTCATTGTAGTTTTGATTTCTCTAATGATTAGTGATGTTGATCATCCTCTCATGTGTTTGTTGGCAATCTGTATATCTTTGGAGAAATGTCTATTTAGGTCTTCTGTCCATTTTTGGATTGGGTTGTTTGTTTTTTTGATATTGAGCTGCATGAGCTGCTTGTAAATTTTGGAGATGAATCCTTTGTCAGTTGCTTCATTTGCAAATATTTTCTCCCATTCTGAGGGTTGTCTTTTCGCCTTGTTTATGGTTTCCTTTGCTGTGCAAAAGCTTTCAAGTTTCATTTGTCTCTCACAGCTGATCACTGTCCTCAGCCTCTGTTGCTTCTGCCCTGTTGTGGATTCACTCCACAGGACAGGCGGGGCCCTTGTGGTTTCTCTTCATGTATTGAGGGGTGTGCTGTGGTGGACTGATCACTGTCAGAGTTCTGAGCAGCTTCTGAAGTCCTGCTTGATTAAGTACCAACAATGGCCACCGCCACCCCACTTGGACTCTACCTCGGAACCAGTCACCTTTGCATTCCTCTGTGACTCTTTTTCCAGGTTATGGCTGACCCAGATCCAGTGCTATATTGTGTGGAATGAGTGGGGGCTGGAGCATTCACTCAGCTTGGGCTAGGGCACGTGGTGAGATGCTTGGGGGGAACCTGGCAGCTGCTCTCTCCACCTTGCCACATGGCGAGCCAGGGTGTGCGGGCTCCTCATGAGCGGAGCCCTGGCTTTCCCAGCCTTCTATTTTTCCCAGAAGTTTTCCAACCAGCCACAGGGCTTGTCGGCCCCATTGGGAGCCCAGGACTGGGATGCTGAGTCTGCGGCTTGACTCACTCACTCCTCATGGTGGCTGTCCACCCACGTAGCCTCTCTTTTCCTCTGAGTCCCATCCCAGGAGCACAGGTCCCAACCTGATCGCTTTTCTTCCTTTCCTACAGAATTACATATGGATTTTTCCAACAGTCTTGATTGTGTAGGAGTCTTTCTGCCAGTTTCCAGTTAGTTTTCAGTGAGACTTGTTCCACCTGTAAATGTATTTTTGATGTGTTTGTGGGAGGAGGTGAGCTCCATGTGTTCTTACTCTGCCATCTTGAGTCACCAGCCTTCTACAGTCATTAAAAAAAAAAGACAATAAATGGAACTAGCTGTATACTTGACAAAGGTGAAAAAATAATTATGAATTGGAAGCTAGTACTTGGGAATTAGAACACATGGCAGAGGAAAAATTGGAAATATGGAGAAGATCACTTTGAAAAAAATCATGAGCTTGTAGAAAATTCAAAATAATCAACAAAAAACTCCTGGAATTAATTAGCAATTATAGCAAGCTTGCAGGATATCAGGTTAATAATCCAAAGTAACTAGTTTTCATATATTCCAGCAATGAAAAATGGAATTTGAAATTAAAAACATAATAATATGAGTTACATTAGCACCCCAAAAATGAAATACTTAAGTATAAATCTAACAAAAATATATACAATACCTATATGAGGAAAACTACCAGTCTCTGATGAACAGAATCAAAGAACTAAAATAATGGGGAGAGACTGCATTTTAATGGATAGGAAGATTCAATAAGGTAAAGATGTCAGGTCTTCCCAACTTGATCTATGTATGCAACGTAATCCCAAAGTCAAGTTATTTTGTGGATACATACAAACTGATTCTAATGTTTATATGGAAAAGCAAAAGACCCACAATAGTAAACACAATATTGAAGGAGGATAACAAAGGTGGAAGACTGACACTACCTGACCTCAAGTCTTACTATAAAGCTATAGGAATCAAGACAGTGTGGTATTGGTGAAATAATAGAAAAGTGGTTCAATGGAACAGAATAGAGAGCCCAGACATAGACACATTTGATGAAATAGCAAAGGCAATGCAGTGGAGCAAAGATATCCTTTTCAAGAAATGGTGCTGGAACAGCTGTACATCCACATGTAATAAAAGGAATCCAGACAGAGACCTTACACCCTTCACAAACATTAGATCAAAATGGATCATACACTTAAATTGAAAACAAAATATCAAAACTCCTGAAAAAAGCATAGGATAAAACTATATAAGTATGTTGATGACTTTTCTAGGTACAACACCAAAGGCATGATCTATGAAAGAAATGATTGATAAGCTGGACATCATTAAAATTAAAAACTTTTGCTCTGTGAAAGACAAGTCAAAAGAATGAGAAAGAAAGCCACAGACTAGGAGAAAATAATTGCAAATGATACATCTGATAAAGGACTGTTATTTAAAATAAACAACAACAAAAAAACCTCTAAAAGCTCAATGATAAGATAACAAACAACCCATTTAAAAAAATGGGCCAAATATCTTAAAAGACACCTCACCAGGCAAGATATACAGATGGCAAATAAGCATATGTGGAGATGCTCCACATCATAGGTCATCACGGAAATACAAATTAAAACAACCAGTACACACCTATGAGAATGGACAAAATCCAGATGGTCAACACCAAATTCTGGCAAGGATGTGGACTGACAGGAATTCTCATTCACTGCTGCTAGGAATGCAAAATGATAGAGTCACTTTGAAGACAGTTTCGTAGTTTCTTACAAAACTAAACATACTTTTACCATAAAATCCAGTAATCATGTTCATTGGTATTTACCCAAAGGAGTTGAAAACATATGTCTACACAGAAACCTTCACATGGACGTTTACAGCAGCTTTATTGATGATTGTCAAAACATGGAAGCAACCAAGATGTCCTTCAGTAGGTGAATGAATAATAAACTCTCATACATCTAGACAATGGAATATTATTCAGCACTAAAGAAAAATGAGGTTTTAAGCCATGAGAAGATACGGAGGAACCTTTACTGTGTATTACTACATGAAACAAACAAATCTGAAAAGTCTACATACTATATCATTCCAACTATATGACATTCTGGAAAAGGCAGAAATATGGAGACAGTAAAAAGATCCATTATTGCCATGGGTTAAGGGGTTGTGATGGTTAAACAGGTGGAGCACAGAAGGTTCTTAGAGCAGTGAAACTACCTTGTATGATACTATAATGGTCAATACATGCCATTATACATTTATCTAAACCCATAGAATGTACAACACCAATAGAGGTTCCTAAGGTTAACTTTGGGTGATTATCAGGTTTCAATGTATGTTCCTCAGTTGTAACAAATGTACCACTCTGTCAGACCTGTGGGACACCATCAAACTTACTAATATTCAAATTATGGGAGTCCAAGAGGGAGAGGAGAGAGACCAAGGGGCAGAAAGAATTTTTGAAAAAATCTTTTAAAAGTTTGGTAAATTTGATAAAATACAGAAATCTACAAATTTGGCAAAATGCCTAAACTTATACATCCTAAACCTCACCCTTATCCTGGTTTCTCTTCCTTTTCTTATAAAGACATCAGTCAGGTTGGATTAGGACCCCACCCTTCTGACCTCATTTAACCTTAATTACATCTTTAAAGTCACAGTGCCCAAATACAGTCATATGGGGTGGGAGTTAGGGCTTGAATATATGAGTTTTGAGGGAACACAATTCAGTCCATAATAGTTGTGTAGCCCAAGAACACAATTACAAAATTATAGATTGTCATATCTGATCTCTTATTACATTTGTGTCACTTATTTCTTTTCTTGAATAATTAGCCAAAGTTCCAGGAAACATTTAAGTATAGTTGGCCCTCTGTATCTGTAGGTTCCGCATCTGTGGATTCAACCAACCATGGATCAAAAATATTTTTAAAAAATTCCAGAAAGTTTCAAGAAGCAAAACTTGAATTTGCCCCATACTGGCATCTATTTACATAGCATTTACATTGTATTTACAACTATTTACATAACATTCAATTCATTATATTCATGTGTGATTTAATGTACACAGGAGGATGTGCTTAGGCTATATGCAAATATTATGCCATTTTATAAAAGGGACTTGCACATCCATGGGTTTTGGTGTCTGCAGGGGTCCTGGAGCTAATCCCTCCTGGATACTGAGGGATGAGTGTAATAATAATGTTAATAGTCCTCCTGCCTAATTCTGGTCTTTAGTGCAAAGCAATTCTAGTCCTTCACCATTAAGTATGATATATACATATGTATATAACTATGTATTATTTACGTCTACATATATATGTGTATATATAAGTACAAATATATAATCAAAATATATATCTATTACTATTTTACTATTTACTAGAGATATTCTTCCTTTTACCTGCTTGCCTGCCTCCTTTCTGCCTGCCTTCCTTCCTCTCTTTCTCTTTTTTTTTATTCTACTCATGAATGAAGTTTAGCTCTTATTGAATGACTCTCTAGAATTTACTGAAATAAGTGTGCTTTTCCATTCTTTATCCTTAACGTGGTGAATTATATTAATCTATTTTCCAACATTGAGCCATTTTTATATCACTATAATGCAAAGAGAATCACTTGGTTTTGGTGAATTATTACTTTACTACAATTTTTGAATTATATTTGCTTTTATTCATGATTTCTGCATCAATATGCATATTGCAAATTAGTCTCTCCTTTTAATTCTATATTTTATAGATATGAATAAAAATGAAAATATAATTTGGATGCTTTTCTTATTTTTCTCTGTTCTATTAAAGTTTAATTGCATTGGGATTTTCTGCCTCTTAAAAGTTTGACAGAATTCACTCATGGAATCTGTTGGCACTTAAAGTGTTAAAAGGGCAATGTGTTAGCTCTTAGAAAACCATAACAGACTGGTTAATATAGATACAATTGAAAGGTGTGAAAAGCTTCTTCAGTTGATAAGTTTTAATAAAATACACTTTCCAACAAAAACCATCCGTTTTTCTCTGGTTTCCAAATTTCCATGTGTTGTGTTTGTGGTGTGGTGGTCATCATAGCTAGTTATTTATTATTGATTTTAATTTCTTATTTTATCTACTCAAGTCATTTATTCATTCAAAACATAAATATTGAGGAGTGGCTGAAATGGGATGATTTCTGTCAATTTATTTTGTTCCTTTAATTGAGCCATATTTTCTTATTTCTCTGTATGGCTTATGATTTTTGTTGAAAATTGGATATTTGATTATTTTAATGGATAACTCTGGAAATCAAATCCCCCCCTTCCCCAGCATTTACTGTTTTGTTTTGATTGTTGAAAGCAGTAGTAGTTCATTTGTTTTGTGACTTTTCCAAACTATTTTGCAAAACTATTTCTTGTTGTATGTGATCTCTGAAGTCTCTTCCTTTAGCTCCTATTCAGCTAATCTTTTAACAGAAATTTCCTTGAATGGCAGGAGATTAAACAAATAATACATCACAATTTAAAACAAAAAAGTAAGGAGACAAACAAAAAGAAGAAGAAACAACCTCTTCCAGTCTTTGTAGATTGGCTTTGTGCTGGTGCACTCTTTTAGCACTTAGCTAGGCTTGCTCTGGGCCTATGGATCCGCACAAGGTGAAAGCTTAAGGCCTTCTCAGGTCTTTTCTGAGTGTGTGTAGTATCTGAGCATGTATGTGGCTTTCTCAGTTTCCTGTTGTACACTGCTGCTTTTGATTGTTCTAATTTCCCAAAGAGTCTCACCCCAGCTTCTCCTCCATGCCTTGAATGGTCTGTATTATGTATTCACCAATAATCCCTTGGATTATATGCTTGTTCCAAGCATCCGGAGGCCTATAGTTCACCTTGAAGTTTTCGTGGGCAGTGCTCACTGCTTTTCCTGTCTAAGTTCTGAGGTAGGCAAAACAGAGTCAAGCACTTCACATCAATCTTTCAGGTATCCCTCAGATAGGTTAGAATAGATACACAGAATAATTTGCAAGTTAAGTCTGCTTTGCTGGCTCAGTTCTAGGGAGGGAATGGAGAACCAGGCTGGTGGAGCTTCAGGACCAAAATCACTGCCATGCCAGGGAGGGGGTGGGGAAAGGGCAAGTGAAAATGTCACAAAATTTCTTTCCATTTTAAAGATGGCTTTTTCTTGATTGGGCATTTACCTGGTGGCAGTAAAACTTTGTTTTCCAGAACTCTGGCAAAGTTGCTTCAGATAGTTTATATTTCACTCCATATGGCCCACCTTTAAATCTCATATGTCATACAAACCAAAATGTTCACTATTACTAATAAATACTTCCACTGCACTCTATACACGTTACTGTTTCAGGCTTTTAAAAACTTTCCTCTGGCTGTGTTCTCTGCAATACCATACCCAAAGTCTCTTCGCCACATGTTCAGATCCTCTTCAACCCTTAATCTATGTACATCAGAAAGGGAGAATAAGACTAGAGTAAAAGGTAGAAAATGGTAAGTCCTATCTCATCTTACCTGATAAATGGTATGCTCTATAAAAATTTGTCTTCTCAAATTTCCCCCTGCAACTGGTACAGAGTAGCATCCAAAAGTTGCTTATTGAGTGGATTAACAAATGCCTCAGTTTAGACCACTGAAACGTAATTGAGAGTGAAATCACCTCTCTCCCCTTTTCCTCATATCATGTTTAAAAATGAGAGGATCACTCCTAAATGCTGACGTAAATATAAAATTTCTCCCTGGCATTTTATGCAGTGTGGTGTAGTGTTTAAGAACACAGACTTGGAAGTCAAACAACCTTATTATAATAGTTACTAGCTGTAAGACCTTGGATTTAACCTGTTTTTCATTTTTGTTTTCTCATCTATAAAACTGGGGTACAGATATTCCACATGTCATGGGGTAGTTATAAGGCCTGACAAAATGTTGAAATGTGTCAGCTTTATTTCTAAAGTTCGCCACGTTCTAGAACTTTAGATACAAAGAATATCCAGACTGGAATGGTCCTTTGAAGGGATAGAGATTTTTTTGTGGCATTCCAATAGAGACCATGGCAACCTTTCTATCACACCTAGGAATTCCATTTCTCTCCCAGCTTGAAGTTGATTGCTCTGCTTTGCTATAACCATCCTCCCATAAACTGAGTCTCCCCCAAGGCTGCTGTTCACAATTTTTTCTATACTCAGCATTTTCACTGTTTGTTTTAGAAATGCCACTAATTAACAAGCACCACTAATTTAAGCTCATAATCATGACTTGTCCTTTAGTGATACAAAGAGGCCCCGTAAGTTTTCACTGAGCAGTGAGCAGTGCATATGTTTTGTCGTATATTAAGCCCAGACTCTGATGTACACTTAATACTATAAAATATTCTATTTTTTGAAAAAATTTACCTGAAGCTGCATCGGTAGCACTAATGGCATCTTTACTAGGGAAAGAGCTAATATTATTAAATGTATTTTATCTCCTCTGCAATGTATATTTCTTCATGCTTCCCTCCATTATGCTTCCATTAGAGATGTGATTATTCCAAGAATAAAACAGGAAATTAAGTGAGTGCTAATAGGCAGGATGGTGAAAGGGCCCTTTTCTAACAAATTATTAACACATCCTTCTGATCCCAAATTTCTTAATTATATATGGAGGTGGGAAGGGGGGAGCCTTGAGCATCAAATTTCAAAACATGGGAAAAATTAATCCTCCTAGAAGCTAAAGTAAATTCCAGACAAATAAAAATCAGACCAAATAAGCAGACACCTATAATACACCAAAATGGAAGAGGTTATATTGTACAACGTCCAAAAGGGAAACGATCTCAATTTACCTGAACCTATTTATGAATGTTCTTTAATTGGTCAATAAAGGAAGATGGGCGTTTTCCCTACATTAAGACTGACATTTGCCATGACTCCCAAGTGTGCCCTGTTCAAAGAAATAATCTTGGATTAGATGTGATATATAGGACTAGCTCAGGGTAAAATTTCTGAAGTCCACATGTCAGAAACTAAGAAGTCACTCCCAAATTCTGTGCATCCAATTAATTAAAATCCTTTAATTCTGCCTGCTGAGTATTTTTTCTTTTTTTATCCCTTTATATACATTCCCAGAGACAGTTCTTTAGACCAGGTCAACACCATCTCTTTTCTGAAGCTTTGCAATACCCATTCCTGCCTGTAGTATAACCCTCACCAATTCATACCCCATAGTGCTAATGGAGTAATCTTCCTAAAACACAAATATGATCATTTTCTTCTACATTAAACTCCTCATCATATCCCTATTGCCTCCTCTAGAAAACCTCCCCTTCTTTCTCATGACCCCCACCTACTGTCCTCATAGCATAATGTTTGACCCTAGTATTGTTCTTAGAAAAGTGAATGGGAGATTATAATAGACTGATTTCCTTGAATGGACAAATTATATCATTATTTCTTCCCCAGTGCCCAGTTCATTTTCTAGCACATATGAGGCATTAAGAAAGTTTCTTTTGAATGATTAAATGGAGTCTTTCTAAGATCTGGACTGGAGACTAGGATAAATGAAGCTTTGGGATTTATACAGATGGCTACCATAAATCTCTTAAATGTCACTTTATTAATAGCAATAGCTGTAATTTGTTGACTACATACCATATATTAGACTCTGGTGTTAGAAAACAAACAAAAGACTTCCATTGAGGCTATGTCTTTACAATGTCAATACACTCAATGAAAAGGCTAAAAAAGCAATCGTTCTGCTTGATCTTTGGTCCACACAGTTCCATATAACTATTTGTAATCATATGATTTGGGGAACAAATTGATTAACTCTGGTCTGCCTTTTTATCCAGCTTACTTTGCACTAAAATAATATTCTTTATTTAGCTTGTTTTCAAAATCATGTTTAGTGTTTGAGGCATGGAGGAAGGGTGTGGGTGAAGTATCACAGAGGATATGCAAAGTCTCACTGAGATAATTTAAATACTTTCCCTCTTGGTATGTCTTGAATTAGGTGTGGAAGAAATTGCTGGGTTTCTTTGTAACTGTTTAGATGAGAATATTTGGAAGGCAACATGATATCAGTCCTTGTAATACAATACAGGCGCAATGGCCTGCAAGAAGTCTATTCAGTTCTACCAGCCTATTTCTCCTGGAAATCATGTTATCTTGACAGTTGGCACAGTGTAGAAAGCAATAGCCAGTTCATATTTACTAGCTTTTAAGAAATGTTCCAATTGCTATTGTAGTGCTAAAGCATTTACTTTTGTCACAAACAGATATCTCAACCCTCTTCCCATTCCATCACGTTCTCTAGCTTTGCAGTTTTGGGTGATATTGGGCCATAATTTGCAGTGGATTATTGTTATTATTGGGACGAAGAGTAATTTTCAGAACACTTACTTACAAAGTTGTGGGTTCAAAAGCAAATTCCTTTCTTATGTATATATCAATTTAATAGCTACTTGAAAAAATTGTCTTTGACATTTCAGAGAAGCAAACTGACTACACGTGAGTTGTTAAATATAGTTTAATAACTATAAATGCTATAAATATAGTTTGCATTACCACTAAGTTTAACATATCCAATTGAGTTCTAGAATCTCTTTTCTCTAATCAGATGGTATAAATATAAATAGTTCAATTGGTAACATTTATTATCACCATCACCACCATTATCATTATATATTGAAATGTCTACTAGATTCTTTGAATACAATATCAAATTTAAATACCTTGTTTACTGATATGCAGAAAGCTAGAAGGATTTTTTAAATCACAATAATTGATGTTGAGAGGTTTCCCATAAGAGGTGGCCAAGGGTCTCCTTGAAAATATGGCTTTTTTTTAGCCAATTTCTGTTACCCAACATTTTTGCAGGTATGATAGACAGCCATGGTCACCTTATCTTTGATAAAGGAGGCAAGACTATACAGTGGAGAAAAGGCAGCCTCTTCAATAAGTGGTGCTGAGAAAACTGGACAGCTACATGTAAAAGAATGAAATTAGAACACTCCCTAACGCCATACACAGAAATAAACTCAAAATGGATTAAAGACCTAAATGTAAGGCCAGACACTATTAAACTCTTAGAGGAAAACATAGGCAGAACACTCCATGACGTAAATCACAGCAAGATCCTTTTTGACCCACCGCCTAGAGATATGGAAATAAAAACAAAAACAAACAAATGGGACCTGATGAAACTTAAAAGCTTTTGCACAGCAAAGGAAACCATAAACAAGACGAAAAGACAACCCTCAGAATGGGAGAAAATATTTGCAAATGAGGCAACTGACAAAGGATTAATCTCCAAAATTTACAAGCAGCTCATGCAGCTCAATATCAAAAAAACAAACAGCCCAATCCAAAAATGGACAGAAGCCCTAAACAGACATTTCTCCAAAGAAGATATACAGATTGCCAACAAACACATGAAAGAATGCTCAACATCATTAATCATTAGAGAAATGCAAATCAAAACTACAATGAGATATCATCTCACACCGGTCAGAATGGCCATCACCAAAAAATATAGAAATAATAAATGCTGGAGAGGGTGTGGAGAAAAGGGAACCCTCTTGCACTGTTGGTGGGGATGTAAATTGATACAGCCACTATGGAGAACAGTATGGAGGTTCCTTAAAAAAACTAAAAATAGAACTACCATACGACCCAGCAATCCCACTACGGGGCATATACCCTGAGAAAACCATAATTCAAAAAGTGTCATGTACCACAGTGTTCATTGCAGCTCTATTTACAATAGCCAGGACATGGAAGCAACCTAAGTGTCCATCGACAGATGAATAGATAAAGAAGATGTGGCACATATATACAGTGGAATATTACTCAGCCATAAAAAGAAACGAAATGGAGTTATTTGTAGTGAGGTGGATGGAGTTAGAGTCTGTCCTACAGAGTGAAGTAAGTCAGAAAGAGAAAAACAAATACCGTATGCTAACACATATATGTGGAATCTAAAAAAAAAAAAAAGGTCATGAAGAACCTAGGGGCAAGACGGAAATAAAGACGCAGACCTACTGGAGAATGGACTCGAGGATATCGGGAGGGGGAAGGGTAAGCTGGGACGAAGTGAGAGAGTGGCATGGACATATATACACTACCAAACGTAAAATAGATAGCTAGTGCGAAGCAGCCGCATAGCACAGGGAGATCAGCTCAGTGCTTTGTGACCACCTAGAAGGGTGGGATAGGGAGGGTGGGAGGGAGGGAGACGCAAGAGGGAAGAGATATGGGGACATATGTATATGTATAACTGATTCACTTTGTTATAAAGCAGAAACTAACAAACACACCATTGTAAAGCAATTATACTCCAATAAAGATGTTAAAAAAATTCATATGGTAGAAGTTGTTTTATGGCACAAATCATCTTAGACTATGGGATTTGAAGTCCAAGTTCTAATTGCTTAATGACTTCTGGTGAGTGAACTGCTTTCTTCTACCAACTGGTAAGAAAGTGATGCCAGGAGGAGGTCTGCCTGAAGACATTTTTTAAAAAATTTATCAAACTTACTCTCAAGAAACTCAACTTAGTTAGGGGGATGGATACACAATTAACTATAAGACAGCATACAGAAATCTATGACAACATACTCAAATTGGAGTTCTGGCTAACTTTGTTCACTGCTCTTGCCCTTCCCCATTTTTATCTTGATCATGGTAGGAAGTAAATGATGTAAGAAAAGGAACACTTAAGTAAACAATAGTATGTGAAAAATAAACTTCAGAAAAAGGGTTACTCCAGGAATTCATATATTTGGCAGAGGACTCAGATCAAAAATATATGAAGAACTTTTATAAGTCAATAAGGTGACAAACAGTCAAATTGGAAATTGGCAAACAGTTTGAACAGATACTTCACAAAGGGGTCATGTAAATGATAAATAAGCTCATTAAAAGATGCTCACCATCATTCATAAAGAGGGAAATGCCAATTAATGCCACAATATGATACCAATGCACTTTCACTCAAACGGCTAACATTTAAAAGACTGAAAAGAACAAGTATTGGCAAGGATATGGAACTCTCATGCATTACTGATAGCAGTGTAAAAGGATACAACAATTTTTGAAAGCAGTTTGGCAGTTCCTTTAGAGTTAAGCATATACTTACTATATGATGGAGAATTCTACTCCTAGGTATTTACCTACGAGAAATGAAAGTGTATGTCCACACTGACTTGTCTACAGATGTTCATAGCAGATTTATTCATAACAGTCAAAAACGGGAAACAAAATAAGTGATCATCAACAGATAAACAAATTTTAACAAATCTTTACAATGGAAGAGTAAATAAATAAAGAAATAAAAAGGGAATGAGAGGAATTAAGGAACATAGTAAACAAGAGTACATAAAAAAATATACTTCAAAAAAAGAACTACATGAGTAAACTGAGCATATGAAGAATATTTATATAAAAATACTTCGTCATTAAACAGAACATGGACACTAATAGGTAAATATATATGTGTGTGTATATATATACACACACACATATATATATATATATATATAAAGTCAGAGTAGTGATGTAAAAAAACAGAAATGCATGAAAAGTGATCATCCACTTCTCATGGTAAACATGAAGAAAACAATTAACTATCAAAAATAAAAGCTATATTAGGTACATCAAGAATTACAGTATATTCTGCTACAAAGAGATTCGCTGATACAGTTAAAAGACCTGAGGAAATCAGGCAGATTTGAGAGAAAGACAAGATCAAAGCAATTTGAGATGTCTGAAGTGCACATAAGTTATATACCTGAGAAAACAAGATATAAAAACATTCACATATGTGGTAGAAGAAAAATTTAGACTTCACTTTCCAGATCAAATGGTAATGTTTTACAGTAAAAAAGTGATGAAGGTCAGTTTCAGCTCTGTCATGTAGAGCTAAGAAATCTTCACTCTAATTCTTACAGCAAGAAAAAAGCTGAACAAGCTTAAAATAAACTACTTTTCTTGGACCCATCAGAGAACCGAAGTCACAGGAAAAACTGCCATCCAAAAATTTGAGCAATAGGCAAATACAGAGATCAGTCTACCTGGAAAAGAGGCTGCTAGAGTCATAATCTGTGGGAAAACTAAGGTGGTAATTTTGAGAAATAGCTGAAGGCTGAGTGTAGACTAACTTGAGAGTGAGAAACTTCTCAGGGCTCAGTCCTAAGGGTGCCCCTACATTCTGTGGGTTTTATTTGTAGGCATTCCACTGGGTTCCACTGGGTTCTGGGTCCAAGAAAAATCCCCTCACATTTCAGGCAAAGGCAGGGGAAAAGTAACCATTTTGAAATATACCAAGAGTGTTCTACATAAAAAAGGCCAACTCTCCAAGGAAAAAATCTTCATCAGAGCCTTATCTGACCCATGCGAAGAGCAGTTAGCTAATTCCAGCCCCCTGGAGCCTTCCTGTCTTACATAAGGGGAGAAAAAAATGGCTAAGAAATACTTCAAAAGGTCACCTTCCAAGAACTCCAGGCCACTAAAAGACTGATATTTGATACTAAACTTATAGAATGATTCCCCTCCTTCACACCTTACCAACATATTTACAGGACTCTAGTATAATAACACTGGGTTAAAATGGAAAGAACTGAAAGCCCCAGACCCTGTTTAAAGAGGGATTCGTGCAGAGACCCAAAGACTAGAGGAGAGAGAAAAACAAGGACTCTAGAGGAATTTAAGACCTCTGGCACTTACAACTAGAGAAAACATTAAACATAGCCAAACTCCTAGCCAGCTTGACATAGAACCTCACACAAAAGGTCCTTTACCTCAGTTGCTGTTACCCAATGCATCACATCTGGCTTTCACCAAAAATATAAGGCGTGTGAAAGGCAAGGGAAAAAAACCCCACCAGTTTACAGAAACAAAAAGAGCAAGTCCCAGACTCTTATATGAAACACTTTTTTGAATCATCAGACAGATAATTTAAAATAATTATGATTAACTTGTTAGGGGCTCTAGTGGAAGAACAAAACAATATGCAAGATTAGATGAGTAATGTAAGAAGAGAAATGGGAACTCTAAGAAAGTATCAAAAGGAAATAGTAGAAATCAAAACCACAGTAACAAAAATGAAGAATGTCTTTGTTGGGCTCATGAATAGAATGGACAACAGAGGAACCAATCAGTAAGCTTAAAGATTTGTCAATAGAAACTTTCTAAACTGAAATGCAAAGAGAAGACAGAATGAAAATAAATAACAGAATATTCAATTACTGTGGGACAATTGAAAATGTGTAACATATGCGTAATTTGAATAAAAGGAGAAAGAAGGAAGAAATAATGGACCACAAGAAATATTTGAAAAAATAATGGCTAAGAATTTTCCAAAATTAATGACAGACATCAAACCTTAGATCCAGGAAACTCAGAGAACACCAAGCAGGTTGAAAACCAAAAAAAAAAAAAAAAAAAAAAAAATTTACAACTAGGGATATCACATTCAAACTTAAAAAAAAAGACAGAAAGAAAATCTTGAAAGAAGCCACAATGGGTGGGGGTGCCACATTAACTATATAAGAACAAGAACATGAGTTACAGCAGATTTCTCATCAGAAGCCATGCAACAAAGAGTGGAGAAAATATTTAAAGTGTTGAAATGAAAGTCCCCTTAATATAGAATTCTATATCCAGCAAAATTTCCTTCAGAAGTGAAGGAGTAATAAAGACTTCACACACACACACACACACACACACACACACACACACACACACCCCTCTGAAGGAATACATTGCCAGTAGGAATACATTCTTGCTGTGCAAGAAACATTAAAAGAAATTCTCCAGAAGGATAGAAAAGGATATATATATATAGTTCAGAAATTTGGATTTACATAGAGAAAGGAAGAGCATCAGAGAGGGAATAAATGAATGTGAAATAAAATATTTTACTTTTTATTCTTTTTTTTTTTTTTAAACTTTAGGGTCATAACAGTAATGACGTTAAGGCCCTTTGTTTTTTTTGTGTTTTTTTGAAAATTTATTTATTATTTATTATTTATTTTTGGCTGTGTTGGGTCTTCGTTTCTGTGCAAGGGCTTTCTCTAGTTGCGGCAAGCGGGGGCCACTCTTCATCGTGATGCGTGGGCCTCTCACTATCACGGCCTCTCTTGCTGCAGAGCACAGGCTCCAGACGCGCAGGCTCAGTAGTTGTGGCTCACGGGCCTAGTTGCTCTGCGGCATGTGGGATCTTCCCAGACCAGGGCTCAAACCTGTGTCCTCTGCATTGGCAGGCAGATTCTCAACCACTGCGCCACCAGGGAAGCCCACTTTTTATTCTTAATTGATCTAAATGGTAATTCTTTACCTAAAGTAATAATAGCAATAATGTATTGAGAGATTACTGCATATGGAAAGGTGAAATGAATGACAGCCATATAATAAGGGAGGGGAAGGAGGAATTGGGAATATTCTGTTATAAGGTTTCTGCACTACATGTGAAAACTATATAGTATTATTTGTAAGTAAACTTATATTACTACAAATGTATACTGTAAACACTATGGCAACCACTGAAAATGTTTCAAAAATTAAGTATAATTAACATGCTAATAGAGGAGAGAAGTGGAATCATCTAAAGTGGTCAATTAAAACCACAGAGGGCAGAAAAAGATGGCAAGAAAAATAAACAAAGAGCAAATTAAGTGGATGTGAAACAGTTACAAACATGGTAGTTTTTGCTCTAACTAAATACTCAGTTTAAGTGTGAATGGCCTGAACACACCAATTTAAAAACAGAAATTATCAGAATAGATAAAAAAGGAAGATACACATAAAAAACCCAATTAAGTAGCTAAGAAATCCAATTTAAACAAAGATGCAGATAGGTTAAAATTGAAGGAGTGGAGAAAGATATACCATGCTAACACCAATCAAAAGAAAACTGGGATAGCTATATTATTTTCAGACAAATAAGACTTTAGAACAAGGAAGATTATCACTGATAGTCATTACATAATGATAAAGTCCTTTCTCCAAGAAGTCATAAAAATCCCTGATTTGTGTGCACCTAACACCGGAACATTAACACATGTGAAGCAAGATCATATACGATCACAAGGAAGAAAAGAGAAAAAGCCACTATTTCACTTTTTGGAGACTTCAGCTCTTTAGTAATTGATAGACCAAGCAAGCAACAAATAGTAAGGGTATATTTGACCTCAACAGCACCACAAATCAACTTGATCTAATTGACATTTATAAAACACCCCATCCAACAACAGCGGAATACATACTCCTCTCAAGCTCATATGACACACTCACAAAAATAGACCATATCAGAGGCCATAAAAACACCTTAACATTTTATAAATTTTTAAAAATTTCTTATTGAATATAGTTGGTTTACAATGTTGTGTTAGTTTCAGAAAATGCCTTAACATTTAAAACAATAGAAATCTTAAAAGTATGTTCTCAAACCACAATGCAATAAGCTAGAAATCAATAAGAGAAATATACCTGGAAAGTCCCCAAATACTTAGAAGTTATGCAACACATTTCTAAATAACAAGTAGGTCAAAGAAGTTCCAAGGGAAAAAACTGTTTTGAAATAAATGAAAAGAGAAACCTATAACAACTGAAGAGGTTGAATAAGTAATAAAAAAAAAAAAAAACAACTCCCAAACAAGGAAAATCATAAGACCAGATGGTCTCACTGGTTAATTTAATCCAAAATTTAAAGAATTGACACCAATTTTTTTCAAACTCTTCCAAAAAATTTAAAGCAGGGAATATTTCCTGAGTCATTCTATGAGGACAGTAATTCCCTGATAGCAAAGCCAGACAAACACTTTACAAGTAATGAAAACTATAGACCAAAATCTCATGAACACTGATGCAAAAATCCTCAACTAAATACTAATACAATGAGTCCAGCAACATATTAAAATTATTATATACCATGACCAAGTGGGATTTATCCCAGGAATGCAAGTGTGGTTCAATATATGAAAATGAATCAACATGATATACTACTTTAATAAAGAAAAAAACATTATCATCTCAATTGATGCAGTAGAGACATTTGACAAAATCCAACATCTTTTCATGATTAAAAAAAACCCTGCTAACTAGGAATAGAAGGTAACTACCTCAACATGATAGGATATTTATGAAAGATCCACAGCTAACACCATAGTCAGTGGTATAAGACTGAAAGCTTTTCCTTTTAAATAAGGAACAAGGAAAGGATGGTCACTCTCGCCACTTCTATTTAAAATTGCGCTGGTAGTTCCAACCAGAGTAGGCAGGGAAAAATCTCTAATGTGCAAAGGCAGGGGTAAAGCTATCTCCATTTGGAGATGATATTATCATTCACATATATATATATATATATATATATATATATTTCTAGAGAATTCACAAAAAATAGAATAAGTGAATTCAGCAAAGCTGCAAGATATGACATCAACACGCAAAAATCAGTAGTATTTCTATGCACTAGCAATGAACAATCTAAAACAGAAACTAAGAAAACTGTTTAAAATAGCATCAGAAGAATAAAATAATTAACAATAAGTTTAACCAAGGATGTTGCTATGGTCTGAATATTTGTATTCCCCGCAACACACACAAAACTCATATGTTGAAATCCTAACTCCCCATGGTGATGGTATTAGAAGGTGGGGCCTTTGGAGGTGATTAGTTTTAGTTCATGAGGAATGTGATTAATGTATTTCTAAAAGAGGCCTGAGAGAGTTGCCTTGCCCCTTCTGCCATGTGAGAACACAGTGTAAAGACAGCCATCTATGAGGAAGCAGGTCTCATCAGACAGCAAATCTGCTTGCACCATGATATTGGATTTCCTAGCCTCCAGAACTGTGAGAAATGGTGGTTATTTATAAGCTACCCAGTCCTTGGTACTTCTGGCATAGCAGCCTGAACAGGCTAAGACAGAGGAAAAATACACTGAAAACTACCAAACATTGCTGAAATAAATTTTAAAAGACTTCAATAAATAGAAACACATTCTGTGTCCATAGATTGAAAGACTTAATATTGTGAACATGACAATACTCCCCAAGGTGATCTACAGAATCAGCGAAATTCCTCTCAAAATCCCAATGACTTTTTTTTTTCAGAAATAGAAAAGCAGATCTCAAAATTCATATGGAAGTGCCAGGGACACTGTAGCCAAAACAATATTAATAAATAAATACAATGTTGGAGGACTCACATTTTCTGATTTCAAAATTTAATACAAAACTACAGTAATCAAAACAGTGTGAAATTGGCATAAGAATAAATATATAG
Source organism: Eschrichtius robustus (assembly GCF_028021215.1). Taxonomy (NCBI): domain Eukaryota; kingdom Metazoa; phylum Chordata; class Mammalia; order Artiodactyla; family Eschrichtiidae; genus Eschrichtius; species Eschrichtius robustus. The sequence continues at coordinate 107,589,754 of NC_090845.1, forward strand.
ACCAATGGAATAAACTTACATTCCAGAAATAAATCTATACATCTATTGTCAATTGATTTTTGACAGGGATGCCAAAACATTCAATGGGGAAGGGAAAGTCTCTTCAACAAATGGTACTGGGAGAACTGGATATGCAAAAGAATGAAATTGAATCCTTATCTCACACCATATACAAAAATTAAATCAAAATGGATCAAAGACCTGAATATGAGTTAAAACTATTCAACTCTTAGAAAAAAACATGTAGGTAAATCTTCATGACCTTATACTTGGCAATGTATTCTTAAATAGGACACCAAAATCTCAAGTAACAAAAGAAGAAATAGACTTCATTGAAATAAAAAACTTTTGTGCACCAAAGAATACTATTAAGAAAAGACAACTTACAGAATGGGAGATAATATTTGCATACAAATATCTGACACGATTCTAGTTCAAGAACATAGAAAGAACTCTTAAAACAACAATAAAAAGTCAAGTAACCCCATTTAAAAATTAGCAAAGGACATGAATAGACATTCTCCAAAGGTATACAAATGACCAACAAACACATGAAATAATGTTCAACATTATTAACCATTAAGAAAATGCAAATAAAACTATGAGATGCCACTTCATATCCACTTATTTGGCTATAGTATAGTAATTAAAAAGGAAAATAAGTGATGCTGAGGAATGAAGAAATCATTGCCTTCACATGTTGCTGGTGGAAAGGTGAAATGGTAGTCACTGAGGAAAACAGTTTGGTGTTTTCTCAAAAAGCTAAATGTAGAATTACCATAAGGCCCAGCAATTCCACTTCTAGATATACACCAAGAGATTTGAAAACAAGTATTCAAACAAATATATGTATATGTATGTTCAGAACAGCACTATTCACAGTCGTCAAAAGGTGGAAACAACCCAAATGTCCTTCAACTGGTGAATGTATAAACAAAGTGTGGTACACTCAAACAATGGATTATCATTCAGCTGTAAAAAGGAATGAAGTACAAGTATATGCTATAACACTGATGAATCTGAGAAACATGCTAAGTAACAAAAAAAGACACAAAAGTTAATATTGTCTAATCCCATATACATAGAATATCCAAATTATGCAAATCTATAGAAAGAGAAAACAGATTATTGATTGCCAGTGGCTGAGGGAGGAGGGAATGAGGAGTGACTGCTTATTGGGTATGGATTTTGTTTTGGAAGTGATGAAAATATCTCTGAACTAACTAGAGGTAATGGTTTTACAACATTTTGAATATGCTAAAATGTCACAGCACTTTATCCTTCAAATGGTTAATTTTGTGTTATATAAATTTCACCTCACTAAAAAAGTGTATAAGTTGGGCTTTAGTAAAATTAAAAACTTCTGCTCTCCAAATGACTGCTAAGTGAATGAAAGACAAGCCACAGACTGGTAGAAAATATCGAATGCTGGCTATGATATACTGCAGTAGGAACTGTCATTCATTGCTGGTGGGAATACAAAATATTCCCACCAGAACCTTGGAAGAGGTGCCACCTTGGAAGATAGTTTAGTAGTTTCTCAAAATATTAAGCATAGCCCTAACATATAACCCAGCAATCCTGCTCCTAGAGACTATCAACTGATTTGAACACTTATTCCCACATAAAAACTTACATGTGAATATTTATAGCAGTTTTATTTATAATCACCAAAAACCTGAAGCAGCCAAGATTATATCAATAGGTGAATGGTACCTTCACACAATGGAATGTTATGGAGGATTAAAAAGAAATAAGTTTTTTGGTACTGATTACTTATCTGGCCTTGGGCAAGTGACTTCAATGAGCTTTGGCTTTTCTCATCTGGAAAATGGGGATAATAAACTCATGATGTTGATGTTAGGATTAAGTGAGATAATATAAGTAAAGTGTTTAGCACATTACATGGCACATTGTAAATGCTCAATAAACATTAACAATTATTATTAATATTATTGTTATCATTATTAAAGCAGTCAAAAATACCAATACTTTTCTTCATGCAACAGATAGATACTTATTGTGCATTTACTCTGTATCAAACTTTGCTAAGTACTGGTAATTGAGAATTGGCACATCTATTGACTATAGATGGTGATTTCTGCTTCCTGACCTTAATTCTTTAAAGACAAAACTTAACTGTGCATCATTCACTTAAACAGATCAACCCATTTCCATATTAAAAAATTTTAAGGCTGATATATTTTAGTGATGCTTAATTAAGAACTATGGTAGCAACAAATAAAGAAATTCAAGTACAATTTAACTGAAAAAAATGAGATAAGCTGTCAAGCCCCCAAAACACATAGATAAACTTTAAATGTATATTGCTAAGTAAAAGAAGCCATTCTGAAAAGCCTACGTACTGTATGATTTCAATTACATGATATTCTGGAAAAAACAAAGCTATGGGGACAGTGAAAAATCAGTATTTGGAGGTGGTTCAAGGTGGCACCATAGGAAGAGCTTGAACTTGCCTCCTCCCATGGACACAACAAATACACACCTACATATGGATCAATTCCCTCTAAAAAGAACCTGAGAACAAGCTTAACACCTGCTCCACAGCAAAGAATAAAAATGACTACACTGAGATGGGTAGGAGAGGCAGAAAAATGCTCTCACCAAAAATTCTACCCCCAGTAAGGCAGTACACAATAGAGAGGTATCTCACCAGGCAGGCGCTTCTCCCAGAGGAGAGAGGGGTTGGCACCTCACATCAGGCACCCCGGCCCCTGGGATCTACACCAGAGATATGAGACCCCAAAATGCTTGGCTTAAAAAACCAATGAAGCTGACATCCAAGGGTCCCAAAGTGCTATAGGAAACTGAGTCTCCCCTCGTAAAGGGCTCACATGCAGTCTCATTCACCCTGAGATCCAGTGAAATAACAGCAGTTTGAAAAGTGCCAAGACTATATGTGAAGGAGTCATTTGTGAATCTAAAAACATCAATTGGAGGGGTAGGAGGTGGTGGAAACACTCCCCAGAGATGGAGGCACTGGCAAACGCCATTGTTTCACTTCTCACCTAACCTGCTAGCACAGGTGAGGGAGCTGGGGCACGAGGTTGAGCGTGAGCTATTATAGCGTTACCCCTCTGCATTGCTGAAGCCAGAGAGCTCTGGCAGCCGCAGCACTTCCTGGCTCCCTGCTGTGGCAGGTTGGTGCCAACTGTTGCAGCATTCTCCTGCTTCCTAGCTAAAGTCTGCGAGTTTGGGCAGCTGCAACACCCCTCCACTCACTGACTGGGACTGGTGAGTATGAGCAGTCACTGCATTATCCCTCTCCCAGCCTAAAGTCAACTCAGTACTCCCCTGCCTCCTGGTTGGGGCTGGCAAGCATGAACAGTCATGGTATTCTCCTATTCCTAGCCTAAAGACAATGCATACACATAGACAAGGCACTCTCATTTTGCATTGCTGAAGCCCGTGGATGCAGTCAGTCAGGTAATCTTCTTGCTGCATTCCTGAAGGAAGAGAGCAAGCCCCACCTCCCACACTCCCCAGCCACCTAGCTAAAATCAGTAGGCATACATAGTCTACATAGGGAACACCCCTTGATTTCCTGGCCCTGATGACCAAGGGGGCTGGCATTTCTGAGCTCCATGGGACTGTAGCAATGGGAAGGGCAGTTCTTGGCAGGCCACTACCCCCAAGATACTGCATGGACAGTAGACTGAAACACAGCCCCAGTCTTCTTGTGAAAAAGGCCTATTTACGTAGCCTGGAGCTTCACCCTGAGGGACAGGTTTCAGGTTTCCTGCACATCTAGAGACGAAGGAGGCACTCCCGGGGAAAGTAAGCAGGGATACACCATCCTCACACACCCCTTAGCCTTGCTACAGCTCAATGAGGCTCCCCAGAAAGGAGATTATACACGTGTCAGGAGCCCCAACTTTAGCAACTGTCACCCAGGGGACACCTCCAGTTCTCCTGGTCTAGAGGTCAGCAGGGTTTAGGATTGTGGCCCCACAGGACTGTATATGTATTCATACTTTAAAAGCTGCTGCCTAAGGTTCTAGCATCCTAAAACTACATGCCAAATGAGATTCCTCCTCTTGGAACACTGACAGACGTCAGCACACACTCAATGGCAGGGGCATATCACGAATAAATTAGGCGGCACCCTGTGCAGAGCCTGAATGGGCAAACGCCACAGCCCCTCCCTCTTCTCACAACAGCCAAGCCATAATCAGCCTGGGCAGGCACCCTGAGCCCCACACATCCAATATAGAGTCCTAGCCATGACTCCTCATGTGGCAGCTGAGCCACAACTGGGCTAGGCAAGAACCCTAATCCCTGCCCTCTCCATGCAGTGGCCACTGCCCTATCAAAGCCAGCAGGCACACGCAGCCCACATGAGGGATATCCATAGAATGCCTGGCTCTGGTAGTCAGGGGAGATTGTGCTTTGGACCACACAGAATAGCTCCTACACAAGACCACTCCTTCAAGTCTGAGGAGGGTAGCTGTTTGGCTATATATATGTGTGTGTGTATGTGTGTGTGTGTGTGTGTGTGTGTGTGTGTGTGTATTTATATATATATTATATATATTTTACATATATAATATATATATATATATATATATATATATAGAGAGAGAGAGAGAGAGAGAGAGAGACAAACCTAGAGAGACAAGCAAACTGAGTAGACAAAGGAATATGTTCCAAACCAAAGAACAAGGCAAATCCCTAGAAAAAGACGTTAATGAATGGAGGTAAGCAACCTGCCTGATAAAGATTTCAGTGTTGGTCATAAAAGTGCTAACTAATATCAGGAGAAAAATGGAAGAACACAGCAAGAACTTCAACAAAGAGATGAAAAATATAAGTACCGAACAGAATCATAACTGAACTTAAAAATACACTAGAGGGCTTCAGCAGCAGAGTGGATGAAATAGAAGCACCAATCAATGAGCTGGAAGACAAAGCATTGGAAAACACCCAGATAAAGCAGCAAAATGAAAAAAAGAGTTAAAATAAATTAGGATATCTTAAGGGTCATCTGGAACGACATCAAAAGGAGTAACATTCACTTTATAGGGGTCCTGAAGAAGGGAAAGGGCCAGAAAAATTATTGGAAGAAATAAAGGCTGAAAACTCCCCTAATCTGGGGAAGGAAACAGACATCCAGGTCCAGGAAACCCAGAGAGTTCCAAATAAGATGAACCTAAAGAGAAACGCACCAAGTCATATTATTATTAAAATGATAAAAGTTAAGGATAAAGAGAGAATATTAACAGCAGTAAGAGAAAAGCAAGTTATTATGTACAAGGGAAACCCCATAAGGCTATGAGCAGATTTTTCAGCAGAAACTTTACAGGCCAGAGAGTGACATGACATATTCAAAGTGCTGAAAGGAAAAAAATACCAACCAAGAATTCTCTACCTGGCAAAGTTATCATTCAGAATTGTAGGACCAATTAAGAATTTTACAGATAAGCAAAAGCTAAAAGGGGTTCATCACCACTAAACCAGCCTTATAAGAAATGTTGAAGGAACTTCTGTAAGCTAAAAAGAAGAGGCACTAATTAATAATAAGAAAACATATGAAAATAAAAATCTCACTGGAAAAGATAAATTAATAAATGTAGTGGGTTAATCACTTATAAAGCAAGTACAAACGGCAAAAGACAGAAGTTGTAAAATTAGTTAAAAATACAATTATTAGATGAAAGAAACATAAAATAAGATGTGAAATGAGTCATCAAAAATATAAAACAAGGAAGAGTAAAAATATAAAGCTTCAGAATGCATTCAAATTAAGTTATTACTGACTTAACGGAGATTGTTAAAAACATAGGAGTCCATATGTGAGTCCCATGGTAACCACAAAGAAAATGTATAGTAAATACACAAAAGGAAATAGAAAGGAATCTAAACATAACAATAAAGAAAACAGTCAAACCACCAGGGAAGAGAGAAAGAGAAGAAGAAAGGGATGGACAGGAACTACAAAAACAGCCAGAAAACAGTTAACAAAATGGCAATAAGTACATACCTATCAATGATTATTTTAAATGTAAATTGACTAAACTTTCTAATCAAAAGACATAGGGTGGCTGAATGGATTTTTTAAAAGTACCCTTTTATAATGTATGCTTTTTAGAAGAGACTCATTTCATACCTAAAGATACACACAGACTGAAAGTGAGGGAATGAAATATATGTTATGCAAATGGAAATGAAAAGAAACCTGTTGTATGGAGCAGCAATACTTATATCAGACAAAATAGACTTTAAAACAAAGACTGTAACAAAAGAAAAGAAGAGCATTACATAATGATAATGGGGTCAATCCAACAAGAGGCTCTAACATTTGTAAACATTTATGTACCTAACATAGGAGCAACTACATATATAAAGCAAATAAAAATAAAGGGAGAAATAGACAGCAATACAACAATAGCAGGGGACTTTAATACCTCACTTACATCAATGAAATAGATCACCCAGACAGAATACCCACAAGGAAACACTGGCCTTAAATGACACATTAGGCCAGACGTACTTTATAGATGTACACAGAACATTCCACCAAAAGCAGCAGAATACACATTCTTTTCAAGTGCAAATGGAACGTTCTCCAGAATAGATTACATATAAGGCCACTGAAGAAGTCCCAATAAATTTAAGATTGAAATAATATCAAGCATCTTTTCTGACCACAATGGTGTGAAACTAGAAATTAATTACAAGAAGATAACTAGAAGAATCACAAATACATGGAGAATGAACAACAAGCTATTAGACAACTAATGAGTCAACAAAGAAATCAAAGAGAAAACAAAAAAATACCTTGAGACAAAAGAAAATGGAAACACAACATTCCAAAATTGATGGGACACAGCAAGACAGTTCTAAAAGGAAAGTTCATAGCAATACAGGCTTACCTCAAGACAATTTTACATCTTTCCTTCCAATTTGGATGCCTTTTATATTTCTTCTTCTTGCCTAATTGCTGTGGCAAGAATTTCTACTACTATGTTGAGTAAAAGTGGCAAGAGTGGGCATCCTTGTCTTGTTCCTGATTTTAGAGGAAAAGCATTCAGCTTTACTCAAATAAACAATCTAACTTTACATTTAAGGCAACTATAAAAAGAAGAACAATGCTCAACATTAGTTGAAGAAGGGAAATAATAAAGATCAGAGTGAAAATAAATGAAATAGAGATGGCAAAAATTAGAAAAGATCAATGAAACTTCTTTGAAAAGATAAACAAAATTGACAAACCTTTAGCCAAACTCATTAAGAAAAAGTGAGAGACTCCAAATAAATAAAATCGTAAATGAGAGAGGATGAAATTAGAACTGGTACCACATAAATACAAAGGATCATACAAAAAACTATGAACAATTATATGCCAAGTTAGAGAACCTATAAGAAATGGATAAATTCCTAGAAACATACAGTCTTCTGAAACTGAATCATGAAGAAATATAAAATCTATGTTCATCATAGCATTTTTTACAATAGTCAAGATATGGAAGCAACCTAAGTGTCTCATAGATGAATGAATGAATACAATGGAATATTACTCAATAAAAAAGGATGAAATCTTGCCAATTTGCAACAACATGGATGGACCTAGAGAGTATTATGCTAAGTGAAATATGTCACACAGAGATAGACAAATACCATATGATTTAACTTATATGTGGAAGCTAAAAAAACAAATGGACAAACAAAGCAAAACAAAAACAGAGTCATAGATACAGAGAACAAACTAGTGGTTACCAGAGGGGAGGGGGAAGGAGGGATGGGCAAAATATGTGAAGGGGATTAAGAGGTACAAAATTACAGCTATGAAATAAATAAGTCACAAGGATGTAATTTATAGTCTAGGGAATGTAGTCAATAATATTGTAATAACTCTGTATGGTGACAGATGGTAACTAGACTTATCATGGTGGTCATTTCATTATTACAAAAATATTGAACCACTGTGTTGAACACCTTAAACTACTATAATATTTTAGGTCAATTATAATTCAATTAAAAAATCAGTGCTTGCTAGGGAATGGGAGGGAAGGTTTAATAGGTGAAGCATGGGGGATTTTTACGGTGGTGAAATTATTTCATATGATACTTTAATTACGTATATGTCATATTATGTGTATGTCAAAACCTATAGAACTTCATAGCACAAAGAGTTAACCTTAGTGTATAGCAATTTAAAAATATATTTAGAAAGTTGGGGGATACCAGGATAAAAGGCACACTGTGACAAAAATCTAACTGTATTATAAGTGTTTGAAACAACCTCACTGAAGGGTTTTGGAGGATAGGCACTGCCCTAAGTAACTTTGGAAATGAGTGGAGTCTAAAAGAAAAAACAAAGGAAATTTACTCCACTCTAGTTGGTAAAGTTCTTTCCCATGGGGGTACAGGCTAACAATTTTCATACTGCTTTACAATATACTGTCCTTGAATAACTTAATACATGAGTTACATGTGCTGTGAGCCCGGTTTTTCACTGTTGGAGTGGGACTTTACATATTGGTAAGAGTAGGAAGCTAGAATGATACATGTGGTAATGGATTAGAGTTGGAGACATCAGTGTGAACTCATGTGCAGCTTAATGTACACACAGAAGGCTACATACAGAAACATTTATAGATATGTGTAGATGCACAGGTTAATACACACATATACTTTCTTGCTCTGTCATCTGAGATATCCTAGAAGAAATGGTACCCAAGTAGGAGCAAACACACCTAGTGCCCAGGTGTTGGTTTATAATACCATTCTCCAATAAAAGAAACCAAGGCTTTTTGGAGAAATAGCTGATCCTAGAACTATTATAAGTAATACACAAAATGAATCTAGGACATCCTATAGTGTCATAAAGTAAGTAGATTCTCAAAAACGAAATGCCCACTTTGATGGGAGTATGTCAAAGGGACACAAGAGCCAATTTAAATTGCTCTCAAGGGCCAAAGGTTGGAAAATATTTGAGCAACAAAATAGAGTAGTTAGTATAGGGTGTGCATAGCGACTTCCTTACAAGAAGTACAATATGGAAAGAGAGAAATGAGTCACTGTACAGTGGAGGAATCTGGCAAAATACCTCTGCCAGTTTATCAAAATCACATCAACAGTGACAAATTATGTTAATAGTAGGTACCCTTGATATGATGCATTGAAAATGACACTGTACCTCTGTAGTCTTCCTTGCAAGAAGACATGACCACTGTCTAATCATGGGAAAAACATCACACAAATTCTAATTGAGGGACATTCTACAAAATACCTGACCAATACTCCTCAAAACTATCAAGGTCTTCAAGAACAAGGAAATTCTGAAAATTTGTCATAGCCAAGAGAAGCCAAACGAGACATGATGACTAAATTTAATGTGGCATCCTGAATAAGGTCCTGAAACAGAAAAAAGGCATTAGGTAAATACTAAAGAAATCTGAATAAAGTGTGGACTTTAGTTAATAATAATATATTTATATATAATATTAATTAAGTAAATACAAGTAATGTAGCTCATTAATTATAAAAATGTACCACAATAAGGCAATTTGTTAATAATAAGGGAAATTGTGTATGGGGTACATGGTATCTCCTTGTACCATCTTCTCAGTTTTTCTGTAATCTAAAACTGTTCTAAATATAAAGTCTATTTGAAAATGTGAAGGCTGATTAAAACTTACACATTTTCTTCATAATTTACTGAAGCTTAAATATAAAGCAAGTATCCTCATATGTATCCAAGCATAATAAAAGTCACCTGAACTTCAGGCTGGCTTCAGAACTTCACAGAAAAACCCAGTGCCAAAATAAAACTACAATGGAATGGGAAGGTGGAGAGAGCTAAGATACATGACTCAAGAACCTTATACCTTGTAGTGAGGTGGATGGACCTAGAGTCTGTCATACAGGGTGAAGTAACTCAGAAAGAGAAAAACAAATGCCATATGGTAACACATATATATGGAATCTAAAAAAAAAAAAATGTTTCTGAAGAACCTAGGATCAGGACAGGAATAAAGATGCAGACATAGAGAATGGCCTTGAGGACACAGGGAGGGGGAAGGGTAAGCTGGGACGAAGTGAGAGAGTGGCATTGACATATATACACTACCAAATGTAAAATAGCTAGTGGGAAGCAGCCGCATAGCACAGGGAGATCAGCTCAGTGCTTTGTGACCACCTAGAGGGGTGGGATAGGGAGGGTGGGAGGGAGGGAGACGCAAGAGGGAAGAGATATGGGGACATATGTATACGTATAACTGATTCACTTTGTTATAAAGCAGAAACTAACAAACACACCATTGTAAAGCAATTATACTCCAATAAAGATGTTAAAAAAAGAACCATATACCTAACCAAGCTACTCTTCTATTATGAAAACTTAGACAAAAGATATTGTCAACGTTAAAAAATGGAGAATTCACAGTACACACAAGCATGTTTTGAAGTATTTCCTACAACTAGTCAGTGGATCAAATTTTAAAAGTCGGCTCTTGTAAATGTGGAGATCTGGGTATGAAAGAACCTGCAGGAATCACTGAGGAAAATAATTATAGATTTAAGGTCAAGTACTGTGTGGATATTGTTATTAAAGAAGAGAACATAAAATTATAGTAATTGGCAATATAAATGTATAATGCATATAACAACAATTAAGAGGTTAAGGAAGAAAAGATGTAACGTATTTGAAATTGTAATTTCCCTTACCTCTTTTAATTGAAGTATAGCTGATTTGCAATATTGTGTTATTTTCAGGTGTATAGCAAAGTGATTCAGTTATTTTTTCATATTATATTCCATTATAGGTTATTACAAGATATTGAATATAATTCCCTGTGCTATAAAGTAAATCCTTGTTGCTTATCTATTTTATGTATAGTAGTTTGTACCTGTTAATCTCATACTCCTAATTTGTCCCTCCCTCCCTTCCTCTACCCTTTGGTAACCATAAGTTTGTTTTCTATGCTGTGAGTCTGTTTCTGTTTTGTATATAGATTCATTTGTATTATTTTTAGATTCCACATATGTGATATCATATAGTATTTGTCTTTGTCTGACTTACTTCACTAAGTGTAATATTTTCTAGGTTTATCCATGTTGCTGCAAATGGCAATATTTCATTCTGTTTTGTGGCTAATATTCTAGTGTGTGTGTGTGTGTGTGTGTGTGTGTGTGTGTGTGTGTGTGTCTGTGGCACATCTTAAGCCAATTGTCTGTTGATGGGCACCTGGGTTGTTTCCATGTCTTGGCTGTTGTAAATAGTGCTGTTATGAACATTGGGGTGCATGTATCTTTTCAAATTAGAGTTTCATTTTTCCATATATCCCTTACCTTTTACAGCTAGAGGTTAGTTTTATGACAGTTATTTTGTTTTGTTCACACATGCCTAAAACAGTACCTAAAATAATACATGTTACATAGTAAGCACTCAATAAATATTTATTGAATGAATAACAGAGAATCAATAAATATCATCTAAAGCTGGCAAATCAATAAATAGAGGTCGACAGGTATTATTTAAATTTTCAAGGATATAGTCCTTTCAAATTATCAGTGGGGAAAAAAATCAAATACAAACCTCATGCATAAGGAAGTACATTAAGTGTGGTATTACTAGCAAAAATGATTTTAATAGCATTTCAGTGATGTACAGAGTATATTACACAATAAAGTTCTAGCATACATCTTTATGCAACAAAATAATTTAGCATTAAAGTACATAAAGAAAAATCTGAAACAGAAAGAAATAGCCACAGCTGTTCACTGCTCTTCATTCCTAGGTCATGCGCCTTCCCTGCTCCCCACAGCTTTACTGAGATACAATTTGACATATAACTTTGTGTAACTTTAAGGTGTACAATGTATTGATTTGATACACTAATAGATGACAGTATGATTACCACCATAGTGTTAGCTAACATTTCTATCATATCACATAATTACCATTTATTTTCTGTAGCAAGAACATTTAAGATCTATTCTCTTAGTAACTTTCAAGTATATAATACAGTATTGTTGTATCATGTTGTGCATTAGATCCCCAGAACTTGCTCATCTTCAAACTAGAGGTTGGTACCCTTTGACCAACATCTCCCCATTTCCTCCACCCCCCGCCCTCAGCCCCTGGCAACCACCATTCTACTCTCTGTCTATGAGTTAGGCTTTTATAGATTTCACATATAAGGAATATCATACAGTATTTGTCTTTCTCTGTCTATTTTATTTCACTTAGCATAATGTCCTCAAGGACCATTCATGTTGTCCCATAAGGTACAATTTCCTTCTTTCTCATGGCTGAATTTACATATATATCACAACTTCTTTATCTGTTTATCTGTTGAGAGATACACAGGTTGTTTCCATATCTTGGCTATTGTGAATAATGCTGCAATAAACATGGAAGTGCAGATATCTCTTTGAAACCCTGTTTCCATTTTCTTTGGATATATACCATAAGTGAAATTACTGCATCATATGGTAGGTCTTCTTAAAATTTTTTGAGGAACCTCAATTCTGTTTTCCATAGTGGCTGTACCAATATATATTCCCAACAACAGTGCACAAAGGTTCCCTTTTCTTTACATCCTCAACAACACTTGTTATCTCTTGTCTTCTTGATGCTAGCCATTCTAACAGGCATGAGGTGATATCTCATTGTGGTTTTGATTTGCATTGCCCTGATGATTAGTGATGTTGAGCATCTTTTCATGTCCCTGTTCCACGTCATCCCCTTAATGCATATAGTCAAAATGATTAAACAGGTGACTTCTTGTGAACCTCTAAGAAACACATAATATGAATACTATAAAAACTTTTCCAAGACCAAAAACTAGAAAAATTCAAAATATAATTTATAAAACTATCATAATACTGACAACAAACCCTTACAAAATGGTACCCAAAAAACTGTAGAAACTAATCTCTCTAAAAATATTGATGCAAATATCTTAAAAATAACATTAGCGGATGGAATCAGGCAGTTAATTAAGCATATATTAAACCATGATCAAGTGGAGCATTCATAAAAAATATAAGGATAGTTGCATATTAAGAAATAACTATTATAATTTACCATATCAGTAAGCCAAAGGAGGAAAAACATAGTTACCCCAATGAATTACAAAGTGTATTTAATGTAACTTAATATCCATTATGATTTTAAAAACAAACCTTCTGGAAATACAGTTGACCCTTGAACAACACAGGAGTTAATCCACATATAACTTATAGTGGACCCTCTGTATCTGTGGTTCCTTCACATCCATGGATTCAACCAACCCTGGACCATGCAGTACTGTAGTATTTACTGTTGAAAAATATCCAGTGTAAGTGGTCCTGTGCAGTTAATACACACATTGTTCAAGGGCCAACTGTATTTACTTACCATCATTGGTGATATATTAGAAGCTTTCCCATTAAAATAAGAAATGAGAAATCTACTTAGTAGCACTGTATCAGTTGGATAGGTTTTGGAAATACTAGCCAGGTAATTAGACTAAAATAAATCATACTGGAAAATGAACGATGGAAATAAAATTATCATTATTTATAAATGATAGGATTGTATCTTTTGAAAATGAAAGAGAATCAATTGAAAAATTCTTGGAAACAAGAAAATTCAGTAAGGTGACTGGCCATAAAATTAATACATAAAAGTCAATTATCTCTTCTATAAATAAATAAAAAGTAGTTTGAAAAGATTATGGAAGGAAGCATCTCACTTACAGTAGCACAACATTAACAAAGTCTATGTATATATTTAACATGGAATGTCCATGGCTGATAAGAAAAATGATAAAACCTTACTACATTACATGAAAAAGGTACTTTGTTCTTGTCTAAAAAGATAGTCCAGGGGCTTCCCTGGTGGCGCAGTGGTTGAGAGTCTGCCTGCCAATGCAGGGGACATGGGTTCGAGCCCTGGTCTGGGAGGATCCCACATGCCGCGGAGCGACTGGGCCCGTGAGCCACAATTTACTGAGCCTGCGCGTCTGGAGCTTGTGCTCCGCAACAAGAGAGGCCATGACAGTGAGAGGCCCGTGCACCGCGATGAAGAGTGGCCCCCACTTGCCGCAACTGGAGAAAGCCCTCGCACAGAAACGAAGACCCAACACAGCCATAAATAAATAAATAAATAAACGCAAAAGTTAAAAAAAAAAAGATAGTCTATTCCAAATATTTAGTCTTTTTAATTTTTAAATCTAATATGATCCTATTAACATATTAGTAAGATTTTTCATTTTTCACTGTTTTAGTCATGGCAAAATGAGTCTAAAATTATCTTGAAAAATAAATGTGAAAATAATAAGGATAGAAAAGAGGAGTAATGAGGCAAGATGAACTCTATTATATATCAGTTAGGTTATATTCAAAGAACAGGTCAAACAACAGAAAAAAATAGAGAAGCCAGAAACAGATCCATGGGGATTCAGTGTATTCTAAATAAGTAGGAAAACATGGATTATTCAATAAATTTTGTTGGGACAATTGACTGACTAGCTATTTGGAAAAAATTAATGAATATCTTTGTAGCAGAATATACTGTAATTCTTGATGTATCTAATATAGCTTTTATTTTTGAGATAGAAATTCAAGTCCAAAATGCTTAAGACCCTAAATTAAATTTTCTCTTGCTAGTTAAAAGTTCAAATTAAAATTGTCTCCAATTTTTTACCCTCTAAATCTCAGACAGAGAGCACATCAGTACCTGGGTAGAGTTAGCATTCCTTTGGCAGCTTCAACCTGGGCCCTCAGTGGAATGAATGTAATTCCTTCAGATCCTCACTTCCTTCATTGCCAAGTCTTTCATGAGCTTTGATTTTTAAATAATTCCAAGAGTTCACAGGACACACGATTATCAGAGTGCCAACCACAAACATGCCCAATTAATTTTTTTAAAAAGCTCATCCTGTATTCACGTTTAAGGTAATTATCAGTATGTATGTCCCTATTACCATTTTCTTAATTGTTATGGGTTTGTTTTTCTATGTCCTTTTCTTCTCTTGTGTTTCCCTCTTAGAGAAGTTCCTTTAGCATTTGTTGTAGAACTGGTTTGGTGGTGCTGAATTCTCTTAGCTTTTGCTTGTCTGTAAAGCTTTTGATTTCTCCATCAAATCTGAATGAGATCCTTGCCAGGTAGAGTAATCTTCGTTGTAGGCTCTTCCCTTTCATCACTCTAAATATATTGTGCCACTCCCTTCTGACTTGTAGAGTTTCTGCTGAGAAATCAGCTGTTAACCTTATGGGAGTTCCCTTGTATGTTATTTTTCGTTTTTCCCTTGTTGCTTTTAATAATTTTTCTTTGTCTTTAATTTTTGTCAATTTGATTACTATGTGTCTCGGCTTGTTTCTCCTTGGGTTTATCCTGCCTGGGACTCTGTGTGCTTACTGGACTTGGGTGGCTGTTTCCTTTCCCATGTTAGGGAAGTTTTCAATTATAATCTCTTCAAATATTTTCTCATGTCCTCTCTCTCTTCTCCTTCTGGGACCCCTATAATGCAAATGTTGGTGCATTTAATGTTGTCCCAGAGGTCTCTTAGGCTATCTTCATTTCATTTCATTCTTTTTTCTTTATTCTGTTCCATGGCAGTGATTTCCACTATTCTGTGTTCCAGGTCACCTGTCTGTTCTTCTGCGTCAGTTATTCTGCTATAACTATAAATAACTTCTAGTGTATTTTTCATTTCAGTTATTGTATTGTTCATCTCTGTTTGTTTGTTCTTTAATTCTTCTAGGTCTATGTTAAACACTTCTTGCATCTTCTCGATCTTTGCCTCCATTCCTTTTCCGAGGTTCTGGATCATCACTATCATTGTTCTGAATTCTTTTCTGGAAGGTTACCTATCTCCACTTCATTTAATTGTTTTTCCGGGGTTTTATCTTGTTCCTTCATCTTGTACATAGTCCTCTGCCTTTTCATCTTGTCTGTCTTTCTGTGAATGTGGTTTTTGTTCCACAGGCTGCAGGATTGTAGTTCTTCTTGCTTCTGCTGTCTGCCCTCAGGACATGATACATTTTCAGTGGAGTCAAACGCCATTTGTTGTGTGACATTCTCGGGCAATTTTCAGAAGCCCGGAAGTAGTCAATGAGAAAACAGACATGTTGACTAAGGCTCTTAGAACTAATCGTCTAGGCAGATACTATGGGAGGAAAAAGAAATTCAACTTGCTGGTGAGAGTGCTCTTTAAGAAGCTTATCATAAGTATTTAGGTAATATAGGGAGTTATGGGAAGGAGGGGTAACAGAAGATTGAAATTTTGATGAAATAAAAAACTAGGCTATTTAAGGTACAAGAGTAGGAGAGGCTAAATGGTAGAAGTATGTGATGAGAGAGAAATTTCATTGTTAAATATTACAGAGGTAAAATAGTTATGGGTGATGACAATTTCTAGTGATTTTCATTGTTAGTGAATTGCAGAAATAGAATGTGGAAGATGGTCAAGGAGGTATAAGGGAGTCATGGACATGCCATCTATTTTTCAGTTGAAATGTTGTAGGGTTACTGTGGTAATGAAGAAATGTATAACTGTAAAACTGATGCCAACATGTTCAAAGACTGTGGGAGAATGACTTGAAAATGAAATTGGACAGGAAGAGGGTAGTTTAATAGGCTTCAAAGGAGGATGAGATATTGAACAAAGGTCTGAAAAATAGTAAAGGGGAATCAAGGGTATTCCAACTCATTTCCCTGGACCTAGTATATGTCCCCTCTGGGAGAATGAGGACATATCAGTTGATAGTGTTATATGGGAATCATTCTCCATGAAGGAGAACCAGGTTCCAGTCAAGGAAAAAAAAGTGATGGATAGAGAAAGTAGTCTAGAAAAAAATTGAATATATAAACATGCCTCTTTAAAACAGAGTTAGGTTAGAGGTTGGGGGTGTGACATTACTTTATTGGTATAGTTAGAAGTCCTATATATGCCTTAAATTACATTTATTTTGAAGAACATACTAGTTCACTATATAAGAGGCTTTTCTCCTCAAATTAGTCCAATTTATTGAGACCCCAAGGCACTGATCTTTCCTGTCATTCATGTAGTAGCCATGTAGTATAACACAACAAATTAAATTGACTGAAGCTCGAATCCAATTTTCTCACCAGTAGATTTGGAAATAAGAAACTCATCCAACTCCAATTAAAACTCATTCAGATCACATGGCTTCAACATGAGTTGGAATCATACATTCTTAAATTCTATTAATCACCTTCATTTATGTAACATATTATTCAGCACCTGTAAAGTTAGGCACCTTAGAGATAATTAGCAAAATGTACAATTTGGATCCAATTTTCTTCTTTTTCTTTAAAGGAGGTAATAGAAGCAAAAAAAACTATGAAATACACAATAGATTTAGGCTAACATATAACATCATCATTAGCATTAGTATTTTTCTTGTCAAATAATGTAAAGTAAAAGACTATTGAACTGTATGTCAATATGTCTGCCTTATACCCCCCACCTTGTCTTCTTTGAGCCTGTCCCTTCACCTATATAGTTTAGCTTTCTCATCTATCAAATGTAGAGGATAATCTGAATCATCTCGAAATGACTTTCCAGCTTGAAATTGTGCTGGCTCCTCTCACTTTGCTCTTCTTTTTGCTCAAATATAAGGAAAAACACAGAGCAGCCATTATATTAGTCAGGGTTCTCCAGAAAAACAGGACCAATAATAGTTTATATATATGTATATATTAAATATATAATTTTATATATTACATATTATATTTTATATCGTATATTTGCCTATCATAATTTTTCATATTTATATATTTTCTACATATAAATATGTGTATATATTTGTGATATAAAATACAAATATATATATAAAATGAGATTTATTATAAGGAATTGGTTCATGAGATTGTGGAGGCTGAGAAAAGTCTCACAATCTGCTGTCTGCAAGCCAGAGTCCCAGGAAAGTGAGTGCTGTAAATTCCAATCCTAGTCCTAAGGGTTGAAAACCAGCAGTGCTGATGATATAAATCCCAGTCCAAGGGCAGGAAAAGACTGATATCTCAGCTCATGCAGTCAGGCAGGAAGAGAGAATTCAACCTTCCTCTGCCTTTTTGTTCTATTCAGGCCCTCAGTAGATTGGATAATGCCCACCTACATTGGGGAGGGCAATGTGCTTTACTCTGTTCCCCAATTCAAATCCTAATCTCTTCCAAAAACACCCTATAGACATACCTAGAAACAATATTTAACCAGATATGTGAGTATCCCTTTGCTCAGTCAAGTTGACACAAAAAGTTAAAAAAAGCCATCACAGTTCTATCCCTTGTCAACTTGGCATTCATGCACACCTCCTTAAACCATACTTAATCTCCATATAAATAACAAGGTCATAACTCTAACATTATACAACTCTCCTGCATACAATAAAAAAATGCACTAACCGCTTCCCCAGAATAGGAGGTAAAGTCCTTGAGTGATGTTTACTCTTCTCTTCAATATCCCATAACTTAAATATTGTGATGTAAAATTAACAATACTATGATATAAAGTTAATGATACATCTTATGTTACATGATAAAGGAGTAAGAGAAGAAAGAAAACAAAGATATTTGATACACGCACACACAAATATATCCATAACAAAATAAAATAAGGAAGAATACTCATTACAATTACAGTCCTTGTTTCTGTAACTGGTCTCATGATCATAGCTGGTATTTATAACTACCTTTTCCACTACTCATTCTATGTTCCCTTTGCCTTCAGGAAGAACTTCATGGCCTGCTTGGGCTCGATTGTGTACATACCACTTGCATTTGATGATAGAGTACTGCTGTGTACACCCAACTTTATGGCTTTGTGAGTCAGATAACATGGAATTCATGATGGGTAGCTCAGGTTGCATGGTAACTTGATGGCCCATGGTTAAGTGTTCAGTCTCTACTAAGGCCCAGTGGCAGGCCAAGAGCTGTTTCTCAAAAGGAAAGTAATTATCTGCTGAGGATGGTAGGGCTTTGCTCCAAAATCCTAAGGGCTGATGCTTTACATATAGGGTCCTGTCAAAGGCTCCAAATAGCATCCTTATCTGCCATTGATACTTCAAGTACCATTGGATTGGCAGGATCATATGGCCCAAGTGGCAGAGCAGCTTGCATGACAACCTGGACCTGTTACAGAGCCTTCTCTTGTTCTGGGCCCCACTTAAAAAATAGCAGCTTTTCAGGTTATGTGGTAAATGGTCCAGAGCAACACACCCAAATGAAGAATATGTTGCCTCCAAAATCCAAAGCAGCCTAGTAGGTGTTGTGCCTCCTTTTTGGTTGTAGGAAGAGCCGGATACAACAACTTATCCTTCATCTTAGAAAGGATA
Organism: Eschrichtius robustus; assembly: GCF_028021215.1. NCBI lineage: Eukaryota > Metazoa > Chordata > Mammalia > Artiodactyla > Eschrichtiidae > Eschrichtius > Eschrichtius robustus. The sequence continues at coordinate 107,609,065 of NC_090845.1, forward strand.
TCTCAACATGCCCCATACCACTGGACCCCTAAAACTTTCACTGAGGTAGAAAGCCTCTGAACTTTTTTTATGATTTACTCTTACACCCAAATATCTTACAAATAAGTCTAGAGTAGTTGTTACTTCTCACTCAATAGGTCTAATCAACACAATATCACTAATGGAATGGACCAGTATGATATCTTTTGGAAGGGAAAGATCATCAAGATCTCTACAAACTAAATTATGACATAGGGTTGGAGAGCTGATATACCCCTGAGGTAGGATAGTGACAGTGTACTGCTGGCCTTTCCAGCTGAAGGGAAACTGCTTCTGGTGAGTCTTATTGATAGGGATGGAGAAAAAGGCATTTGCCAGATCAATAGCTATATACCAGGTACCAGGGAATGTGTTAATTTGCTCAGGCAATGAAACCATATCTGGTACAGCATCTGAAATTGAAGTCCCCATCTGGTTAAGCTTATGATAATCCACTGTCATTTATCAAGATTGATCTGTCTTCTGCATAGGACAAATAGGTGAGTTGAATGGGGATGTGGTGGGAACCACCACCTTCAAGTCCCCAATGGTGTCACTAATCTTTTAGATCCCTCTAGGATTTTTTTTTTTTTTTTACTGTTTTCCTTGGTAGGGACAGTCTAGTGGCTTCCACTTGATTTCTACTACCATAATAGCCCTCACTCCACAGTTCAAGGAACCATTGTGGGGATTCTGTCAGCTGCTAAGTATATATATTACAATTATGGATTCCAGAACTGGGGAAATAACCACAAGATGGTTCTGGGACCCACTGGGCCCACTGTGAGATGGACCTGAGCTAAAACTCCACTGATCACCTCACCTCCATAAACACCTACTCTGGTGGAACATAGTGACATTTTATGTCTTCTGGAATTAGTGTCAGTTCAGAGTCAGTAGTCCAGTAGTCCCTGAAAGGCCTGATTATTTCCTTTACCCTAATTCACCGTTACCCTGCTAAAAGGGGTAGGTCCCTTTGGGGAAGGCTGGGGAAAAGATTAACAGTATACATTTTTTGATAGTGTATCAGAGTCCTTCTTCATTGGGACCCAGACTCCCGTCCATTCATGGGGGTTTCTGGGCCTATAAACTCTCTCAAGTCTAGGAATTGATTGAGGGGCTGTGACTCTGTTTTTGTGATTCAGTTTAGACTTTTTCCACTTGACCTAGAACTTTTCTGCTTATACAGATCAAGTAAGAATTTACTAGGCTTCCTATTTCTTTTACTTCTAGGAATAGCACGATTAGCCAACTTCATAGGTCTGTATGACTCAGACTATTCTGATTGCTGCTTTGACTCTGCTGTCCATTATGGTAACCATGCCCTCCTTGCCTGTGGCTATTGAATGCCACCACTTTACCCCTGCCAACTGGGATCCAATTACTCCCATTGCATTTAGGTTCCCCAATTCAGTGGCTGCAGTTCCCACTGTAAGTTTTGGCCTCTAGAGAAGAGCAATCACAGAGCTTCTCATCTTCTGAGGGATGCTCAGGCTTCCCTCATAAGTTTGTTTCTGGCAACATCGGCTAAAGGTATGTCTTCTGGACCCTCCAGAATTAGATCTTAAATAATTAATCCATTCTAACATTCCAATCTCCCTAAGCCTTTGAATCCCTTTCTGTATTTTAAACCAAGGTAGGTCCAACATTTTCACTTCCCTCACTGTGGGCCATCTCTTCATCCATGTTTCAGCCAACCATCCAAACCTTTAGAGCCCTTTCTAACTTCCCAATCTGGAACACTAAATGCAAAATTTCTGCTTAATGAGCTCATGTGAATAAATTCAGCCTGATCCAACTTTATGCTCCTTCCACCGTTACTGAAGCCGAATCCAGCCTCTATACCCTGACACCAAATTAAATCTTGGAGGCAGAGTTTTGGATGAAGTAGAAAAGAATAGCTTTTTTGCTTTGCCAGGCAAAGGGGGTCACAGCAGGCTAATGCCCTCAAAACGGTGTGTCCCAACCCCGGGGTGGGAGGGGTGGTTTATGAGGAGTTTTATAGTCAAGGGGCAGGGTTGCTGATAAGGATCAGGGTGCATGCAGGGCCCGCATTCTTTCAATCCAGAGATCATCTGGTGTCAGGTGATGATGGGCGAACTGTGACCTTCTCTGGAATGAAAAGTGCTTCATCAAGTAGTTAACATCTTCCATTTGGTGGGGGTTTTAGTTCTGCAGAAGAGCTCAAAGATATTGTTATGTGTATCCCTTGAGGGGGAACCGGACCCTGCCCCAAGGCTGCACTATTGTTTCTTGACTGCTCCTCCCTTGTCTCTGCATCCCCTCCCTTCCCTGATTAGCAACTGTTTGAACCTGCCCTTTGGAATCCAGGGAAGAGGAAACAGAAAGGCTTTTGTGTCCAGGAGCCCCACAGAGTCCTTCTCAGTTTCATTATCTCACACCCTCTGTATCCATTCCCACACATTTCCCTGGGTTTTTGTTTGTATAAATCAGAAAACTCGAGTAGTTCTCTTGGAGTGTATTGTACCTCCTCATGGGTGACACTTTGTACCTGACCTTTAGGGGCCTCCTGAGACTTGAGTATAGTTGTAGGTCTAGAAGCAAAGAAGGATGGTGGGGGTGGGTTCTGAGGAGAATCAGCATTGTTTTATGTGCCAACTGCCTCATGGGAAGCCATTACACTTTCTTCAGGCAGTGCAGGGTTAATTCCCTCAGGCAGGAGTGGAAAGGCCAATAAGACTGGGGGTAGAGAGTCTGAACCACTGTGGGTAGGGATGCTTCTGCTGGGCGTTGGGAAGCTGCTTCTGCTACGGTGGGGAGACCACATCCACTGAGAGTGGGGAGATCTCTTTCACTGGCAAAGAAGACTCATCAGGATTTAGAGGCTCAGGGTACCCAGTTTCATCAGGGTCTTCTCACATGTCCCCATCCCAACTTACAGGAGCCCATTCTTTCTCAATGACTGCCCTCAGTTTAACAATAGATACCCTAAGAGGCTGAGAGTTCAACTTGAGTTGTAATTCAGCCAGTTTCCTTATGAGATTCTGCATTTGATTTTCGGCAGTCTCAGCCCTGTTGGCTGTAGGCGTTAAGGCTCTCCTTCAGGACATGCATAGAAACTTTAGGTCATTTATGTGACACTAGAGCTAGGAATATGAATCCCGGAGTTCATCCTTTTCTTTCACCATTTTGTCCAGTGACATTAGGAGCAACTGGCCAATCTCATTATATTTGTTAGTTTTCCAAAAATGTTTGAAAGTATCATATACACAGTCACCCAACTCCTTGCTTCTTATAAATGGCTGATTAGCAGTATCCAATGCAGATATTTTGCATATCTCTATTGCCACATTATGCCATGCATTATCAGTGCTCTCTTTACTACTGGAAATAATCATTAGAGGCTTTAAATCTAATCAGATTAGAGATCTACTTCTAGAAATCCCAGAACCAATTCAGAAAACTCATTCTTAAAATTCTGTTCCTATAGAACCACTCTTGGTACCAAAAATCTGTATTAGCCAGGGTGTTCCAGAGGAAGGATATGTGTGTGTGTGTGTGTGTGTGTGTGTGTGTGTGTGTGTGTGTGTATTCAGATATGTGGGCATCCCTTGGTCCATTCAAGTTGACACATAAAATTAACCATGACAGCCAAGCACGAATATATCAGAAGAATTACTCTTAATCCTTTATTTTAAAAGCATTTATCTTATTAATTGAAAAGGACTATCAGTTTCAAAGGCTCTTAGATTTTGATCATGTGAAGCCAAATCTATGGATAAAAATGGAATTTGTGATTTGAATTGTGTTGTTTTGCCTTCATGTGTGATATCATGTAGCTATGATCTTTATCATATTTGTGGAAATGTAATTCATACTCAGGAGTCTTGTAATAAAATACATTTTTTTGGTGCAACCAAATGAGAAACCTCTTTTAGGGTATTTTAGCAATAAAATAGTGATGCTTGGTATTAAGGCTCTGCTAGGAATGAAAGGGCCTTCTGAATCCTCAAACAAATATGGAATGCACTTTCGTCTATATTTACTGTTCCTCATATCTTCCAGAGATTTCTCATCGTTAAAACTAATAAGTTACAAAGCAGATTTTAAAACTGCTTCACAGATCCCTAGTGATTCCTCATAGGTGTCTCATTCACTTAATCATTTACTCATTCAAAAATATTACTTGAATGTCTGCAGTGTACCAGACACTATGTTAAGTGCAATGTGCCAAGTGAACAAGAGGATGAGGAGAGAGAGTCTGATCATGAGGAAAGAAAGTTGTATATCTACCATTGCTTCAACCAGATCAGGTCTGCTTTAGCTATTTTATATTTTGGATTTCCACAAAAGATTTCCATGAGCAAACAAACATGAAAATTACTAGTGTGGTTAATAATAAAGTACCAGAGTATCCATACCCTTATCATCTCAGTTAGCTAAAATTTAACTGGATTTAGATGATACATCCTCTGCGGTGAAGTTACATTGCTTTGGATTCTTCACATACTGTATCACATTACAAATTCTCAGTGTCTTCCAAAGTGTCTGAATTTCTATGGCTACCAAATTGAGGAATGATTTAAAATGAGGCAATGCGTTCTGTCTCTGGTACTCAGGAAGGGTCACAGACCTGTGAACAGTTTCCTGTTCATTATCATGAACCTAATATTTATTTCTAAATATCATAAGTGGTAAAAAAGAGAGAGAGAGAAAGAAAGAATAGCTCCAAAAAGCCTGTGAAGATGACTAATTCTAGTTAAATTTTCAGTCGATTTTTTTGGTTTCCTGTGAGGCTCTGCTTTCATATCTGAGCATATATGGCTGACTGCCCTAACTGGGTATTGACAGTATTGTTGTTATTATTATTACTGTTATATCATTAAAGTACTTCCTTTTTTTTAACTCTTGATTGGAGTATAATTGCTTTACAATTGTGTGTTAGTTTCTGCTTTATAACAAAGTGAATCATCTCTATATATACATATATCCCCATATCACCTCCCTCTTGCGTCTCCCTCCCACCCTCCCTATCCCACCCCTCTAGGTGGTCACAAAGCACCGAGCTGATCTCCTGTGCTATGCGGCTACTTCGCACTAGCTTTCTATTTTACATTTGGTAGTATATATAATTCCATGCCACACTCTCACTTCATCCCATCTTACCCTTTCCCTGCCTGGTGTCCTCAAGTCCATTCTCTACGTCTGCATCTTTACTCCTGTCCGGCCCCTACGTTCTCTGTAACCTTTTTTTTTTTTTTTTTTAGATTCCATATATATGTGTTAGCATACAGTATTTGTTTTTCTCTTTCTGACTTACTTCACTCTGTATGACAGATCTTAGGGCCATCCACGTCACTACAAATAACTCAATTTCGTTTCTTTTTATGGCTGAGTAATATTCCATTGTATATATGTGCTACATCTTTTTTTTTAAAACATCTTTATTGGAGTATGATTGCTTTACAATGGTGTGTTAGTTTCTCCTTTATAACAAAGTGAATCAGTTATACATATACATATGTTCCCATATCTCTTTCCTCTTGCGTCTCCCTCCCTCCCACCCTCCCTATCCCACCCCTCTAGGTGGTCACAAAGCACTGAGCTGATCTCCCTGTGCTATGTGGCTGCTTCCCACTAGCTATCTATTTTACATTTGGTAGTGTATATATGTCCATGCCACTCTCTCACCCTGTCACATCTTACCACTCCCCCTCCCCATATCCTCAAGTCCATTCTCTAGTAGGTCTGTGTCTTTATTGCCGTCTTGCCACTAGGTTCTTCATGACCTTTTTTTTTCCCTTAGATTCCATATATATGTGTTAACATACAGTATTTCTTTTTCTCTTTCTGACTTACTTCACTCTGTATGACAGACTCTAACTCCATCCACCTCACTACAAATACCTCCATTTCATTTCTTTTTATGGCTGAGTAATATTCCATTGTATATATGTGCCACATCTTCTTTATCCATTCATCCGATGATGGACACTTAGGTTGCTTCCATGTCCTGGCTATTGTAAATAGAGCTGCAATGAACAATGTGGTACATGACTCTTTTTGAATTATGATTTTCTCAGGGTATATGCCCAGTAGTGGGATTGCTGGGTCATATGGTAGTTCTATTTTTAGTTTTTTAAGGAACCTCCATAGAGTTCTCCATAGTGGCTGTATCAATTTACATTCCCACCAACAGTGCAAGAGTGTTCCCTTTTCTCCAGACCCTCTCCAGCATTTATTGTTTCTATATTTTTTGATGATGGCCATTCTGACTGGTGTGAGATGATATCTCATTGTAGTTTTGATTTGCATTTCTCTAATGATTAATGATGTTGAGCATTCTTTCATGTGTCTGTTGGCCATCTGTATATCTTCTTTGGAGAAATGTCTATTTAGGTCTTCTGCCCATTTTTGGATTGGGTTGTTTGCTTTTTTGTTATTGAGCTGCATGAGCTTCTTGTAAATCTTGCAGATTAATCCTTTGTCAGTTGCTTCATTTGCAAATATTTTCTCCCATTCTGAGGGTTGTCTTTTGGTCTTGTTTATGGTTCCCTTTGCTGTGCAAAAGCTTTTAAGTTTCATTAGGTCCCATTTGTTTATTTTTATTTTTATTTCCATTTCTCTAGGAGGTGGGTCAAAAAGGATCTTGCTGTGATTTATGTCATGGAGTGTTCTGCCTATGTTTTCCTCTAAGAGTTTGATAGTGTCTGGCCTTACATTTAGGTCTTTAATCCATTTTGAGTTTATTTCTGTGTATGGGGTTAGGGAGGGTTCTAATTTCATACTTTTACATGTAGCTGTCCAGTTTTCCCAGCACCCCTTATTGAAGAGGCTGTCTTTTCTCCACTGTATATGCTTGCCTCCTTTATCAAAGATAAGGTGACCATATGTGCGTGGGTTTATCTCTGGGCTTTCTATCCTGTTCCATTGATTTATGTTTCTCTTTTTGTGCCAGTACCAAACTGTCTTGATTACTGTAGCTTTGTAATATAGTCTGAAGTCAGGGAGCCTGATTCCTCCAGCTCCATTTTTCGTTCTCAAGATTGCTTTGGCTCTTCAGGGTCTTTTGTGTTTCCATACAAATTGTGAAATTTTTTGTTCTAGTTCTGTGAAAAATGCCAGTGGTAGTTTGATAGGGATTGCATTGAATCTGTAGATTGCTTTGGGTAGTAGAGTCATTTTCACAATGTTGATTCTTCTAATCCAAGAACATGGTATATCTCTCCATCTATTTGTATCATCTTTAATTTCTTTCATCAGTGTCTTATAATTTTCTGCATACAGGTCTTTTCTCTCCTTAGGTAGGTTTATTCCTAGATATTTTATTCTTTTTGTTGCAATGGTAAACAGGAGTGTTTCCTTAATTTCACTTTCAGATTTTTCATCATTAGTGTATAGGAAAGCAAGAGATTTCTGTGCATTAATTTTGTATCCTGCTACTTTACCAAATTCATTGATTAGCTCTAATAGTTTTCTGGTAGCATCTTTAGGATTCTCTATGTACAGTATCATATCATCTGCAAACAATGACAGCTTTACTTCTTCTTTTCCGATTTGGATTCCTTTTATTTCTTTGTCTTCTCTGATTGCTGTGGCTAACACTTCCAAAACTATGTTGAATAATAGTGGTGAGAGTGGGCGACCTTGTCTTGTTCCTAATCTTAGTGGAAATGGTTTCACTTTTTCACCATTCAGGACGATGTTGGCTGTGGGTTTGTCATATATGGCCTTTATTATGGTGAGGAAAGTTCCCTCTATGCCTACTTTCTGCAGGGCTTTTATCATAAATCGGTGTTGAATTTTGTCAAAAGCTTTCTCTGCATCTATTGAGATGATCATATGGTTTTTCTCCTTCAATTTGTTAATATGATGTATCACGTTGATTGATTTGCGTATATTGAAGAATCCTTGCATTCCTGGAATAAACCCCACTTGGTCATGGTGTATGATCCTTTTAATGTGCTGTTGGATTCTGTTTGCTAGTATTTTGTTGAGGATTTTTGCATCTCTGTTCATCAGTGATATTGGCCTGTAGTTTTCTTTCTTTGTGACATCTTTGTCTGGTTTTGGTATCAGGGTGATGGTGGCCTCGTAGAATGAGTTGGGGAGTGTTCCTCCCTCTGCAATATTTTGGAAGAGTTTGAGAAGGATAGGTGTTAGCTCTTCTCTAAATATTTGATAGAATTCGCCTCTGAAGCCATTTGGTCCTGGGCTTTTGTTTGTTGGAAGGTTTTTAATCACAGTTTCAATTTCATTGCTTGTGATTGGTCTGTTCATATTTTCTATTTCTTCCTGGTTCAGTCTTGGCAGGTTGTGCATTTCTAAGAATTTGTCCATTTCTTCCAGGTTGTCCATTGTATTGGCATAGAGTTGCTTGTAGTAATCTCTCATGATCCTTTGTATTTCTGCAGTGTCAGTGGTTACTTCTCCTTTTCCATTTCTAATTCTATTGATTTGAGTCTTCTCCCTTATTCTCTTGATGAGTCTGGCTAATGGTTTATCAATTTTGTTTATCTTCTCAAAGCACCAGCTTTTAGTTTTATTGATCTTTGCTATTGTTGCCATTTCTTTTTCATTTATTTCTGATCTGATCATTATGATTTCTTTCCTTCTGATAGCTTTGGGGTTTTTTTGTTCTTCTTTCTCTAATTCATCTTGCCACTAGGTTCTTCATGGCTTTTTGTTTTTTTCCTTAGATTCCGTATATATGTGTTAGCATACTGTATTTGTTTTTTGCTTTCTGACTTACTTCACTCTGTATGACAGACTCTAACTCCATCCACCTCATTACAAATACCTCCATTTCATTTCTTTTTATGGCTGAGTAATATTCCATTGTATACATGTGCCACATCTTCTTTATCCATTCATCTGTCGATGGACATTTAGGTTGCTTCCATGTCCTGGCTATTGTAAATAGAGCTGCAGTGAACATTTTGGTACATGACTCTTTTTGAACTATGGTTTTCTCAGGGTATATGCCCAGTAGTGGGATTGCTGGGTCGTATGGTAGTTCTATTTGTAGTTTTTTAAGGAACCACCATACTGTTCTCCATAGTGGCTGTATCAATTTACATTCCCACCAACAGTGCAAGAGTGTTCCCTTTCCTCCACACCCTCTCCAGCATTTATTGTTTCTAGATTTTTTGATGATGGCCATTCTGATCGGTGTGAGATGATATCTCATTGTAGTTTTGATTTGCATTTCTCTAATGATTAATGATGTTGAGCATTCTTTCATGTGTCTGTTGGCAATCTGTATATCTTCTTTGGAGAAATGTCTATTTAGGTCTTCTGCCCATTTTTGGATTGGGTTGTTCGTTTTTTTGTTATTGAGCTGCATGAGCTGCTCGTAAATCTTGGAGATTAATCCTTTGTCAGTTACTTCATTTGCAAATATTTTCTCCCATTCTGAGGGTTGTCTTTTGGTCTTGTTTATGGTTTCCTTTGCTGTGCAAAAGCTTTTAAGTTTCATTAGGTCCCATTTGTTTATTTGTGTTCTTATTTCCATTTCTCTGGGAGCTGGGTCAAAAAGAATCTTGCTGTGATGTATGTCATAGAGTGTTCTGCCTATGTTTTCCTCTAAGAGTTTGATAGTGTCTGGCCTTACATTTAGGTCTTTAATCCACTTTGAGTTTATTTTTGTGCGTGGTGTCAGGGAGTGTTCTAATTTCATACTTTTACATGTATCTGTCCAATTTTCCCAGCACCCCTTATTGAAGAGGCTGTCTTTTCTCCACTGTATATTCTTGCCTCCTTTATCAAAGATAAGGTGACCATATGTGTGTGGGTTTATCTCTGGGCTTTCTATCTTGTTCCATTGATCTATGTTTCTGTTTTTGTGCCAGTACCAAACTGTCTTGATTACTGTAGCTTTGTAATATAGTCTGAAGTCAGGGAGCCTGATTCCCCCAGCTCCATTTTTCGTTCTCAAGATTGCTTTGGCTATTCGGGGTCTTTTGTGTTTCCATACAAATTGTGAAATTTTTTGTTCTAGTTCTGTGAAAAATGCCAGTGGTAGTTTGATAGGGATTGCATTGAATCTGTAGATTGCTTTGGGTAGTAGAGTCATTTTCACAATGTTGATTCTTCCAATCCAGGAACATGGTATATCTCTCCATCTATTTGTATCATCTTTAATTTCTTTCATCAGTGTCGTATAATTTTCTGCATACAGGTCTTTTGTCCCCTTAGGTAGGTTTATTCCTAGATATTTTATTCTTTTTGTTGCAGTGGTAAACGGGAGTGTTTTCTTAATTTCACTTTCAGATTTTTCGTCATTAGTGTATAGAAATGCAAGAGATTTCTGTGCATTAATTTTGTATCCTGCTACTTTACCAAATTCATTGATTAGCTCTAGGAGTTTTCTGGTAGCATCTTTAGGATTCTCTATGTATAGTATCATGTCATCTTCAAATAGTGACAGCTTTACTTCTTCTTTTCCGATTTGGATTCCTTTTATTTCTTTGTCTTCTCTGATTGCTGTGGCTAACACTTCCAAAACTATGTTGAATAATAGTGGTGAGAGTGGGCAACCTTGTCTTGTTCCTGATCTTAGTGGAAATGGTTTCAGTTTTTCACCATTGAGGACGATGTTGGCTGTGGGTTTGTCATATATGGCCTTTATTATGTTGAGGAAAGTTTCCTCTATGCCTACTTTCTGCAGGGCTTTTATCATAAATGGGTGTTGAATTTTGTCGAAAGCTTTCTCTGCATCTATTGAGATGATCATATGGTTTTTCTCCTTCAATTTGTTAATATGGTGTATCACGTTGATTGACTTGCGTATATTGAAGAATCCTTGCATTCCTGGGATAAACCCCACTTGGTCATGGTGTATGATCCTTTTAATGTGCTTTTGGATTCTGTTTGCTAGTATTTTGTTGAGGATTTTTGCATCTCTGTTCATCAGTGATATTGGCCTGTAGTTTTCTTTCTTTGTGACATCTTTGTCTGGTTTTGGTATCAGGGTGATGGTGGCCTCGTAGAATGAGTTGGGGAGTGCTCCTCACTCTGCAATATTTTGGAAGAGTTTGAGAAGGATAGGTGTTAGCTCGTCTCTAAATGTTTGATAGAATTCACCTGTGAAGCCATCTGGTCCTGGGCTTTTGTTTGTTGGAAGGTTTTTAATCACAGTTTCAATTTCAGTGCTTGTGATTGGTCTGTTCATATTTTCTATTTCTTCCTGGTTCAGTCTCGGCAGTTTGTGCATTTCTAAGAATCTGTCCATTTCTTCCAGGTTGTCCATTTTATTGGCATAGCGTTGCTTGTAGTAATCTCTCATGATCTTTTGTATTTCTGCAGTGTCAGTGGTTACTTCTCCTTTTTCATTTCTAATTCTATTGATTTGAGTCTTCTCCCTTTTTCTCTTGATGAGTCTGGCTAATGGTTTATCGATTTTGTTTATCTTCTCAGAGAACCAGCTTTTAGTTTCATTGATTTTTGCTATTGTTTCCTTCATTTCTTTTTCATTTATTTCTGACCTGATCTTTATAATTTCTTTCCTTCTGCTGGCTTTGGGGTTTTTTTGTTCTTCTTTCTCTAATTGCTTTAGGTGCAAGGTTAGGTTGTTTATTCGACATGTTTCCTGTTTCTTGAGGTAGGCTTGTATTGCTATAAACTTCCCTCTTAGCACTGCTTTTGCTGCGTCCCATAGGTTTTGGGTCGTCGTATCTCCATTGTCATTTGTTTCTAGGTATTTTTTGATTTCCCCTTTGATTTCTTCAGTGATCACTTCGTTATTAAGCAGTGTATTGTGTAGCCTCCATGTGTTTGTATTTTTTACAGATCTTTTCCTGTAATTGATATCTAGTCTCATAGCGTTGTGGTCGGAAAAGATACTTGCTACGATTTCAATTTTCTTAAATTTACCAAGGCTTGATTTGTGACCCAAGATATGATCTATCCTGGAGAATGTTCCATGAGGACTTGAGAAAAAATGTGTATTCTGTTGTTTTTGGGTGGAATGTCCTATAAATATCAATTAAGTCCATCTTGTTTAATGTCTCATTTAAAGCTTGTGTTTCCTTATTTATTTTCATTTTGGATGATCTGTCCATTGGTGAAAGTGGGGTGTTAAAGTCCCCTACTATGATTGTGTTGCTGTCGATTTCCCCTTTTATGGCTGTTAGTATTTGCCTTATGTATTGAGGTGCTCCTATGTTGGGTGCATAAATATTTACAATTGTTATACCTTCCTCTTGGATCGATCCCTTGATCATTATATAGTGTCCTTCTTTGTCTCTTGTAATAGTCTTTATTTTAAAGTCTATTTTGTCTGATATGAGAATTGCTACTCCAGCTTTCTTTTGATTTCCATTTGCATGGAATATCTTTTTCCATCCCCTCACTTTCAGTCTATATGTGTCTCTAGGTCTGAAGTGGGTCTCTTGTAGATAGCATATATATGGGTCTTGTTTTTGTATCCATTCAGCCAGCCTGTGTCTTTTGGTGGGAGCATTTAATCCATTTACATTCAAGGTAATTATCGATATGTATGTTCCTATTCCCATTTTCTTAAATGTTTTGGGTTTGTTATTGTAGGTGTTTTCCTTCTCTTGTGTTTCTTGCCTAGAGAAGTTCCCTTAGCATTTGTTGTAAAGCTGGTTTGGTGGTGCTGAACTCTCTCAGCTTTTGCTTGTCTGTAAAGGTTTTAATTTCTCCATCACATCTGAATGAGATCCTTGCTGGGTAGAGTAATCTTGGTTGTAGGTTTTTCTCCTTCATCACTTTAAGTATATCCTGCCACTCCCTTCTGGCTTGCAGAGTTTCTGCTGAAAGATCAGATGTTAACCTTATGGGGATTCCCTTGTGTGTTATTTGCTGGTTTTCCCTCGCTGCCTTTAATATGTTTTCCTTATATTTAATTTTTGACAGTTTGATTAATATGTGTCTTGGCGTGTTTCTCCTTGGGTTTATCCTGTATGTGACTCTCTGTGCTTCCAGGACTTGATTAACTATTTCCTTTCCCATATTAGGGAAGTTTTCAGCTATAATCTCTTCAAATATTTTCTCAGTCCCTTTCTTTTTCTCTTCTTCTTCTGGGACCCCTATAATTCGAATGTTGGTGCATTTAATGTTGTCCCAGAGGTCTCTGAGACTGTCCTCAGTTCTTTTCATTCTTTTTTCTTTATCCTGCTCTGCAGTAGTTATTTCCACCATTTTATCTTCCAGGTCACTTATCCTTTCTTCTGCCTCAGTTATTCTGCTATTGATCCCATCTAGAGTATTTTTAATTTCATTTATTGTGTTTTTCATCATTGCTTGGTTCCTCTTTAGTTCTTCTACATCCTTGTTAAATGTTTCTTGCATTTTGTCTATTCTACTTCCAAGATTTTGGATCATCCTTACTAACATTATTCTGAATTCTTTTTCAGGTAGACTACCTATTTCCTCTTCATTTGTTAAATCTGGCGTGTTTTGACCCTGCTCCTTCATCTGCTGTGTGTTTTTCTGTCGTCTCATTTTGCTTATCTTACTGTGTTTGGGGTCTCCTTTTCACAGGCTGCAGGTTCGTAGTTCCCGTTGTTTTTGGTATCTGTCCCCAGTGGCTAAGGTTGGTTCAGTGGGTTGTGTAGGCTTCCTGGTGGACCGGATTAGTGCCTGTGTTCTGGTGGATGAGGCTGGATCTTGTCTTTCTGGTGGGCATGTCCATGTCTGGTGGTGTGTTTTGGGGTGTCTGTGGCCTTATTATGATTTTAGGCAGCCTCTCTGCTAATGGATGGGGCTGTGTTCCTGTCTTGCTGGTTGTTTGGCATAGGGTGTCCAGCACTGTAGCTTGCTGGTCGTTGAGTGAAGCTGGGTCTTGATGTTGAGATGGAGATCTCTGAGAGATTTTCGCCGTTTGGTATTACGTGGAGCTGGGAGGCCTCTTGTGGACCAGTGTGCTGAAGTTGGCTCTCCCACCTCAGAGGCACAGCCCTGATGCCTGGCTGGAGCACCAAGAGCCTTTCATCCACACAGCTCAGAATAAAAGGGAGAAAAAATAGAAAGAAAGAAAGAAAGAGGATAAAATAAAATAAAATAAAATAAAGCTATTATAATAAAAAATAAGAAAAAAATTAAGAAAAAATTTTTTAAGAAAAAAATTATTTTTAATTTTTTAAAATAAATTTATTAATTTTTCTAATAAAAAATAAGAAAAAAATTATTAAGAAAAAAATTTATTAAAAAAGAAAAAAAATTTTAATTTTTTAAAATAAAAAATATGAAAAAGCTTATTAAGAAAAAATTTTTTTTTAATTTTTAAAAATAGAAAATAAGGAAAACATTATTAAGAAAACATTTACTAAGAAAAAAAAAATTTTTAAGTTAAAAAAAAAAGGACGGATCGAACCCTAGGACAAATGGTGAAAACAAAGTTATACAGACAAAATCTTAATATATCCTGCTCCCAAAGTCCACCTCCTGAATTTGGTATGATTTGTTGTCTATTCAGGTATTCAACAGATGCAGGTACATCAAGTTGTTTGTGGAGCTTCAATCCGCTGCTTCTGAGGCTGCTGGGAGAAATTTCCCTTTGTCTTCTTTGTTTGTACTGCTCCCGGGGTTCAGCTTTGGATTTGGACCCGCCTCTGCAGGTAGGTCGCCTGAGGGCGTCTGTTCTTCGCTCACACAGGACGGGGTTAAAGGAGCAGCTGCTTCGGGGTCTCTGGCTCTCTCAGGCAGGGAGGGAGGGAAGGGTACAGATGCGGGGCAAGCCTGCGGCGGCAGAGGCCAGCGTGACGTTGCAGCAGCCTGAGGCGCGCCGTGCTTTCTCCCGGGAAAGTTGTCCCTGGATCACGGGACCCTGGCAGTGGTGGGCTGCACAGGCTCCCGGGAGGGGAGGTGTGGATAGTGACCTGTGCTCGCACACAGGCTTCTTGGTGGCGGCAGCAGCAGCCTTAGCGTCTCATACCCGTCTCGGGTCCGCGCTGATAGCCGTGGCTCGCGCCCATCTCTGGAGCTCGTTTAGGTGGTGCTCTAAATCCCCTCTCCTTGCGCACCGCGAAACAAAGAGGCAAGAAAAAGTCTCTTGCCTCTTCGGTAGCTGCAGACTTTTTCCCTGACTCCCTCCCGGCTACCTGTGGCGCACTAGCCCCCTTCAGGCTGTGTTCACGCAGCCAACCCCAGTCCTCTCCCTGCTATCCGACCGAAGCCCGAGCCTCAGCTCCCAGCCCCCGCTCGCCCCGGCGGGTGAGCAGACAAGCCTCTTGGGCTGGTGAGTGCTGGTGGGCACCGATCCTCTGTGTGGGAATCTCTCCACTTTGCCCTCCACACCCCTGTGGCTGTGCTCTCCTCCATGGCTCTGAAGCTTCCCCCCTCTGCCCCACGCAGTCTCCGCCCGTGAAGGGGCTTCCTAGTGTGTGGAAACCTTTCCGCCTTCACAGCTCCCTCCCACTGGTGCAGGTCCCGTCCCTATTCTTTTGTCTCTGTTATTTCTTTTTTTTTTTGCCCTACCCAAGTACATGGGGAGTTTCTTGCCTTTTGGGAGGTCTGACGTCTTCTGCCAGCATTCAGTGGGTGTTCTGTAGGAGCAGTTCCACGTGTACATGTATTTCTAATGTATATGTGGGAAGGAAGGTGATCTCTGCATCTTACTCTTCCGCCATCTTGCCCAGACCCCCCCCCCCGCCACATCTTCTTTATACATTCATCTGTCGATGGGCACTTAGGTTGCTTCCATGTCCTGGCTATTGTAAATAGAGATGCAATGAACATTGTGGTACATGACTCTTTTTGAATTATGGTTTCCTCAGGGTATATGCACAGTAGTGGGATTGCTGTGTCATATGGTAGTTCTATTTTTAGATTTTTAAGGAATCTCCATTCCGTTCTCCATAGTGGCTGTATGAATTAACATTCCTACCAACAGTGCAACAGGGTTCCCTTTTCTTCACACCCTCTCCAGCATTATTGTTTGTAAATTTTTTGATGATGACCATTCTGACTTCTGTGAGGTGATACCTCATTGTAGTTTTGATTTGCATTTCTCTAATGATTAGTGATGTTGAGCACCCTTTCATGTGTTTGTTGGCAACCTGTGTATCTTCTTTGGAGAAATGTCTGTTTAGGTCTTCTGCCCATTATTGGATTGGGTTGTTTGTTTTTTTGATATTGAGCTGCATGAGCTGATTGTAAATTTTGGAGATTAATCCTTTGTCAGTTGCTTCATTTGCAAATATTTTCTCCTATTCTGAGGGTTGTCTTTTTGTCTTGTTTATGGTTTCCTTTGCTGTGCAAAAGCTTTGAAGTTTCATTAGGTCCCATTAGTTTATTTTTGTTTTTATTTCCATTTCTCTAGGAGGTGGGTCAAAAAGGATCTTGCTGTGATTTATGTCATAGAGTGTCCTGCCTATGTTTTCCTCTAAGAGTTTGATAGTGTCTGGCCTAACATTTAGGTCTTTAATCCATTTTGAGTTTATTTGTGTGTATGGTGTTAGGGAGTGTTCTAATTTCAGTCTTTTACATGTAGCTGTCCAGTTTTCCCAGCACCACTTATTGAAGAGGCTGTCTTTTCTCCACTGTATATTCTTGCCTCCTTTATCAAAGATAAGGTGACCATATGTGCGTGGGTTTATCTCTGGGCTTTCTATCCTGTTCCATTGATCTGTATTTCTGTTTTTGTGCCAGTACCATACTGTCTTCATTATTGTAGCTTTGTACTATAGTCTGAAGTCCAGGAGCCTGATTCCACCAGCTCCAATGTTTTTTCTCAAGATTGCTTTGGCTATTCGGGGTCTTCTCTGTTTCCATAGAAATTATGAAATTTTTTGTTCTAGTTCTGTGAAAAATGTCATTGGTAATTTGATAGGATTTGCATTCAATCTGTAGATTGCTTTGGGTAGTATAGTCATTTTCACAATGTTGATGCTTCCAATCCAGGAACATGGTATATCTCTCCATCTATTTGTATCATCTTTAATTTCTTTCATCAGTGTCTTATACTTTTCTGCATACAGAACTTTTGTCTCCTTAGGTAGGTTTATTCCTAGATATTGTATTCTTTTTGTTGCAATGGTAAACGGGAGTGTTTTCTTAATTTCTTTTTCACAGTTTTCATCATTAGTGTATGGGAATGCAAGAGATTTCTGTGCATTAATTTTGTATCCTGCAACTTTACCATATTCATTAATTAGCTCTAGCAGTTTTCTGGTGGCAGTTTTAGGATTCTCTATGTATAGTATCATGTCATCCACAAACAATGACAGTTTTACTTCTTCTTTTCCAATTTGTATTCCTTTTATTTCTTTTTCTTCTCTGATTGCCATGGCTAGGACTCCCAGAACTATGTTGAATAATAGTGGTGAGAGTGGACATCCTTGTCTCGTTCCTGATCTTAGAGGAAATGCTTTCAATTTTTCACCATTGAGAATGATGTTTGCTGTGGGTTTGTCATATATGGCCTTTATTATGTGGAGGTAGGTTCCCTCTATGCCCACTTTCTGGAGAGTTTTTATCAGAAATGGGTGTTGAATTTTGTCAAAAGCTTTTTCTGCATCTATTGAGATGATCCTATGGTTTCTATTTTCAATTTGTTAATAAGGTGTATCACATTGATTGATTTGTGTATATTGAAGAATGCTTGCATTCTTGGGATAAATCCACTTGATCATGGTGTATGATCCTTTTAATATGCTGTTGGATTCTGTTTGCTAGTATTTTGTTGAGAATATTTGCATCTATGTTCATCAGTGATATTGGCGTGTACTTTTCTTTTTGTGACATCTTTAGTTTTGGTATCTGGGTGATGGTGGCCTTGTAGCATAAGTTTGGGAATGTTCCTCTCTCTGCTATATTTTGGAAGAGTTTGAGAATGATAGGTGTTAGCTCTTCTCTAAATGTTTGATAGAATTTACCTGTGAAGCCATCTGGTCCTGGGCTTTTGTTTGTTGGAAGATTTTTAATCACAGTTTCAATTTCAGTGCTTGTGACTGGTCTGTTTATATTTTCTATTTCTCCGTGGTTCAGTCTCGGAAGGTTGTGCTTTTCTAAGAATTTGTCCATTTCTTCCAGGTTGTCCATTTAATTGGCGTAGAGTTGCTTGTAGTAATCTCTCATGATCCTTTGTATTTCTGCAGTGTCAGTTCTTACTGCTCCTTTTTTATTTCTGATTCTATTGATTTGACTCTTCTCCCTTTTTTTCTTGATAGTCTGGCTAATGGTTTATCAATTTTGTTTATCTTCTCAAAGACCAGCTTTTAGTTTTATTGATCTTTGCTATTATTTCCTTCATTTCCTTTTCATTTATTTCTAATCTGATCTTTATGATTTCTTTCCTTCTGCTACCTTTGGAGATTTTTGTTCTTTCTTTAATTGCTTTAGCTGTAAGTTTAGGTTGTTTATTTGAGGTGTTTCTTGTTTCTTGATGTAGGATTGTATTGCTATAAACTTCCCTCTTAGAACTGTTTTTGTTCCATCCCATAGGTTTTGGGTCATCATGTTTTCATTGTAATTTTTTTCTAGGTATTTTTTTATTTCCTCTTTGATTTCTTCAGTGATCTCTTGGTTATTAAGTAATGTAATGTTTAGCCTCTATGTGTTTGTATTTTTTAAAGATTTTTTCCTGTAATTTATATGTAGTCTCATGGCGTTGTGGTCAGGAAAGATACTTGATACAATTTCAATTTTCTTAAATTTACCAAGGCTTGTTTTGTGACTCAAGATATGATCTATCCTGGAGAATGTTCCATGAGCACTTGAGAAGAAAGTGTATTCTGTTGTTTTTGGATGGAATGTCCTATAAATATCAATTAAGTCCATCTTGTTTAATCTGTCATTTAAAGGTTGTGTTTCCTTATTTATTTTCATTTTGGATGATCTGTCCATTGGTGAAAGTGAGGTGTTAAACTCCCCTACTGTGACTGTGTTACTGTCAGTTTCCCCTTTTATGGCTGTTAGCATTTGCCTTATGTATTGGGGTGCTTCTACGTTAGGTGCATAAATATTTACAATTGTTATATCTTCTTCTTGGATTGATCCCTTGATCGTTATGTAGTGTCCTTCTTTGTCTCTTGTAATAGTCTTTATTTTAAAGTCTATTTTGTCTGATATGAGAATTGCTACTCCAGCTTTCTTTTGATTTCCATTTGCATGGAATATCTTTTTCCATCCCCTCACTTTCAGTCTGTGTGTGTCCCTAGTTCTGAAGTGGGTCTCTTGTAGATAGCGTATATTCGGTTCTTGTTTTTCTATACATTCAGCCAGCCTGTGTCTTTTGGTTGGAGCATTTAATCCATTTACATTTAAGGTAATTATCGACATGTATGTTCCTATTACCATTTTCTTAATTGTTTTTGATTTGTTTTTGTAGGTCTTTCCCTTCTCTTGTGTTTCCTGCCTCGAGAAGTTCCTTTAGCATTTGTTGTCAAGCTGGTTTGGTGGTGCTGAATTCTCTTAGATTTTGCTTGTCTGTAAAGGTTTTAATTTCTCTGTTGAATCTGCATGAGATCCTTGCTGGGTAGAGTAATCTTGGTTGTCGGTTTTTCCCGTTCATCACTTTAAATACGTCCTGCCACTCCCTTCTGGCTAGAAGAGTTTCTGCTGAAAGATCAGCTGTTAACCTTATGGGGATTCCCTTGTATGTTATTTGTTGTTTTTCCCTTGCTGCTTTTAATATTTTTTCTTTGTATTTAATTTTTGATAGTTTGATTAATATGTGTCTTGGCGTGTTTCTCCTCGGATTTATCCTGTATGGGAATCTCTGCACTTCCTGGCCTTGATTAACTCTTTTCTTTCCCATATGAGGGAAGTTTTCAACTATAATCTCTTCAAATACTTTCTCAGTCCCCTTCTTTTTCTCTTCTTCTTCTGGGACTCCTATAATTCAAATGTTGGTTTGTTTAATGTTGTCCCAGAGATCTCTGAGACTGTCCTCAATTATTTTCATTCTTTTTTCTTTATTCTGCTCTGCAGTAGTTATTTCCACTACTTTTATCTTCCAGGTCACTTATCCATTTATCTGCCTCAGTTATTCTGCTATCGATTCCTTTTAGAGAATTTTTTATTTCATTTATTGTGTTGTTCATCATTGTTTGTGTGCTCTTTAGTTCTTCTAGGTCCTTGTTAAACGTTTCTTATATTTTCTCCATTCTATTTCCACGATTTTGGATCATCTTTACAATCATTACTCTGAATTCTTTTTCAGGTAGACTGCCTCTTTCCTCTTCATTTGTTTGGTCTGGTGGGTTTTTACCTTGCTCCTTCATCTGCTGTGTGTTTCTCTGTCTTCTCATTTTGCTTATCTTACTGTGTTTGGGGTCTCCTTTTCACAGGCTGCAGGTTCGTAGTTCCCGTTGGTTTTGGTGTCTGCCCCCAGTGGCTAAGGTTGGTTCAGTGAGTTGTGTAGGCTTTCTGGTGGAGGGGACTAGTGCCCATGTTCTGGTGGATGAGGCTGGATCTTGTCTTTCTGGTGAGCAGGACCACATCTGGTGGTGTGTTTTGGGGTGTCTGTGACCTTATTATGATTTTAGGCAGCCTCTCTGCTAATGGGTGGGGTTTTCTTCCTGTCTTGCTAGTTTTTTGGCATAGGGTGTCCAGCACTGTAGCTTTCTGGTCATTGAGTGGAGCTGGGTCTTAGCGTTGAGATGGAGATCTCTGCGAGAGCTTTCGCCATTTGATATTACGTGGAGCTGGGAGGTCTCTGGTGGACCAATGTCCTGAACTCTCTCACCTCAGAGGCTGAGGCCTGACACCCAGATGGAGCACCTAGTCCCTGTCAGCCACACAGCTCAGAAGAAATGGGAGAAAAAAGAAAGAAACAAACAATCAAAAAAAGTAAAATAAAGTTATTAAAATAAAAAAATTAATTATTAAAAAGAAAAAAGAAAAAGTAATTAAAAAAAGAAAAAAAATAAAGAAAGAAAGAAGAGAGCAACCAAACCATAAAAACAGATTCACCAATGATTACATGCACTAAAAAGTATACAAGAAAAAAAAAACAAAATAAAACTGGACAAACAACCCTACGACAAATGGTAAAAGCAAAGCTATACAGACAAAATCACACAAAGAAGTAGCATACACATACACACTCAGAAAGAGAGAAAAATGAAAAAAATATATATCATTGCTCCCAAAGTCCACCACCTCAATTTTGGGATGATTCATTGTCTATTCAGGTATTCCACAGATGCAGGGTACATCAAGCTGATTTTGGAGATTTAATCCACTGCTCCTGAGGCTGCTGGGAGAGATTTCCCTTTCTCTTCTTTGTTCGCACAGCTCCTGGAGTTCAGCTTTGGATTTGGCCCCGCCTCTGTGTGTAGTCGCCTGAGGGCATCTGTTCTTCGCTCAGACAGGACGGGATTAAGTAGCAGCTGATTAAGGGGCTCTGGCTCACTCAGGCCGGGAGGAAGGAGGGGTACGGAATGCGGGGTGAGCCTGTGGCGACAGAGGCTGGCATAACATTACAACAGCCTGAGGTGCGCTGTGTTTTCTCCCGGAGAAGTTGTCCGTGGATCACGGGATCCTGGCAGTGGCGGGCTGTGCAGGCTCACAGGAGGCGAGATGTGGATAGTGACCTTTGCTTGCACACAGGCGTCTTGGTGGCTGCAGCAGCAGCCTTAGCGTTTCATGCCCGTCTCTGGGGTCCACAGTGGTAGCCGCGGCCCGTGCCCTTCTCTGGAGCTCGTTTAGACGGTGCTCTGAATCCCCTCTCCTCACGCACCCTGAAACAATGGTCTCTTGCCTCTTAGGCAGTTCCAGACATTTTCCCGGACTCCCTCGCAGCTAGCTGTGGCGCACTAGCCCCCTTCAGGCTGTGTTCATGCAGCCAACCCCAGTCCTCTCCCTGGGATCCGACCCCCAAAGCCAGATCCTCAGTTCCCAGCCCCCACCCGCCCCGGCTGGTGAGCAGACAAGCTTCTCAGGCTGGTGAGTGCTGGTTGCACGGATCCTCTGTGCGGGAATATCTCCACTTTGCCCTCTGCACCCCTGTTGCTGCACTCTCCTCCGTGGCTCCGAAGCTTCTCCCCGCTACCCCCTGTCTCCACCAGTGAAGGGGCTTCCTCGTGTGTGGAAACTTTTCCTCCTTCACAGCTCCCTCCCAGTGGTGCAGGTACCATCCCTTCTTTTGTCTCTGTTTTTTCTTTTTTCTTTTGCCGTACCCAGATACATGGGGAGTTTCTTGCCTTTTGGGGGGTCTGAGGTCTTCTGCCAGAGTTCAGTGGGTGTTCTGTAGGAGTTGTTTCACATGTAGATGTATTTCTCATGTATTCGTGGGGAGGAAGGTGATCTCCACGTCTTACTCTTTCACCATCTTGAAGGTCTCTAGTACTTCCTTTTTATGGTTAGTTGACTAACAGTACTTAAGTGGTGCTCAAATATGAACATTATCTTTCTTGACTTCTCTAAATTTCTAGTCATTCATTTATACATTTGTGGCAACTTTGGTAAAGCAGGATGCTTGAATTTTTTCTTTGCTAAAAGGATAAGATTTTAATAGATAAGGAGAAAAATTCTGAACTAGCAAGGAAGACAAAAAGATATTCAAAACATCCAAATCCATCAATGACCTCCAAACAGGTATAAATGGTGAAACACACATACACACACACACACACACACACACACACACACACACAAACACACAAAACCCTGTTGTATCCACCAGGAGCAAAATACTTAAAATCATGAGACATCAGAACTCTGTAAAACCAAGATAGAGTTAGTAATATTTTTTTCACATCTAAATAAACCCAAATGGCCATTAACTTTTAGAAATATTTTTTTAAATGTACTTTTATATAACCCATAGTCTGTCTCTTCAAGGTCATCAAAATTGCAAGAGACCTTGTCAGTGGGAAGAGTTCAGAATGTATGGCATAGTCTTTCCGGAAAGGCTGTATACACGTAGGGGCTTCATCAGCAGAGGACTCACCAGTATCTGAACTGCCACCAGAAGCAATTTAGCACAGATTTGCAGATTCTTTACGTAGGTTAGACTGCTAAATCGCTTTAAAGGGCTTACAACACACCACCTCTTCCCCACTCTCAGAGCACGAGGATTGCATGTTCCTCTCTTTTAGGTTGTGAAGTGCCCGAAGTGGAGACCGTGGGCCTGCTGCTGGGACTCAATCCCCATCACTGGAGAAAATGAACTATTTTTCCAATTTTCTTTTCCTGAATGCAGCAAAATGTTTCTTAAAGCACCAAAGAGTAAATATTTTAGGCTAAATATTTTATGTAGTGGGCTACAAGACCACTGGCACAACTACTCTACTTTACCATTGTAGCACTAAAACAGCCATAGGCAATATGTAAAGCATTCACTCTGGTTTATTCTGATAAAATGTTATTTGCAAAAGCAGACAGCTGGCCAGATTTGGTTCACAGGGTGTAGTTTGAAGTCCTCTTGGCTATTCTATATAGTTAGTGATCTTGGCATAATGCCAGCCCTTCATTTTTTTTTCTAATTGATTATTCATGGTTTTCAATTTCTCTCTCTCCCTCTCCCTCCCCTCCCTCCCTCTCTCTCTCTGCTCCTCCCACTCCTCTCCCTCTCCTCCTCTCACTCTGTCTTCCTCTCTCTGTCTCAGTTTCTTCCTCCTTCTCACCTTCTACCTGTCTTGCTCTCAGCTCTCATGCCTAATGTTCCTCCTGTGATATGATGTTTTTTATTCAGTTGCACTAGCTCATTTTCTGCAAAGATTCTGTCTCCCACCATTTCCTTTTCTTTTTCACCCTGCATTCTTCATCAAGCATAGTTCAGTACGTTAGTCATTGAAACAGGGGAGTAATCCTCTCACACCAACCACAGCTGAGTACCTCACAATCAGAAGCCTCATTTGCTTTAAGTTATGCAGAGACCCTGGCTCTTTGATTGCTAGTGATACTGTGTATGGAAGAAGTAAGGAGCAGTAATGAGGGCTGGGTTGGGGGCAAGGAGGCTTGATTTCTAGAGGGATGCCTGTGTACCACCTATATAACTTAGTTTGAGGGTCTTATCATTTGCCCCAGGGTCAGAATGAGAGTTATTTGACATTACAGTGGTGTAGCTAGCCACTGTGAAGTGTGATATGTTGACCACTGCAAGGCCTGGTACAGACTATTACCCTAGTCTGTTCGTTTCTTATCACCAGATGTAAAAAGAAAAAAAGTTGGACATATGCCCTCCTTAATCATGAATATTAAAAATTTCTTCCTCCCACAAGTTAATTAAAATATGCTTTTTGTGTGTGTGTGTGTGTGTGTGTGGTGCATGGGCTTCAGTAGTTGTGGCACACGGGCTCAGTAGTTATGGTTTGCGGGTTCAGTAGTTGTGGCTCATGGGCTCTAGAGCGCAGGCTCAGTAGTTGTGGCGCACGGGCTTAGTTGCTCCATGGCATGTGGGATCTTCCCAGACCAGGGCTTGAACCCGTGTCCCCTGCATTGGCAGGTGGATTCTTAACCACTGCACCACCAGGGAAGTCCCAAAATGTGCTTTTATAAGGACTTTGATTAAGTCAGTAGCAACTTAGCAGAAAGCAGGGTTCTAAGGAAATAAGACTGAGGACAGAAAACAAATGACAGGAAAGGAAAATCCAGAGTGTAAAGCAATGTCTAGGATGACCTGGTAAAACTGTGGGAGGCTTCAGGCAGTCAAAGCTCAGAATGAGGACTCTGAGTGCCTAAAGGAATAGAATAAGTCAATAGATCATTCTCTATCACAAAATTGCCTGGGGTAGGTTATACAGTGATGTTTTAAATATGAGAAATAAGGAAAGAGAGTTGGTATGTATAACTTCAGTTTGAAAACTGATAATCAAGATTGGCCCACCTATAGCCTAGTTATAACTAGAATATCTGTTGAATGGCATAAGGACAGCTACAAACCCTCCTATAAAGAAGTCCTGTTATGTGCAAGGCCCTATGTCAAGTCTCAAGGCACACAGATAAAAAAAGACTTTCTCTTTCTCCATAAGGTTCTTGCTGTTTACCTACTTCTCTTCCAACAGATTATTAAAACAATGTGATAAGTGCTACAATATGAGTAAGTACAGTATGCTACATGAGCACATAGGAGGGGCCCCTAACTCTCATTTATAGTCAAATAATGCTTCCTCCAATAAGTTACACTTGACATGAGATTCGAATAAAATATATTTCAGGTTGAGGAAGTAGCAAGTTGACAAGGCCTAAAGCTGAGAGAAGCATAGCACATTCTTGGAATTGAAAAGTTCAGTTCAGCTGGAAAGACAGCACTGGCTACAGACAGCAGTGAGGCATGAGTGTGCTGAAGTAACTGTGTGTGCAGGGGAAGCCAGGAATGTCAGCAGTTGTGGAGTGAACATTGACCCTGACTGATTTGCCAAAAAAAAAAAAAAAATTGAGTCCCAATGCCGTCCCAGAAACCTCAGGAAATCCTCCATGGGATGGACCACATAACCAAGTGGAAGCAATGAGTCAGTCTAATTTGGGCATAAATGTCAATGTGACTTCATTTGCACCGTTATGCTTATGAGGCCTGGGGACATTCAGTTTACATAAGATTGATTTCCAGCCAGGGCATTAGGACATTTGTGGGTTACAAAAAAATTCCCTCACTACTATTTGCCTATTTATGGTCAAGGATTAAAAATATAATTAACCACTGCAGAAAAGGGACACCAAGATTGTGTTTGGCTACCAGTTGGGGGAGGAGATCTATCAAGCCCTCCAGCAAGGACAGTCCAGCTAAAGGCCTTTGCACAGAATTTGTATTGTTATACAACATGTTTCAGGCCTTAGTGATTCCTGGAGCTCATAGCTGATAGCTGATAGTAGCTTCCTCTTGTAGCTTATGTCCATGTACGTACAGAATAAACTGCTGTCCATAATTTCAGACGTTCTGATTATTATAGAATCTGGCATCTATTACATTTTTCAAAGAATAAAGTATACTTAATACTAAAACTAGA
Organism: Eschrichtius robustus; assembly: GCF_028021215.1. Classification (NCBI taxonomy): domain Eukaryota; kingdom Metazoa; phylum Chordata; class Mammalia; order Artiodactyla; family Eschrichtiidae; genus Eschrichtius; species Eschrichtius robustus. Next base: position 107,634,903 of record NC_090845.1, read on the forward strand.
TTGAATTTCTTGGTCTTTTTACCTGACTCCATTTTTTTTTCATGCAGTTGCCCTAGTGTGGGTTCTTCAGACCACTTGTTTCATTTGAATTGGCTTGAGAAACAACCAGTTAAGCAACAGGTTTTATCATTGTTGTTGTTGTTTGCTTGTTTCTTATTGTAGAACTTCTTAGAGGCTTAAATATGCCAACATGAATTCTGTATCTACACAAGACGTCTATATTATACATCATCTGTTCCCCACATGACCTTGAAACTTCTGCAAGAGCAGAGATTATGTCTGTCGTTCATTGCTACATCCCCATATCCAGTGCCTTGCCTGGCACCTATTAGGCACTTTAAATATTTGTAAAATGAACAACAATATTAAGGGCTGATGTTCCATGGAAAATACTTCTCAAATATATTAAGCAAATCTTTCTGTCAAATGCCAGCTAGCTAGTTATATCGTGTTTATATTTTGTATCCAATCTATAAATCAGTACTACCATTTTGGTAAAATGTATATTGATAGCATATACACAGATGCCAGAAAATAGTAAGATGCAACAATAAGCATTGAGACAAGAGGAAAATTTCAGAGAAATGTTAGGTGAGAATCCTATGTAAATGGACTACTTCAGCTAAACACTGACTCTGTAATTTTTATTCTGCTTCTAAAATATTTCAGTTGTTATGTGGCCATAGCTACGTAGTCAAAAAATACTGTATGATGATTAAAGAATGGTTGTTTTCCAAAAACGCCCTTGGGATATTGAGAAAGTAAAGTCTGGTTGGTTGGTTGCTTTAGATTTTAGTAGTTTCTCAAAAATAAGTAAGTAAATAAGGTCTCCTTGGAATGAAGATATTTTATAAATAAATTGTATATGTATTCTGGATATCCATGCGTTCTGGGTGACAGATGCTGAGTTCAGAAACCTCTTGTCACTTTTTATTGGGAGCACCATCTTGCAATGCACAATATATGCACAATAATAGGTCCTCATATGATTAGAAGAATCACTGCCAGTTACTGATGTAAACAGACAGCAACTGCTAATCCCAAAGCCCAGTTGTTTAGATGATGAAATGAAAACCACTTAATTAAACCCCATAGCCAATTTATAATCACCCATGCATAGGGCATTCCTAAAATTTTTTCTATAAGCGTGCAATAAGTCCTTGGCATCTGGCCTTCTGTTATTTTTCAATTTAGGAACTCTACCACCATGAATGAAATGAACGTACCCTATTCTTTTTTGCAGACGAGGGGAAGCAAGTAGAGGCAGTGATTCCAATTTTTTTTTTCTCCAACTATTAATCTTAAGTAGCCCTTAGCACCATATAAAATGTTCTGTATGTTCTGCTGGGAAATTAATGAATTTAGTTTCTTTTATTTTCTTCCCTGTAAATATTCAGAGAGTCAAATATTTGTATTTGTTTGCTTGTTTCTTTAAGTAATGCAGGCTAGGAAAGAGAGAGGAAAATAATAGCAGTAAGAATTGAAAAGATGAGGTTGACATTTGTGCTGAGCTAAGACATTATAGCTGAGTGTGACCTGAAAGATTTCCTGGTCCATAGAGAATACATGGGTTTCAACTGGGATGCCAATTCTGATTTTCTGTAGCTGCCCTAACAACTGTGTTGAGCAAGATCTTGGGGTGGTCTTGAAGTAAGTGAGAAAGGTTGCCTCGATTGGTTAAAGTGCCTATTATGGGAAGATGGTGTAGTCCACTGATTCCAAATCTACGATCTAGTTACTGCAAGTACTTCGTATGGGGTGAGGGTGTATACTCACTGACCCACATATATGTGTGAAACTGTTGTCAGGATTATGGAGCAGTTTGTCTGCAAAACATCAGCCTACTGATTAAGCAAGTGTTATCTCTTTTCCACTGCTAGACTTACTGCAGGTAAATGTTCTGTGACAAGAGCAATATGTTTATGTGCATGTGGATAATAAATTATGAGCTATAACTGTGTCTTTAATACTTCTGGATATGTGGTGTTTGACTCCCGTCAGCCACAAGCTATGTGAAGCAAGCTTTAAGAGGCCTCCTTATATAGAAGTTTTCTAACGTTCTTACCTATCTATTTGAGTAGTTCTGCGGAACCCTGACAGGTACGGTTCCAGGCTCCTCACCCACGCCTGTGCATGTGCTTTGAAACTTAAAAGATAAAGGAATGAAAAGTTTCCAAGCACGTTGTTGTTCTTTTAGCAACAGAAAAATATTTTAAAAACTATTCAAACCACTGATTTACACTCTTGTTTTCTTATTATGTTTTGTGAATTATGCCCCAGAACAGACCTTGGGATTTCTTCAACCTTTTGTGAGATTAATATTCTAGATGTTAACCTCTAAGAAAACATTGAGTTACCAATTCCCAAGTGGTATGTCAAAACAGACTTCCCATTTGCATAGTCTAATTCATATTTTACATTTTCCCCTGAAGCTCTCCTTCCAAAATTGAGGATGAGCTACCCAATACTGAGAATGCAGAAAATGGTCTTGCTAAGGGAGTTTACCTATTTCCTCAAATGTAATAAAATAACTGTGTTTTTAAAATTTCACTAGTCCTGCTCTATTTACTGCAACCAGTGGTTTGCTAGAACTCTCTTGTATGGGTTTAGGAGAGCCTATTATTAAATTTTCAGTATTTTACAAACCAAGCATAAAACAGTTATTATCTTAAAATATGAATTATGTAAATGTATAATTAAATAAATTATATTAAAAACAAAGAAAATAAATACTCAAAATTTATAACTTTATAATTATCTTGTAATATTTTTACTGTGATCTATGCTCTTGAGGTCATGTACAGCTCTTGCATCTATGCAGTGGAAATACTATATAAGGGTGTGCAGCCATGCATCTCTTCCCAACTCCTTGTTCAGTGACATCATGTTGAGAGCTTGAAAACAGAAATCAGTACATGCTACACAATGCAGTTATCCCCTTCCTTGATTTGAGATGTTTCTACTTTCCCTTTATCCAGACTTACCTGCTTTCTCTCTCATTTCTACGGTGTACTTTTTCCCCTTCGATCAGACAAATGCTTCTGTGCTAAGGAGTAAAAGAAAAAAATGTATTTATGTGTTATTTTTTCTTGGATAGTTTTCTCCTAGTAAAAACCATTTTTGAGGGTATGTCTCCTGACCTAATGGGTGTTTTTCATGGGAGTGATCAGTTGCACTAACCCTTCTAGAATTCTATAGTTCCATCTGTGGAATGAATGACACAAAGAAATGGTTCACACCATAGTGCTTACTAAATGAACTAATCAAATTTTCACCTTGAAGCTAAAACTTTGCCGCTCACTCCTTTTTTTTTTTTTAATAATCAGTCATCAATTTTATACACATCACTGTATACATGTCAATCCCAATCACGCAATTCAGCACACCACCATCCCCACCCCACCACAGTTTTCCCCCCTTGGTGTGCATAGGTTTGTTCTCTACATCTGTTTCTCAACTTCTGCCCTGCAAACCTGTTCATCTGTACCATTTTTCTAGGTTCCACATACATGCGTTAATATACGATATTTCTTTTTCTCTTTCTGACTTACTTCACTTTGTATGACAGTCTCTAGATCCATCCATGTCTCAACAAGTGACTCAATTTCGTTTCTTTTTATAGCTGAGTAATATTCCATTGTATATATGTACCACCACTTCTTTATCCATTCGTCTGTCGATGGGCATTTAGGTTGCTTCCATGACCTGGCTATTGTAAATAGTGCTGCAATGAACATTGGGGTGCATGTGTCTTTTTGAATTACGTTTTTCTCTGGGTATATGCCCAGTAGGGGGATTGCTGGGTCACATGGTAATTCCATTTTCAGTTTTTTAAGGAACCTCCATACTGTTCTCCGTAGTGGCTGTATCAATTTACATTCCCACCAACAGTGCAAGAGGGTTCCCTTTTCTCCACACCCTCTCCAGCATTTGTTGTTTGTAGATTTTCTGATGATGCCCATTCTAACTGCTGTGAGGTGATACCTCATTGTAGTTTTGATTTGCATTTCTCTAATAAATAGTGATGTTGAGCATCTTTTCATGTGCTTCTTGGCCATCTGTATGTCTTCTTTGGAGAAATGTGTATTTAGGACTTCTGCCCATTTTTGGATTGGGTAGTTTGTTTCTTTAATATTGAGCTGAATGAGCTGTTTATATATTTTGGAGCTTAATCCTTTGTCCGTTGATTTGTTTGCAAATATTTTCTCCCATTCTGAGGGTTGTCTTTTTGTCTTGTTTATGGTTTCCTTTGCTGTGCAAAAGCTTTGAAGTTTCATTAGGTCCCATTTGTTTATTTTTGTTTTTCTTTCCATTACTCTAGGAGGTGGATCAAAAAAGATCTTGCTGTGATTTATGTCAAAGAGTGTTCTGCCTAGGTTTTCCTCTAAGAGTTTTATAGTGTCCGGTCTTACATTTAGGTCTCGAATCCATTTTGAGTTTATTTTTGTATATGGTGTTAGGGAGTGTTCTAATTTCATTCTTTTACATGTAGCTGTCCAGTTTTCCCAGCACCACTTATTGAAGAGACTGTCTTTTCTCCATTGTACATCCCTGCCTCCTTTGTCATAGATTAGTTGACCATAGGTGCGTGGGTTTATCTCTGGGCTTTCTATCTTGTTCCATTGATCTATGTTTCTGTTTTTGTGCCAGTGCCATATTGTCTTGATTACTGTAGCTTTGTAGTATAGTCTGAAGTCAGGGAGTCTGACTCCTCCGGCTCCGTTTTTTTTCCCTCAAGACTGCTTTGGCTATTCAGGGTCTTTTGTGTCTCCATACAAATTTTAAGATGATTTGTTCTAGTTCCATAAAAAATGCCATTGGTAATTTTATAGGGATTGCATTGAATCTGTAGATTGCTTTGGGTAGTATAGTCATTTTCACAATATTGATTCTTCCAATCCAAGAACATGGTATATCTCTCCATCTGTTGGTATCATCTTTAATTTCTTTCATCAGTGTCTTATAGTTTTCTGCATACAGGTCTTTTGTCTCCCTAGGTAGGTTTATTCCTAGGTATTTTATTCTTTTTGTTGCAATGGTAAATGGGAGTGTTTCCATAATTTCTCTTTCAGATTTTTCATCATTAGTGTATAGGAATGCAAGAGATTTCTGTGCATTAATTTTGTATCCTGCAACTTTACCAAATTCATTGATTAGCTCTAGTAGTTTTCTGGTGGCATTTTTAGGATTCTCTATGTATAGTATCATGTCATCTGCAAACAGTGACAGTTTTACTTCTTCTTTTCCAATTTGTATTCCTTTTATTTCTTTTTCTTCTCTGATTGCCGTGGCTAGGACGTCCAAAACTATGTTGAATAATAGTGGTGAGAGTGGACATCCTTGTCTCATTCCTGATCTTAGAGGAAATGCTTTCAGTTTTTCACCATTGAGAATGATGTTTGCTGTGGGTTTGTCATATATGGCCTTTATTATGTTGAGGTAGGTTCCCTCTATGCCCACTTTCTGGAGAGTTTTTATCATAAACGGGTGTTGAATTTTGTCAAAAGCTTTTTCTGCATCTATTGAGATGATCATATGGTTTTTCTTCTTCAATTTGTTAATATGGTGTATCACATTGATTGATTTGAGTATATTGAAGAATCCTTGCATCCCTGGGATAAATCCCACTTGATCGTGGTGTATGATCCTTTTAATGTGTTGTTGGATTCTGTTTGCTAGTATTTTGTTGACGATTTTTACATCTATATTCATCAGTGATATTGGTCTGTAATTTTCTTTTTTTGTAGTATCTTTGTCTGGTTTTGGTATCAGGTGATGGTGGCCTCGTAGAATGAGTTTGGGAGTGTTCCTTCCTCTGCAATTTTTTGGAAGAGTTTGAGAAGGATGGGTGTTAGCTCGTCTCTAAATGTTTGATAGAATTCACCTGTGAAACCATCTGGTCCTGGATTTTTGTTTGTTGGAAGATTTTTAACCACAGTTTCAATTTCACTGCTTGTGATTGGTCTGTTCATATTTTCTGTTTCTTCCTGGGTCAGTCTTGGAAGGTTATACCTTTCTAAGAATTTGTCCATTTCTTCCAGGTTGTCCATTTTATTGGCATAGAGTTGCTTGTAGTAGTTTCTTAGGATGCTTTGTATTTCTGCAGTGTCTGTTATAACTTCTCCTCTTCCATTTCTAATTTTATTGATTTGAGTCCTCTCCCTCTTTTTCTTGATGAGTCTGGCTAATGGCTTATCAATTTTGTTTATCTTCTCAAAGAACCAGCTTTTAGTTTTATTGATCTTTGCTATTGTTTATTTTGTTTCTATTTCATTTATTTCCACTTTGATCATTATGATTTCTTTCCTTCTGCTAACTTTGGGGTTTGTTTGTTCTTCTTTCTCTAGTTCCTTTAGGTGTAAGGTTAGATTGTTTACTTGAGATTTTTCTTGTTTCTTTAGGTAGGCTTGTATAGCTATAAACTCCCCTCTGAGAACTGCTTTTGCTGCATCTCATAGGTTTTGGATCATCGTGTTTTCATTGTCATTTGTCTCTAGGTATTTTTTGATTTCCTCTTTGATTTCTTCAGTGATCTCTTGGTTATGTAGTAACGTATTGTTTAGCCTCCATGTGTTTGTGTTTTTTACGTGTTTTTCCCTGTAATTCATTTCTAATCTCATAGTGTTGTGGTCAGAAAAGATGCTTGATATGATTTCAGTTTCCTTAAGTTTACTGAGGCTTGATTTGTGACCCAAGATGTGATCTATCCTGGAGAATGTTCTATGCGCATTTGAGAAGAAAGTGTAATCTGCTGTTTTTGGATGGAATGTCCTATCAATATCAATTAAATCTATCTGGTCTATTGTGTCATTTAAAGCTTCTGTTTCCTTATTTATTTTTATTTTGGATGATCTGTCCACTGGTCTAAGTGAGGTTTTAAAGTCCCCCACTATTATTGTGTTATTTCCTCTTTTATAGATGTTAACAGTTGCCTTTTGTATTGAGGTGCTCCTATGTTGGGTGCATATATATTTATAATTGTTATATCTTCTTCTTGGATTGATCCCTTGATCATTCTGTAGTGTCCTTCCTTGTCTCTTGTAACATTCTTTATTTTAAAGTCTATTTTATCTGATATGAGTATAGCTACTCCAGCTTTCTTTTGATTTCCATTTGCATGGAATATCTTTTTCCAGCCCCTCACTTTCAGTCTGTATGTGTCCCTAGGTCTGAAGTGGGTCTCTTGTAGACAGCATATATATGGGTCTTGATTTTGTATCCATTCAGCAAGCCTGTGTCTTTTGGTTGGAGCATTTAATCCACTCACGTTTAAGGTAATTATCGATGTGTATGTTCCTATGACCATTTTCTTAACTGTTTTGGGTTTGTTTTTGTAGGTCCTTTTCTTCTCTTGTGTTTCCCACTTAGAGAAGTTCCTTTAGCATTTGTTGTAGAGCTGGTTTGGTCGTGCTGAATTCTCGTAGCTTTTGCTTGTCTGTAAAGCTTTTGACTTCTCCATCAAATCTAAATGAGATCCTTGCCGGGTAGAGTAATCTTGGTTGTAGGTCCTTCCCTTTCATCACTTTAAGTATATCATGCCACTCCCTTCTGGCTTGTAGAGTTTCTGCTGAGAAATCAGCTGTTAACCTTATGGGAGTTCCCTTGTATGTTATTTGTCGTTTTTCCCTCGCTGCTTTCAATAATTTTTCTTTGTCTTTAATTTTTGCCACTTTGATTACTATGTGTCTCGGCGTGTTTCTCCTTGGGTTTATCCTGTATGGGACTCGCTGTGCTTCCTGGACTTGGGTGGCTGTTTCCTTTCCCATGTTAGGGAAGTTTTCGACTATAATCTCTTCAAATATTTTCTCTGGTCCTTTCTCTCTCTCTTCTCCTTCTGGGACCCCTATAATGTGAATGTTGTTGCGTTTAATGTTGTCCCAGAGGTCTCTTAGGCTGTCTTCATTTGTTTTCATTCTTTTTTCTTTAGTCTGTTCCACAGCAGTGAATTCCACCATTCTGTCTTCCAGGTCACTTATCCGTTCTTCTGCCTCAGTTATTCTGCTATTGATTCCTTCTAGTGTAGTTTTCATTTCAGTTATTGTATTGTTCATCTCTGTTTGTTTGTTCTTTAATTCTTCTAGGTGTTTGTTAAACATTTCTTGCATCTTCTTGATCTTTGCCTCCATTCTTATTCTGAGGCCCTGGATCATCTTCACTATCATTATTCTGAATTCTTTTTCTGGAAGGTTGCCTATCTCCACTTCATTTAGTTGTTTTTCTGGGGTTTTATCTTGTTCCTTCATCTGGTACATAGCCCTCTGCCTTTTCATCTTGTCTGTCTTTCTGTGAATGTGGCTTTTGTTCCACAGGCTGCAGGACTGTAGTTTTTCTTGATTCTGCTGTCTGCCCTCTGGTGGTTGAGGCTATCTAAGAGGCTTGATGGGAGGCTCTGGTGGTGGGTAGAGCTGACTGTTGCTGTGGTGGTCAGAGCTCAGTAAAACTTTAATCCACTTGACTGTTGATGGGTGGGGCTGGGCTCCCTCCCTGTTGGTTGTTTTGCCTGAGGCAACCCAACACTGGAGCCTACCTGGGCTCTTTGATGGGGTTAATGGCAGACTCTGGGAGGGCTCACGCCAAGGAGTACTTCCCAGAACTTCTGCTGCCAGTGTCCTTGTCCCCATGGTGAAACAGAGCCACCCCCCGCCTCTGCAGGAGACCTTCCAACACTAGCAGGTAGGTCTGGTTCAGTCTCCCCCTGGGTCACTGCTCCTTCCCCTGGGTCCCAATGCGCACACTATTTTGTGTGTGCCCTCCAAGAGTGGGGTCTCTGTTTCCCCCAGTCCTGTTGAAGTCCTGCAATCAATTCCCACTAGGCTTCAAAGTCTGATTCTCTATGAATTCCTCCTCCCGTCGCCGGACCCCCAGGTTGGGAAGCCTGACGTGGGGCTCAGAACCTTCACTCCAGTGGGTGGACTTCTGTGGTATAAGTGTTCGCCAGTCTGTGAGTCACCCACCCACCAGTTATGGGAATTGATTTTACTCTGATTGCCCCCCTCCTACCATCTCATTGTGGCTTCTCCTTTGTCTTTGGATGTGGGGTATCTTTTTTGGTGAGTTCCAGTGTCTTCCTGTCAATGATTGTCCAGCAGCTAGCTGTGATTCTGGTGTTCTCGCAAGAGGGAGTGAGAGCACGTCCTTCTACTCCGCCATCTTGGTTCCTCTCACTGCTCACTCTTGATATCTAACCCTGTTGATCCATTTAGGCATTCATCCTTGGGTAATTAATCTCTGGTTGGTAAAAATTCATCTTAAGCTATCAAGACAGCTTCTTAAAAATGTCTACTTGTTCACAGAATAGTTTGGGGTAACCAGGCTGTTTTTAAGAGGACCTATGGTAATGTGGTAATCCTTAGTATTTCTCTAGTGGTATACTAGATGGCAGCTTCTTCTAGAAGATATAAAGTAGGAAATCAGGGTGAATGGTGCTATTTAGGCATGGACACCATGCAATTCCCAGATCAAGGTTGAATCTAGTAGTCAGGTTTGTTGAAAGAAGCAATACTAAGAGAACATGTAGTGCAATGGTTGTTCCAACATCACCAAGTTAATCATGGTCCACAAGTGTTACCTAAGACCTCCTTCAGATCTTGATACAACAGAAATTATCACAGAAAAATATGTTTTGCCCTAGTGGAATGTTATTAATTTCTCTCTAATAGCTTACTAGCTTGGTAGGTACTTATTAAACTATCAATTTAAGGCAGGTGGCATTTCCATATGTCTTCAATGGAAATAACATCATTGTATCTTTAGAAAGTCAAGCTTCTTTTTTTTGTTTGTAATCAACATTTTCCCCATCCTTATGAGTCTTTGTTTGGAGGGGATAGGGTGTTCATAATTGTTGCTATGATAACATGCCAAATAAGCTTTCATAATTCAGTGGAAACATTAATAACTAGTGATATGAGAAGAATAATACTGATATAATAAAGCCAAAACAGATGGTTAGATGCCAGTTAGTTCTTAGCCACTCAACAGTAACAGGAAAATATTTGAGTGTAAAAACTCCAACTTCAATCTGGAAATAGTATGCATGTGTTCCTAAATATCCAAATAAGAAAGGCCTCCAGAGTGATATGAACTCATTACTTTGGTAAGTGGCTGATAACTCAATTTTTAGCTTCCTTCAGTTTTTTTTGTTGTTGTTCTTGTTGAGAGGGCCATCAGTTCTTATTTTTCCATTGTTCTGGAGGATGAGTTTCCTAATGCCACACTAAATAAGCAGTGTAGATCTGCAAAGACACCAGTGAGCAGCTGATTTCCCAGCAAGTTTCATTCAAATTTGAATTGGAAATATTGCCTCCTCACCTTCCTGTCACAAATATAGCCACATCAGTCCTTAAAAGCTTATTTCACGCATATTCTAGGGTCCTCCTCCTCCTTGGTTTGGTCACACTTAGCATTCTGTGACCACATTTTATGGAGCTGAGCAAGATAATGTACAAAGCAGAGCAATTAATTAGCTAAATTTGTAAGTATCATATAAAACCAATGGAAAGAGATGTGCAACTTCTCAAGCCCTTAAGAGTGGAAGGAGGGTAACACATTGCACTATTAAAAAGCCTTACTGCAAACAGCTTATTACCTCACACAGAGTCCAGAGGAAACTACCAAAAACTGTCCTCTAGATTTTGATTGTACCATTCAACTCATAATGAGTTTCTAGGTGTAGGAGAGTTCAAGGAGTGTTTTTTATAGTCTCTCCTAAACACTGATCAAATTTCCATGATATTCTCCTTGAATGTATTAACTTAATTCAGATGCCTTTCCCTGAATCAATCCCTGTGACTGAAATAATTGCCTTTGGCCAATTAGGTTTCACCCATGGATCCCACCTAAATTACATCCTACCTAGAGTGCATGGTGCTACACAGTTGGGAGAGGAGTAAAAAGGGGTTGGGGAGGCAACAAACTGTGTACAATAAACTATATTTCCCCACAATACATCATCATCTTAGCCTTAGCATGCAACAAGTGTTAAATAAAAAACTTAATACCTGACAGGCTGTATTCATTTTTTATGAGACAGATTCCATTATTTGTTATCTGGTTGTAACATTCTTCATTCTCCAAAGGAATTTATATATGCCATATATATTATTATAGAAAAAGAAAACATGTACTCTGAAAAATATTCTACACTAAAGAATGTTCTGGGGGAAGCCAGCTGCCATGTTATGAGGACACTTAAGAAACCTATAGAGAGACCTAAAAGGTGAGGGAGGAACTGAGGCCTTCCAACAACTATGTCAATGAACTTGGAAGCCAACCCTCCTTCCCCAGATGACTACATGCCCAGTTGCAGCTTGATTGCAGCCTCATGAGTAACTCTGATGAAAGAAATCAAAGAAGACACAGATGGAAAGGAATCTCATGTTCATGGATTGGAAGTATTAATATTGTTAAAATGTCCATACTATGCAAAGCCATCTATAAATTCAATGCAATCCCTAACAAATTCCAGTGGCATTTTTCACAGAGATAGAAAAAACAATCCTAAAATTTGTATGGAACCACACAAGACCCCAAATAGCCAAAGCAGTCCTGAAAAAGAACAGAGCTGGAAGCATCACACTTCCTGATTTCACACTAGACTGCAAAGCAATAGTAATAAAAACAGTATGGTACTGGCATAAAAACAGACATACAGACCACTATAACAGAATCAAGATCTGAGAAATAACTCTCCCACCCTGCATATATGAGATCAACTAATATTTGCCAAGGAAGCCAAGAACACTCAATTGGGAAAGGATAGTCTCTTCAATAAATAGTGTTGGGAAAACTAGATAACCACATCCAGAAAAATGAAACTGGACCCCTATCTTACACCACTCACAAAAACTAACTAACTCAAAATGGATTAAACTTACTATAAGTCTTGAAATCATAATAGCCCTAGAAGAAAACATGTGGGAAAAGTTCCTTGACATTGGTCTTGGTAATGCTTTTATAGATATGATACCAAAAGCGTAAGCAACAAAGGTAAAAATAAATAAGTTGAACTACATACATCAAATTAAAAAGCTTCTGCATGGCAAAACAAAAAACAAAATGAGAAGGCAACCTACAGAGTGGGAGAAAATAACTGCAAACCATATATCTGATAAGAACCCATACAACAAAATAGCAAAAAAAAAAAAAAATCCAATTAAAATAATGGACAGAAGAAGTGAATAAACATTTTTCCAAAGACATATAAATAGCCATTAGGTACATGAAAATATGTTCAACATCACTAAGCACCAGGCAAATTCAAATTAAAACCACAATGAGATATCACTTCACACCTTTAGAATGGCTATCCTCAAAAAGACAAGAGCTAAAAAGTGGTAGTGAGAATGTGGAGAAAAGGGAACCTTTGTACACTGTTGGTAGGAATGTAAATTAGTACAGCCACTATAGAAAACAGTATGAGGGTTTCTCAAAAAAATAAAGATAGAACTACCATATGATCCAGCAGTCCTACTTATGGGTATATATCCAAAGGAAATGAAATCAGGACTTTGAAGAGATATCTGTTCTCCCACATTTATTGCAGCATTATTCACAATAGCCAAGATATGGTAACAACCTAAGTCCCTTTCAATGGATGAATGGATAAAGAAAATGTACTAGATATATATAATATATATGTGTGTGTATATATATATATTATATGTGGATATATATGTACACACACACGCAATGGAATACTATTCAGCCACAATAAAGAAGGAAATCCTACCTTTTGTGACAACATGGATGGACTTGGAGGGTATTATGCTAAGTGTAATAATTCAGATAGAGAAGGACAAATATTGTATGATATCCCTTACATGCGAAATCTATAAAAGCCTAACACATAGAAACAGAGTAGAATGGTGGCCATGAGGGGCTGGGGGAGTGGAGGAAATGAGGGAGATATTGGTCAAAGGGTACAAACTTGTAGTTACAAGATTAATTTCTGTGGATCTAATGCACAGTATTGTGATTATGGTTAACAGTACTCTATTATATACTTGAAAGTTGCTAAGAGAGTGGATCTTAAATGTTCTCACCACAAAAAAAGAAATGATAATTATGTGACGTGATGGAGGTATTAGCTAAGGCTATGGTGGTAATCATATTACAATATATAAGTGTATCAAATCAACACGTGTACACCTTAAACTTACACAAGGTTATATGTCAATTATATTTCAATAAAGCTGGAAAGAAAATTATCAGGGATAAAGAGAGGCATTACATAATGATAAAGGAGTCAATTCTCCAAGAAGATATAACAATCCTTAATGCATATCCATCTAACAACACAGTGGCAAAAATATGTTAGACAAAAACTAATACAACTTTAAGGAGAAATAGGAGAATTCACTATTACAATTGGATGTTTTAACACCCCTCTACCAGTAAGTTGACAGATTCAACAAGCAGAAAATTAGTAAGGACATAGTTGAACTGAACAGCCATCAGTAAACTGGATCTAATTGATATCTCTAGACTACTTCATTCAACAGCAGAAGAAAACACATTCTTCTCTAGCTCATATGGAATATTCACCAAGATATAACATATTCTTGGCCATAAAACACACCTTAACAGATTTAAAATAATAGAAATTATGCAACGTATGCTCTAAAACCACATGGAATGAAATTAGAAATCAATAGCATTAAAATAGCCAGGAAATCCCAAAATATTTGCAGATTAAACAACAAGCATCTGAATAACACTTGGATCAAAGACAAGGTCTCAAGAGAAGTTTAAAAAATATTTTTAACTACATGGAAATTAAGATACAACTTTTCAAAATTTGTTGGATCCAGCAAAAGCAGTGCATAGAGGGGAGTTTATAGCATTGAATGCATATATTAGATAAAAAGAAAGATTTAAAAATAATAATCTAAGCTTCTACCTTAGGAAACTAAAAGAAAAGAGAAAATTAAATCCAAATTAAGCAGAGGAATAGAAATGATAAAATGTGAATATTTCTTTGCAAGACCATGGTAGAAGCTCTCAGTATATGCAGGTATCCATTGATGTTATTTAGTAAATTTCTGTAGTTTTTAAAGATTTGTCATTCTTCTGCTTAGATTTATTCCTAGGTATTTAACATTTCTGAAATAGCATCACAATGTATCTCTGTGTGGGCTTATTATTTGTTACATTTTTTTGACATGTCCTGAAGGATATTCAGTGTTCTTTCAAGCATTCAAGTCTTTCTTCATTTGTGGAAAATTCTAATTATCTAATTATTTTCCTAAAAATATTATTTTACTCCACTCCTTCTATTTCCTCTATCTGGAACTTTGATTTGCAAGATATTGAAACTTATAGATTTGTTTTACAAATCTTTCTTTGATATGGCATCTCTTTATCCCTTTATACTCTCTTCTGGTAAAATTCTGCAAGTTGGCCCTTTAGTTCACTATTTCACTCTTCTGCTTCATTTTTTTGTATGCTATTTTTTTGTACTATCCATTCAACCAATACTCAGTAACTATGTATTGAATGCATATGTTGTTATGTTATGTTATGTGTGCCTGTTACATATTAATGAGTGCTAGAAGAAAAACAAAAGGATATTTAGAAAATGAAATTTTCACCTCAGACCATTCCTTTGTTCTCTGGCTATAAAAACTGACTAATAGCACATGTTCAGAATAGGAAGTCAGCCCACTGTTCTGGCAGTGACCCTTCCCTCTAATAAATTCTATCTTCTTTAAAAAAAAAAAAAAAGGATACTTAGAGAATGGAGAGTGAAGGAGGTACAACTTTAGATAGAGTGGACAGAAAGGCCTCTCCAAGGAAGTGACAGTTGAACAGAGGCTTGAATCAAGTGCAAGTATGGATGCTGCCTTTATCTGAGGAAAGATTACATGCAAATGCACTGAGGGGAAATATGCAACAAGGGAAATGTGACTGATGCCTATTGAGGAAGAAAAGAATGAAAAGAAGTAGGGTTAAAGAGGTGAAACTGGACAGATACTAAAGGACTATTGATTTTATTCATGTTTGACAATCAGCCAGTGTAGTGCTTTGAACAGGGGAGAGCATAATCTGATTTATATTATAAAAGGGTTTCTCATGCTACTCTGTTAAGAATAGGTTTTAGGTACGAGGACAAGGGTGAGAGCAAGGAGACCAATTAGGAGACTACCACATTAACTCCAGCAAGAGATGGTGGTGGTTTGGTATAGTAGACTGAATGTTTGTGTCCCTCCAAAACTCATATGGTGAAACCCCATCTCCCAATATGATGGTATTAGGGGATGGGGTCTTTGGGTGGTAATTAGGATTGGATGAGGTCATGAGGGTGGACCCTTCATGAATGGAATCTGTGCCCTTTTAAGAATCTCCAATGCTCTGTGGTGACCTAAACAGGAAGGAAACCCAAAAAGGAGGGGATATATGTATACATATAGCTGATTCACTTTGCTGTACAGCAGAAACTAATACAACATGGTAAAGCAACTATATTCCAATAAAAAAAGGAATCTTAAGAGAGCTCACTCCCCCTCTCTGCTCTCGGCCATGTGAAGATACAGTGAGAAGTCGGTTGACTGTAACTTAGCAGAAGGTTCTAACCAGAATTTGACCGTGCTGGCACCTGAATTGCAGACTTTAAGCCTGTGAGAACTGTGAGAAATAAATTTCTGTTGTTTATATGAAGTACATGCTAAAAGAAGCCAATATAGCCATGAAGGGAATTTAAAAGGCGATTCTGGTGAGAGCTCAGAAAGAAAGGAGGAGCGCTATAGAGAAAGCTTCCATCTTCTTAGAGAATATGTAATTATGAACAGAATGTTGGTAGAAATACGGATGATAAAGGCCATTATGATGAGTTCTGAGATGGAAATGAGAAACATTGGAAACTAGAGGAAAGCTGATCCTTATTATAAAGCGGCAAAGAACTTGGCTGCATTGTGTTCATGTACTAGTGTTTTGTGGAAGGTAGAACTTGCGAGCAATGAAATTGGATATTTAACTGAAAAGATTTCTAAGCAAAGTGTTGAAGATACAGCTTTCTCCTCTTGAATGCTAATAGTAAAATGTGAGAAGAGAGAAATGATTTAAAGATAGAATTGTTAAGCAAAATGTAACTAGAACTTAAAGATTTGGAAAATTCTCAGCCTACCCATGTTGCAAAAAATGGGAAAACATTTTTGGATGAGAATACTAAGGGGGGGACTGAAGGCCCCTTTGGCAAGGAGATTAGTAGGGGTGTGAGCCATAGTCTTAATCAGTCACCCAGTAAGAAAACTGCCAGTTTGAAGTGAAGTGGGAGAAGATGGGAAGGAAGGAGGAACAGCTTTGGACTTCTTGGATTTTATAAGACAGGAGTTATTTGGCTGCAAAAGTATACTATTCTTTAAGACGAGGAAAGAATGAGCCCGAAGGTGATTCAGAGATCATCAGGGCTGCCTCCTCAGTTTGAAAAGACGGGACCATTGCTTTGCTTTCAACAGGCTAGGGGTGAGGTGGTCCAGCAGAGCCCTGTAGCATAACCCCTGCCTGGCAAAGTTGTGGGGGCAGGACTGCTATCCCATTGGGTCCAAAGGTGGGCCTGGAGGGCAGACTATGGAGCCAAAGAGGATTATCTTTGTACCTTAAGATCTCATGAAGTTTGCCTAGGTTTTGAACTTGCTGGGGACCTGTGACCCCTTTCTTCTTTCCTATTTCTCCCTTTGGAATGGAAATATTTATTCTATGCCTGTCCCACCATTGTATTTTGGTTTCGTTTTGTATAACTTGTTTGGTTTCACATGTTCACATCTGGGGAAGAATATTGCCTCAGGATGAATTGTACCAAAGGCCCATCTATATCTGATTTAGATGTTATTTAGATGAGACCTTGAACTTTAGACTTTAGAGTTGATGCTGGACCAAGTTAACTTCAGGGGCTATGGGATGGAATATTTTGCATGTGAGAAGGACATGAATTTGGGGGGGCGCCAGTGGTGGAATGTTGTGGGCTGAATATTTGTATCCCCTCTCCAAATGTCATATGATGAAACCCTCTCCCCCAGTGTGATGATATTAGGAGGTGGAGCCTTTGGGAGTTAATTAGGATTAGATAAGATCATGAGGTTGGAAGCCTCACTACTGAATTTGTGCCCTTGTAGAAGTCAGAAGAGGGCTTCCTCCCCCTTTCTGCTCTCTGTCATGTGAGGTTACAAGAAGAAGTCAGCAGTCTGCAGCTGGGAAGAAGGCTTTCATCAGGACTCAACCATGCTGGCACCCTATCTCAGACTTTTAGCCTCCAGAACAATGAGAAGTAAATGTCTGTTGTTTATAAGCCACCCAGTCTTTAGTACTTTGTTATAGCAGCCTGAATAGACTAAGACACTAGGTCTGGGGGTTTCTAATTTCAACAATTTCCCCATGATCTCTAATTGTTTCTGTCATTTGGCCTAGGACTGATATAATAATAATAATAATAATAATAATAATAATAATAATGATTCTCCTTTAATATAGTCTCAAAACAGTGAAACACTGGTATGGTCACAGCCAAGAGAGAACACACTACAAAGAAACGCTTTTGTCCTTTGAATCCAACAAGAATGACTCGTCTTTATGCAGATCCAAGCCAACAATCACAGGATGCTCCCTGAACATTAATCTTCCCCCTTTCCTTCCTTTTTTCCTTGCTCCTTTCCCTCCCCCATATTTTCCCTCCCTTCCTTCATCAAACACAATTTAACAAGCTTATGAATGACATATCCTAATGAGAGGACATTTCTACTGGCACTTGAATGATCCTGTCCCCTAAGAAATATC
The DNA here is from genome assembly GCF_028021215.1 of Eschrichtius robustus. Lineage (NCBI taxonomy): Eukaryota > Metazoa > Chordata > Mammalia > Artiodactyla > Eschrichtiidae > Eschrichtius > Eschrichtius robustus. The sequence continues at coordinate 107,652,669 of NC_090845.1, forward strand.
CTGACCCACATTAAACCTCACCATTCTTTCCTCAGAATTGAGCCCCCTCCTCAGAATTTTAGGAAATAACTAGAAAATAGTTAAGAAAAGAAGAGAGTTTATTGGAATTTTCCCCATTGTTTGACTCTCACTTACAAGGATTAATGAGCAGGAGGTGGAAGCTTTTGTTGCAGGAATAGAGTAAGACTTAGAGCCTTTATAACAACTATTTGTTGATTTAGAAGAAATTGTGTTTCACTAGCGGGGTCATTCATCAGCATGAGGCACTAGCAGCAATGTGCCCAGGAAAAAATCAATCTTCCAGAATACTCAGAGCTTACCAGAAGTCATATGCTCTGAAGGCAGGAGACTCAGTTTGGTTGTTGACGAATAAAAAGGAAAAATAAAAATGAGCATTTTAAACCAAGGCACACATCATCATCGTGCTGTGCCAAGTTTTATCAGTCAAAGCTGTTTAACAAAATTTTATGGATTAGTAACCTTTTTATAACCGAAATAAATCATTTGGGTTTCAGCAAACCTGAAACACCCAGTACTTTGGATCAGATGGACTTTTCTTTCTGGATATGAGAATTCATCATACTCATCATCATCATCGTAATCATTATTTAGCATTTTGGTTAATTATTGACCATAAAAGTGAAAATATTTTATTGCTCTCAAGACCATAATAAAGATGCACACTATTTAATTATTCATTAGCATTTTCATATCTATTTTCTACTCCCCCAATTTTTATCCACATTTAGGATTAGGGACAGGACATATTGCACATAACTCTTTCATCCAGAGTAGAGTCCTCACTCCCACCAGCTCATTAATCTATCCCCGCCTTTTGAGGAACTGGCAGCTTAAGTAAACTTTGAGTAGAGCTATGTAGCTCTGGAATGAGTGGGACAGGCCAGTGGCTACCTTGAAAGGCTTTGGGGTGGGGGAAAGTACACATAAAGGCCCTGGTCAGAATGGGCAGGCTATGGATACTGGGTCATTTCAAATGGCACCTAGAGGAAAAATGTCAGGTTTGTGTTAGGACACTTGAAGAGAGGGTGAAAATGACAATAAATAGAAATCACCCACTTCACTGAGAGCTGACACGGTAATAATCTGACCTGCATATTGACCATGTCACACTGTGGAAGGGAAAGCTTGGAGCTAATTTAGCTTGAAAAGGTATAATTATGCTACCAATGCTTTTGCAATGGCAGGCAACATCCTGCTTAGGAAATCACACTCATACAATAAAATTTTGTCTTCTAACTTTATAGATGATAAAACTGAGCTTCATAGAAGGAAGAAATTACCCCAAGATCACCTAGGCAGGAAGTGGAGACAGGACTAGAATCCAGGTCCTAGGAATCCCAGCCACGAGCATCTTCCTAACCTCATTGATTGATTCTGCAACTGGCAGAATATAAGGTCAAGTGTCAAAAGGCTAATACCATCCTTTTAAGATGTATTTTTTCAGAGTCCTAGGCTTTCCTAGGACGAATAGAAGTTACGTTTACCAGTATTTACCTCTGAAATATTCGGTCTTCGATACTCAGGAAACACTCCCTTCTAAAACTGTTTGATACTGTTGACAGTACTATTTCTTGGGAAACTGCTTTGGTTTCTTATTGATGATCAGAATGGATTCAAAGGACTCAGAGTATATCTCTTTCTCTGTCTCTGAGATATCCAGTTTAACCTTTTCCGGTAGTTTTATTATTGTTGTTGTTGTTTTTGTTGTTGTTATTCCCATTTCACAAATAGATACATAAAGCCCTATAGGGTGATATCTTCTTCAAGGACATATAACTATGAAACTGTGGAATAGGGACTAAACTAATCCTACTCCTACTCTTGCAGTGCTTTGCATTTGTCTACCCTTGACTGTGAATAACTCTCTGAGATATGTTGGATGGAGACTGAGATTAGCTCCTCTGAAAATAAAATGAATTAAAACCTCTATGAATTATGTGTGGGTTTTATAATTAGAGTATGTGTGGTAGACAGTGATAGGAGCTGAGCCATTACCTCAAAGAAACAGGGTGGGAAAGCAACTGACAACAAAAAGTTCTATGCTTAGGAACAAAATCATTTCCTGAAATAGGAAATGTTGGCTACAAAGGGGAAACAGAAGGGAATGAAGATCGATGGCTATTTTCCACAAATCCTTTTGAAAACTCAATCCACTAGGGAAGTAACTATTCATTTTATGGAATTATGAGATATTTACACTTCATGATTTATTCAGAAGAAGTACTGAGATGCAATAAGCAATGTGCTCATTTATGAAAAGGTGCCTTCAGGGAACAATTGGATATTAAACTTAATTCTCCTATATAAGTGTATTTTGCAATAGGACAACTTTGTTCACTGAAAGAAATTGACATTTTGTTCAATTTCAAACAGAAGATGTAGGAAGTATTTCTTATTCAGCATATTTTAGAGTGGGTTGCATGCCTGTAAATAAAATAAATTCCTTTTAATGAAGTTCTAATTTTTATTATTTATGGTGGTTTTTATTTTATTATTTATGGCAACACAAAGACTTGAGAACTATAAGAACTTGAGTTTCTGAACCTGCCTCCATCAAGCAGCTTTAAAGAAGAGAATTATTCACTGTGGAAACATACTAAGGCTTTTTCTGCTATGAAGGTAGAAAATAGCTGTAGGTAGGTTCCTGAGCATTTAGCTGTGTTCCCTGGGTACTAGAAGATTGCTTGGGTCCATGTCTGAAATCCTATGCATGGTTATGGTTACCACAACACAGAGAAATTTCCCTCCAGTCTTGTCTTACTCCATTCCCTCCAACACATGGAGCCATCTTCAAGGAACAATGCTTTTACCATGTTATCACCAAAATCAAGGATTTGCAATAGCTCTCAACAACTGGAAACTAATGATTCTCCAGGACAATGCCTCATACAGTAGAAATAACACAGGATTTGGAGTTAGACAAAGCTGGGCTCTAATCCATGCTCTGGTAATGTGTAATGTTTGCAAGTCATTCAAACTTTCTGAAGTTCATTTTCTGCTTCTCTCAAATGAAAATATGCATATCTACCTCCATGATTATTTTGAATATTAGAGATAATGTTGATATAGATTGTTTTAAAAGGGCCTCAATAATTCTTCCCATCCCTGCATGCATGCCATTTTTCAATGTGACTTTGCAGCTCTTTCCATCAAAAGTTGAGTCTAATTCTCTACTTCTTAATCTGAAATTGGCCATGTGATAAACTGGTCAATTAAACATTAGCAAACATGTTGCAAGCAGAGGCTTTAAAAGTGTTTGTGCATTGAATATTACCCTCTCCTTCTCCTTTTGGAACCCAACCACCAAGTGTAAAAAGCCTAAGCTAGCCTGCTGGATGATGAGAAACACATGATCCATCCACCCACATAGCTGCAGTTGACAAGAAGCCAACTCCCAGAAGCTAACAGCAGATGTATGAATGAACCCAGCCAAGATCATCAGAAGAACTGTCCAGATGAGCCCAGCCCAAATTCCCAACTTGCAAAGTCATGAACTAAATACATTTTTCGTTTTAAGTCACCAGGTTTTGAGATAGATTGCTATACAGCAAAAGTTAAGTGATACAAATGTACGTAAAAAGTCTGTTACAGTCCATGGGATGTAATAGATACCTAAAAATGATATTTCCCCATCCTCCCTAATATAGCTTGACCCGAACATTTCAAATTTTGGTTACTTACCTACTTAAACATTCCCAAAGCATTGACATAGCTAACATGCTTCTCTCTCTACCTATGAAGATCTATTTTTCCACAACCTGTCATGATTTAAACATTTATTTCAAATCCCAACACCTCCACAAGGCCTTCTTTAACAACTGTAGCCTACCATTACTACTTTTATTTTTTCTGATATTCTATTACTTGCAGTCTTTTTAAATACACAATATAGCACTTTAGGTATTAACTCACTGTCCTTTAATAACTGATTGATGTGTGTGGATCTTCATTCAGTGAATAAATATTTATTGAATTGTTACTGTGATAGATTCTGGAGACAGAGGTGAATAGGATATAACTACCCTCAAGTTATTCACAGCAGCAATAAATGCAGACTAATAGTAGTGATGCAGTGTGATTTGTGCTACAAGAGAGGTAAGTATAGTGGTGGGACAAAGGCAGTTTTGAGGGTTGGAAAAATCTTTACCAAGGAATTTGTAGTTTAGAATTCCACGCTTGCACCCCACCCACCCATCATTCTGGTGAACTCAGTCATCCAATATTCAGAGGGATTTGTGTATACAAAGTTATTAAGAAACTGTGCTTAACCTTTGGTGCATAACAACACTTTCAGTTTCTCCTGAGTGCTTATTGTGAAATTGGCATTATTATTTCTCATCTGCAGATGAGTAAACTGAGGCTAAAAGTATTAAAAACTTGTCTAAAATCTTGTTTTCTTTCTTCAAACTAGACTGTATGCATCTTGAGGACAACAACCACATTGTAAATCTCTATTTTCAATAAAACATATAAGGACCTAAACAATTTTCAGTGCACACCCATGGAATGAAAGAAAGGAGCTGGATATAATAGTTTTCTCTTATGGGTTAGGAGGGAATTCAGTGGCCTCCCCTTTTAGCATAAAATACATAACGTGGTCTACAGGTCTCTGAAGGAACTATCACAAATTTATCCTTACAAGCTCCACTCATGCTTGACTCAATTGTACTATTTGTGTTCTAGCCATTCTAGGCTTTTCTCAGTTCTTAGAATGTGCCAAACCCTCTCCTGGGCCTTTAACACCTGCTATTTCCTCTGTCTGAAATGTTCCCCTTCTCTGTGAGTCTCCTTCATCTCTATATCTGACCAGCTCCTATTCATCCTTCAGGTTTCAGCTCAAGCATCACTTCTTTTTTGTTTGTTTTAATTTATTTATTTTATTTATTTTTGGCTGCATTGGGTCTTTGTTGCTGCGCGTGGGCTTTCTCTAGTTGCAGCGAGCAGGGGCTAGTCTTTGTTGCGGTACGTGGGCTTCTCATTACGGTGGCTTCTCTTGTTGCGGAGCACCAGCTCTAGGCACGCGGGCTTCAGCAGTTGTGGAACGCGGTCAGTCGTTGTGGCTCACGGGCTCTAGAGCGCAGCCTCAGTAGTTGTGGCACACAGGCTTAGTTGCTCCGTGGCATGTGGGATCTTCCTGGACCAGGGATCGAACCCGTGTCCTCTGCATTGGCAGGCAGATTCTTAACCACTACACCACTAGGAAAGTCCCAAGCATCACTTCTTAAAGAACGAAATCATGAATCCCCAGACTGTATCAGGTCTTCCTGTTAGAGACAGACACAGAACTGTGTAATTTTAATTACACAACTTAATTTTAATCTCTGTAATTTGAATTACATGTTTACATTTTGTCTTTTCTTCTATACTGATAGCTCTCTAATCACAATCTTTTGTTCACTGCTTTTCCCCAATGGTGACAGCATATAGTAGGCATTCATAACATTCATTCATTAATTTAAGTAAATGTATTATTTGGTGAGGAGTCTGTGCCTGTCCTGCGTAGAGATGGTTACTGTGTTGTGGTGCAGAATATTTCACTTGGTGTTGTAGTATGGCTTTAAATAGCATCATGCTTGAAAGAGGTCTATGTACATTGTAGTCACTCTGCACTTGGGTCCATGTTGTACATTCAGTATCTTGATTGAGAATGAGACATATGTGACTCCCAAGCAGTCAGTGCTAATGCAAACATTTCACTCCCATCCACTTCGCATTGTCTAAAATTAAATGATATCAAATAGATCATGGGAATTGTAATTTTTTTAAAACAAATGGCTAATGTTTGCTGCCGAGAAGCTTTCTTTAAGAAGGTCTGAGAAGCTATCAATATTTCCATCAACTTGCAACAATATTCTATTTTAAAAAAGGAAACTATTTGGTCATGAAATGCCTGTTGGATAAATTTTGTTTGTGGTGGATGTTTCCCTTTAGATATGCTTTGTCCGTACAGTTAATACCTAATGTTTTCCAGTTCTTAAAGAATAATAAAGTCACTGAATCATCATCAGTGGAAATGGTTGTCTGGAACCATTCACTATCTGTAATTAATCACATTATGAAAACAAAATTGTTTTGAGAATTCTGACTCCAGGAAGCATAATACAAGCGTTAAAACTTAGTTCTTGTAGCAGGATAAAACTGGGTTTGAATTCAAGCTCTGCCATTATGTAGTATATAGTGGTGGGACTTTGAACAACTTAACATTTATAGTCTCAGGTTTCTCATCTGTGAAATAGGGATCCTAATAGTATCTGCCTCATTGGGTTGTTGCAAGGATTAGGGATAATCCATGTTAAGTACTTAACTAAAACCAACTCTGTGCCTGCCATTTGCTCAATGCAATTATTTGGTATCAAAATTCTTGGTAATGATTATTATAGGGAGAAATGATTAGGGAGACCACTTTAAGGAAATTGAATGAACAAATGCATGGAACTAGGGCTACAAAAATGGTATGGACTGTATTTAGGGGTCAGTGAGGAGAATCTGCTACCTTGATGGCAGAGTTTACGAAGGAGACTAATAGGAGAACAGATTGGGGATATGTGTATTGAGGATAAGAAATTGGAACTCTATACTGTAAACAATAGTGAGTCATTGAAGTAACTTTCTTTTAAACAGCACCAGGTTTGTAGTATATGTTCTGCTACAGTTTCAAAGTATCAGGAGACACTTTAGTTTTTACTAACTGCTGTGGACTGAATTGTGCCCCTGCCCCCAATCCATATACTGAAACCCTAACCGTTCCCCCCACCCCTGCCGTGATGGTATTATTTGGAGAGGGAGCCTTTGGGAGGTAATTAGGTTTAGATGAGGTCATGAGAGTAGGACCCTCATGATGAGATTAGTGCCCTTATAAGAAGAGAAAGAGACACCGGAGCTATCTTTCTCCCTGCCGTGTGAGGACAGTGAGAAAACAGCAGTCTACAAGGCAGGTGGAAAACAACCATGCCGGTACTCTGATTTTGGACCTGAGCCTCTAGAACTGTGAGAAAATAAATCTCTGTTGTTTAAACTGCCCAGTCTATAATATTTTGTTATGGCAGCCCAAGCAGACTAAGATACCAACTGTTGAGAAATAACTCTGCTTGAAAATAATATATTTTTTAAATGTGGTTTTAAATGATGTCCTGGTACAGCATGAATTTGTAGCTGCAAGTTCTTTAACAATAAGCAGTGGGTCCCAGGTTATCAAATACCTTTGCTCTCTGAGTGATAGATGTTAAGAATAATTTGATACAATGTAATCATTAAACACCTATCAGGAGAATACTGATAAACAGGGAAAATTACTGCTCTTAGAGCAGTTCTAAAATATTCATGTTTCTCATATGCAGGTATACCAGGGACCATAATCACCAGTCTCTTCTTTATGCTACCAAGACACAGATATGGGAAAAGTAGAGCCCCAAAGAAAAGGAGTTCCAAATTAATGAAAAATTTCTTAAGCAAAGCAACAGGAAAGAAATAACAGAGGAGTCATAAATTCATTCATTCATTGAATAGACATTTTTTTGTTCACTTATATCTTCTACTTGGTAAAGTCCACTTTTACCCTTAAGGAAAATTGTAGGCAATCTTGAATGAGTCAAAAAGGTAACAGCAGAAGGCTCAGAAATAAGGTTATGTCCTCTCAATTTAGGTGAGTAGATAACCAAGCAGATAAAATAAGCCTTCTGGTTTGTGAAAGAGTTAAGCCACCCCACCAAAAAAAAAAAAAAAAAAAGTAAAAGACCCCTCTGCTGACTTCATATCAAGTTGTTATCATCAGTGCTTCGTATATAGTCAGAGAAGTTTAAGTTTAAATATGAAAATGAGCTATTTTTTGACCCTGAGAAAAGAGTAAATGGATGGTGATGTCTCTTTAACTCTTCTCAAAGGTTTAATGAAATACACAAATCCTTATATGTCTTTAAATTGTGCTGTAGTTTGTTTCCTATTTAATTATTGTACTTGAACAAGTAACTATGCTCAACAGTTGAACAGAGACTCCTTTTTGCCTTGAAATTTATTGAGTGTAAAAGCATGTCTCTTTTAACCACAACCATGGAGCATAGTTGTTCCAAATACAAGGCTACTATTGTAATACTGTCAACATGGTGAGAGGTGATCCTAGTTGGGAGCCAAATACTTAGGCATAAATGGTGTTTTTCCATCATTTCAAAACACTATTGAAAGCAAATAACTAGTTATTTGGAAAACAACCAGTGTATAGCCACTGTTTCATTGAAAATAGATAACAGCTTTTAAGTCAGTTCATTTTATGTAGATATGATGTTGAAGTGATGTCAGTTGTAAATTTTTGGAACTACAATATTCTTATATTTTATTAACTTTGGTGTACATATTTTCAAATACACTCTGCACATTCAGTGCATTTAGAAGGGATCTAATAATAACCCTTATATGTTTATATGTGTATAACTTTATGTTTCAAAAGTATTTTATGTGCAATTTCTCATATGATTGGAACAACAATCTTTGAGGTTTTTCCCTCTCATTTTACAGATATGTTAATTGATGGTTAGGGAAGTTAAGTGGTTCACCCAAGGTCACACAGTTAGTACATGACAGACACACCACTAGAATTCAGGCATCTAACTAACTCTCAGTCCAGTGAAGCTTCCATTTCATGAAGCCAAGCATCTCTTTTCTCAGGGAAGAGTGAAAAGGTCATCACCTTGAAACCCCTTCTTTAGAAAGACCAGGTTTTTGCTATTTTCCTCATTAATCTTCATATTTCCTTATGTCTCTTTAATCATGGCCTTCTGTCACTATCAACAATATCCAGAGTTTTATGCTTCTCCTACCAAGGTAGAACCACAGCTTTCTTCTTTGAGAAACTCCTATAGGCAATTTTTCATAGTATTTGTAGGAAGAGTACTCTGGAAACAGTAGTTCATCACTGAGACACTATGATAGGATATGGACAATTCTGATACAGGAGAATAATTGTATAACAATGTGTCATATTCTTCAGGTAATCGGTAGGCTGAGTTTTTGAAACAGTAGCTCTAGGGGATTAAATAGAACAGGATTCCCAGTAGATTCTAGGTGTGCTAAATGATTGGCACGAGGATCTGGATCTCTTAGGAGCCTAAATGGGGACCGATAAAGATGAGGAGTCATGCAGATCAGCATTTTCCAATAGAAATATAATGCAAGCCGTATATGTAATTCTAGATTTTTGAATAGGCATACTTAAAAACTGAATATAAATGAATAAAATGAATTTAATAATATACTTTATTTAACCCAATATATTCAAATATTTTAACATGTAATAATTTTAACAAGACGCACTTAAAATTATTAGTGATATATTTTACATTCTTTTTTAATAGTAAGTTTTTGAAATCTGGTGAACATTTTGCACTTACAGTTTGGATCAACTATATTTCAGGTGTTTGTTTAATAGCCACATATGGCCAGTGTCTGCTATATTGGATAGAACAGTCTGGAACTTTTAATAAAGATTGTTTCATATAGGGTCATGGAAGTTCTGAAGTGTTACTATTACTTGGAAAAGGATAAAGGTACAATTTCATGCTTCAGGATGTGAACATTCATATATGTCGAGGATGGAAGTAGACTAAAGCCAGGTTTCTCAACCTTAGCACTACTGACATTTTTGGCCAGATAGATAGTTCTTTGTTGTGGGGGCTGTCCTGTGCATTATAGGATGTTTAGCAGGACCCGTGGCCTCTACCCACTAGATGTCAATAGGATTCCCTCCAGTGGTTAACAACCAAACATGCCTCCAGGATATGCCTAATGTTCCCTGGGAGGTTGGAGGGATGTCACCCCTGGTTGAGAACCAGTGATCTAAAGAATGCTTCTAACCAAAGATTTTTAGACTCAGATTGGATGATACACAAAGCAAAGATTCTCAAACTCTGAGCCCTAAATATCAGTCCTCTATTTCACTGTCAATGTGTGCATCTTAGATGGTTGGATAAGATGACCAACATGATTTGGTAACTTTTTCAGTATCTCACGTTGTCCAGGCAATGATTTTGAACCTAGTTTGAATTGCTTAGCTTTCCTTTCTTTGAAAGTCAGAGAGGATATTCTTGAACCTCTCCCTGAAGTAACCGGAAGGAGGAAGTAAAGAATGGCTGGTTCAGAGAAAACCAGTTTAAACAACAGAAGGAAGAAAAAGACGTGTCTTGCAAATGGTAAATTGTGAAAGGTAATAGGCATGTAATACTTTATCCAGTCTAAGAAACATTGGTCAGCTTTCAAAACCCTCCAAAATCTGACCTCCTCTTACTTACCTAAAAATATCTCTCACAGCTTCCCAGATAGAAGTCTGAACCAGTCAGACAGATTTCCTTATAATTCACTGAATGTACCGTGATCCTTCCCATGGTCACGCATTTGTTCATGCTGTTTCTCTCACATACGATGTTCTCCCAATTTCCTTTTACTAATCTAAATTTACTTTATCATTAAGATCCTGCTCAAGCCCTAGTACATTCTTGAAGCTGTCTCTTACTTAATTGATTTAGAGTGATCAATCTCTTTTTGTGTGTGTGCTGAGACAAATTAAGTGTTAAGTTGAGAGGTGCTATTTTGTGTGGACTTGTCTTATAACCATAGTGAGAGTCTAAGTTCCTGGAGGGCAGGAACACAAAAATACATAGACCCTCCAGACAGTACCTGGCAAGCTAAAGTATGTTTCAGGTTGAATTCTCTGAGAAGCAAAATGCTTAGTTGGAGTTTAGTGGGCTGGATGTTTGTTAGGAAGTGCCCTTGGGATCAAAACCTGTGGAAGGGAGGAAAAAGAAGTAGAACTGATTAGAGGAAAAGATTGAGATACATTGCAGATCTAAGAGCCTCAGCCACCCCGACAGGGAACTCTAGAACTATAATGGCCCTCATTTAGCCTAAATTGCCAGGATATTATAACCCTCACCTCAAAAAGGTCATTATATGGGCTTCCCCTAAAAGGGTATGACATTTGACAGTCCATGAAGGGGTTGAGTACACTTCTAGCAGCTAGGTCAACAAACAAATCCTTCCTTGAAGGGGGATTTGGACAACATGTTTTCATGTCTATCACAAAGTGATAGATGTGTAGAAGGAATTCAGTGAATGTTTATTGAATGCTAGAAGATTTTGCAGTGGTGTTAACTTTCAGAAGAATGAATCAGGGGAAGTTTTCATCTGTCAGTCTGATTGGATGGGCCTATTTGATAGCCAGTCAGATGGCTTTTCTAAGGAACACCCCTTCCATGATAAGAGGAATGACTCAGTGTTTGTGATGCACCCAAAATTACTCCATCAAGGAGTAACAGTTATAATGGTTTTGGAATATCTCTAATGAATGTTACATTATCAAACTGAGGTAGCATAAAAACTTTGCTGGATATGTCAAATATCAAGTTAAACTTGTACAGGTACTGAAAGACCATGCTTATGCTTGTAGGCTCAATGATGTTAAAAGAAAAACAAGCCCGGCTCTCAATTTCTGAATCTGCCATTCCCATTTGTCCATAGACAAAGGAAAGAATGGCTGGGGTAGGGTGGTGGGAACACATTTATTTAGTCGATACTATATAACAAATCCTTTATAGCCTTATCTGTTAACCCCTGCAGTAATTCTGGGAAATCAAGAGCACTGTCTGTAGCTTTTCAGATGAGGAAACAGTAGCTCTAAGTTGTAAATTATCCCTGGTCCCATCATCATCATCATAGTCATCATCATTATTATCAACATTGCCAAAATATACACAGTGTTTACATGTTACTAGACATTCTTCTAAGTGTTTTACATATGGAAGCTTATTTACTTCTAATAACTACCTTATACAGTAGGAATTATTGTTATTCACACTTTACAGATAAAGTGACTGAGTTAAAAAGAGGTTTAGTAACTTGCTCAAGGTTATGCAAATAGTGGCAAAGCTGAAATTTGAAATCAGGCTGCTTGTCTCTAGTTTTATCCTCTTAACCACTATTCAAACTTGCCTAAGTAGTAAGAAGCAGAAATGAGGCATAAAAACAAGTCTGCCTTATTCTAAAGGCAGCCAATTTTTACTTCACAAGGGTGGCTTCAAAGGCACTGTGCTTATACATTTCGGGGAATCATTCTCTTTTGATAGCAGGCAGGGCCTACATGGCAAATTGATGAAATGATTATGAGATAACCTTTAGGAAAGATGCACGTTCTAGTAGATCACTGAAGGTGGCTTCTTTTCAGAAATTATGGGGTTTTTGCAAAGGTGGCTGGCAATCAGATTTCATATTTGATGTCTTCTAGAAAATAATACTTTTCTCATTCTAATTAGTGCAACCATTGAAGATTTCTGAGGCTTATTTGGCCTTGTCTAGAATCTACTGCCATGTTTGACTGCTGCAAGTGACAGGAGAAGGCCAAAAACAAGTCCCAGCAACAGGGGTTTTAGTAGGATTCTACCTGCCAGAATCAATCGTGACAGAAACTTAGCCAGCTTTCACAGAATTACCCTCCAGTTGTGTCCTCTATGCTAGGCCTGTCTCTCCAAGTGAATTGCAAACTCATCCAGAGCAGAGTTTTCATATTATTTGTATCCCATCCCCTTCTACAACAGAGGGTAAATGAGGTTTTGAAACCATACCTATGGAAACTTAGCAGTAACTGAATCACAGGGCTCATATTTTCTTGACCATGTTGAAAATACTTTTTTTTCATAACCCAATTTAACATCAGAGGCGCACAGGCTGAGAACAGTCCAATAGGTGCCAAGTACCTCCACCACCTAAAGCAAGGGGCTATATTAACAATCTGGACCACAATACAATGCATACGGTAGTCCCCCCTTATCCATGTGTGATACATTCGAAGACCCTCAGTGGATGCCTGAAACCGAGGATAATACCAAACCCCTATATATGCTATGTTTTTTCCTATACGTAAATATCTATTATAAAGTTTAATTTATAAATTAAGCACAGTAAGAGATTAATAACTAATAATAAAATAGAACACTTATAACAATATACTATAATAAAAGTTATGTGAATGTGGTCTCTCGCTCGCAAAATTTCTCATTGTACTGTACTCACCCTTCTTGTTGTGACGATATGAGATGATAAAATGCATATGTGATGAGATGAAGTGAGGTGAATGACGTAGGCATTGTGACATAGCGTTATGCTATGACTGACTGACACGTCAAAAGAAGGATCATCTGCTTCAGGTGATCTTGGATCATCAAGTCTTGATGATGTCGATGGTTGGATGTTGGGAGCGGATAATGTTGATGGTTGGGGATCCCATGTGGGGGAGTAGGACAGTGAGCGCTTTTATCATGCCATTCAGAATGGCTCATAATTTAAAACTTATAAATTGTTTATTTCTGGAATTTTCTAGTTAATACTTTCAGACTGAGGTTGACCATAGGTAACTGAAAACAACTGAACGTGAAACTGTGGATAAATGAGGTCTACCGTATATTGTGAAACAAGTTTTGTTACCATTACCGTTACCGTGATTCCACATAAAGTTTCTTCCTACTTCAAGCTCTTTCCATTAAATTCCACCTCATTCCATAAACTCAGTGACATGCGATTTCCCAGGAGTACCACACTGGTCTTTTCTGTGAGTAGTTCAGCCCCTGAAGTCTATTATCCTAGGAATTTCATTTATGCAGGAGAATTACAATTATCCTCTGCCCCTTCCAGACTCTAATAGTAAATATTCTTTTCCAATAAAATTAATTCTTTGGGGGCAAATTGTAACTATATACCAGGCTTCATATCAACTCTACATACACAGAGACCAATACTATATTCAGATTCTGCCAGAAATCAAAATGTTGAGGATAGAAGCTGGCATTACTGAACATGTGGTAGGACTGGTACTTAAAGATAGAGACTATGAATCTTCTATAAGCAAGATAAACACATTCAAATGGGGGCGAATCTAAAGTAAAGAATCAAAAAGTCCTAAAGCCACCAATCTTCCTTCTTCTGGAAAAGCAACAACAAAATGTTAAGTTCGCTTGCAAAGTAACAGGGAGAAAAGGCTGGATTGGGAATAGCCTGAATTTCCAGAGTTCATATTCACTAGTGAGTTCTAACCCATTAGGAATCAATGGACTCCAAATTAAAACATTTATTTTACATATCAGATTAGGAAAAATGTAAAAGAATGATAATACTAGGGGAGAGGAGGATGTGGAGAAATAAGATACCTGATAGAGTAGCTGTGAGGTTTTATATTGGCACAGTATTTCTGGAGGGTAATTCAGCAATAATTATCAAAAGTTTGTAAAATGGATATATCTTTTAATACAGACAGTCAACACATAGGAAATTTTCCTTTTGGAATTATAAATATAGGTTTAGATGTAGAAATTCTATGTTCTAATGGTGGCTATAATTGTGAAAAAAACAGAAACAACCTATATGCTCATCATTAGGGAGTTAGTTAAATTGTGGTGCATCCATTTAATGCCATGGGACCATTAAAAACTATTACGTCTATTTCTGTACATTTATATAGAAAGATGCCTAAAATACATGTGAAAAATTAAGTTTATATAACAATGTATATAGTATAATCCCATTGTTTTGGTTAAAAGTACCTAAAATATATAAATATAAATATGTATGAATGTATATATACTACACTGGAAAGTTTTTGAGAAAAATACTTTTATCACCCATGGTCTCCCTAGAGGTCCATGCACCTTACGTTAAAAACTCTACCATACCAACTTTCCCACTGTTTGGCATTGCTCCTTATATGCAGGTTAAAACTATTTTCTTCTGTTTTCCGTTTTCAAATCATGCACACCCTAGTATTTTCAGAAGTAAACGTTCTTTTTTCTTTCCAAAATTTTAATAGATATTAGCACCAATATACGTTTTCATCCTTAAAGTTTCTATTATATGCTAAGGCAAATATAATACAGTAAAATTATTGTTTTATTACCCAAATATCTTGTACACAGTGACTTGGACTTTATATACATGTAAGTTATATAATCCTTACATTGAGGAAAATTTTAACATATTCATAGCCAGCTATTGAGTCAACCCGTATTGAGAAAGACAACAATTGGAACTGTCAAATGAATTTCTTTGACTATGCCTCGCTGGGTATGTGGACCAGAACATAAATGCTATCAGTATCATCTTAGCACAGATTATTTTTTACAGCACATTTGGGACTCTCTAAAAATTCACTTTCAATCAAATGGGACTGTCAATACCTGCATTCTCAGACTTTATGTCATTGGCAGTTATTAAATTTACATTGAGCTTGGCCTTAGTGGTTGCAGTAATCTCACAAGCCTTTTCAACTGGATCCAACATCACTGGTTTAACTAAAACATATGAATTCAATAGGAATAGCCCTGGACTCTTTTTTTTTTTTTTTAACATCTTTACTGGAGTATAATTGCTTTACAATGGTGTGTTAGTTTCTGCTTTATAACAAAGTGAATCAGTTATACACATACATATGTTCCCATATCTCTTCCCTCTTGCGTCTCCCTCCCTCCCTCCCACCCTCCCTATCCCACCCCTCTAGGTGGTCACAAAGCAACGAGCTGATATCCCTGTGCTATGCGGCTGCTTCCCACTAGCTATCTATTTTACGTTTGGTAGTGTATATCTGTCCATGCCACTCTCTCACTTTGTCCCAGCTTACCCTTCCCCCTCCCCATATCCTCAAGTCCATTCTCTAGTAGGTCTGTATCTTTATTCCCATCCTACCACTAGGTTCTTCATGACCTTTTTTTTTCTTCCCTTAGATTCCATATATATGTGTTAGCATACGGTATTTGTTTTTCTCTTTCTGACTTACTTCACTCTGTAGGACAGACTCTAGGTCCATCCACCTCACCACAAATAACTCAATTTCGTTTCTTTTTTATGGCCGAGTAATATTCCATTGTATATATGTGCCATATCTTCTTTATCCATTCATCTGTTGATGGACACTTAGGTTGCTTCCATGTCCTGGCTATTACAAATAGAGCTGCAATGAACATTGTGGTACATGACTCATTTTGAATTATGGTTTACTCAGGGTAGATGCCCAGTAGTGGGATTGCTGGGTCATTTGGTACTTCTATTTTTAGTTTTTTAAGGAACCTCCATACTGTTCTCCATAGCGGCTGTATCAATTTACATTCCCACCAACAGTGCAAGAGGGTTCCCTTTTCTCCACACCCTCTCCAGCATTTATTCTTTGTGGATTTTTTCATGATGGCCATTCTGACCAGTGTGAAGTGATACCTCACTGTGGTTTTGATTTGCATTTCTCTAATGATTACTGATGTTGAGCATCCTTTCATGTGTTTGTTGGCAATCTGTATATCTTCTTTGGAGAAATGTCTATTTAGATCTTCTGCCCATTATTGGATTGGGTTGTTTATTTTTTTTCATGTTCAGCTGCATGAGCTGCTTGTATATTTTGGAGATTAATCCTTTGTCAGTTGCTTCATTTGCAAATATCTTCTCCCATTCTGAGGGTTGTCTTGTTTATGGTTTCCTTTGCTGTGCAAAAGCTTTGAAGTTTCATTAGGTCCCATTTGTTTATTTTTGTTTTTATTTCCATTTCTTTAGGAGGTGGGTCAAAAAGGATCTTGCTGTCACAGCCCTGGATTCTTTAGCACAAATATATTTCCAAATGTACCCTCCCCATAAAGTTTAGCCTCATAAATCTCAGTAATTCGTTTGCAGGTTGTAGGCAGGTCCACATTTAATAAATGTTATTTTCAGTTGGGTTTATTTGTCTTTAAGGTAGTCTGGAAGGTACTATTAAATACTTTATAAACCCAGTCTATTATTCATTTATACATTGTTAAACATTCTGGGATTCATTTCGTTTATAGCTATAATCACAAAAAGCCTGTTCTGATGTTTTCTGGTTGGGTATTGAGAGAAATCTTTTCTCTGAAGGAAAACCCTATCCTTAATATGTTATAAGATGCAGCTTAGAACATCCATATGGCAAAGCTCATTTCAAGGGGAAAGTCAACTTTTTCATTCAAACTGAGTAGATTTTGGTTCATCTTGGGGGAAGAAAAACCAAACAGATCTTAGAAAGCTTTCACATGCATTTCCAGTACATTTCCCAAAGACAGTTTTAAGATACTTTTTAAAGAAGTGTATTTCATGCTTGAAGTTAACTTTTCAATAAGGATTATTGCTAGCTTGGAATTTATCTCTTTGCGGTAGGAACATATTTTAGTAAGCTCAAGAATAGTTTACCAACTCATGTTAATTTCTGGGAATTCCTGATGTAAGAAAACAAACAAGGTAGCCAAGAAAGTGGTCTTGTCTCCCTTATTGTAGACAGAAAGCAGCAAATTAGCGTTAAATCTTTATTAAAGCATTGCAGAAGGCACAAGCCAAATTCCTGTTGCATATTTGAAAACAAAAATGGAACTTTGCAACCTTACCTGCCTTTAAATCTGTGCATAGCAAAGCAGCACTAGCATTGCCTTAAAACTTAAAGGTGACTTAAAGGTTATAAGCTGGCCAAGGAGAACTAGACCATTGTCTGCAGCTTTATTTTACTTTTTTTTTAAAATATAGCAACTCTACATGGAAATGGTTTATCCACCTGTTCTACCCTTGCTAGGTCTCCAGCACACATTTCTTTTTTTTAAGCATTATAACTTTCTAATATTTATTTAACAGCCTGATTGAGATATAATTAACATACAATAAACTGCATATATTTAAGGTATAACTTTTGCTAAGTTTGACTTATGGATATACTGTGAAACTATCACAACAAGTCAGTGAACATACCTATCACCCCAAAAGTTTCTTCATGCCCTTCGTATTCCCTCACTCTTTCCACTCCTCTCCCCACCATCCCCAGGCAACCACTGGTCTGCTTTCTGTTACCATCAATTAGTTTACATTTTCTAGAAACTTAAGTAAATTAAACCATACAATACACACTATTTGTTGTCTGGATTCTGTTTCTCAGCATAGTTATTTTGAGATGCATCCATGTTTTAGTTTATATAAATAGTTCATCCTCCCCCCATTTTTTTGCCTTGCATAAAATTCTGAATAATTTTTTTATTTGTTTAATTCAGGTAGCATACAGAGATAGAGGTCTAAGATCAAACTTTTTTATTTTTGAGTTATGATTAACAAACAATATCATATTAGTTTCAGGTGTACAATATAGTGATTCAGTATCTTTTATGGTATGAAATGATCACGACAATAAGATCAGTTACCATCTGTCACCATACAAAGTTGTTACAATATTATTGACTGTATTCTCTATGCTGTACATTACATCCCTGTAGTCTATATATTTTATAGCTAGAAGTTTGTACCCCTTAATTCCCTTCACCTATTTCTTTCTATTCTGTTGGTACATATTTAAAGTGTGATAATCAACTAGCTAATCTACATTGAATATTCAATTCAAAGTATCCAGGAAACATCTGAATTCTTTAACTGTTACTTAAATACTAGCTTCTACTATTACCAAATAATTCTTCAGACAATTTATATCTTCTTGAAAATATGATGAGCCAAAACTGCACCAACTATTCTTATCACTATATTCCGCTCTCTTTCAGCACCCTTATTTGCCTGTGGTCTCAACTATCACATCTGTGCTTTTGGCTTCTAGCTCTGATCTTCTTCACAAATATATATGTTTTGCATCTCCACCTGTGTACTGGATATCATTGCTTGAATATTCCAGTTCCATAGGATCTAAAAGAAAATGACTTTCCTTTTACCCAAAAATGCCCCCCTTTATCACTCCCATGGTTCTGTTAATGAGTTTTTCATTCTTCCAGTCATCTGGAGTCATCCTGGAGGACAGATGATGACCTAGCACGTCTTTAAAACTTCACGGAACCAAGGGCAGGATATAAGGGCAGGGGCAAGGATGGGGGCCATGCAGTTTATAGCTTGAGCCACAAAAATAACAGTTAGGTTGGCTAGATCAAATGTCATCTGTACTTTGCTATTGATGATATATTTAGTACACTGAAAATATACTCTTAGAAATATATCTCAAATTGCAAACCATCTAAAGCCTGACAGTTATATAAGGTAGAACATTTGAGTCTGTTGATCCATGATAGTGTCAATAAAAAGAGATAATGACTGCCTAAAAAAGAAAGTCTTCATTTGGAATACCTCTTTCTCCAGATAATCTTGGATCTTGGCATAATCAGCTTTTTAGATGGGCACTTTACAAAACTGTCCATATCATTAATGACTCATTTTAAAAAATAAAAACAGGAGTAAAAGCAAACTTAAAATATTTTAATTTAGCATGGACTTTCAATTCAATGAATCTTCATGACATTAGAATTTTATCTCTGATATTCAGCCTATAAGATTAGAACTTTTTCCCCCTTCTCCAATTCAGAACTTTTAAAAATAAGATTAATTTGCTTAATTCTAGTATATGAACCAATCAAAATATTTTTAATACCAGTAACCTAAGGTGCTTCTCTTACTGTTTGTGCTTAGAAAATAAATAATTTATGAATCTCTAGAAAAACTGCAAGTAATTGTGCTCTACATTAATGGTTTATTTAGCTTTTAGCCTAGGGTGGGTCTGTGTGATGGCAAAGAAGAATTTTGCTGGAATGCCCTGGTAAGACTAGTTTTGGTGCTTTTAGTTAGGGAGAAAGGTGTGCTCTTCACATTCTGACCTATAAGCTATGAAACATTTGTTTCAAGATTTTATTTTGAATTTATATTATTTCCATGCTAGTGGAATTTATTATTGTAAGACATTTTGATTGGATGAAAGTTAATGTCTTCTTAGCTATTACGCCCTCTATGATTCATTTGCAGGGGGGAGAGAGCACAAAGTAGGAGAGCACATTTCAGACCAGTGGTCCTCAAAAGAACTGATACTGACCCCTAGATATCATTTTGGAAATTTGTGGGGACAATTTTGAGTCATGAAAATTGTGGGGAGTGGGCTCAACTGGCATTTCATGAGCAAGATGCAATGATCAGGAACCACAGAAAATGGTCCTGTTTCTTGAACAACTTTTGAATGTCCTGTTAGACATTCAGGTAAGTGATATTATCTGTTTCTAGAGTCTATGTGACTCTAGAAACTAACTTCATGATACATACAGTCATTTTGATTGATTTTAATAAACACATTTTTAAAATAATGCAGCTAGTGTGTAAATTGAGGGAATAATGTACATTGCACACTGGTTTGTTTAAAACTTATCAAGACCTGCCCATCATTCAGAAAATTACACAGTATTTGAACTGGCAATTCAAAATTCCTGAATTGGTTTGCATTTTTAGCTGTCAGATTTGTAGTGATGCTATATTATAGGTACAACTTTAACTACTTCATTGTGTCATCTTTTAGTAGTTGAGTCCAAGTATCTGCATATTGAGACACTTATCATTTTATTATAATATACTTTTTAAGTTATCCTTTAAGTTATATATGAGGCATTAAATTGAATTTTTAATTATGTGTACACATATGTTATATTAACTATGAACTTAATTTCAGCATGTTAAGGGAGATGTCATGACATGTCTGTTATTAAAAATAAATTCATTAGATCTAAAAGCTCATTGGAATTGTTTTATAATAAAGATTAAAATATGGGAATACTGTTTTCTATAGAGATAATTTTAGCTATCTGTAAAATTGAAGTAACAAGAGTATCTACTCCATTTTGATGTTGTTGTAAGGATACATGCATGTAGATTATGTATGAGAAACACTAATTATGGCATCTGTTACATAGAAAGTACACAATAAAAATAGGTTGTTGTTATTATTATGATTAGTAGTAGTAGCAGTAGTAGGATCATGAGTTTATCATCTCTGGTAATTTATGCCATGCTTCTTAGAATATAAATAACATATAGTTATAGTACAGGATGTATATTCCATCTGACATGGTTGAACACCTATCCCCCCTAAATACTTTCATTTTGCTTATAGATCTCAAAAGGTCTTGAATTTTCTCTTATTTCATGATCTGATCCTTTTCAGTCTCATTTTCTCATTACTGTCATCCTCATAACCTCTTAACTTTAGAGTATCTCAGGGTTCAGGGCTGGGACATCTTGTCTTCCCTGTGTACAGTCACTCTGTTGATAGACTCATCCTGCCCCAATGGCTTTAGACAATATCTACATACTGATGAATCCCTAATCCATATGTCCAGCTAGGAACACTTTCCTGAACTCCAGCCTCCTATATACAACTGCCAAGTTTCTGTCTCGGATTGTTTATCTAATATGTATGTAAAATTAAGATGTCTAAAACCAAATTCCTAATATTTCCTCATCTAAAAATAATAATTTTCTTTCTGCTACTACCTTCCTGTCTGTTATTGGGTCTATACATTTTAGGTACTTAGGAAAAGAAATCCTGGAAACACTCTTAACTCCACTTTCACTCACATCCTATAAGCTAGTCTATCAGTAAATCCTCCTATTGGCCCTACTCTCGAAAAATATCTTGTGATCATTCTCACCACCTCCACTGCTGCCACTCTCATCTAAATCACCGTCATCTCAGCCCTGGATGATTATAATACCACCCTAACTGTTCTCCTTTCTTTCACCCTCGCCCTTAACTTCCACTCTATTCACACAACATAATGGGCAGATTGATCCTTTTAAAACATAAACACTCCAGTGGCAGCCCAAGTTGCTCAGAGTAAATGCCAAAGCTGTACAATATGGCTTTCTGTTATCTTTCCAACCTCACTGTTAGCTATTTTTTCACTTGCTCTCTTGCTCCAGTTGCCCTGATCTTGGTGCTGATCCTGGAAAATCCTTCTACTCAAAGGCCTTTGCACATTCTGCCTCCTCTACCTAGAACTTTATTTCCCCAATTATTTGCATGGCTTGCTTCTTCATCTTCTTAAGGTATTTGCTCCAATATCAAATGCTTTCAATGAGATCTTTCCTGATGATCCTATTCAAAATTGAACACACCCACCTCAGCACTTACCTGATTAATTTTTTATCCATAACACTTACAACATATTATATAATTTACTTGTTTATTTTGTTTATTGTCTGTCTCTCTACTAGAATGTGAGGACCACACAGGACATGGATTTGTCTTTTTTATTCATTTCTGTATCCTCTGCATCTAGAGCAATACCTGGTACTTAGTAGGTGCTCAACAAATATTTATCAAATAAATGTATGAATATTCTGCCTTTTTGTTAACAAATGACTTAAGAGAGCATGACTGAAATATCACCTCCTCCATGATGCCAACATTCAGGGAAGAATTGCATTTAAAATTATTGGTATATATACATCTATTTGCTGCATAAAGCAAAACAAACTAAAAGTGAAACCCAGCACTTTTATAAAGTACTTTAAAACAGAAGTACACAAAATTGTTTCACATCTATTTTTTCCCATGAATCTAACAAACTTGAGTAGTATACAAGGTACGGAATATTATCTTCATTTAACTGACAAGGAAACATTATAGAAAATAAGTGATTATAGCCAAGGAACCTGTGTCTTTTCATTTCTAGTCACTCTACTTTCCCTGTTAGTGCTGTATGTGCACTTTTATCTATGATTCTGTGCAGGCAGACTTACTAGAGCAACAATTTAGATGGAGTCAATTGGCCAGTCAAATTCACTTAGTATTTTTATTGTGGAATCGAAAAATGTGACCAAGTTTCATTAACGTGGCTCACCTTTTATGTTTGTATTTTTCATTAGCACTACATGTGTGGTGTTCACAAAATCTGCATCATAGCATTGGAAGAACCAGGAGAGACAAGATCATGTCTTCTCCATGTTTTGTTAATCCTTGTCACCCCTAAGATTGTTTTGTGGTAGGAGGTCAATAAATACATATTTGTGATAGAATAAAGCCCAAGTGAGTACAAATAGATTATGACAGGCAATGTAACTCTTCTTTCCTAACCTTCTCCTGTAATAGTAATATTTGTAGGATACAATGTTAGTTTCCAAATGAAACACCCCCAATAGATATTCTATCCATTGCTTTAAATAGATGATGTGATCTTTGGGGAAATAAGAGATCCAGTTGATGGCAGAGCAGTTAATAATACCAAATGCCAGCAAAGTTATATGGAAGGTATATATCATTTCAAGACACACTGGAAAGGTAATAAACCCTTGGGGATATTTTATCTCTCGATAAATAATAAAGTATCTGATCATAAAGATCTTCTAAAGTAAAATAGAACATATGCATTATGATATTTGATTAATCGTTAATCTGATACCTATGTACTGTGGGCTGAAAGAGTATGTTTTAAAGGTTAGCCAAAAAAACCTGAAGTTAGCAATTATAAGGTCAACTAATATTTGATAAGGGAACCAGGAACATCGGTGGGAAAGGATAGTCTCTAAAGAATAGTACTAAGAATTAACAGACATCATTTGGATAATACATTTACTAAGATAATACAGACCCAGAAAAGACCAATGGTTATTGTTTCATTCCTGATTTTTATGAGGCTAAGGGTAGAGTCAATAACATTCTCTATTGTTTAAGTTGACTGTGCATATTAATATGGGAGAAGATAACTCTATTTTACTATCTGGTGAATGCTTGGACCACATGTTTATTAATGAGGGAAGAGAAACAATGAAGGGTTGCTTTGTAGATGTTATAAAATTCAGGGTGCTTATTGGGAAAAGGGCTATTTCTGATGAGACATATTCATTTATGAAAGATAAGATGAAGAAGTACAGTATTAGAATTTAAAACTACTAACCTAAAAGTAAAGGAACCAATCCTTTGATTATATAGCCAGGGCTGAATTCTTAATATAAATGTTAAAGTGGTCATTACTAAGATTTGACATACTGATTTCACATTTGAGAAGTCACCGTAGACCCATGTTCTATAGTTACACATTAATAATGATTCTAGAGAATTAATTTCTGTTCTGTAGAGCAGCACTGGGTATTCCTCTGTTTAGAGTTGATGTGGTTTGATTTCTTGTAATGGTCCATCTACTAAGTAGTGAGACAACTTCTGTTAATAGGGACTTATAGTATTAACAGCTAGAGCAAGAAACACTTCATGTGGCTATTTTCAGCATATATATATGCATTCTTATAGGAATAATTCCACTTGCTTATAATGTATAACCCTTTAAATATGCTATTGAATTTGGTTTACTAGTATTTTGTTGAGAATTTTTGCATCAATATTTATAAAGGATGTTGGTTTGTGGTTTTCTTGTAGTGTCTTTGGCTTTGATATGAGGGTAAGCACAGAAGTGCTCCCTCCTCAATATTTTGGAAGAGTTTGAGAAGGATTGATGTTACATCTTCTTTAAATATTTGGTAGAATTCATCAATGAATCCATCTTTATGGGAGGTTTTTTTTTATTATTGATTAAATTTCTTACTAACTATAGGTCCATTCAGAGTATATATTTCTTTATGATTCAGTCTTGGTAGGTTGTGTATTTATAGGAATTTTTCCATTTCATACAGATTATCCAATTTGTTGTCAAAGAAGTATATATACCATTCTATTAAAGTCCTTTTGATTTCTTTAAAATGAGTCATAAAGCTCTTAGTTTCATTTCCGATTTTAGTAATATGAGTTTTCTCTCTTTTTTTTCTTAAACTAGTTAATGGTTAGTCAATTTTGTTGATCTTTACAAAGAAATAACTTTTGGTTTCATTGATTTTCCTCTGTGGCTTTTCTATTCTCTATTTCACTCAAATCATTGTTGTTTCCTTCTTTCTTTTTTAACATCTTTATTGGAGTACAATTGCTTTACAATGGTGTGTTAGTTTCTGCTTTATAACAAAGTGAATCAGCTATACGTATACATATATCCCCATATCTCTTCCCTCTTGCATCTCCCTCCCTCCCACCCTCCCTATCCCACCCCTCTAGGTGGTCACAAAGCACCCAGCTGATCTCCCTGTGCTATGCAGCTGCTTCCCACTAGCTATCTGTTTTACATTTGGTAGTGTATATATGTCCATGCCACTCTCTCACTTCGTCCCAGCCTAACCTTCCCCCTCCTGGTGTCTTCAAGTCCATTCTCTACGTCTGTGTCTTTATTCCTGTCCTGGCCCTAGGTACATCAGAACCTTTTTTTTTTTTTTTCCTTAGATTCCATATATATGTGTTAGCATACGGTATTTGTTTTTCACTTTCTGACTTACTTCACTCTGTATGACAGACTCTAGGTCCATCCACCTCACTACAAATAACTCAATTTCGTTTCTTTTTATGGCTGAGTAATATTCTGTTGTATATATGTGCCACATCTTCTTTATCCATTCATCTGTCGATGGACACTTAGGTTGCTTGCATTTCCTGGCTATTGTAAATACAGCTGCAATGAACATTGCGGTACACGAGTCTTTTTGAATTATGGTTTTCTCAGGGTATATGCCCAGTAGTGGGATCGCTGGGTCGTATGGTAGTTCTATTTTTAGCTTTTTAAGGAAACTCCATACTGTTCTCCATAGAGGCAATATCAAATTACATTCCCACCAACAGTGCAAGAGGGTTCCCTTTTCTCCACACCCTCTCCAGCACTTATTGTTTGTAGATTTTTGGATGATGGCCATACTGAATGGTATGAGGTGATACCTCATTGTACTTTTGATTTGCACTTCTCTAATGATTGATTAGTGATGTTGAGCATCCTTTCATGTGTTTGTTGTCAATCTGTATATCTTCTTTGGAGAACTGTCTATTTAGGTTTTCTGCCCATTTTTGGATTGGGTTGGGTTTTTTTTTTTTTTGATATTGAGCTGCATGAGCTGCCTGTATATTTTGGAGATGAATCCTTTGTCAGTTGCTTCATTTGCAAATGTTTTCTCCCATTCTGAGGGTTGCTTTTCATCTTGTTTATGGCTTCCTTTGCTGTGCAAAAGCTTTGAAGTTTCATTAGGTCCCATTTGTTTATTTTTGTTTTTATTTCCATTTCTCTAGGAGGTGGGTCAAAAAGGATCTTGCTGTGATTTATGTCATAGAGTGTTCTGCCTATGTTTTCCTCTAGTAGTTTTACAATGTCTGGCCTTACATTTAGGTCTTTAATCCATTTTGAGTTTATTTTTGTGTATAGTGTTAGGGAGTGTCCTAATTTCATTCTTTTACATGTAGCTGTCCAGTATTCCCAGCACCAGTTATTGAAGAGGCTGTCTTTTCTCCGTTGTATATTCTTGCCTCCTTTATCAAAGATAAGGTGACTATATGTGCATGGGTTTACCTCTGGGCTTTCTATCCTGTTCCATTGATCTATATTTCTGTTTTTGTGCCAGTACCATACTGTCTTGAATACTATAGCTTTGTAGTATAGTCTGAAGTCAGGGAGCCTTATTCCTCCAGCTCCATTTTTCTTTCTCAAGATTGATTTGGTCTTGTGCATTTTTACCTTGCTCTTTCATCTGCTGCATATTTCTCTGTCTTCTCATTTTGCTTAACTTGCTGTGTTTGGGGTTTCCTTTTCTCAGGCTGCAGGTTCGTAGTTCCCGTTGTTTTTTGTGTCTGCCCCCAATGGGTGAGGTTGGTTCAGTGGCTTGTATGGGCTTCCTGGTAGAGGGCACTGGTGCCTGTGTTCTGGTGGGTGGGGCTGGATCTTGTCTTTCTAGTGGGCAGGGCCGCGTCTGGTGGTGTGTTTTGGGGTGTCTATGAACTTAGTATGATTTTAGGCAGCCTCTCTGCTAATGCTTGGGGTTGTGTTCCTGTCTTGCTAGTTGTTTGGGGCATCCAGCACTGGAACTTTTGGCCATTGGGTGGAGCTGGGTCTTAGCATTGAGATGGAGATCTCTGGGAGAGCTCTCACCAATTGATACTACGTGGGGCCAGGAAGTCTCTGGTGGTCCAGTGTCCTGAACTTGGCTCTCCCATCTCAGAGGCTCAGTCCTGACGCCAGGCTGGAGCACCAAGACCCTATCAGCCACACGGCTCAGAAGAAAAGGGAGAAAAAAAGAAAGAAAAAAAAATTTTTTTAATAATAAATAAAAATAAATTTTTAAAATATAAAAATTTAAAAATAATAATAAAAAAAAGAAGAGAGCAACCAAATCAATAAACAAATCCACCAATGATAAAAAGTGCTGGACACTATACTAAGATAAACATAAAAATCAGAAACAAATCAGTCACAGACAGCAAACCCCAAGTCTACAGTTGCTCCCAAAGTTCACTGCCTCAATTTTGGGGTGATTCGTTGTCTATTCAGGTATTCCACAGATGCAGGGTACATCAAGTTAATTGTGGGGATTTAATCCGCTGCTCCTGAGACTGCATGGAGGAATTTTTCTTTCTCTTTGTTCGCACAGCTCTTGGGGTTCAACTTTGGTTCTGGCCCCACCTCTGGGTGTAGGTCACACTCACGCATCTGTTTCCACCCAGACAGAATGGGGTTAAAGCAGCAGCTGATTAGGGGGATCTGGCTCACTCAGGCCAGGAGGAGGGAGGGGTACAGTAGTTATAATTGGAACATGGGGTGACCCTATGGCAGCAGAGGCTGGCGTGACGTTGCAACAGCCTTAGGTGCGCCGTCTGTTCTCCTGGGGAAGTTGTCCCTGTATCACGGGACCCTGGCAGTGGCAGGCTGCACAGGCTCCCAGGGGGATGTGGATAGTGACCTGTGCTTGCACATAGGATTATTGGTGGCTGCAGCAGCAGCGTTAGCGTTTCATGCCCATCTCTGGGGTCCGAGCTGATAGCTGTGGCTCGTGTCCATCTCTGGAGCTCGTTTAGGCGGTGCTCTGAATCCCCTCTCCTCATGCACCCCGAAACAGTGGTCCCTTGCCTCTTAGGCAGGTCCAGACTTTTTCCCAGACTCCTTCCAGGCTAGCTGTGGCGCACTAGCCCCCTTCAGGCTGTGTTCACGCAGCCAACCCCAGTCCTCTCCCTGGGATCTGACCTCCGAAGCCTGAGCCTCAGCTCCCAGCCCCCACCCGCCCTGGTGGGTGAGCAGACAAGTCTCTCAGGCTGGTGAGTGCTGGTCAGCACCGATCCTCTGCGTAGGAATCTCTCCACTTTGCCCTCCGCACCCCTGTTTCTGTGCTCGCCTCCATGGCTCCGAAGCTTCCCCCCCACCCACCCAACGCCCCATCTCCGCCAGTGAAGGGGCTTCCTAGTGTGTGGAAACTTTTCCTCCTTCACAGCTCCCTTCCAGAAGTGCAGGTCCCTTCCCTATTCTTTTGTCTCTGTTTTTTCTTTTTTCTTTTGCCCTACCCAGGTACGCAGGGAGTTTCTTGCCTTTTGGGAAGTCTGAGGTCTTCTGCCAGCATTCAGTAGGTGTTCTGTAGGAATTGTTCCACTTGTAGATGTATTTTTGATGTGTTTATGGGGAGGAAGGTGATCTCCACGTCTCACTCCTCTGTCATCTTGAAGCCCCAGATCCCTTCTTTTATTATTTTCTTCTTTTCTAACTTTGGGTTTAGTTCTTCTTTTTCTAGTTCCTTAAGGTGTAAAGTTAGATTACTTTTTTGAGATCTCTCTTCTTTTTTAATATAAGCGTTTACAGCTATAAAGTTCCCTCTTATTACATATGCTGCATTACATGCATTTTAGTATGTTGTGTTTTTGTTTTCATTTGTCTCAAAGTATTTTCTAATTTCCCTTGTGATTTCTTTTTTGACCCATTGGTTACTTAAGTGTTGTTGTTTAAGTGTGTTTAATTTCCACATATTGGTGAATTTTTCAGTTTTCCTTTTGCTATTGATTTCTAGTTTCATCCCATTGTGATTGGAAAAGATATTTGTATGATTTCAATCTTTTTAAACGTATTGACTTGTTTTATGACCTAACATATGGTCTATCCTAGAGAATGTTCCATGTGTAATTGAGAAAAATGTGTATTGCACTGTTGTTTTGTGGAGTGTTCTGTATATGTCTGTTAGGTACAATTGGTTTATGGCATTTTCAGCTCCCCTCTTTCCTTATTGATCATCTATCTGGATGTTTTATCTTTTAATGAAAGTGAGGTGTTAGATTCTGAAACTATTGTTGTAGAAATCCCTTTTCTCACTTTAATTATATCAGTGTGCATGTCATATATTTTGGAGTGCTGATGTTTGGTGTATATATGTTCATAATTGTTATATCTTCTTGGTTAATTGAATGTTTTTTCAATATACTAGGTCCTTTTTATCTCTTGTAACAGTTTTGATATGCAGTATATTTTGTCTGATGTCAGTATACCTGCCCTCTTTTGGCTGTTATTTGCATGGAATATCTTTTTCCATCCTTTCACTTTCTACTTATTTGTGTCTTTATATTGAAAGTGATTATCTTGTAGACCCCATATAATTAATTGGATCATGGTTTTTGTTTTTTATCCATTTTGTCAATCTATAACTTTTGATTATGGAGTTGGTAATCCCCTTATATTTAAAGTAAAGTAAATACTGATAAAGAACAACTTACTTTTACGATTTTATTTGTTTTCTATATGTCTTATAGTTTTTGTTGGTGGTGGTCTTTATTTCTTCTATTACCCCTTTGTTGTGTGTATTTATTTTGTAGTGAGACATTTAGATTTCCTTATAATTTTCTTTTGAGTACATTCTATAGATATTTTCTTTATGGTTACCATGAGGAATTACATATGACAACTTAAAGTTGTAACAACATAATTTGAATTGATACCAACTTAACTTCAGTTGCATATAAAATTCTACAGCTCTCTCCTCATCACTTTATGTAAATGATGTCACAAATTGCATCTTTATGCATTGTGTATTCTTTATCATAGGTTATAATTATTTTTATGCTTCTGTCTCTTAAATCCTGTAGAAAATCAAAATTGAACTTAAAGACTAAAACAATAATACTTTTTTTTGTTTTCTATTTTTGTTTTCTATTTGTCTTGTTTTGTGTTTTATATTTGTCTGTGTATTTAACCTTGCCAGAGATATTTATATCTTTATATGGCTTTGAGTTACTGTCTACTGTCCATTCATTTCAACTTGAAGGATTCCCTTAAGCACTTTCTATAGGGCACACCTAGAGGTAATGGATTCCTTTTGCTTTTGTTTATCTGGGAACGTCTTGATTTCTCTCTCATTTTTGAAGGACATTTTTGCTGGATATAGAATTCTTTGTTTACAGTTTTTTCTTCTTCCAGCACTTTAAATATATTCTCCTACTGCCTTCTGGCTTATGCTGATAAATCAGCTGATAATCTTTTTTGTTTGTTTTTGTTTCTTTTTTTTAATTAATTTTTATTGGAGTATGGTTGCTTTACAATGTTGTGTTAGCCTCCATTGCACAACAAAATGAATCTCAGCTGATAATCTTATTGAGAATTCCTTGTATGTGACAAATCACTTATCTCTTCTGCTTTCAAGATTCTCTCTTCATCTTTTGCTTTTGACAGTTCCATTATAATGTGTCTTGGTGTGACTAATTTTCGATTTATCATGTTTATATTTTATTGAGCTTCTTGGATTTGTAAATTTATATCTTTCCCCAAATTCGGAAAGTTTTTGGCCAATAGTTTTTGAAATAAATTCTCTGTTCCTTTCACTTTCTCTTCTGGGACTTCCTTAATGCATACAGTGGTCCTCTTGATGGTATCCCAAATGTCCTTTAGGATCTGTCATTCTTCTTTACTTTTTATCATTCTGCTCCTCAGACATGATAATTTCAATTGTCCTGTGTTCAAGGTCAATGATTCTGTGTTCTGTTTGCCAAAATCTACCTGTTAAACCTCTCTGTTGAATTTTCCAATTCAGTTATTATATTTTTTATCTCTATAATTTCTGTTTTGTCCCTTTTTATGATTTCTATCACTTTGTAGTTATTCTCATTTTTTATATATCATTTTCCTGATTTCTTTTGAAATTCTTTTTCCTTCTTTTTTTAGCCCTTTGAGTATATTTAAAACAGACATTTTAAAGTCTTTGTCTATTAATTCTGATGTCTTTGCCTCCTCACGTACACTTTTTGCCAATTTTATTTTCTTCCTTTTGAATGGACCATGATTTCTTATTTCTTTGTATGCCTTGTGATTTTGTTGTTGAAAATTGGGCATTTGAAAGACAGCAGCCAACTCTCTTAGACTTTGCATATAGGCTCTGTGGATAGTCTGTATTTGGATAGTCTGTATTGAATAGTCTGTATTTGGCGGTGAACAAATGGAAGTTTTCAGAGAAAATGCCCATCCTTCTCAAAAGTTCACAGTAATTGTCAATGTTTTCAGGCAATTTTTCAAAACTGGACGGCTTGAGAAAGTGGTACACAGGGAAATAGTATCAACCTAAATCCTAAATCCGGATATAGAGAAAGGCAGAAAGAATACAGATACACTGAACATCGTGGTACATGTATCTTTTCGAATTATGGTTTTCTCGGGGTATGTGCCCAGTAGTGGGATTGCTGGGCCATATGGTAATTCTATTTTTACTTTTTTAAGGAATCTCCATACTGTTCTCCATAGTGGCTGTATCAATTTACACTCCCACCAATGGTGCAGGAGGGTTCCCTTTTCTCCACACCCTCTCCAGCATTTATTGTTTGTAGATTTATTGATGATGGCCATTCTGACTGGTGTGAGGTGATGATACTTCATTGTGGTTTTAATTTACATTTCTGTAATGATTAGTGATGTTGAGCATCTTTTCATGTGTTTGTTGGCCATCTGTATGTCTTCTTTGGAGAAATGTCTGTTTAGGTCTTCTGCCCATTTTTGGATTGGGTTGTTTGTTTTTTTGATATTGAGCTGCATGAGCTACTTGTATATTTTGGCGATTAATCCTTTGTCAGTTGCTTTGTTTGCAAATATATTTTCCCATTCTGAGGGTTGTCTTTTTGTATTGTTTATGGTTTCCTTTGCTGTGCAAAAGCTTTTAAGTTTCATTAAGTGCCATTTGTTTATTTTTGTTTTTATTTCCATTACTCTAGGAGGTGGGTCAAAAAGGATCTTGCTGTGAACACTGTCATAGAGTGTTCTGCCTATGTTTTCCTCAAAGAGTTTTATAGTGTCTGGCCTTACGTTTAGGTCTTTAATCCATTTTGAGTGTTCATTGCAGCACTATTTACAATAGCCAGGACATGGAAACAACCTAAATATCTATCGACAGATGAATGGATAAAGAAGATGTGGCACATACATGCAATGGAATATTACTCAGCCATAAAACGAAATGAAATGGAGTTATTTGTTTTGAGGTGGATGGAGTTAGATTCTGTCATACAGAGTGAAGTAAGTCAGAAAGAGAAAAACAAATACCTTATGCTAATGCATATATATGGAATCTAGAAAAACGGGTACTGATGAACCTAGTGGTAGGGCAGGAATAAAAATGCAAACATTGAGAATGGACTTGAGGACATGGGGGGAAGGGGATGCTGGGACATAGTGAGAGAGTAGCATGGACATATATACACTACCAAATGTAAAATAGATAGCTAGTGGGAAGCAGCCGCATAGCACAGGGAGATCAGCTCGGTGCTTTGTGACCACCTAGAGGGGTGGGATATGGAGGGTGGGAGGGAGGCTCAGAAGGAAGGGGATATATATGTGCATATAGCCGATTCACTTTGTTATACAGCAGAAACTAACAAACAAACACACCATTGTAAAGCAATTATACTCCAATAAAGATGTATTTTTAAAAAAGAGTTAAAAAATAAAAGATAAATAAAAATAATACTCATCACTGAAAAAAAAAAGAATACACACACATATACATACACACATATACATATATATTCATTCTAAAGATAAACCATATCTTAGGTGGGTTCTATCCATTACTTCCTGTTAGAGAGCATGATTAAGGCTACTCATATCTCTTCGGAGAATATATGTCTACACGCATAAACCATGAACGTTCTAGGACCTATAACAGAATAAAGTGATTTTATTTATTTTTTACAATAATAATATGGTACACACTAAAGGTTATGTAGCCTGGTCATGAGATGCTAAGCATGAAGGACAAGCCTGTCACATGTCCATTAATCTAAGTCAAATATTTAAAATAAAGACAGCAAATAACAGACAAAAATGATTGATTTCTGAACCACAAATAGATCTCCAAGTGATGTCAGAATCTGGGGTTAAAGAATTAGTGTGACAGGGAAGGGCTCTCTGGAGTTTGCTGGAGAAGTCTATACTGTAGTGACTCCAACAGTTGTCAGATGGTTTCTGTGGGCATTGAAATCAAAGCAACTGCAGCCTACTTTCCTCAAGTCCTTTCTATTCAGTCCAGTGTAATTAATTTTAATGAATTGATTACCCACTGGGTTGCTATGGGCTATGATCTATTTTACTTTTTTTATGAACGTGGTTGGAAAGTTCAAAATCACATGAAAATGACTGAAGGGAAATAAGCCAGACCAATCTTTCTAACCCATTCCCATGGTACTTACCAGAAAGGGACCATATTATTGCTGGAGTTATTTAATATAGTGGATAAAGTTCATGTGCACTTTTTGTAACATCTCTGATATCATTAGAAGTGCATGCTGTTTACTAAATTGTACACAAATATCATTTATGAAATAAAACAACTGAGCCAGTCCTAAAAGAGTCTCCTCAGTTGGATTTGGAATATGAACAAGTTGCTGAAATTAAAACGCTAAATTTCTTAAATGATTTTGGAAGATCACTTCAGGTTCAATCCAAAAATTCTGTTCAGAAATTCAACTGAATGACAAGTCGATTGGTCACTGGTGATTTCCAATCAAATAGCTCAAATTTTCCCTCAGGGAATCTGCTCCAGATATGTCTTGTTTCCTCTGCTAAATATGTTTTTCATCACATGCAAACCCCATGGTTATCTATTAGCATAAAATTCACCATGGGGGTTCTTACAGGATGCAGCAGGCAAAATGAGTAGATTTAACCTGACTTTGCAATTTGGTTCTTTTTTTTTTTTTTTTAAGCTATCTTCAGCATTGAGACATATCTTTTTAATATTTCAATTTTTTAACTTCCCTATAGAAAACCTTTCAAATTTCCCTTCCAAATAGAATGTATCTAGCTCTTGGTTGTCCTATGTATGAATGAGAGGACAGAATCTAGATAATGCCAGAGACATCCATATGGAACTCCCAAATCTGTCATATTACACAACATAGCACATGGTTCTTGAACACTTCTCAGCCACCTTAGAAGATTCCTGTGCTGATGGGGTATGGTGGTTTTCTATTGTGTCAACCTAGCTAAACTCGAACCCTATATAGTTCTGGATTTGAGTTTAACACAGAGTAATTTGGACAAAATTTGTAAGGTAGGAGTGAGTCACCTAGTCAGCATGGGGCTACAGCTGGACCCACAGCTCTCCAGTGTCCACCAGATCTCCACCTTGAACTTCTCCAAGTCCTGACCCAAGCATGTATGTAGCTCCATGGCAAGGACATCAACTCATTCTTCAGGTCACCCGTGTTGTTGAGGACAGAGGTGATAGGGACAAACATGGGTTTTAGTTTGTCCTTATAAATTCTAATTTGTCCTCATGGACTCCATTTTGTTCTCATGGATTCCAGTTCATTGATACTCTCCTCTTTTGGACATTCAGCCTTTTTCCCAACTATTGGCCCCACTGACTGTAGCAACTTTACACATACCACCAGCTACAGAGGCAACATAGACATTTTTCTGTTTTTACAATTTCATAAGAACTAATCTCTATAGTAAACCGCTTATTTTGTAACACTCATAGTGATTCTGTATCTCTGATTAAGACCTAACTGACACACTGTGTTATACATAAGATACATTGTCTTTAATGTAAGAAGATGCTAGCACAATCCATATTACAATTGCCTTTCTGAACAATTTTTGAATAACACTGTAGCATGTTTGGTACAGAAATTTATGTATGGGAGATAGTTTCCAAATACTAATTCTATAAGAAATATAAGCTACTGCTCTTCCATTTACTGGCTAGGACATTTGGCATTCTTTTAAATGAAGATCTTACTATTTCATAGCCCAGGGCAATGCTTTGACCTTTTCAATATTCCATAATTAGATTGGCTGCAATTCTACTTTGCCTCCTGTTTACAGCCTAAGCAGCCTCTGGGAAAGGGGCAGAGTGGCCAGCTGTTCACAGTTGAAAATATTTTAAAGGTCAAATAAATAGAGCATTTCAACTGTCTATTCTACTGAAATGTATTCAGTTTTTTCAGGGGAATCTAAAGAAACAGGAAATATACTCTCCATAGAACAAAGCTGAAATCATGAAATTTTGCTATTGCATTTAAGAAATTTCTCAACTGACCTAGGTAGATGTCTATACCCTTAGACAAAGGGAGGTATGCTTCTCAGTCGTCTATTTTGGCTTGTGTCTTTTCTGGGTCACCCCTCCTCCCACTCACAGCTCACCTCTCTCTATTTATTACTGTGAAAATAAGATACCTCTACTTCAACAAAATTTAAAGAAAAGTCTTATGCTTCCCTCTAGTAAGGCAAATGAAGTTATGTCTGATTTTTAAGAGATAGTCATATTTCAAGAAATGCAAATGTTAACAACTGAATTGTTCTAGTTAACAGAACTTGTGGGTTTAACCATAATTTTTATGCTTCATTATTTGTTTCTCAATTATCTAAACAAATTTTCCTCATAGCAAGTAGATTCTAATGAATATCATTTAATGCTGCCTTGATAATTGGGACAATCATATTAATATTAACAGTCATCTTCTAGTATTAGATTTGGAGGATTCACTTTTGGAGTGAATTCCTGAAAGAGGTACTGACCTGAGTATAATCTGAAAGTTTTGTTGTTGTTTCTTTGTTTTCCTTGATTTTAACTCAGCCAGATAATAAGAAAACTAGTTTATAGCAGGGATATTTCTCTCTCTAGTAAATATCCAAAAACTCTTCACTGACAGATTAATATTCTGGTTGTCTTGGTCCCAGATAATTGAGATTTAACATATTAGAGGTAAATATAGTTACTGTTGCTTAAACTTGAAAACCAAAAATATACATTGGTGTACATGA
The DNA here is from genome assembly GCF_028021215.1 of Eschrichtius robustus. Lineage (NCBI taxonomy): Eukaryota > Metazoa > Chordata > Mammalia > Artiodactyla > Eschrichtiidae > Eschrichtius > Eschrichtius robustus. Next base: position 107,688,575 of record NC_090845.1, read on the forward strand.
AAAATTTTTCAAGAGATGATGAAAGAAAAGGGGCTGTTTAATCAGCAGTGCCATTGCTTATTTTACTGAATGGAGCTTTTAAATTAAATTAAAATTTTTTGTAAGATTAATATTTTTCCAGGATTAAAATTAGCCTTTGTGTCAATGTAATACTATGGAAAACGGGGTTATTTCTGAGAAAAATTAGGTACCTTGCCAAGCTATCTGGACATAAGAACTTCAGGGAGAGAGCTGTTATCTGATCTACCTCAGGAAATAATCCTTAGTGAGGCTTGATAACTGTACCTTGAGAAAAGATGTGGGAAGGGAGTGGGAGAAGATTCACAGTCTCTAAGGCCTGGAGTAGTTTAGAGAAGCTAAGGGCATGTTGCTGCAGTGTTACACAATCATGCTTCCCTAAGGGACTCTGATTGATGTTATGGCAAGAACTACCAGTTAATAACTTTCACAGGGGTTACCAGTTTGTCTGGGAGAGTAGAGTAGAACACCCTGGAGAAGCCCTGCAAAAAGCCTGCTATTACATAGTTATAGAAGCTCCAGGGAAACATGGACATAAAAAATTACTGCTCGAAAAACATCATTAGGAGTGCTAGGAGTCATGCACACAAAGGAGAACTACTGAGACTTTGTCTAAAACAGGGCCTGCTCTGAGACACACAAGCATATAAATCCTAGTGGATGTCCAGAAGTCACCTGACCTGGGCTTTTGGGGCCATTCACCAAGGGTAAGATTGTCACTGAGATAGTAAAAGTCTTCTAAGATCAACATAGTCAAAGAAAGATTTGATAAGCTTTGCCTAGTATGGAAATGACAGTAATTGACGACTATTGTGTTTCTAGACATGTCATACAATAAGAAAGAGCAGATACCATAAAAAAGAGCCCCTATAAACTTTTCACCCATGGATAAGTAGCATCCATTGCTTGCTTGAAATTCTAGATTCCTTTTCTATGCCTTTAGGATACGCCAGTGTTAGGCAAGGATTTGCTGGGCATAATCCTTTATTGGGAAATTTACCAGTAGTGTTAACAAGGGCACAAATTTCCTTTCAAATGTGCTAGAAATACAGTTGAAATTAAGCAATTCCAGACTATAGCTTAATTCCCACAGTGAGGTACTGGGAAGATTTAATGCAACCCTAAAGGGAATAATTAAGAAGCATCTGGATAATCATGCTAATAATTTAGATGAGAAGTTTTATTACTTCTGTCATTTACATATAGAGAGATCTCGTAGGGATTATTTCGTGTTTTATAATTCAGAATTATACATGGGAGAAAAGGGGGGGTCCTTTTAACTCATTAACTAGACTATCCATACTATAACATAATACTAAATTGTAGAATCAGATATATATAGATAATTATGTATATATAAAAATATTATATATAATTTTAAGGTAAATTATTTTAAGTATCAATTTGATAATAATGTAGAGCTTATTATAGTCATGATTCATATAACTTCTTAGAGGTGTCAGACATGATTTATTATTCAAACTATCCTCTGTGATTTATATACCATGATTTAAAAATTTTAAGATTAATATATATTAACTGAAAATGACACTATATATTTATCTATAAATAGATACACAATTGTATATATAGCATTATTTATACATATATGGTTTGTATATACTACACTATACTATCATATTAATATTGATACCAAATGTCAACTTGTTTCCAGATACCAGAATTTAGTTAGGGAGACTTCTCACTATTGGACAAGTGAAAACAAAAATCAAAGGTTCAAAAACAATTGAAACATATTTTTGTATACTGAAAATGGCCGTTGAAATGAGTAAGTTGAAGATGAGAAACATGCAAAAAGACTACAATTTACCAGAAGGAAGAGAAACTTTCAGAGTATAATATGCCAATAATACAATAAGTTAAACATTAAAGACCAATGGGAAAAAATGTGTCTTTTGGAGGAAAACAAAAGTATGGAAATTTACTAGCAAACTAAAGGCCATAAAATTATAAAACAATAATTAAAATTGTTGAAAGGGGGAAGGATGATATTCCTGCCCCTTAATAAAGGTAAGTTGAAGATTACTAGAGAGATCTATCTATGATTTCAAGCTAGATAGATGAAAAGTCTTATGCAGTTTCTCTCGAATAAGTCACCAGAGAAATCTGAAATAGCGTATGTGAATTAACCTAAATTCATTCTACTTAAATATTAGTAAACAACAGAATTACCTAAGGGTTTTTAAAAATATGTAATTATTGAGCTCTACCACTGCAGATGCTGATTTAATGGGTCTGTTATGGAACCCAGGATTATACTTTTTAACAAAACTCCTGGTTATCATACTGGAGGGATTCCACCTAGAAAATTTCAGATACATTAAAAACCTCAGAAAGTCTTGTTCTGGATTCACCACAAGATCAGATGGCTGGAGAAACCCAAAATCAAAGGACAAATAAATCATTGGCATTTTTGTTCATCTCCTGGTAAGATAACTCCTGCAGTAATGAAGGTAGTCTGAGTCCAGTAGTATTGTTTACAGCAAATATTTTTCATTTTAGTGTAGTCCAATTTATGTTTTGTAACGTGTAAGAAAGAGTTATGACTGTGCCAAGAGAGATCATAGATGTACTTCACTCAAAACCATGTAGAACCAACTTGGCTATCTATATAGAAGGAAAGATAATCCAATTATGGTGCCAAGTTTTAGAATGAATGAAAATGTTTTAGATTAAATCACAATAGTGGTAAGAAACTAAAATAATTAATCAAACATTTTAGAATTTTTTTTATCTCCCTTGATCTTGTTTCCAAATAGAAGACATATTAAGTCCTGTATGTATCATAGATAATTGAATTCCATAACAATGATTGATGTGCATTTTATGACCAAAATTAATGCACTCCTTGATCAGTTACGAACTACTAAAATGATTTTAACTAAAGATTGTAGTAATGGCTATTTTAAAAAACAGCTTTATTGAGATATAATTCATATACCATAAAATGCACTCGTTTAAATTTTACAATTCAATAGCTTTAAATATAAACACAGAGTTGAACAACCCTAATCATATCTAACTTCAGAAGTTTGTCATCACCCCAAAGAGAAACCCCATACACATTACCAGATATTCCCCATTCTACCCCACATCCCTCTCAGCCTGAGGCAAACAGTAATATACTGAATACCTCTATAGAATTATCTATTAATTCTATTTTATATAAATGGAATCATACAATATTGGTCTTTTGTGACTCACTCCTTTCATATAGCAAATTGTTTTCAACGTTCAGCCAAGTTGTAACATGTATCACTACTTCATATATTTTTATTGCCAAATAATAATCTGTTATATGTTTAGATCACATTTTAGGTGGTTTTCACGTTTTGGATATTATGAATAATAATGCTGTAAATATTTGCATACAAGTTTTGTTTGTGTATGTTTTCATATACCAAGGAGCTAAATTGCTGGGTTATACAGACAAACCATTTTACAGTCCCACTAACAATTAATATGTTTTTCTTCACATCCCAACCAACACTTCTTAGTGTCTATTTTATTGCAACCATCCTAGTGAATATGGATTGGTACCTCATTGTGTTTTTTTTTTAAACATCTTTATTGGAGTATAATTGCTTTACAGTGGTGTGTTAGTCTCTACTGCATAAGAAAGCGAATCAGCTGTATGTATACATTTATCACCATATCCCCTCCCTCTTGTGTCTCCCTCCCACCCACCGTATCCCACCCCTCTAGGTGGTCACAAACCACCGAGCTGATCTCCCTGTGCTATGCGGCTGCTTCCCACTAGCTATCTATTTTACGTTTGGTAGTGTATATATGTCCATGCCACTCTCTCACTTTGTCACAGCTTACCCTTCCCCCTCCCCATATCCTCAAGTCCATGCTCTAGTAGGTCTCTGTCTTTATTCCCGTCTTACCCCTAGGTTCTTCATGAGCTTTTTTTTTTTCTTAGATTCCATATATATGTGTTAGCATACGGTATCAACATTGTGAAAGTGACTCTACTACCCAAAGCAATCTACAGATTCAATGCAATCCCTATCAAACTACCACTGGCATTTTTCACAGAACTAGAACAAAAAATTTCACAATTTGTAGTTTTGATTTGCTTTTCTCTAATGATTAGTGATGTTGAGCATCCTTTCATGTGTTTGTTGGCGATCTGTATAGCTTCTTTGGAGAAATGTCTATTTAGGTCTTCTGCCCATTTTTGGACTGGGTTGTTTGTTTTTTTGATATTGAGCTGCATGAGCTGCCTGTATATTTTGGAGGTTAATCCTTTGTCAGTTGCTTCATTTGCAAATATTTTCTCCCATCCTGAGTGTTGTCTTTTGGTCTTGTTTATGGTTTCCTTTGCTGTGCAAAAGCTTTTAAGTTTCATTAGGTCCCATGTGTTTATTTTTGTTTTCATTTCCATTTGTCTAGGAGGTGGGTCAAAAAGGATCTTGCTGTGATGTATGTCATGGAGTGTTCTGCCTATGTTTTCCTCTAAGAGTTTTATAGTGTCTAGCCTTACATTCAACTCTTTAATCCATTTTGAGTTTATTTTTGTGTATGGTGTTACAAAGTGTTCTAATTTCATTCTTTTACATGCAGCTGTCCAGTATTCCCAGCACCACTTATTGAAGAGGCTGTCTTTTCTCCATTGTATATTCTTGCCTCCTTTATCAAAGATAAGGTGACCATATGTGTGTGGGTTTTTCTCTGGGCTTTCTATCCTGTTCCATTGATCTATATTTCTGTTTTTGTGCCAGCACCATAATGTCTTGATTACTGTAGCTTTGTAGTATCATCTGAAGTCAGGAAGCCTGATTCCTCCAGCTCCATTTTTCTTTCTCAAGATAGCTTTGGCTATTCGGGGTCTTTTGTGTTTCCATACAAATTGTGAAATTTTTTGTTCTAGTTCTGTGAAAAATGTCATTGGTAGTTTGACAGGGATTGCATTGAATCTGTAGATTGCTTTAGGTAGTATAGTCATTTTCACAATGTTGATTCTTCCAATCCAAGAACATGGTATTTCTCTCTGTCTGTTTGTATAATCTTTAATTTCTTTCATCAGTGTCTTACAGTTTTCGGCATACAGGTCTTGTGTCTCCTTAGGTAGGTTTATTCCTAGGTATTTTATTCTTTTTGTTGCAATGGTAAATGGGAGTGTTTCCTTAATTTCTCTTTCAGATGTTTCATCATTAGTGTATAGGAGCACAAGAGATTTCTGTGCATTAATTTTGTACTCTGCTACTTTACCAAATCCATTGATTGTTCCTAGTAGTTTTCTGGTAGCATCTTTAGGACTCTCTATGTATAGTATCATGTCATGTGCAAACAGTGCCAGTTTTACTTCTTGTTTTCCAATTTGGATTACTTTATTTCTTTTTGTTCTCTGATTGCTGTGGCTAAAACTTCCAAAACTATGGTGAATAATAGCGGTGAGAGTGGGCAACCTTGTCTTGTTCCTGATCTTAGTGGAAATGGTTTCATTTTTTCAGCATCGAAAACGATGTTGGCTGTGGGTTTGTCATATATGGCCTTTATTATGTTGAGGTAAGTTCCCTCTATGCCTACTTTCTGGAAGGTTTTTACTATAAATGGGTGTTGAATTTTATTGAAAGCTTTTTCTGCATCTATTGAGATGATCATATGTTTTTTTTCTTTCAATTTGTTAATATGGTGTATCACATTGATTGATTTGCATATATTGAAGAATCCTTGCATTCCTGGGATAAACCCCACTTGATCATGGTGTATGATCCTTTTAATGTGCTGTCGGATTCTGTTTGCTAGTACTTCGTAGAGGATTTTTGCATCTATGTTCATCAGTGATACTGGCCTGTAGTTTTCTTTCTTTCTGACATCTTTGTCTGGTTTTGGTATCAGGGTGATGGTGGCCTTGTAGAATGAGTTTGGGAGTGTTCCTTCCTCTGCTATATTTTGGGAGAGTTTGAGAAGGATGGGTGTTAGCTCTTCTCTAAATGTTTGATAGAATTCGCCTGTGAAGCCATCTGGTCCTGGGCTTTTGTTTGTTGGAAGATTTTAATCACAGTTTCAATTTCAGTGCTTGTGATTGGTGTGTTCATATTTTCTATTTCTTTCTGCTTCAGTCTCAGAAGTTTGTGCTTTTCTAACAATTTGTCCATGTCTTCCAGGTTGTCCATTTTATTGGCATATAGTTGCTTGTAGTAATCTCTCATGATGCTTTGTATTTCTGCAGTGTCAGTTGTTACTTCTCCTTTTTCATTTCTAATTCTGTTGTCTTCTCCCTTTTTTTCTTAATGTGTTGGGCTAATGGTTTATTATTTTTGTTTATGTTCTCAACGAACCAGCTTTTAGTTTTACTGATATTTGCTATTGTTTCCTTCATTCCTTTTTCATTTATTTCTGATCTGATCTTTATGATTTCTTTCCTTCTACTAACTTTGTGGAATTTTTGTTCTTCTTTCTCTAATTGCTTTAGGTGTAATTGCTTTATTTGAGCTTTTTCTTATTTCTTGAGGTAGGATTGTATTGCTATAACTTTCCCTTAGAACTGCTTTTTCTGCATCCCATAGGTTTTGGGTCATCGTGTTTTCTTTGTCATTTGTTTCTAGGCATTTTTTGATTTCCTTTTCAACTTCTTCAGTGATCTCTTGGTTATTTCGTAGTGTATTGTTTAGCCTCCATGTGTATTTTTTTTTATTTCTTTTTTTAAAAAATTATTTATTTATTTATTTATTTATTTATTTATGGCTGTGTTGGGTCTTCGTTTCTGTGCGAGGGCCTTCTCTAGTTGCAGCAAGTGGGGGCCACTCTTCATCGCGGTGCGCGGACCTCTCACTATCGCGGCCTCTCTTGTTGCGGAGCACAGGCTCCAGACGCGCAGGCTCAGTAATTGTGGCTCACGGGCCTAGTTGCTCTGCGGCATGTGGGATCTTCCCAGACCAGGGCTCGAACCCGTGTCCCCTGCATTGGCAGGCAGATTCTCAACCATTGCGCCACCAGGGAAGCCCCATGTGTATATTTTTTACAGTTTTTTTTCCTGTAATTGACATCTAGTCTCATAGCGTTGTTGTCAGAAAAGATACTTGATACTATTTCAATTTTGTTAAATTTACAGAGGCTTGATTTGTGACCCAAGATATGGTCTATTCTGGAGAATGTTCCATGAGCAGTTGAGAAGAAAGCGTATTCCGTTGTTTTTGGATGGAATGTCCTGTAAATATCAATTAAGTCCATCTTGTTTAATGTGTCATTTAAAGCTTGTGTTTCCTTATTTATTTTCATTTTGGATGATCTGTCCATTGGTGAAAGTGGGGTGTTAAAGTCCCCTACTATTATTGGGTTACTGCGGATTTCCCATTTTATGGCTGTTAACATTTGCCTCATGTATGGAGGTGCTCCTGTTTTGGGTGCATAAATATTTACATTTGTTATATCTTCTTCTTGGATTGATCCCTTAATCATTATATAGTGTCCTTCTTTGTCTCTTGTAATAGTCTTTATTTCAAAGTCTATTTTGTCTGATATGAGATTGCTACTCTAGCTTTCATTTGATTTCCATTTGTGTGGAGTATATTTTTCCATCCCCTCACTTTCAGTCTGTCTGTGTCCCTAGGTCTGAAGTGGGTCTCTTGTAGACAGCATATATATGGGTCTTGTTGTTATATCCATTCAGCTAGTCTATATCTTTTGGGTGGAGCATATAATCCATTTACATGTAAGGTAATTATCGATATGTATGTTCCTATTACCATTTTCTTAATTGTTTTGGGTTTGTTATTGTAGGTCTTTTCCTTCTCTTGTGTTTCCTGCCTAGAGAAGTTCCTTTAGCATTCGTTGTAAAGCTGGTTTGGTGGTGCTGAATTCTCTTAGCTTTGTTTGTTTGTCTGTAAAGCTTTTGATTTCTCCATTGAATCTGAATGAGATCCTTGCCGGGTAGAGTAATATTGGTTGTAGGTTCTTCCCTTTCATCACTTTAAATATGTCATGCCATTCCCTTCTGGCTTGTAGAGTTTCTGCTGAGAAATCAGCTGTTATCCTTATAGGAGTTCCCTTGTATATTGTTTGTCGTTTTTCCCTTGCTGCTTTCAATAGTTTTTCTTTGTCTTTAATTTTTGCCAATTTGATTACTATGTGTCTTGGCATGTTTCTCCTTGGATTTATCCTGTATCGGACTCTCTGCACTTCCTGGACTTGATTGACTATGTCCTTTCCCATGTTAGGGAAGTTTTCAACTATAATCTCTTCAAATATTTTCTCAGTCCCTTTCTTTTTCTCTTCTTCTTCTGGGACCCCTCTAATTCAAATGTTGGTGCGTTTAATGTTGTCCCAGAGGTCTCTGAGGCTGTCCTCTATTCTTTTCATTCTTTTTTCTTTATTCTGCTCTGTGGTAGTTATTTCCACTATTTTATCTTCCAGGTCACTTATCCGTTCTTCTGCCTCAGTTATTCCGCTATTGATTCCTTCTAGAGAATTTTTAATTTCATTTATTGTGTTGTTCATCATTGTTTGTTTCCTCTTTATTTCTCCTAGGTCCTTGTTAAATGTTTCTTGTATTTTCTTCATTCTATTTCCAAGCTTTTGGATATCTTTACTATCATTACTCTGAATTCTTTTTCAGGTAAACTGCCTATTTCCTCTTCATTTGTTTGGTCTGGTGGGTTTTTACCTTGCTCCTTCATCTGCTGTGTATTTCTCTGTTTTCTCATTTTGCTTAATTTCCTGTGTTTGGGGTCTCCTTTTCACAGGCTACATGTTCGTAGTTCCTGTTGCTTTTGTGTCTGCCCCCAGTGGGTAACGTTTGTTCAGTGGGTTGTGTAGGCTTCCTGGCAGAGCATACTGGTGCCTGTATTCTGTGGATGAGGCTGGATCTTGTCTTTCTGGTGGGCAGGACTGCATCCAGTGGTGTTTTTTTGGGTGTCTATGAACTTATTATGATTTTAGGCAACCTCTCTGCTAATGGGTGGGATTGTGTTCCTCTCTTGCTAGATGTTTGGCATGGGGTGTCCAGCACTGGAGCTTGCTGGTTGTTGAATGGAGCTGGATCTTAGTGTTGAGACGGAGATCTCTGGGAGAGCTCTCGCCGATTGATATTACGAGGGGCCAGGAGTTCTCTGGTGGACCAATGTCCTGAACTTGGCTCTCCCATGTAAGAGACTCAGGCCTGACACTCAGCTGGAGCACCAAGACCTTGTCAGCCACTCGGCTCATCTGGTGGTGCCTGGCAACATGCTCCGGGTGCTGAAGGCATGCCATCTGTGAGGCCGCTCGTGGGCCTGCTCACGACGCCTGCCATTGTTCCCTCCGAGAGCCCCTCATTGTGGCTTTGATTTGCATTTCTATAATGATTCGTGTTATTAAGTATCTTTTCATGTTCTCATTGGCCACTTATTTCTCTTTGGAGAAATGTTTATCTGATCATTTGCCCTTTTAAAAAGTAGGCTATTTATCTTTTCAGTGTTGAGTTGTAAACATTTCATATATGTTCTGGGTAGAAGTCCTTATTCAGATGTATTACTTGAAAATATTTTTTCTCATTCTGTGACTTGTATTTTCATTTTCTTAATGGTATTATTTACAGCAGAAATGTTTTTCACTTGTTATAGTTCAATTTATTTTTTTTTGTGGCTTGTGCTTTTTGTGTCATATCTAAGAAACTATTGCCTAATACAAGATCATGAAGATTTACTCCTATATTTTCTTCTTCATGTTTCATAGTTTTAGCACTCAAATCTAATTCTATAATCCATTTTGAGTTAATTGTTTTATAGTGTAAGGAAAGACTCCAACTGCATTCTTTTGCATGTGGATATCCAGTTTTCCCAGTATCATTTCTTAAAAAGAATATTTTTTTTCCTTTGAAATATCATGACACCCAGTTGACAATAACTGACCTTGAATGTAAGGGTTTATTTCTGGACTCTCAATTCTGTGGCATTGATCTACCTATCTATACTCATACCAGGACCACACTCCCTTGATTACTCTATATTTGTAACAAGTTTTGAAATTAGGAAGTGTGAATCTATAAAATTTTCTATTTTTCTCTTTTTGATTTCTTTTAAGATGTTTAGACTTATCTAGGTCCCATATGAATTTAAAATTAGTATGTCAATTTCTGCCCCCCCCCCAAATAAAACAGGTGATATTTTGATAGGAATTGTGTGAAATATGTAGATCAATTTGGGGGAGTATTGTCATCTTTTTCTATTGAAGTATAGTTGATTTACAATATTGTGTTAGTTTCAGGTGTACAGTAATGTGACTCAAATATATATATATTTTTCAGATTATTTTCCATTATAGTTTATTACAAGATATTGAATATTGTTCTCTGTGCTATAAAGTAAAACCTTGTTGCTTATCTATTTTATGTATAGTAGTTTGTATCTGTTAATCCCATGCTCCTAATTTATCCCTCCCTCCCTTACGCCTTTGGTAACCATAAGTTTATTTTCTATGTCCCTGAGTCTGTTTTTGTTTTGTATGTAAGATTCATTTGTATTATTTTTTAGATTCCATGTATAAGTGATGATATATAAATATTTGTCTTTGTCTGACTTACTTCACTAAGTATAATATTCTCTAGTCTATCCATGTTGCTGCAAATGGCAGCATTTCATTCTTTTTTATGCCTAATATTTCACTGTGTGTATATATATTTATATATGCCATATCTTCATAAGCAAATTATCTATTGATGGGCACATGGATTGTTTCCATGTCTTGGCTATTGTAAATAGTGCTGCTATGAACATTGGGATGCATGTGTCTTTTCAAACTAAAGTTTTCATCTTTTCCAGATATATACCCAGGAGTGGGATTGCTGGATCATACGGTAGCTCTATTTTTAGATTTTTAAGGAACCTCTATACTCTTTTCCACAGTAGCTGCACCCATTGACATTGCCACCAACAGTGTAGGAGGGTATTCTTTCCTCCACACCCTCTCCAACATTATTATTTGTAGACTTTTTGATGATAGCCATACTAACCGGTATGAGGTGATTCCTCATTGTATTTGTTTTGCGTTTCTCTAATAATTAGCAATGTTGAGCACCTTTTCATGTTCCTGTTGGCCATCTGTATGTCTTCTTGGGGAAAATGTCTATTCAGGTCTTCGGCCCATTTTTGGTTGGATTGTTTGTTGTTTCAATATTAAGTTGTATGAGCTGTTTGTATATTTTGGATATTAATCCCTTGCCAGTTGCATCATATGCAAATATTCTCTCCCATTCCATAGGTTGTTACTTCGTTTTGTTGATGGTTTCCTTTGCTGTGCAAAAGCTTTTAAATTTGATTACATCCCATTTGTTTACTTTTGTTTTTATTTCTTTTGCCTTGGGAGACTGATCTAAGAAAATATTGCTATGATTTATGTCAGAGAATGTTTGGCCTATCTTCTTTTCTAGGAGTTTTATGGTGTCTTGTCATATATTTAGGTCTTTAAACCATTTTGAGTTTGTGTTTGTAGATGGTATGAGAGAGTGTTTGAACTTCATTGATGTACATGTAGCTGTCCACCTTTCCCAACATCACTGTCTTTTCTCCATTGTATATTGTTGTCTCCTTTGTTGTAGATTAATTGATCATAAGTGCATGGGTTTATTTCTGGGTTATCTATTCTGTTCCATTGATCCATATGTCTGCTTTTGTGCCAGTACCACACTGTTTTGATTGCTGTAGCTTTGTAGAACAGTCTGAGGTCTGGAAAGGTTCTGCCTCCAGCTTTGTTATTTTTCCTATGGATTTCTTTGGCAAGTCTGGGTCTTCTCTGCTTGCATATAAATTTTAGGATTATTTGTTCTAGTTCTGTGGAAAATGTCATGGGATATTTTGATAGAGATTGCATTAAATCTGTAGATTGTTTTGGGTAGTAGGGCTAGTTAATTAATATTAATTCATCCAATCTGAGAGTAGTGTGTATCTTTCCATTTCTTTCAATCATGTTCAATTTCCTTCATTAATGTTTTATAGTTTTCAGTGTATAGGACTTTCACCTCCGTGATTCATTTTATTCGTATGTATTTTATTTTATTTTTTTGATATGGCTTTAAATGGGATTTTTTTTCCTTTCTCTTTCTGTTATTTCATTGTTAGTATAAAGAAATGCAACAGATTTCTGTATATTAATCTTGTATCTTGCTGAATTCATTTTGTAAATTATAATAGTTTTTGTATGGAGACTTTAGGGTTCTCTATATAGAGTATCATGTCATCTGCAAATAGTGACAGTTTTACCTCTTCCCTTCCAATTTGGATAACTTTTATTTCTTTTTCTTGTCTGATTGCTGTGGCTAGGACTTCCAATACTATGTTGAATAGAAGAGGTGAGAGCGGGCTTCCTTGTCTTGTTCCTGAATTTAGTGGGAAGACTTTCAGCTTTTCACAGTTGAGCATTATGTTGGCTGTGGGTTTGTCGAAAATGGCTTTTATTATTTTTCTTATGTTGCTCTTTTCCTTGTTTGTTTTTCTAATGACTTGGATTAAAAAATTCAATGAAATATTATTTCCCACACAGTGTACAAACTCTGGTGTTCTTCATCAGAGCATACAGCCTTGGGCATACACTCAAGTCTTCCTAACTACCACTGATGACTATGGTTTTAGCCAGGCCTTCTTTGACTGGCTCTTTCCCTGATATCCCTGTTTATGTCTGACCTACATATATTGGTATCACACCCAGCTGTTAGTTTCCGCTAATTGCTAGTTTATTTATCTATTGCTTTTGACAACACCCTGGGGCATATATTAGTCCACAGTCTGATCTAGTTAAAGTTGGATCATTGTCAAGGGCAGGGTGTTCAAGTTTTTAAGGCCTGATCCTACCCTCCCCCAGGCAGAACTCTGTGTTATGGAGCAGGAACTATGGTGGGTGGGAACAAGAACTGGTGCCACCAGCTGACTGTTGCCACCACCCATATGGATTTTCCTCAGCTCAGATCTGGGATCAAATTATAGGATGTACTGATGTTCACCAGGTAATGAATCTCCCCAGATTAGTTCTTATATTCCAGGAACCTGGGGTACATGAGAGCTTCCACTCCACTGCCAAGCCCACTAGAGCAGGTCTTCCACAACACTGTGCTGTGTGGGAAAGGGGAACTGCACACTTCACCAGCTGCCATGTCCAGACACTCCCTGTGTAGCAGAAATTGAGGGTGGGGTAAAGGGTGCTGCTTGACTGCTGGCACCCACTAGATATATGTCATCTATAGCATAGGGCTGTAACAAATGGGATCTGGCAATGACCATCAGCTGCTGAAATAACTGAGAATAGCTCTTCTACCCCATGGATCTAGAGGAGATGGGAACTTACATTTAGCTGACAAGCCTGCTGAAACAAACAGTTTTTCAACAACACAGAGCTTTGAGAGCATGGGTGCAGTCCTTAGCTAGAATGCCACTGCCTCCCATTCTTATTACCAAGTTCCTGTAGATTTTTTTGAAGAAATGCTTCTCAATTGGCTGTAAGCCCTTTGAGCAAGCTCCAGAGATTTTAAGTTTGTCTTTGCTAATTTTGATCAGTTTAACAGATGTTTCTCTGGAAGAGAAGGTTCTCTGAGCTCCAAGCACTGCCACTATTCCAGAAGTCTGTAAAGGATTTTAAAACTAAAAATAGATGAGGAGCACAAGAATAACCTTGACACATATTTTTAAAACACACACACACATACACATACACACATGCATGCACACACAAACACACACACAGGGTTCCATGACAAACATGGTCAACTCAGGCTGGGGAACTCTAGGCTTTAAAAAAAAAATCTATAATTTGTTTAACTTAAAAGACTCAAAGTCTTTTTTTAATTTTTAATTTTATATTGGAGTATAGTTGATTAACAATGTGTTAGTTTCTGGTGTACAGCAAAGTGATTCAGTTATATATATACGTATATTCATTCTTTTTCAGATTCTTTTCCCATATAGGCTATTGCAGAATATTGAGTAGAGTTCCCTGTACTATACAGACGGTCCTTGTTGATTATCTATTGTATATAGTAGTGTGCATATATTCATCCCAAACTCCTAATTTATCCCTCCCCACCACATTTCCCCTTTGGAAACCATAAGTTTGTTTCTGAAGTCTGTGAGTCTGTTTCTGTTTTGTAAGTAAGTTCTTTTGTATCATTTTTTTTAGATTCCACATATAAGTGATACCATGTAATATTTGTCTTTGACTTACTTCACTTAGTATGATAATCTCTAGATCCATCCATGTTGCTTCAAATGGCATTATTTCATTCTTTTTTATGGCTGAGTAATATTCCATTGTATACATGTACCACATCTTCTTTATCCAGTCCGCTGTCAATGGACATTGAGGTTGCTTCCATGTCTTGGCTATTGTAAATAGTGCTGCAATGAACATTGGGGCACATGAATCTTTTCAAGTCATGGTTTTCTCTAGATATATGCCCAGGAGTGGAATTGCTGGATATATGGTAGTTCTATTTGTAGCTTTTTAAGGAACCCCCATACTGTTCTCCATAGCAGTTGTACCAATTTACATTCCCACCAACAGTGTAGGAGGGTTCCCTTTTCTCCACACCCTCTCCAGTATTTACTGTTTTTAGACTTTTTGATGATGGCCATTCTGACTGGTGTGAGATGATACCTCATTGTAATTTTGATTTGTATTCCTCTAATAATTGTTGAGCATCTTTTCATGTGCTTTTTGGCCATCATCTGTATGTCTTTTTTGAAGAAATGTCTATGTAGATCTTCTGCTCATTTTTTGATTGGCTTGTTTTTTGATATAGCGCTGCATGAGTCGTTTGTATATTTGGAGACTACTCTCTGCCGGTCACTTCATTTGCAAACATTTTCTCCCATTCTGTGGTTGTCTTTTTGATTACTTCATGGTTTCCTTTGCTGTACAAAAGATTTTTAGTTTAATTATGTCCCATTTGTTTATTTTTGTTTTTCTTTTCATTACTCTAGGAGGTGGATCCAAAAAGATATTGTGGCAATTTATGTCAGAGAGTACTCTGCCTATGTTTACCTCTAAGAGTTTTATAGTATCCAGCTTTACATTTAGGTCTTTGATCCATTTTGAGTTTATTGTTGTGTATAGTGCATTAGAGAATGTTCTATTTTCATTTTTTAGATGGAGCTGTCCAGTTTTCCCAGCACCACTTATTGAAGAGACTGTCTGTCTTTTCTCCGTTGTATGTTCTTGCCTCCTTTGTAATAGATTACTTGACCATATGTTCATGGGCTTATCTCTGGACTTTCTCTCCTGTTCCATTGATCTATATTTCTGTTTTTGTGAAAGTGCCATACTGTTTTCATGACTGTAGCTTTGTAGTATTGTCCGAAATCAGGGAGCCTGATTCCTCCAGTTCCATTTATTTCCCTCAAGATTGCTTTGGCTGTTTAGGGTCTTCTGTGTCTCCATACAAATTTTAAGATTTTTTGTTCTAGTTCTGTAAAAAAATGCCATTGTTAATCTGATAGGGATTGCATTGAATCTATAGATTGTTTTGGGTAGTAGGGCTATTTAGTTTGGTAGTATAGTCATTTTCACAATACTGATTCTTCCAATCCAATAACATGGTATATATCTTTCCATCTGTTTGTGTCATCTTTGATTCTTTTCATCATCATCTTATAGTTTTCTGAGTACAGGTCTTTTTGCCTCCTTAGATAGGTTTATTCCTAGGTATTTTCTTCTTTTCGATGTGATGGTAAATGAGATTCTTTCATTTTTTTCTGATCTCTCATTGTTAGTGTAAAGGAATGCAAGAGATTTCTGTTTATTAATTTTATATCCTGCAAATTTACTGAATTCATTGATAAACTGTAGTAGTTTTCTGGCAGTATCTTTAGGATTTTCTATGTATAGTATCTATCATGTCATCTGCAAACAGTGACAGTTTAACTCCTTCTTTTCCAATTTGGATTCCTTTTATTTCTTTTTCTTCTGTGAGTGCCATGGCTTGGCCTTCCAAAACTATGTTGAATAAAAGTGGACAACCTTGTCTTGTTGCTGATCTTATATGAAATGCTTTCAGCTTTTCACCATTGAGAATGATGTTAGTTGTGGGTTTGTCATATATGGTCTTTATTATGTTGAGGTAGGTTCCCTCTATGCCCACTTTCCAGAGAGTTTTTTTTTTTATCATAAATAGGTGTTGAATTTTGTCAAAAACTTTTTATGTATCTACTGAGATGATCATATGGTTTTTATTCTTCAGTTTGTTAACGTGGTGTATCACACTGATTGACTTGCAGATGTTGAAGAATCTCTGCATCCCTGGGATAAATCCTACTTGATCATGGTGTATAATCCTTTCAATGTGTTTTTGGATTCGGTTTGCTAGTATTGTGTTGAGGATTTTGCATCTTTGTTCATCATTAATATTGGCCTGTAATTTCCTTTTTTTGTGGTATATTTTTCTGGTTTTGGTATCAGGGTGATGGTGGCCTCGTAGAATGAGTTTGGGAGTGTTCCTTCCTCTGCAATTTTTTGGAAGAGTTTTGAATGGATAGTGTTAACTCTTCTCTAAATGTTTGCTAGAATTCACCTGTGAAGCCATCTGGTCCTGGACTTTTTTTTGTTGGAAGTTTTAAAATCACAGTTTCAATTTCAAGTTCATATTTTCTGTTTCTTCCTGGTTCAGTCTTGGAAGGTTGTACTTTTCTAAGAATTTGTCCATCTCTTCTAAGTTGTCCATTTTATTGGCATATAGTTGCTTAAAGTAGTCTCTTATGATCCTTTGTATTTCTGTGGTGTCTGTTTTAACTTCTTTTTCATTTCTAATTTTATTGATTTGAGCCCTCTCCCTCTTTTTCTTGATGAGTCTGGCTAGAGGTTTATCCATTTGGTTTATCTTTTCAAAGAAACAACTTTTAGTTTCATTGCTCTTTTCTATTGTGTTCTTTGTCTCTATTTCCTTTATTTCTGCTCTGACCTTTATGATTGCTTTCCTTCTTCTAACTTTGGGTTGTGTTTGTTCTTCTTTCTCTAGCTGTTTTAGGTGTAAGGTTAGGTTATTTGGGATTTTTTTTCTTTCCTGAGGTAAGATTATATTGCTATAAACTTCCCTCTAAGAACTGATTTGGCTGCATCCCATAGGTTTTTGATTGTCTTGCTTTCATTGTCATTTTTCTCTAGGTATTTTTTAACTTCCTCTTGATTTCTTCAGTGATCCTTTGGTTGTTTAGTAACAGATTGTTTAGCCTCCATGTATTTGTGTTTTTTTCTTGTAATTGATTTCTAATTTTGTAGTGATGTGGTTGGAAAAGGTGCTTGATATGATTTCAATTTTCTTAAATTTACTGAGGCTTGCTTTGTGACTCAACATGTGATCTATCCTGGAGAATGTTCCATGTGCACTTGAGAAGAATGTGTATTCTGCTGCTTTGGGATGGAATGCTCTATAAATATCAATTACGTCCATCTGGTCTAATGTGTCATTTAAGACCTCTGTGTCCTTATTTATTTTCTGCCTGGATGATCTGTCCATTGATGTAAGTGTGGTGTTAAAGTCCCCCACTATTATTATTTTACTGTCGATTTCTTCTTTTATGGCCGTTAGCATTTGCCTTATGTACTGAGTTGCTCCTATATTGGGTGCATATATATTTACAATTGTTATACCTTCTTCTTGGATTGATCCCTTCATCGGTATGTAGCGTCCTTCATTGTCTCTTGCAACAGTCTTTATTTTAAAGTGTATTTTGTCTGATATGAGTATTGTTACTCCTGCTTTCTTTTGATTTCCATTTGCGTGCAATACCTTTTTCCATCCACTCACTTTCAGTCTGTATGTGTTCCTAGATCTGAAGTGGGTGTCTCTTGCAGACAGACAGCATTTATATGGGTCTTCTTTTTGTATCCATTCAGCCAATGTATGTATTTTTGTTGGAGCATTTAATCCATTTACATTTAAGGTAATTATCGATATTTATGTTCCTATTGCCATTTGTTTTGGACTTGTTTTTATTGGTCTTTTTCTTACCTTCCTCTTTTTTCTTGTGTTTTGATGACTATCTTTAGAGTTGTGTTTGGATTGCTTTCTGGTTTTTGTATGTGTATCTATTGTAGATTTTTGGTTTGTGGTTCCCATGAGGTTTTGATATATATATATATATATATATACATATATATATACACACACACACACACACACACACACACACACACACACATACACACACACACACACAAGATTGTTTTAAGTTGCTGGTCTCTTAATTTCAAATGCATTTCCAATATCTGGCGTTTGTACTCTCCTATTCTCACAATTGCTGGTTTTGACATCATATATGTGTGTGGATGATTTCCTACCTTTTTTCTATGTTTGTTTGCCTTTACCAGTGAGCTTTCCCGTTTGTAATTTTCTTGTTTCTCCTTGTGTCCTTTTGTTTTCCGCCTAGAGGAGTTATTTTATCATTTGTTGTAAAGATGGTTTTTGTGGCGCTGAATTCTCTTAGCTTTTGCTTGTCCGTAAAGCTTTTGATTTTTCTGTTGAATCTAAATAAGAGCCTTGCTGGGTAGAGTATTCTTGGTTGTAGGTTTTCCCCATTCCTCACTTTAAATATGTCATGCCATGCCCTTCTGACATGCAGAGTTTCTGCTGAAAAATCAGCTGATATCCTTATGAGAATTCCCTTGTATGTTATTTGTTGTTTTCAATATTTTTTCTTTGTCTTTAATTTTTTTAATTTTGATTGCTATGTGTCTTGGCATGTTCCTCCTAGGGTTTATCCTGTATGGGATTCTCTGTGCTTGCTGGACTTGAGTGAGTGTTTCCTTTCCTATGTTAGGAAAGTTTTCGGCTATAATCTCTTCAGATATCTTCTCAGGCCCTTTCCTCTCTCTCTGTTCTCCTTCTGAGAAAACCTAATGCAAATGTTGTTGGTATATTTAATGTTGCCCCAGAGATCTGTTAAACTGTCCTCATTGCTTTTCATTCTTTTTTCTTCATTCTGTTCCATGGCAGTGATTTCCACCACTTTGTCATCCAGGTCACTTATCTGCTATTCTGCCTCATTTATTCTGTTATTATTGATTCCTTCTAGTGTATTTTTCATTTCACTTATTTTATTGCTCATCTCTGTTTGTTCTTTAAGTCTTCTACCTCTTTCTTAAACATTTCTTTTATCTTCTTGCTCTGTGCTTCCATTCTTTTTCTGAGATCTTGGATTATCTTTACTATCATTACTCTGAATTCTTTTTCAGGTAGATTGCCTATTTCCACTTCACTTAGTTGTTCTTCTCAGTATTTTCTTGTTCCTTCGTCTGGACCATATTTTTTTTGCCATCTCATTTTGTCAGACTTTGTGTTTGTGGTCTCCTTTCTGCAGGCTGCAGGAATGTACTTCCTCTTGCTTCTAATGTCTGACTTCTGGTGGGTGAGGTCAGGCCAGAGGCTTGTGCAGGCTTCCTGATGGGATGGACTGGTGCCTGCCCACTGGTGGATGGAGCTGGGTCTTGTCCCTCTGGTGGGCAGGGTCATGTCAAGAGGTGCGTTTACAGGTGGCTGTGAGCTCCGTTCAACTTTAGGCATCCTGTCTGTTGATGGGTGGGGCTGCATTCCAAGCCAGCTGGTTGTTTGGCCTGAGGTGTCCCAGCACTGGAACCTGAAGGCTGTTGGGTAGGCCCATGTCTGTCTTGGTGCCAAAATGGTGACCTCCAGGAGAGCTCATGCCAATCAATATTCCCTGGAGCCACCACCAGTGTCTTTAACCCCACGGCTGTGAGCCACAGCCAACCCCTGCCTCCACAGGAGACCTTTCAAAACCCACCAGTAGGTTTAGCCCAGGCTCCCATGGAGTCACTTCTTTGCGCTGGGTCCCAGTGCACATGAAACCTTGTGTGCACCCTCCAGAGTGGAGTCTCTGTTTCCCCCAGTCCTGTGGAGCTTCTCCACTCAAGCCCTGCTGGCCTTCAAAGCCAAATGCTCTGGGGGCTCCTCCTCCTGATGCCAGACCCTCAGGCTGGGGAGCCTGATGTGGGGCTTAGAACTCCGACTTCTGTGGGAGAACGTCTGTGATATATTTTCCAGTTTGTGGGTCACCCACCCATGATGGATGGGATTTGATTGTATCACAAAAGTGCCCCTACCACCATCTCATTGTGGCTCTTTGTCTTTGGATGTAAAATGTCTTTCTTTTTTGGTAGGGTCCAGTCTTTTTTGTCATTGGTTGTTCAGCAGTTAGTTAGTTGTGATTTTGGCGTTTTCATGAGAGGGGATGAGCTCAAGACCTTCTACTCTGCTATTTTGTCTGGAATTGAGGGCCTGCTTTTAGTTTGGATGCTTGTTGCCTCTTTCTTTTCTCAGCATATGCTAGTGATTGCCCCCTTGATATGAGGGTGTGCAGGTGTGGCGACCCGTACACTCTCCCCAGATGGCAGGGGAAATGATTGACGCCTGCTCCTGGGTCTCTTAGCAGCATTGATGGCGATTGGTGTCTTCTTGTGGCCCATGCACTCACCCCAGATGGTGTGGGTAGTGATTGATTGGTGCCTGCTCGCAGTTCTCATAGTGGTGGCAATGGCCACGGCAGCCTGCACATTTCTGGGACAGTGGGGGCAGTGCTTGGTGCCTGCTCATGCATCTCATAGGGGCAGCAGCAGTCTGCATACTCCTGAGACAGCAAGGACAGCGATAGGTGCCTGCGCGTGGGACTCAGCAGTTGTGGCAACCCATGCCCACCACTAGAGCCCCGGTTGGTGGTGGCAGCTCGTGCCCACCCCCAAAGCTTGTGTAGGGGGTGTTGCCTGAGAGTGCACACAGAGAAAGAAGCTCCTATGGTGGTCCCGCCCCTCTCCTCATGTCCCCCTAACAATGGCACCTTACCTCTGTGGCAGGCCCAGGCTTCTTCTGAGTACACCCTCAGTTGCCACACGCCAGCCTCTTCAGGCTATCTCTGTGCAGCCAACCCCAGTCCTCTCCCTGGGTCTGACCTCTGAAGCCCGAGCTTCAGCACCAGGTCTTTGCCCGCACTGGAGGATGAGCATCTGAGGCTGGGGAGCACAGGGTGGAGGTACCGACTGTGCAGGTCACTCTCCTCTGAAGCTGATCTGGCTCTGTCCAGGCTGATCTCTCCTCCATTGAGGGGACTTCACAGGGTTCAGGAACATTTCCTCCTTCACAGCTCCCTCTTTGTGGCACAGGTCCTGTCCTGATTCCTTTTTCTTTTTCATTTGTCCTACCCAATTACTTGGAGGTTTTCTTGCTTTTTTGAAAGTCTGAGGTCATCTGCCAGCAAGCAGTAGATGGTCTCTGCAAATCATTCCACTTGTAGATGTATTTGTGGGAGGCAGTGAGCTCCACGTCCTACTCCTCTCCCATCTTGATCCCCTCTCAAAAAGAGTCAGAGTCTTAATACACTAATGAGCAACTATGAATCTCCAAGAGGATGATACAGTACACATCTTGTCTCAATTTTATGTGACCAATTAACGATTTTGTTTTCATTTTTATGGTTTGTGTTTTGTTTATTTGCTTGCTTGTTTTTCATTGAACATTTCTCAAGACTTGTGTTGTTGAGAATACCCTTTGGAAAACACTAATTTCATATATTACCTTTTAAACAAGAAATTTACCTGGCTCCTTGCAATGCCTGACTGATTGACAGTTTAATCTGGGAACTATGGCATTTTTAAAGAAAGACTGCATGATTGCCTAATTCTGGATATCCAGAGTATATATGAACATCTGGGGTAGCTCAGGGTGTTGATAAAGTGCTAGCTGCCAAACAGAATTTATGCAGAAACTTGAAAGTCCTGATTTGGATTTCCAAATGTCAAATACTAAGGAAACAGTGATAACTGAGCCTCAAACCGCATTGTTGACTATAGGGGACTATTGAAATTTTTAGCTAACATACAGGCCAGGTCAGTCTGAGGACTAACATATTACAGAAGGTTTTTATCTCCATATGGATACCACAGTAGTACCCTTTCCTAAACTAATGTAACCTCAATTTCCTCATCTATAAAATGGGGATAATAATAGTTATTAGGATCACTTAGAAATTCAAAGATAGATAGTCTAGGAAATTTCAAATACTTGGCACATAGCATAGGTACCACCTATTATCTCAGCATTTAAGCCCCTTTCAATGTAGTTAATGATGAGTTTTGTACCAAAATTTTTTCTAGGCAATGTAAGTTAACAAATTCTTAGCAACTAATAAGGTTTAGAATTTAATTAAGGATTAATAAGTGTTCATTTAATTGAAGGGAAAGATGATACAAATGGAAAGAAAATTATTGTTTAATTCCAACAGTATACCAGAACCTCTACATAAGTTATTTTTTCTGGAGTTGAATCACCACATTTCTGTTTGTTTGTTTGTTAGCACTATTATCCCTATTTAATAAATGATAAAGGTTCAGAAAATTAATTGGCTTGCTAGTACTTGTTACTCAGCTAGTAGGAAGTAAATCCAAGATATAAATCTATCTAACTCCAAATCTTAACATTCCTTCCAATATTCCAGGCTGCTATTTAACGAATTTGGGGACTTTTCCTATACCCAGATTATACTTTTTTGTCTAGGGTGTTATTCATGTTATGCTGTTATTAAAAATGCAAAACTCTAATAGCATGTTGCCCATATTGCTGTGGAATTTTTGGATATTCTTCATAAACATTCAATATATTTCTAAATAAGTTAATGCCCTGGGAAGTAAGATTTCTAAAACTAGGATAGGATAACATAAACACATGGAATCGTGTGGATCTACTAAATGAATGCTACTTTAACATAAATGTAGAATATGAGTACCACAGTAAAGGGAAAAGTATGAAAAGACATACCCTATATTTGCATTCTTTTAGGTAAAAGTATATTTGAAAACTTTAAGTTGGGAAGAAGGATTAAGATGGAGTAAAGGACATGGGGCTCACCTCTCCCAACAGACACATCAAAATACATCTACATGTGGAACAGTTCTCACTGAAAAGCAACTGGCAGAAGGACTCCTGTACAACCAAGGCAGTAAGAAAGATACACACGTAATCTGGTAGGAAGGTAAGAAAAGTGATCATGTCAGGACCTATGCCCCTGGGAGGGAACTCAGGAAAAGGGAGAATATGGGGTGGATACCTCCCCTGGGAAGTGAGTTGGTGAGAGGCACAGATTTGATGCCCCAGTCCTGGGGTCCTACATGGGGGAGGCTAGCCCTCCCCCCCACCCCCACCAGTACTAACAGGAGGGTCCTGGGAAGCCTGGACTCTGCTCGGGAGGAGGGCACAGATGCTGGCTTGCATGTGAGGAAGGGAGGAGAGAGGCCTGCTCTAGTAGCTGCCAGGTTTTCCATGACCTCCTCGGTGTGTGCCCCAGCCTGAGCTGAGTGATCACCCTGGCCCTGCTCATGCCTTGTCACAGCGCAGCACTGGATCTGGTGTGACCTGAGAGAGGGAAGACTCAACCTAGGAAGAAGAGGTAACTTGGTCACAGGGTTGAGCCCGAGTGGGATGACAGTGGCCATTATTGGCCCTTACTCAAGCAGTGCATTAGAAGCACCCCAGAGCTCTGACAGTGGACACTCCACCACAGCTTACCTCCCAATACATGCCAAGAGTCCACACAGGCCTTATCAATTCTGCAGTATGGTTACACAATAGGGTGGCAGATGCTGGAGGCAGTGACCAGCTGTGAGGGATGACGGGGTCTTGCGCCCATGGCTGCTTCTGAGCAGAGCAAGGGAAAAAAATACTGGTATCTGCATAGGCAGCACATCAGAGGCAACTTGGACCTCTGTTGCTGATGTAAGCTGAGAGCCCACACAGGCCCCACTTGTTCAAGACTTCATGTACCTGGGGCAAGCCTCCTGGTTTAGGAAAAGGGGAAAACACACACTCAAAGGGAACAGAGCCAGTTTCCCCTGACCCTCAGGGCTTCTGCTCCAGCAACTTGGGATCAGGCCCCACCCCTAATATGGTGGTGACAGCCACTGAGAAGGGCAGTCCAGCTTCACACAAAGGCTCTAGTTCTAGCACCCCTCATTTCTACCCTACCTCCTACCCAAGGTAATAGCTGCCAGCATACCACAAGGAAAGACATGACTTGTATTCCCATCAAATCCAGCTCTCCTACCAAAGGCATTGGACACACACAGTCTGTATAGGGACTCTCCTACATAAGAATACCTCTTCAAGACCACAATAGGTAATGGTTCACCTAAACTCACAGAGGCAGAGAAAGTTAAGCAAAATGAAAAGACAGAGGAAATATCTCAGTTGAAGGAGCAAGAGAAGACCAAATAATGAGAAGAAAAAATAATGAAACAAATAAATGATTCAGATAGAGAATTCAAAGCATTGGTAATAATAAGAATGTTAAGTGAATTAGGGAAAAGAATAAATGAACACAGAATTTTTACAAGGAACAGAAAAGAATCAGAAATGAAGACTTCAATAGCTGAAATTAAAAAAAAACAAAAACATACTAGAAGGAATGAATAGCAGACTAAGTCATACAGAAGAATGCAAAAGTGATGTGGAAGATAGAATAATAATCGAAATCACACAATTAGAACAGCAAAAAGGAAAGCAAATTTAAAAATGAAAGTAGTATAAGAGATCTCTCTCTGGAATAACATTAAGCATACAAACATTCGCATTATAGGGGACCTAGAAGGAGAAGAGAGAGAAAGGGGGATTGAAAATGTATTTGAATAAATTATGGCTGAAATTTTCATATACAAGGGAATCCCCATAAGGCTATCAGCTGATCTCTCTGCAGTAACTTTGCTGGCCAGAATGGAACAGCATGACATAGTCAAAGTCCTGAAAGGGAAAAGCCTGCAACCTAGGATAGTCTAGCATGACAATTACCATTTATAATAGAAGGAGAGGTAAAGAATTTCTCAGACAAGCAAAAACTAAAAGAATTCATCAATACTAAACTGACACTTAAAGAAATGTTAAATGCTCTTCTCTAAGTGAAAAAGACATAAGAAGCTATAGGAAAGGGGAACTTCCACTAGGAAAGGCAAATATAAAGTTCTGATCATCAACCACATAAATAAACCAGTACAAAGACAAAAATATTGAAAAAGCAACTACAATAAACATTTAAGGGATAAGAATGAAGATGTATAATATGACATCAAAAACACAAAATGTGGGGAACTGAAAAATACAGATCTTTTAGAATGTGTTTGAATTGAACTGACTACCAGTTTAAAAAAAGCAGATACAGTTATAGGGCCAAAATACATGAACCTCATGGTAACCACATATCAAAAACCTACAATAGATACACAAAAACTAAAAAGAAAGGAACACAAGCATACTACAAAGAGAATTACCAAACCACAATAGTAGAAACAAAAAGAAGAAATGAACTACAAAACCAACTGGAAAACAAGTAATAAAATGGCAATAAGTAAATACCCATCAATAATTAAAGGTCAATGGACTAAATGCTCCAATCAAAAGATACAGGGTGGCTAATTGGATTAAAAAAACAAGACCCTTCAATATGCTGCCTACAAGAGACTCACTTCAGAGCTAAAGATACACACAGGCTGAAAGGCAATGGAATAAGATATTTCATTCAAACGAAAATGACAAGAAAGCAGGGTAGCAATACTCAGATCAGGCAAAACAGAGTTTAAAACAAAGGCCATAAAGAAAGACAAAGAAGGGCATTATACAATGATAAAGGGATCAATATAAGAAAAGGATATTATACTTGTTAACATATATGCAACTCAATACAGGAGCACCTAAATAAATGAAGCAAATACTAACAGACATAAATGGAACAATTTTCACTATTTGCAGATGACATGGTACTTTATATAGAAAAACCTAAAGTTTAGACCAAAAAACTATTAGTACTACTAATAAATTCAGCAAAGTTGCAGGATACAAGATCAGTACACAGAAATCTGTTGCTTTTCTATACACTAATAATGAAGTATCACAAAGAGAACATTAAAAAATCCCATTTAAAAATCACATCAAAAAAATGAAATACCTAGGTATAAACTTAACCAAGGAGATGAAAGACCTATATTGTGAAAACTTTAAAACATTGATGAAGGATATTGAAGATGATGGGAAGAAATAAAAAGATATCCTGTGGTCTTGGATTGGAAAAATTAGTATTTTTAAAAAGGCCATACAACCCAAAGCAATATACAGATTTAATGCAATCTCTATCAAAAATACCATGACATTTTTCACAGAACTAGAACAAATAATCTGAAAATTCATGTGTAACCACAAAAGATCCCAAATAATAGCCAAAATAATCTTGAGGAAAAAAAAACAAAGTATCACCCTCCTAGACTACAAAGCTACAGTGATCAAAACAGCATAATACTGGTTGGAGATTTGGGGAGAGTGGCACACCTGGAAAGAGCATGGAAGCTCCATGTCCCAGCCCACATACTTTTCTCTATGCATCTCTTCCATCTGGCAGTTCCTGAGTTATATCCTTGGGCAATAAACCTGTAATCTACTTTGGGAGGTGGAGACAAGATGATGGAGTAGAAGGACTTCAGCTCACCCCCTCTCACGAAAACACCAAAATCACAAATAACTGCTGAACAACCATTGACCAAAAAGACTGGAACCTACCAAAACAGATATCCTGCATCCAAGGACGAAGAAGAAGCCCCAATGAGGTGGTAGGAGGGGCACATTCATGATACAATCAAATCCCATACCCACTAGGTGGGTGACCCACAAACTGTAAAATAACTATCACAGAGGTTCTCCCACAGGTGTGAAAGTTCTGAGCCCCACATCAGGCTCCCCAGTCTGCGGGTTTGGCATCAGGAGGAGCCATCAGAGCATTTGGCTTTGAAGGCCAGCAGGGTTTGATCACAAGAACACCACAGGACTAGGGGAAACAGAAACTCCAATCGTGGAGGGCTCACATAAGGTCTCATGTGCACTGGAACAAAAAGCAGTGACTTCATAGGAGCCTGGGCCAGACCTACCTGATGGTCTTGGAGGGCCTTCTGAGGAGGTGGGGGGTGGCTGTGGCTCACTCTGGGGACAAGGACACTGGTGGCAGAGTTACTGAGGAGTACTCATTGGCATGAGCTCTCCTGGAGTGGCCATTTTGACACTAAGTCTTGGCCCCACCCAACAGCCTGTAAGCTCCAGTGCTGGGAGCCTCAGGCCAGACAGCCAACAGGGTGGGAACATAGCCCCACCCATCAGCAGACAGGCTGCCTATAGACTTCCTGAGCCCACAGCCACCTCTAAACAAACCCCTTGACACAGCCCTGCCCACCAGAGGGACAAGACTCAGAACCACCCACCAGAGGACAGGCACCAGTCCCTCCCACCAGAAAGCCTGCAAAAGCCTCTTCGATCAGCCTCACCCACCAGGAGGCAGACACTGAAGCAAGAGGAACTACAATCCTGCAACCTGTGAAATGGAGACTGGAAACACAGAAAGTTATACAAAATGAGATGGCAGAGAAATGTTCCAGATGAAGGAATAAGATAAAACCTGAGAAGAACTACTAAGTGAAGTGGATATAGGCAATCTACCCATCTACAGATGGCCAAAAAGCACATGAAAAGATGCTCAACATCACTAATTATTAGAGAAATGCAAATCAAAACTACAATGAGGTATCTCCTCACACCAGTCAAAATGGCCATCATCAAAAAGTCTACAAACAACAAATGCTGGAGAGGGTGCAGAGAAAAGGGAACCCTCTTGCACTGTTGGTGGGAATGTAAATTGATACAGCCACTATGGAGAACAGTATGGAGGTTCCTTAAAAAACTAAAAATAGAACTACCATATGATCCAGCAATCTCACTCCTGGGCATATATCTGGAGAAAACCATAATTTGAAAAGATACATGCACCCCAATGTTCACTGCAGTACTATTTACAATAGCCAAGACTTGGAAGCAACATAAATGTCCATGGACAGAGGAATGGATAAAGAAAACGTGGTACATATATACAATGGAATATAACTCAGCCATAAAAAAGAATGAAATAATGCCATTTGAAGCAACATGGATGGACCTAGAGATTATCACACTAAGTGAAGTAAGACAGAGAAAGACAAATATTGCATGATATCACTTATATGTGCAATCTTTTTAAAAAAAATGATACAAAAGAACTTATTTACAAAACAGAAACAGACTCACAGCCTTCAAAAACAAACTTGTGGTCATGGGGAACCATGGGGGGGGGAAGGGATAAATTAGGAGTTTGGGATGAACATATACTCAATACTATATATACAGTAGATAATCAACAAGAACTGACTGTGTAACACAGGGAACTCTACTCAATATTCTATAATAACCTATATGCGAAAATAATCTGAAAAAGAATGGATATATGTATAACTGAATCGCTTTGCTGTACACCTGAAACTAACACAACATTGTAAATCAACTATACTCCAATATAAAATAAAAAATAAAATGCAGCTTTGTTTCTTTTAAAAAACAAAAGCATGTTACTTGCACAAAATCAGACACAGAGATCAGTGAAACAGATTAGAGAGTTCATAAATAAACCCACACACTTATGATCACAATCTACCACAAAGGAGGGGAAAATATACAATGGAGAAAAGACAGTATCTTCAATAAGTAATGCTGGGAAAGCTGGAGAGCTACATGTAAAACAATGAAATTAAAACATTCCCTCACACCATATATGAAAATAAACTCAAAATGTTTTAAAGACCTAAATTTAAGACCTGACATCATAAAACGCCTAGAAGAGAACATAGGCAAGCATTCTTTAACATAAATCATAGCAATATTTTCTTACATCAGTCTCCCAAGGAAATAGAAATAAAAGCAAAAATAAACAAATGGTACCTAATTAAACTTAAAAGCTTTTGCACAGCAAAATAAACCATTAATAAAATGAAAAGGCACCCTACAGAATGGGAGAAAATATTTGCAAATGATGTGAATGGCAAGGGGATAATACCCAAGCTATATAAGTAGTTCATACGCTCAATATCATAAAAACAAATATCCCAATCAAAAAATGGGCAGAAGACCTGAATAGACATTTTTCCAGAGAAGCACATGAAAAGATGCTCAGCATCTCTAATTATCAGAAAAATGAATATCAAAACAATGAGATATCACACACAGGTTAGAATGCCTATCATCAAAAAGTCTACAAATAATAAATGCTGGAGATGGTGGGTAGAAAAGGAAACCCTCCTACACTGTTGGTGGGAATGTCAGTTGGTCCAGACACTATGGAAAATAATATGGAGATTCCTTAAAAAACTACAGTTACCATATGATCCAGCAATCCAATTCCTGGGTATATATTTGGAAAAGACAAAAACTTTAATTTGAAAAGTTACATGCACCCCATAGTTCATAGCAGCACTATTTACAATAGCCAAGACATGGAAGCAACCCAAGTGCCCATCAACAGATGATTGGCTTAAGAAGATGTGGTGTGTGTGTGTGTGTGTGTGTGTGTGTGTGTGTGTGTGTGTGTGTATATATATATGTATATATATAATGGAATATTAATCATAAAAAAGAATAAAATATTGCCATTTGCAGCCACATGGATTGACCTAGAGAATATTATGGTTAATGAAATAAGTCAGGGAAACAAATATTATATGATATAACTTACCTGTGGAATCCAAAAAAATCAATACAAATGAATCTATGTACAAAACAGAAACAGACTCATAGACATAGAAAAGAAACTTATGGTTGTCAAAGGGGAAAGGGATGGGGGAGGGCAAATTAGGAGTATGGGATTAACAGATGCAAGCTACTATATATAAAATAGATAAGCAAATATGAATTACATTATAGCACAGGGCATTATATTCAATAACTTTTAATGACCTATAACGGAATATAATCAGCAAAAAAGAATAACTATGCCATACACTTGAAGCTAACGCAATATTGTAAAAATGCTGTACTTCAATTTAAAAAAAAATATTTTAATCAAAATAGTAACAAAAAGAATTATTCATTAAACAAATAAAATATCAAGTTGTGGTTTTTCTAAGAATGCACAGTCACTTTAACATTTAAAAATAAATCAGGAGGAGGAACCAAGATGACAGAGTAGAAGGACGTGCTCTCACTCCCTCTTGCGAGAACAACAGAATCACTACTAGCTGCTGGACAACCATCGACAGGAAGACACTGGAAATCACCAAAAAAGATACCCCACATCCAAAGACAAAGGAGAGGCCACAATGAGATGGTAGGAGGGGCGCAATCACAATAAAATCAAATCCCATATATGGTGGGTGGGTGACTCACAGACTGGCGAACACTTATACCACAGAGGTCCACCCACTGGAGTGAAGGTCTTGAGCCCTGCGTCAGGCTTACCAACCTGGGGGTCCGGCAATGGGAAGAGGAATTCCTAGAGAATCAGACTTTGAAGCCTAGTGGGAATTGACTGCAGGACTTCGACAACACTGGGGGAAACAGAGACTCCACTCTTGGAGGGCACACACAAAGTAGCGTGTGCATCGGGACCCAGGGGAAGGAGCAGTGACCCCAGGGGAGACTGAACCAGACCTACCTGCTAATGTTGGAGGGTCTCCTGCAGAGGCAGTGGGTGGCTCTGTTTCACTGTGGGGACAAGGACACTGGCAGCAGAAGTTCTGGGAAGTACTCCTTGGCGTGAGCCCTCCCACAGTCTGTCACTAACCCCAGCAAAGAGCCCAGGTAGGCTCCACTGTTGGGTTGCCTCAGGCCAAACAACCAACAAGGAGGGAACCCAGCCACACCCATCAACAGTCAAGTGGATTAAAGTGTTACTGAGCTCTGCCCACCAAAGCAACAGTCAGCTCTACCCACCACCAGTCCCTACCAGCAAGCCTCTTAGATAGCCTCATCCACCAGAGGGCAGACAGCAGAAGCAAGAAGAACTACAATCCTGCAGCCTGGGGAACAAAAACCACATTCACAGAAAGATAGACAAGATGAAAAGGCAGAGGGCTATGTACCAGATGAATGAACAAGATAAAACCCCAGAAAAACAACTAAATGAAGTGGAGATAGGCAACCCTCCAGAAAAAGAATTCAGAATAATGATAGCGAAGATGATCCAGGACCTCGGAAAAAGAATGGAGGCACAAATCGAGAAGATGCAAGAAATGTTTAACAAAGACCTAGAAGAATTAAAGAACAAACAAACAGAGATGAACAATACAATAACTGAAATGAAAACTACACTAGAAGGAATCAATAGCAGAATAACTGAGGCAGAAGAACGGATAAGTGACCTGGAAGACAGAATGGTGGAATTCACTGCTGTGGAACAGACTAAAGAAAAAAGAACGAAAAGAAATGCAGACAGCCTAAGAGACCTCTGGGACAATATTAAACACAACAACATTCGCATTATAGGGGTCCCAGAAGGAGAAGAGAGAGAGAAAGGACCTGAGAAAATATTTGAAGAGATTATAGTCGAAAACTTCCCTAACATGGGAAAGGAAATAGCCACCCAAGTCCAGGAAGCACAGAGAGTCCCATACAGGATAAACCCAAGGAGAAACACGCCAAGACACATAGTAATCAAAGTGGCAAAAATTAAAGACAAAGAAAAATTATTGAAAGCAGCGAGGGAAAAACGACAAATAACATACAAGGGAACTCCCATAAGGTTAACAGCTGAGTTCTCAGCAGAAACTCTACAAGCCAGAAGGGAGTGGCATGATATACTTAAAGTGATGAAAGGGAAGAACCTACAACCAAGATTACTCTACCTGGCAAGGATCTCATTCAGATTCGATGGAGAAATCAAAAGCTTTACAGACAAGCAAAAGCTAAGAGAATTCAGCACGACCAAACCAGCTCTACAACAAATGCTAAAGGAACTTCTCTAAGTGGGAAACACAAGAGAAGAAAAGGACCTACAAAAACAAGCCAAAACAATTAAGAAAATGGTCAT
Organism: Eschrichtius robustus; assembly: GCF_028021215.1. Taxonomy (NCBI): domain Eukaryota; kingdom Metazoa; phylum Chordata; class Mammalia; order Artiodactyla; family Eschrichtiidae; genus Eschrichtius; species Eschrichtius robustus. Next base: position 107,720,437 of record NC_090845.1, read on the forward strand.
AGGAACATACATATCGATAATTACCTTAAACGTGAATGGATTAAATGCTCCAACCAAAAGACACAGGCTTGCTGAATGGATACAAAAACAAGACCCATATATATGCTGTCTACAAGAGACCCACTTCAGACCTAGGGACCCATACAGATTGAAAGTGAGGGGCTGGAAAAAGATATTCCATGCAAATGGAAATCAAAAGAAAGCTGGAGTAGCTATACTCATATCAGATAAAATAGACTTTAAAATAAAGAATGTTCTAAGAGACAAGGAAAGACACTACATAATGATCAAGGGATCAATCCAAGAGGAAGATATAACAATTATAAATATATATGCACCCAACATAGGAGCACCTCAATACATAAGGCAACTGCTAACAGCTATAAAAGAGGAAATAACACAATCATAGTGGGGGACTTTAACACCTCACTTACACCAGTGGACAGATCATCCAAAATAAAAATAAATAAGGAAACAGAAGCTTTAAATGACACAATAGACCAGATAGATTTAATTGATATTGATAGGACATTCCATCCAAAAACAGCAGATTATACTTTCTTCTCAAGTGTGCACGGAACATTCTCCAGGATAGATCACATCTTGGGTCACAAATCAAGCCTCAGTAAATTTAACAAAATTGAAATCATATCAAGCATCTTTTCTGACCACGCTATGAGGTTAGAAATCAATTACAGGGGAAAAAAAGTAAAAAACACAAACAGATGGAGGCTAAACAATACGTTACTAAAAAACCAAGAGATCACTGAAGAAATCAAAGAGGAAATCAAAAAATACCTACAGACAAATGACAATGAAAACATGACGATCCAAAACCTATGGGATGCAGCAAAGGAAGTTCTCAGAGGGAAGTTTATAGCTATACAAGCCTACTTCAAGAAACAAGAAAAGTCTCAGGTAAACAATCTAACCATACACCTAAAGGAACTAGAGAAAGAAGAACAAACAAAACCCAAAGTTAGCAGAAGTAAAGAAATCATAACGATCAGAGCAGAAATAAATGAAATAGAAACAAACAAAAAAAAACAATAGCAAAGATCAATAAAACTAAAAGCTGGTTCTTTGAGAAGATAAACAAAATGGATAAACCATTAGCCAGACTCATCAAGAAAAAGAGGGAGAGGACTCAAATCAATAAAATTAGAAATGAAAAAGGAGAAGTTACAACAGACACCGCAGAAATACAAAGCATCCTAAGAGACTACTACAAGCAACTCTATGCCAATAAAGTGGATAACCTGGAAAAAATGGACAAATTCTTAGAAAGGTATAACCTTCCAAGACTGAACCAGGAAGAAACAGAAAATATGAACAGACCAATCACAAGTAATGAAATTGAAACTGTGATTAAAATCTTCCAACAAACAAAAGTCCAGGACCAGATGGCTTCACAAGTGAATTCTATCAAACATTTAGAGAAGAGCTAACACCCATCCTTCTCAAACTTTTCCAAAAAATTACAGAGGAAGGAACACTCCCAAACTCATTCTATGAGGCCACCATCACCCTGATACCAAAACCAGACAAAGATACTACAAAAAAAGAAAATTACAGACCAATATCACTGATGAATATAGATACAAAAATCCTCAACAAAATACTAGCAAACAATCCAACAACACATTAAAAGGATCATACACCACGATCAAGTGGGATTTATCCCAGGGATGCAGGGATTCTTCAATATATGCAAGTCAAACAATGTGATACACCATATTAACAAATTGAAGAATAAAAACCATATGATCATCTCATCAGATGCAGAAAAAGCTTTTGACAAATTCAACACCAATTTATGATAAAAAGTCTCCAGAAAGTGGGCATAGAGGGAACCTACCTCAACATAATAAAGGCCATATACGACAAACCCACAGCAAACATCATTCTCAATGGTGAAAAACTGAGAGCATTTCCTCTAAGATCACGAATGAGACAAGGATGTCCACTCTCACCACTGTTATTCAACATAGTTTTGGAAGTCCTAGCCACGGCAATCAGAGAAGAAAAAGAAATAAAAGGAATACAAATTGGAAAAGAAGAAGTAAAACTGTCACTGTTTGCAGATGTCATGATACTGTACATAGAGAATCCTAAAAATGCCACCAGAAAACTACTAGAGCTAATCAACGAATTTGGTAAAGTTGCAGGATACAAAATTAATGCACAGAAATCTCTTGCATTCCTATACAGTAATGATGAAAAATCTGAAAGAGAAATTATGGAAACACTCCCATTTACCATTGCAACAAAAAGAATAAAATACCTAGGAATAAACCTACCTAGGGAGACAAAAGACCTGTATGCAGACAACTATAAGATACTGATGAAAGAAATTAAAGATGACACCAACAGATGGAGAGATATACCATGTTCTTGGATTGGAAGAATCAATATTGTGAAAATGACTATACTACCCAAAGCAATCTACAGATTCAATGCAATCCCTATCAAATTACCAATGGCATTTTTTACGGAGCTAGAACAAATCATCTTAAAATTTGTATGGAGACACAAAAGACCCCGAATAGCCAAAGCAGTCTTGAGGGAAAAAAACGGAGCTGGAGGAATCAGACTCCCTGACTTCAGACTATACTACAAAGCTACAGTAATCAAGACAATATGGTACTGGCACAAAAACAGAAACGTAGATCAATGGAACAGGATAGAAAGCCCAGAGATAAACCCACGCACCTATGGTCAACTAATCTATGACAAAGGAGGCAAAGATATACAATGGAGAAAAGACAGTCTCTTCAATAAGTGGTGCTGGGTAAACTGGACAGCTACATGTAAAAGAATGAAATTAGAATACCCCCTAACACCATACACAAAAATAAACTCAAAATGGATTTGAGACCTAAATGTAAGACCGGACACTATAAAACTCTTAGAGGAAAACCTAGGCAGAACACTCTTTGACATAAATCACAGCAAGATCTTTTTTGATCCACCTCCTAGAGTAATGGAAAGAAAAACAAAAATAAACAAATGGGACCTAATGAAACTTCAAAGCTTTTGCACAGCAAAGGAAACCATAAACAAGACGAAAAGACAACCCTCAGAATGGGAGAAAATATTTGCAAATGAAGCAACGGACAAAGGATTAATCTCCAATATATATAAACAGCTCATGCAGCTCAATATTAAACAAACAAACAACCCAATCCAAAAATGGGCAGAAGACCTAAATAGACATTTCTCCAAAGAAGACATACAGATGGCCAAGAAGCACATGAAAAGCTCCTCAACATCACTAAGTATTAGAGAAATGCAAATCAAAACTACAATGAGGTATCACCTCACTCCTGTTAGAATGGGCATCATCAGAAAATCTACAAACAACAAATGCTGGAGAGGGTGTGGAGAAAAGGGAACCCTCTTGCACTGTTGGTGGGAATGTAAATTGATACAGCCACTATGGAGAACAATATGGAGGTTCCTTAAAAAACTGAAAATAGAATTACCATATGACCCAGCAATCCCACTACTGGGCATATACCCAGAGAAAACCATAATTCAACAAGACACATGCACCCCAATGTTCATTGCGGCACTATTTACAATAGCCAGGTCATGGAAGCAACCTAAATGCCCATGGACAGATGAATGGATAAAGAAGTGGTGGTACATATATACAATGGAATATAACTCAGCCATGAAAAGGAACGAAATTGAGTCATTTGTTGTGACGTGGACAGATCTAGAGACTGTCATACAGAGTGAAGTAAGTCAGAAAGAGAAGAACAAATATCTTTTATTAACTCCTGTATGTGGAACACAGAAAAATGGTACAGATGAGCCAGTTTGCAGGCAGAAGTTGACACACAGATGTAGAGAACAGACGTATGGACACCAAGGGGGGAAAACTGCGGTGGGGTGGGGATGGTGGTGTGCTGAATTGGGCGATTGGGATTGACATGTATACACTGATGTGTATAAAATTGATGACTAATAAGAACCTGCAGTATAATAAACAAACAAACAAAACAACTAATACTAAACTTTCTTTGGGTTATTTGTATGGAAATATGTTAATATAAATTTTTCAGACATTACATGAAATTTCTAAAAATCTTATATGTTCTTGTATAATGTTATAAGTCATAATTCTATTTATTACTTTAAAATGTATATCTCAGAAATAACTAAAAATAATAATAAATCAATGTGACATACCTCATTAACAAAATAAAGGAGAGAAAAATAATTTTTAAAATGTACATATACACAATGGAATATTAATCAGCTATAAAAGATTAAATTCTGCCATTTGCAACAACATAGATGAACCTAGAGAACATTATGTTTCATGAAACAAGTCAGACAGGGAAAGACAAATACTATATGATATCAGGTATATGTAGAATCTAAAAAAGAAAAAGAAATGTATATAGCAAAACAGAAGCAGACTCATAGATATAGAAAACAAACTAGTGTTTACCCATAGGGAGAGGGAAGAGGGGAGGGATAAGATACGGGTAAATGATTAAGAGATACAAACGACTATGTATAAAATAGATAAGGAACAAGAGTAGATTGTATAGCACAGGAAATTATAGCCTTTATATTGTAGTAACTTCTAATGGAGTATAATCTGTAAAAATACTGATTTACTATGCTGTACACCTAAAACTAATATAATATTGTATATCAACTATACTTCAATTTTTAAAAATGTAAAAGAATAAATAATAAAATTTGCAATTGTAATACAAAAGAGTTGGCTTCTATAGGAATAGCTACATAGAATCAGTTTATATCAGGAAAACACAAGTTGTGAAGGTTCTGGAATGTCCTTTAGTAAAAGGGAAAATGGACAATATCACAAATAAATAGTAAATATCACCAGTAAAGAAAGATTTTATAAGTTCATCCAGCATATAGGAAGGCATAAATGGGGTTCCCATCTTTTAATGAATTGGGTAAGAAATTAAACTTAACAGCTGAAGGTTAATATCTTCTCTCTGATAATATAAAGACCACTATACTTTGGAAGTGGCTGAAACTAGAGCAGTGGTCCCCAACCTTTTTGGCACCAGGGACTGGTTTTGTGGAAGACAGTTTTTCCATGGACCAGGGTTGGGGGGGTGGGAATGGTTAAGGTAGTAATGCGAGCGATGGGGAGCGGTAGATGAAGCTTTGCTTGCTCACCTCCTGCTGTGCGGCCTGGTTCCTAACAGGCTGCGGACTGGTACCAGTCCACGGCCCAGGGGTTGGGGACCCCTGAACTAGAGGTTTTAGGTTCTAAATCAGTGTTAGAAGCAGTAGAAGTGGAAATAGTTCAAGCATACCACAAATGGAAAAGTTGACTGTAAATAAAAATTTTGCTACTGATAAAAAATTAAACCATAAAATAGTAAGAGGGCAAATTTACATATTTCCTAAAAATATCTTCAAATGTTACGTTTACACACAAAAAATAACAGTAAAAATATTGGGGATGTCATTTAACTTGACTGTATTATTTTCATTATTGGCATCACATTTTGCATTAATTTTCAAGGAAAAATTGTATTTAAATGTAAGCTTGGATTTTAATATCAACCCTTAATTTTTACTCTGGGAAAAGAGCTTAATCATCTGGCTTGTATTCTGTAATGTAAGCCTCCACAGTTCACCTGGTGGCAGATACCATGTGGAGGAATAGTCAAACATCCTCTGAAATGGGTCCCCTGAAAATGTTTCAGTATGGGTCACAAAATAGTAGATAAGAAATAACAAATATCAGGACTTCCCTGGTGGTCCAGTGGCTAAGATTCCATGCTCCCAATGCAGTGGGCCCGGGTTCAATCCCTGGTCAGGGAACTAGATTCCACATGCTGCAACTAAAAGTTTGCATGCTGCAACGAAGATCCCACATGCTGCAATAAGACCTGGTGCAGCCAAATTAATTAATTAATTAAATATATTTAAAAATAAATAAATAAAGCATTTTTTAAAAAGAAATAACAAATGTCACAAAACAGGGGATAAGAATACTTTTACGAGAGAGAGGAGAGAAGATGGCGGAAGAGTAAGACGCGGAGATCACCTTCCTTCCCACAGATACAGTAGAAATACATCTACACGTGGAACTGCTCCTACAAAACACCCACTGAGCGCTGACAGAAAACGTCCGACCTCTAAACAGGCAAGAAACTCCCCCCCGTACTTGGGTAGGGCAAAAGAAAAAAGAAATAACAGAGACAAAAGAATAGGGACGGCACCTGCACCAGTGGGAGGGAGCTGTGAAGGAGGAAAGATTTCCACGCACTAGGAAGCCCCTTCGCGGGCAGAGACTGCGGGTGGCAGAGGGGGGAAGCATCGGAGCCACGGAAGAGAGCGCAGCCACAGGGGTGCGGGGGGCAAAGCGGAGAGATTCCTGCACAGAGGCTCGGCAACGAGCAGCACTCACCAGCCCGAGAGGCTTGTCTGCTCCCCCGCCGGGGTGGGCGGGGCTGGGAGCTGAGGCTCGGGCTTCGGTCGGATCGCAGGGAGAGGACTGGGGTTGGCGGCGTGAACACAGCCTGAAGGGGTTAGTGCACCACAGCTAGCCGGGAGGGAGTCCGGGAAAAAGTCTGCAGCTGCCGAAGAGGCAAGAGACTTTTTCTTGCCTCTTTGTTTCACGGCGCGCAGGGAGAGGGGATTCAGAGCGCCGCCTAAACAAGCTCCACAGACGGGCGCGAGCCGCAGCGATCAGCGCGGGCCGCAGAGACGGGCGTGAGACACTGGGGCTGCTGCTGCCGCCTCCAAAAAGCCTGTGTGTGAGCACAGGTCACCCTCCACACCGCCCCTCCCGGGAGCCTGTGCAGCCCGCCACCGCCAGGCTCCCGTGATCCGGGGAGAACACACGGCGCACCTCAGGCTGCTGCAACGTCACGCCGGCCTCTGACGCCGCAGGCTCGCCCCGCCTCCTCTGTACCCCTCCCTCCCCGCGGCCTGGGTGAGCCAGAGCCCCCGAAGCAGCTGCTCCTTTAACCCCGTTCTGTCTGGGCGGGGAACAGACGCCCTCAGGCGACCTACACGCAGAGGCGGGTCCAAATCCAAAGCTGATCCCCAGGAGCTGTGCGAACAGAGAAGAGAAGGGGAAATCTTTCCCAGCAGCCTCAGAAGCAGCGGATTAAAGCTCCACAAACAACTTGATGTGCCTGCATCTGTTGAATACCTGAATAGACAACGAATCATCCCAAATTCAGGAGGTGGACTTTGGGAGCAGGATATATTAATTTTTCCCCTTTTCCTTTTTTTTGTGAGTGTATATGTATATGCTTCTGGGTGAGATTTTGTCTGTATAGCTCTGCTTTATAATAGCTTTATTTTACCTCACTATATTATAGCCTCTTTCTTTCTATTTTTTCTCCCTTTTTCTCTGAGCCATGTGGACGAAAGGCTCTTGGTGCTCCAGCCAGGCATCAGGGCCGTGCCTCTGAGGTGGGAGAGCCAACTTCAGGACACTGGTCCACAAGAGACCTCCCAGCTCCACGTAATACCAAACGGCGAAAATCTCTCAGAGATCTCCATCTCAACATCAAGACCCAGCTTCACTCAACGACCAGCAAGCTACAGTGCTGGACACCCTATGCCAAACAACTAGCAAGACAGGAACACAGCCCCATCCATTAGCAGAGAGGCTGCCTAAAATCATAATAAGGCCACAGACACCCCAAAATACACCACCAGACGTGGACGTGCCCACCAGAAAGACAAGATCCAGCCTCATCCACCAGAACTCAGGCACTAGTTCCCTCCACCAGGAAGCCTACACAACCCACTGAACCAACCTTAGCCACTGGGGACAGATACCAAAAACAACGGGAACTACGAACCTGCAGCCTGTGAAAAGGAGACCCCAAACACAGTAAGATAAGCAAAATGAGACGACAGAAAAACACACAGCAGATGAAGGGGCAGGGTCAAAACACGCCAGATTTAACAAATGAAGAGGAAATAGGTAGTCTACCTGAAAAAGAATTCAGAATAATGATAGTAAGGATGATCCAAAATCTTGGAAATAGAATAGACAAAATGCAAGAAACATTTAACAAGGATGTAGAAGAACTAAAGAGGAACCAAGCAATGATGAAAAACACAATAAATGAAATTAAAAATACTCTAGATGGGATCAATAGCAGAATAACTGAGGCAGAAGAAAGGATAAGTGACCTGGAAGATAAAATGGTGGAAATAACTACTGCAGAGCAGGATAAAGAAAAAAGAATGAAAAGAACTGAGGACAGTCTCAGAGACCTCTGGGACAACATTAAATGCACCAACATTCGAATTATAGGGGTCCCAGAAGAAGAAGAGAAAAAGAAAGGGACTGAGAAAATATTTGAAGAGATTATAGCTGAAAACTTCCCTAATATGGGAAAGGAAATAGTTAATCAAGTCCTGGAAGCACAGAGAGTCACATACAGGATAAACCCAAGGAGAAACACGCCAAGACACATATTAATCAAACTGTCAAAAATTAAATATAAGGAAAACATATTAAAGGCAGCGAGGGAAAACCAGCAAATAACACACAAGGGAATCCCCATAAGGTTAACATCTGATCTTTCAGCAGAAACTCTGCAAGCCAGAAGGGAGTGGCAGGATATACTTAAAGTGATGAAGGAGAAAAACCTACAACCAAGATTACTCTACCCAGCAAGGATCTCATTCAGATGTGATGGAGAAATTAAAACCTTTACAGACAAGCAAAAGCTGAGAGAGTTCAGCACCACCAAACCAGCTTTACAACAAATGCTAAGGGAACTTCTCTAGGCAAGAAACACAAGAGAAGGAAAACACCTACAATAACAAACCCAAAACATTTAAGAAAATGGGAATAGGAACATACATATCGATAATTACCTTGAATGTAAATGGATTGAATGCTCCCACCAAAAGACACAGGCTGGCTGAATGGATACAAAAACAAGACCCATATATATGCTATCTACAAGAGACCCACTTCAGACCTAGAGACACATATAGACTGAAAGTGAGGGGATGGAAAAAGATATTCCATGCAAATGGAAATCAAAAGAAAGCTGGAGTAGCAATTCTCATATCAGACAAAATAGACTTTAAAATAAAGACTATTACAAGAGACAAAGAAGGACACTATATAATGATCAAGGGATCGATCCAAGAGGAAGGTATAACAATTGTAAATATTTATGCACCCAACATAGGAGCACCTCAATACATAAGGCAAATACTAACAGCCATAAAAGGGGAAATCGACAGCAACACAATCATAGTAGGGGACTTTAACACCCCACTTTCACCAATGGACAGATCATCCAAAATGAAAATAAATAAGGAAACACAAGCTTTAAATGAGACATTAAACAAGATGGACTTAATTGATATTTATAGGACATTCCACCCAAAAACAACAGAATACACATTTTTTCTCAAGTCCTCATGGAACATTCTCCAGGATAGATCATATCTTGGGTCACAAATCAAGCCTTGGTAAATTTAAGAAAATTGAAATCGTAGCAAGTATCTTTTCCGACCACAACGCTATGAGACTAGATATCAATTACAGGAAAAGATCTGTAAAAAATACAAACACATGGAGGCTACACAATACACTGCTTAATAACGAAGTGATCACTGAAGAAATCAAAGGGGAAATCAAAAAATACCTAGAAACAAATGACAATGGAGATACGACGACCCAAAACCTATGGGACGCAGCAAAAGCAGTGCTAAGAGGGAAGTTTATAGCAATACAAGCCTACCTCAAGAAACAGGAAACATGTCGAATAAACAACCTAACCTTGCACCTAAAGCAATTAGAGAAAGAAGAACAAAAAAACCCCAAAGCCAGCAGAAGGAAAGAAATTATAAAGATCAGGTCAGAAATAAATGAAAAAGAAATGAAGGAAACAATAGCAAAAATCAATGAAACTAAAAGCTGGTTCTTTGAGAAGATAAACAAAATCGATAAACCATTAGCCAGACTCATCAAGAGAAAAAGGGAGAAGACTCAAATCAATAGAATTAGAAATGAAAAAGGAGAAGTAACCACTGACACTGCAGAAATACAAAAGATCATGAGAGATTACTACAAGCAACGCTATGCCAATAAAATGGACAACCTGGAAGAAATGGACAGATTCTTAGAAATGCACAAACTGCCGAGACTGAACCAGGAAGAAATAGAAAATATGAACAGACCAATCACAAGCACTGAAATTGAAACTGTGATTAAAAACCTTCCAACAAACAAAAGCCCAGGACCAGATGGCTTCACAGGTGAATTCTATCAAACATTTAGAGACGAGCTAACACCTATCCTTCTCAAACTCTTCCAAAATATTGCAGAGGGAGGAACACTCCCCAACTCATTCTACGAGGCCACCATCACCCTGATACCAAAACCAGACAAAGATGTCACAAAGAAAGAAAACTACAGGCCAATATCACTGATGAACAGAGATGCAAAAATCCTCAACAAAATACTAGCAAACAGAATCCAACAGCACATTAAAAGGATCATACACCATGATCAAGTGGGGTTTATCCCAGGAATGCAAGGATTCTTCAATATACGCAAGTCAATCAACGTGATACACCATATTAACAAATTGAAGGAGAAAAACCATATGATCATCTCAATAGATGCAGAGAAAGCTTTCGACAAAATTCAACACCCATTTATGATAAAAGCCCTGCAGAAAGTAGGCATAGAGGAAACTTTCCTCAACATAATAAAGGCCATTTATGACAAACCCACAGCCAACATCGTCCTCAATGGTGAAAAACTGAAACCATTTCCACTAAGATCAGGAACAAGACAAGGTTGCCCACTCTCACCACTATTATTCAACATAGTTTTGGAAGTGTTAGCCACAGCAATCAGAGAAGACAAAGAAATAAAAGGAATCCAAATCGGAAAAGAAGAAGTAAAGCTGTCACTGTTTGCAGATGACATGATACTATACATAGAAAATCCTAAAGATGCTACCAGAAAACTCCTAGAGCTAATCAATGAATTTGGTAAAGTAGCAGGATACAAAATTAATGCACAGAAATCTCTTGCATTTCTATACACTAATGACGAAAAATCTGAAAGTGAAATTAAGAAAACACTCCCGTTTACCACTGCAACAAAAAGAATAAAATATCTAGGAATAAACCTACCTAAGGGGACAAAAGACCTGTATGCAGAAAATTATACGACACTGATGAAAGAAATTAAAGATGATACAAATAGATGGATAGATATACCATGTTCCTGGATTGGAAGAATCAACATTGTGAAAATGACTCTACTACCCAAAGCAATCTACAGATTCAATGCAATCCCTATCAAACTACCACTGGCATTTTTCACAGAACTAGAACAAAAAATTTCACAATTTGTATGGAAACACAAAAGACCCCGAATAGCCAAAGCAATCTTGAGAACGAAAAATGGAGCTGGGGGAATCAGGCTCCCTGACTTCAGACTATATTACAAAGCTACAGTAATCAAGACAGTTTGGTACTGGCACAAAAACAGAAACATAGATCAATGGAACAAGATAGAAAGCCCAGAGATAAACCCACACACATATGGTCACCTTATCTTTGATAAAGGAGGCAAGAATATACAGTGGAGAAAAGACAGCCTCTTCAATAAGTGGTGCTGGGAAAATTGGACAGATACATGTAAAAGTATGAAATTAGAACACTCCCTGACACCACGCACAAAAATAAACTCAAAGTGGATTAAAGACCTAAATGTAAGGCCAGACACTATCAAACTCTTAGAGGAAAACATAGGCAGAACACTCTATGACATACATCACAGCAAGATTCTTTTTGACCCAGCTCCCAGAGAAATGGAAATAAGAACACAAATAAACAAATGGGACCTAATGAAACTTAAAAGCTTTTGCACAGCAAAGGAAACCATAAACAAGACCAAAAGACAACCCTCAGAATGGGAGAAAATATTTGCAAATGAAGTAACTGACAAAGGATTAATCTCCAAGATTTACAAGCAGCTCATGCAGCTCAATAACAAAAAAACGAACAACCCAATCCAAAAATGGGCAGAAGACCTAAATAGACATTTCTCCAAAGAAGATATACAGATTGCCAACAGACACATGAAAGAATGCTCAACATCATTAATCATTAGAGAAATGCAAATCAAAACTACAATGAGATATCATCTCACACCGATCAGAATGGCCATCATCAAAAAATCTAGAAACAATAAATGCTGGAGAGGGTGTGGAGGAAAGGGAACACTCTTGCACTGTTGGTGGGAATGTAAATTGATACAGCCACTATGGAGAACAGTATGGTGGTTCCTTAAAAAACTACAAATAGAACTACCATACGACCCAGCAATCCCACTACTGGGCATATACCCTGAGAAAACCATAGTTCAAAAAGAGTCATGTACCAAAATGTTCACTGCAGCTCTATTTACAATAGCCAGGACATGGAAGCAACCTAAATGTCCATCGACAGATGAATGGATAAAGAAGATGTGGCACATGTATACAATGGAATATTACTCAGCCATAAAAAGAAATGAAATGGAGGTATTTGTAATGAGGTGGATGGAGTTAGAGTCTGTCATACAGAGTGAAGTAAGTCAGAAAGCGAAAAACAAATACAGTATGCTAACACATATATACGGAATCTAAGGAAAAAAAAAAAAGCCATGAAGAACCTAGTGGCAAGACGGGAATAAAGACACAGACCTACTAGAGAATGGACTTGAGGATATGGGGAGGGGGTGGGGTGAGATGTGACAGGGTAAGAGAGTATCATGGACATATATACACTACCAAATGTAAAATAGATAGCTAGTGGGAAGCAGCCACATAGCACAGGGAGATCAGCTCGGTGCTTTGTGACCACCTAGAGGGGTGGGATGGGGAGGGTGGGAGGGAGGGAGATGCAAGAGGGAAGAGATATGGGAACATATTGTATGTGTATAACTGATTCACTTTGTTATAAAGCAGAAGCTAACACACCATTGTAAGGCAATTATACTTCAGTAAAGATGTTTAAAAAAAAATAATAATAATAATGCTTTTACGAGTCTGGGAGCAAAAAAATCTTGAAAGACACATACACGGTTAATTTAAGAGTCTTAAATATTGTTTCTAAATTAATTTAACTAAATAGTGGTCATTATTCTTGCCAAACAAAAACCCTCAAAATAAAAATATATGTAGTGGATGCACTATACTTCTTTTGCACCCTATTTATGCCATTGCAACATTGCCATTTATTGAAAGCTTTCCATAAAACCTGATATATCTGATTGATGCAATTCATTTAGCATTCCAAACATTCATAACATTGCCTTTTTGTATTTAGAATGCACTGGTAGTGGGCAATTATAATGTTTTAAAAGTTACTGGCTTTAGGGTAGTTTATTCTTATATATTTGCTTCAGACAACCTTAATTTATCAGTACAAGTTCAACCCCAAAGGAGCAAAAAAGAATGCTTTGAAAACATTAACTAATGTAAATTGCATATCTAATTCAACTGGTACTGTATTTTGCTTTATGATTTTTGATGGGTATATGATATAAACTAAGAATATTCCAAAGCTATGATTTATAAAGGTTTTCTAAGAACATTCTCAAGAAATGACAGTCATTCCATTTAGTTATTTCCCGGTATGTGCACTAAATGATAAATATAAAATGCATCAATTTAGTACTTAACCAGTGTTGTGTGCTGTAAACTCATTCACAATTAAAATGCATCTACTGAGCCTACACTCTAGAACCTGCGAGCCACAACAGCTGAGCCCATGTGCCACAACTACTGAAGTCCGCGTGCCTAGAGGCTGTGCTCGGCAACAAGAGAGGCCACCGCAATGAGAAGCCCACACACCACAACAAAGAGTAGTCCCCGCTTGCTGCAACTGGAGAAAGCCTGTGCACAGCAACGGAGACCCAATGCAGCCATAAATAAATAAGAAAGTAAGTAAATAAATAAATAAAAATTCACGTTTCTTCCTATAGATGAAAAGCATGGGTTTCAATTATTAATTAATTAACTTAGTAGCTAAGTTCTTACAATAGAGAACTCTCTGATGTGATAATTTTTCTTCCCACAATCTTTGGCAGGCACCATGTTATATATTCTCTCTTAAATATGAAATAAAATGAGAAGATATTTTATAGACAATTGCTAACCTCTGCATATTGCGGTTTGGTTCCTTTTTCTGATTATGGTAGATCATTGCATTTTAAAATACTGGGAAAGAGGGTTTCTCTGGTGGCGCAGCGGTTAAGAATCTGTACGCCTAGAGCCCGTGCTCCACAACAAGAGAAGCCACCACAATGAGAAGCCCGTGCACCGCAAGGAAGAGTAGCCCCCGCTTGCCACAACTAGAGAAAGCCCACACGCAGCAACGAAGACTCAACACAGCCAAAAATAAATAAATAAAATAAATAAATTTAAAAATAAAATACTGGGAAAGATATACCAAGTCTCTTTCCAAATCAGTACTTGAAGCATCTCTGCATTCAATTCTGCAACGTTTCAAGAATACTCTTTGCTATTTTAAAAAGTAAAATCAGCAGATTTGAGGTAACAGATGTCAGAAATTATCAAGGCCATTACAGGCTAATTATTTACCAAAACATCATCTTAAAGGCAAAGTATTCAGAAATAATTATGGTTTTCTCTATTACTCATTGCAGCCATTAGAAATTTCTCTGAAGCCCGAGGAGTAAAGTTTTTTCCAGTCCCTCCTCCTGCCCCACTTAGCGCTGAATCAGAAAGTGAGACACCTGCTTCCAGCTGTATAGAAGATGAACACATAGAAAATTCTGTTCACTTATTATTCTAATATCCCCTGGAAATCTTTCACTGAGAATTGTTAACAATCTATAAAAGCATTGTGATAAAAACTAATATACACCGAAATTACATTAGTTTCCCCTCAAAATTTAGAAAGCTCTGTATTTCACCTTTTTCCAAAACATATGTAATGCAGTTGGGTATATATGATCATTAGTATAATTTGAATTTACTGACCTCAGGATTCTAGTGGTTAAAAATTAATAGTTTGTATTTTTTAGGCATAATGGCCTAGAGGCAACAGGTCAGACCTATATGGAAGAAACAGCAAGTTCTTACCTTATGGCCAAAAAGGTATCTCAACTCCACGAGGTATGTTCTGTTTTATGCCATCATACATACATTCCATATCCAATGCAGATTCAATTGATCGACCACCTGGAGTTCCATGCTGAAAAATAATCTTCAGCTGTGTCATTGTTCATTAGGAAAGGCTATCATGATTAATTTGTATCTGATATGGATACAGGAGGGGGTAGCAAACTTTCTTATGCAGGTAATTTACCATCACTGCAATAGTAAACATGTTCCCACATGAAGGTTCCCTCGTCGTAGAAGGAGGGGAGCCATTAGGGTAAACAAGGGAATAGTCAAGAGGGGAGGGCAAAAAGAAGTAAGAAAACAATTTTAAAACATAAGCTTTATTCCCCATGTCTTCTTCAAAACTTAACAATGCTTCTTCCCAACTACTTCATCTGAACAGATTTACCATACTTAAAAAAAAACTTTTAAAAATTTAGTTAGGAAAAACAAAACTATGTTTTGTCATTCAGGGAAAAAAAATGCTTAGTCGTTGAACACATTTTGTATGCTTTTCAAACATTTGATTGTCTGTTAGGCTATTGCTTATATATATGTGTGTGTGTGTATATATACACACACACACACACACACACACATACACATATATAAGTAACCAATAAATAACCTCTTCATAACATTTAATATTACTTACATGCAGTATTACCCATATTAAACTAATCTTTTGCTGTTTAAAAGTTAGAAATGTATACTAGACTTCTGTAAACTCTGAGAATACTGATTTATTTCTACAGAAAGCAGAGCTTGGATTGTGGTGAAAAACTTGTCTGCCTAGGGTGAAAATTCACACTAGAGATTATCCAAATTGATTGGCCACAGTTTAGTGAACATATGTCCTCCTGCAAAGCTGCTTTTTCTCCTTCCCTAACATATCCAAAGGAGCACAAAAATAGATGGCAGGAGAAGGGATATACAACAGATTTTATTATCACTGGTCAGACAGTAGCAGCTGTCACATGAAGCTAGGTTTGCCAAGCAGAAAAAATATATATATAAGTTTTTTCTTCTTGTGACTACAGATGATACATGATTTCTCCACAAAAAACAAACCTTTCTCTATTTTAGATATAGTTCTATAAAGTCCAAATAATCACCTTTTCTATTCTGCATTTTACTGCTAGTCCTTAGCCAACAGAATAAGGCAAGAAAAATAAAATGGTAAGGATTGATAAAAGAAATAAGTAAAACTGTCATTATTAGCAATTGATAATTGCTTACGTAGGAACTATAAATGAATCTAGAGATAAATACTAGAATTAATAAGTGTTTATCAAGATTGCTTGAATTAAAATCAGTATCTAAATATCAGCTGTTTTCTATGTCCCAGCAAAACTCACTGGAAAATGAAAATTTTAAGAGATAGATATTTTGATGCTACAGTAAATTTTAATACCTAGGAATAAACCTCCTAAAGGCTATGTAAGGCTTTTATGGATAAAATTAGAAAAAACTTTATTGAGAGATATTAAGATAAACCTAAATAAATTGAGTGTTATACCATATTTATAGATTGGGATGTAAATAATAACAAAATAAATCTCTAGATACAATGTCAATGCCAATCTCAATCAAAATCCCAAGAGAATATTTTGTGAGCTTCATAAATTTATTTGCAAATTCTGTGGATGTTCAATGTGTTAAAAAATATTCTTTGAAGAGAAAGAACTAGCTTGATAGGCTTTTAAAAACTATTATAAAATTAGAATAATTAACTCAGTGTGGTTGCTATAGACTGAAGGTTTGTGTCCACCCCATCCCCCAAATTCATATCCTGAAACCTAATGCCCAACGTGATGGTGTAAGACAGTGGGGCCTTTGGGAGTTGATTAGATCATGAGGGTAGAGCCCTCATAAAAGGGATTAATGCCTTTATAAGAAACCCCAGAGAGCTCCCTTGCCCCTTCTGTTATATGAGGACACAGAGAGAAGATGGCTGTCTATGAACAAGGAAGCAAGCTCTCACCAGACATCAAATCTGCTGGCACCTTGATCTTGGACTTCCCAGTCTCCAGAACTGTGAGAAATAAACATTGGTTGTTTATAAGCCATCCAGTCTATGGTATTTTGTCATAGCGGCCCAAATGGACTAAGACAGTATTATTGGCATAAGCGGTAAAGGCATTGCAAATCAAGAGGGAAAGAATTGAGTGAGGTGAGCAAGATGGTGGAAGAGGAGATCCCCAGTCCACATCCTCCCACAGAAGGAAATACTTGACAGTCACCCATGGACAAGAGTCCCTGTGTGGGAGCTTTGGGATCCAGGTAGGAGGTTGCAAAACCCCAGTAGAACCCAAGACTGAGGAGGGCTTCTTTGAGAAGGCAGGCCTGTGCAACAGTGGTAGACTCATCAACCATGTTTCCAGCTGCAGACCAGAAGCAACTCCATCCACTCTGCACTCTCAGATCCAGTACAACTTGTCCATGGTCCTGCCACCAGCTCCTTCCACCAAGGGACATGGGAGGAACCAGGCCCTGGTAACAAGCCTGCCCACCTTGGATTCAAATGTGATCCCCGAAGCAGTCCCATAACCTGGCTCCAGCTCTATTCTACCACTGTCCCAAGGCAGTCTTGCCCAGCCAAGGACCAGACCAAGGGACCTGACAGAAGCCACACCCTTAGGCACCCCCAATAACAGCCCTGGTGACCTCAGACAGACTGTGGTCCCTAAGCAGCACCATGACCTGGCTCCAGCCCTGTTCTACCATGGTTCAGAGGCAGTCATGCCTACCCAGACACTCACCCAAGGACCCAGCAGAAGCCATGCTGAAAACTAAACTGATAGGTGTCCTTGGTAATAGACTATTTACAACAGCATCAAAAACAACAAAATAGGAATAAATTTATCCAAGGAGGTGAAATATCTGTACACTGAAAATTATAAAACATAGATGAAAGAAATTAAAGAAGATAAAAAAGGAAGGAAAAATATCCCATGTTTGTGGATTAGAAGAATTAATATTGTTAAGATGCCATACTACCCAAAGCAATCTACATATTCTTATGCAATCCCCATCAAAGTCACAATGGCATTTTTTACATAAATAGAAAAAACAATCCTAAAATTCATATGTAACTACAGAAGACCACAAATAGCCAAAGCAATCTTGATCAAGAAGAGCAAAACAGGAGGCATCACATTTCCTGATTTTAAAATATAAAGCTGCAGTAACCAAAACAATATGGCTCTGTCAAAAAAAAAAAAAGCAAAAAAAAACCCCATATAGACCAAAGGAACAGAATTTAGAGCCCAAAAATAAACCCACTCATTTATGGGCAACTGATCTTTGACTAGATGGGGCAAGAATACACAATTGTATTCTTGGGCAAAGGATAGTCTGTTCAATAAATGGTGCTGGGAAAACTGGATAACCAAATGGAGAATTGTGAAACTGGACCATTATCTCACATCATACACAAAAATCAACTCAAATGGATTAAAGACTTAAATTTAAGACCTGAAACCATAAAACTAATAAAAGAAAACATAGGGGGAAAAGCTTTTTGACATTGGTCTGGGCAATGATTTCCTTGAACCTGACCCCAAACACACAGGCAACAAAAGCAAAAATAGACAAGTGGGATTGCATCAAGCTAAAAAGCTTCTGCACAGTAAAGGAAATAATCAAGAGTGAAAAGACAATCTTCTAAAGTAAGTAAAAAAAAAAAAAACAAACTACAAATGATATATTAAGAAAGGGGAAAAATGGATTAATATAAAATACTCAGTTAAAACCATAAAAAGAAGAAAAAGAGTGTAAGACAAAAATAGGAACAAAGAACAAGGTCAACAAATAGAGAAAAGTAACAATTATGGTAGATATTAACCCAAATATGGAAATAATCACATTTAACATCAATGGTCTAAACAAACCACTGAAATCAAAGTGACCATTAGAGTGGGTAAAAAATAAGACCCAATTATACGATGTCTACAAGAAACCCACTTTAAATATAAAGATACATATAGAGTAAAATTAAATAGATAAAGATATACCATGATGACACTAATCAAAAGAAAGCAGAAGTAGCTATATTAATGTGAGACAGAGCAGACTTCAGAGCAAGGAAAATTTCAGGGATAAAGAGAGGCATTGCATAATGATAAAGGGGTCAATTCACCAAGATGATGTAAATAATCTTTAACATATATGCACTTAAAAACAGAGAATCTAAATATAGGAGGCAAACACTGATTGAACTACAAGGAGAAATAAATGAATCCACTATTACATTTGGAGAATTCAGCACTCCTCTATCAGAAAAGGAGAGATCCATCAGGAAGAAAATCGGTAAGGCCATAGTTGAACTCAATAGCACCATCAATCAACTGGATCTAATTGACATCTGTAGGCTACTTCATCCAACAGCAATAGCTTGTTCTTCTCAAGCTCAATGGAATATTCACCAAGATATAACACATTCTGGGCCACAAAACACACCTTAACAAATATAAAAGAATAGAAATCATGGCAGTATCTGCTTTCAGAACACAATGGTGAGAAACTCTTTTTTTCTTTCCCACTAATATCAGGAAAAAGGCAAGAATGTCTCCTCTCACCACTTCTTTTCAACATCATACTGGAAGTCCCAGCTAATACAATAAGACAAGAAGAAAAAATAAAAGGTATAAAAATTGGGAAAGAAGAAATAATACTGTCTTTAGAGGTGACATGATTTTTTATGTAGAAAATTCTAAAGAATTGACAAAAAATCCTGAAACTAATAAGCAATTATAGCAAGGTTACAGAATACAAGGTTAATATACAAAAGTTAATCACTTTCTGCTATTGTCTGAATGTTGGTGTTCTCCCAAAACTCACAAATTCAAATTCTAACCCCTAAGGTAACGGTATTAGGAGGTGGGGCCTTTTGGAGGTGATGAGGTCATAAGAACAGAGCCTTCATCAGTGGGATTAGTGCCTTAAAACTGAGGCTCCAGAGAGCTTGCTTGTCTCTTCTGCCATGTAAGGCTACAACAAGAACTTTGCAACCCAGAAGAGGTCCCTCACACGACCATGCTGGCACCCTGATGTTAGACTTCCAGTATCCAGAGCTATGAGAAATGAATTTCTGTTTTTTATAAGCCACCAACTCTGTGGTATCTTGTTACAGCAGTTCTACAGATTAAGACACTTTCCTATATACCAGCAATGAATAAGTGGAATTTGAAATTAAAAACACAATACCATTTACATTATCACAAAAAAATTAAAATACTTAGGTGTAAATCTAACAAAATATGTACAAGAACTATATGAGGAAAACAACAAAACTCTTATAAATGAAATCAAAGAACAAAATAAATGGAGAGATATTCCATGTTCATGGATAGGAAGACTCAATATAGTAAAGATGTCATTTCTTCCCAACTTGATCTATACATTCAATGCAATCCCAACCCAAATCCGAGCAAGTTATTTTGTGGATATCAACAAATGAATTCTAAAGTTTATATGGAAAGACAGACAAAAGGTCCAGAATAATCAACATAATTTTCAAAGAGTAAAACAAAGTTGGTGTACTGACACTACCCAACTTCAAGACTTACTATAAAGCTACAATATTCAAGACCGCATAGTACTGGTGAGAGGATAGACAAATAGATCAGTGGAACAGAATAGAGAGCCAAGAAATAGATCCCCATAAGTATAGTCAACCGATCTTTGACAAAGGATCAAAGGCAATACAATGGAGCAAAAATAGTTTTTCTTTTTTTTTTTTCAATAAATGGTGCTGAGAAAACTGGATATCCACATGCAAAAAAAAAAAAAAAAAAAAAAAGAGTCTGGACACAGACCTTAAACCTCTCATAAAAATGAACTCAAAATTGATTATATACCTAAATGTAAAACCCCAAATTATGAAACCCCTAGAAAATAAATCAAGATGACCTTAGTTTTTTAATGACTTCTTTAGTATAACCCCCCAATAAACAATCCATAAAATAAATAATTGATTAACTTGCACTTAGTTAAAATTAAAAACCTATGCCCTGCAAAAGACAATGTCAAGAGAATGAAAAGTGAATGCACAGACTGGATAAAATATTTGCAAAGACATAGCTGATAAAGGACTGTTATCCAAAGTATACAGTATTAAAAACTCAACAATAAGAAAATGAACAACCTGATTAAATAATGAGCCAAAGGCCTTGACAGACACCTCCCCAAATAAGATATACAGATGACAACCATATGAAAAGATGCTCTACATCATATGTCAAAAGGGAAATGCAAATTAAAACAACAATGAGATGCCACTACACACCTATCAGAATGGCTAAAATGCCAGAAAACTGACAACAGAAAATGCTCATGAAGATTGGGAGCAACAGGAACTCTCATTCATTGCTGATGGAAATTTAAACTGGTACTCACTTTGGAAGGCAGTTTGGTAGTTTCTTATAAAACTAAACATACTCTTACCACATGATCTAGCAATCATTCTCTCTGGTATTTAACCAAAGGAATTGAAAACATGTCAACACACCTGGATATTTATAGCAGGTTTATTCATAATTGCCAAAACTTGGAAGCAAACTACATGTCCCTTAGTAGGTTAATGGACACATAAATGTGATATATCTAGACAATGGAATATTATCCAGCACTAAAAATAAATGAGCTATTCAGCCTTGAGAAGACATGGAGGAAAATTAAATGCATATTACTAAGTGAAAGAAGTCAATCTGAAAAGTTTATATACTGTATGATTCCAACTATATGACATTATAGAAAAAGCAAAACTATGGAGACAGTAAAAAGATCAGTGGTTGCCAGGGATTAGAGGGGAGGGAAGTATGAAAAGTCAAGAGAGCAGAGGATTTTTAGGGCAATGAAACTGTTCTGTTTGATACTCTAATGGGGAATAAATGCCATTCTCCAAACCTATAGAATGCACAACACTAAGAGTAGACCCTAATGTAAATTATGGACTCTGAGTGATAATGATGTATCAATGTAGGTTCATCAATTCTAACAAATGTGCCACTTTGGTAGGGTATGTTGATAATGAGAGAGATTATGCATATGTGGGGGAAGAGGATATATTGGAAATCTCTGTACCTTCTACTCAGTTTTGCTGTGAATCTTAAACTGCTCTAAAAAAAATTCTACTGTATTCAATAATAAACAAACAAATAAATAAAATTTTAAAGCAACGTTTGCCATGGAGGAGGCCCTAACCATGATAATACTGATGTGAGACTCTTTGAAGAAACTTTTACATGTAAACATGACCAGAGTAGAAAAAACTCCTCCCCAGAATATCATGTAACCCCACACATCTTTTAATCCCTACCCCTCCCTTTCCTTTCGGTACCATATCTGGGCAAGTTGATAAAAAAAACCATGGGAGCTCCCTCCTTTTGTGCCAGTGAGACGTTCAAACCACACAAACCTCTGTCCATGTGCAAGAGCCCACATACCAGCCCCACCCTCTAACTACAATCAAACCCCAAGCCAAACTCCTTTTCCTGCCCGTCAATCAATGCTTAGTTCTTCTTGGGAGCATAACATACTATGTTCTCCCCAGAAAGCCTTATGTGAGAAATAACCTTTCATACCCTCTAAGTATATTTGTGGCATCATCAGTCTTGTCATCTAAACAAATTTTTGGGTTAGAGGTCTGACTTATTTCTGTGGGTGACAATAATATGGGTGAAGGAAATTTTATCTTTAGAGTAGTATTCAAGTTAAGGAATAAAGAAGGAATGATAGAATTAGAAAATCACCATATTGCAACTCTTAATGAATGAATGGGTCTAGTCATGATCTGCTAACAATTCAAAAAGACAAATTATTTGCCTTCTGGTGGCAAACACACAAACACCTCTTAAAATAATCCTCAAAAAAATTAATCTGAATCTGATAGTTTTGAGATCTAGTACAATTTACATGAAATACGGAACTGATTAAAACCTAAATGTTGCCATGGGGATACAATTAACAAAATTCAGAAAGTGAAAGATCTATAGGACAAATAAATTGGTTTCTTAAATAATTTTAAAGGAAATTGGAAGAATTATTAGGGAAAAAACAGAAATTAAGAGGCTTAAAAGGTATATCATGTAATCACAATGTGAGGATTCGTTCAGATCCTAATTTAAACAGTCAAAAATATGATATTTATAAGACAATTTGAAATTTGAAAATTGCCTGTATATTTGATGATACTAAGAAATTATTGTTAATTTTAGGTGTGGTAATGGGTTATGTTATGGTTATGATTGTTAAAGTTATTACTTTGTACAGATTCAATAATATAATATCTTAGATTTATTTCAAAATAATATGGGAATTCATGGTAAAACTCTACAAAAACTAACTCTGAATAAACTACAGAAAAAATTTCCTCAACCTGATAAAGTACATCTACAAAAACCCTACAGCTAATATGATATTTAATCATAAATAAATAAAACTAGATACAAAGGTTACACCTTCCACAATAATTCACTCAAAATGGATCATATACATAAATGTATTGATAAAATGCAAAGCTATAACATTTCTAGGATAAAACATACGAGAAAATCTTTGTGATGTTCAGGTTGGTGATGAGTTTTAGGTACAACAAAAACAATATATGACAGAAAAAAATAAGTTTAACTGTATTTAAATTAAACCTTTTTATCTGCCAAAGACACTGACAAGAGAAAGAAAAGTTACCAACTGGGAGAAATTATTTACAAATCACATATCAGATGAAGGATTTGTATCTAAAATGTACAAAAACTATTAAAATAACAAACTAAAAGTGGCCAAAAGATCTTAACAGACAGTTCATCAAACAAAGTATACAGATGGCATATAAGCATATGAAAAGAAGCTCAATATCATTTGTTATTAGAGAATTGCAAATTAAAACAACAGTGGGGTATCACTACATACCTACTAGAATGGTTAAAATCTAAAAAAGCTGACAATGTCGACTGCTGAACAAGATGGTGTTGCTACACAAACATTAAAAAAATAGTGTTTGAATTGTCAGAAAGAGAAGGAACTTACAAGATTTTGAAGCATGGGCTTTTGAGGAAAAGACCACAGAAGTTAAAGTGCCATTCTCACCAAATAATATCAAGAGTACATGCTATCTTCAGGTTAACCTTCATCATCTGGCTGAGGTAGTGTTTGTCATATCCTCCACTGTAAAGTTACTCTTTTCCCCTGCTTTCCATACTCTACTCTTTGAAAGCAAATCACTAAGTGACATTCAAGGGTTGGGGAGTTAAAGTCCACTTCCTTGAGAGCACAGTATCTACATAAATTATTTGGAATTCTTCTGCACAGATTTGTCTATTGTCTCCATTTGTTTACTTCTTAAATCATTTATTTACATCTGTATAGACATATTTATTTTATACCTTGACTTATAATCTGACGCTTATTTTAATTTTTACCCAATATTTATTTTATGATAGTTTGGCCATTGGACACTCTTTCAGGTGGCTCCTATGTCCTTTGGGCATACCCTCCATTGCTCTGTGTGTGTGTGTGTGTGTGTATAGACAAAGTTGAGTATTACATGTTTCAAGGACATAGGCAGAAGTTGTGTTCCTTGCTTAATGATAATGGTGCTAATAATAATATCATGAGAATAATTCAGACTACTTTATCTTCAGGCCTGGATATCTATGGATTCATTGATAGAGTTCCATATGACCAGACTGTTGTTGACACCGTGACTAAGAGAACATGCTTATGTGATCTTAAGTTCTAGGTGACATATATGTTTTATTCTAAAGTAAAATCTAGTCAATTGTGGTAATATCTCAGAAGTGTCTCCTTTGGGTTCCTCTAAGTCCACAATGAAGTCACACAAAAGGTCTCTTTTATTCAGTAGAATTTGAGTGGCACAGAATAACCATGACTTTGATGGAAAGTGTGATTTCTATGTCTTTGATGACAGTGTTAATCAAAATCAAGTGGAAAGACTGACCTACATGTTCATACCACAGCTTAGTTTTATGGATTGGTTTACTTGCTTATTACACTGGCCAAAAATATCCCTAATTGCTGTCACTTCGTGGGAAACATTTTCAACATTAGCAAAAAATGGCTTTTCCCCCTGAGATAACAAATTGGAGAATGCTATTCTGCCACAAATAGTGTCAGCTTTCCACTTCATTAGCCATGAAGAGCAACACTTTGCACTGAAATGGGAGATTCATTAGAATGGGTAGTAATCTGTGAATTCATAATGCCTCTGCAGAAACTTACCCACACCCCAAATTAAACTGAGTGTGCTCTGACTACACCTTGCAGGTGAATTTTGAGATATAAGGTGCATTTTACATAAATTGTAAACTATAATTCAGAATCTGTTCCTATGAGACCTCCCTTAAAGAGATGGGATTGATTTGGTACATTTATGGGGCTCAAATCAGGCCTGTTTAAGTAAATTAAAATTATCTCTATGGTAAAAGAAAAATGTAACACAGTCTTAAATGAAGTCTCTATTCATTACTGATATACCAATTCACCAGTCAGAATATAATGTTCTGATTTTTACCTTGTAACTCAGCTTCATACATTGTTCTTTCCTCTACCCTTCCTTGTGTATAAATCAAATAATGGCACTCTCATTATGTGCATGTAAATGTGTGTGTGAGTGTGTGTGAAGAAGAGAGGGAGGAAGAAGGGAGAGTGAAAAGAGAATTTAATAACTGCTATGCTAGCATTTATATCTGCTATTTACTTCTTTTATATATGTCTGAGGCTTTTTTGTTTTTCTATTAATCTGTAACTGTCTTTTTTGTGTTAAATATATTTTCTTTCTATACCATTTTCATTCCATTCTGGTTTTCTTTATTGTTTTCCAGTTCATCTTCATAGTGGTTGCTCTAAGGATTACAATTAACATATTTACATCAGATTAATACCAATTTTATTTCAATTGCATACAAAAAATTGCTCCAATTTAGCAATCTTCCTTCCCCAATCCTGGTGCTATTATAGTCATACAAATGACATCTTTTTATATTATAAGCCCATCAAAACACTTTTATAATTTTTGCTTTATGCAGTTATCTTTTAAATCAGAATAAGGAAAGAATTACAGGTAGTAATACATTTCATATTCACCTATGTATCAATAGTTACCTTTGCCAGTGGTCTTTATTTCTTTGAGTGAATTTGAGTTATTTCTAGTGTCCTTTATTTTCATTCTGAAGGCTTCCCTTCAATAATTCTTATAGGGCAGACCTACTAAAAGCAAATTCATTCTTTGTTGATCTGAGAATATATTTGCTCTTTCATTTTTAAAGTATACTTATTTGGATATAGAATTCTTGGTTGACATTCTTTTTTATTTCAGTGGTTTTAGTATGTCATCCCAGTGATTTTTTGGCCTCCATAGTTTCTAATAAGAAGTCAGTTGTTAATTTTATTGAGGATTCCCTATGCGTGATGAATCACTACTTTCTTGCTGCTTTCAATATTCTTTTTTTGTTTTTGGCTTTTGACACTTTATGATGTGTCTAGGTGTGGATCTCTTTGAATTGTAATTCTTGGAATTTATTCAGATTCTTTGATGTGTAGATTCATGTCTCTCAGCACATCTGAGAAGTTTCAGACATTATTTCTACAAATAATCTTTGTGCTCTGTATTACCTCCCTAGGACTATAGTAACAAAGTATCACAGATTGGATAGCTTAAAACAACAGAAATTTAGTGCCTCACAGTTTTGGAGGCTAAACGTCTGAAATCAAGGTGTCAGCAGGGTCATGCTATGAAAGCTGTAGGACAAGGATTCTTCCTTGTCTCTTCCAGACTCTGGTAGCCTCAGACATTTCACAGCTCATGGCAGCATAATTCCATTCTCTACCTCTGAATTCACACAGAATTCCCCCTATGTCTCTTCACATAATCCTTTCTGTGTCTCTATGTCCAAATTTCCCCATTTTAAAAGGACACCAGTCATGTAAAATTAGAGCCCACCCTAATTTTAATTTGATTACTTCTACAAAGATACTATCTCTAAATAAGGTCATATTATGAGGTGCTGAGGATTAGAACTTCAACATATCCTTTCGGGGTAACACAATTCATTGTGTAACATGCCCCTTTCTCTATCATCTAGTGGATTCCCATTATGTCTATGTTGGTATGCTTGGTCGTGTTTCATAAATATCTAAGGCTTTGTTCATTTTTTTGTTCTTCTTTGTTGTTGTTCTTCCCCAGACAGGATAAACTAAACTGAGATATATTCAAGTTCACCAATTCTTCTGCCTGCTTAAATCTACTATGGAGCCCCTTTTATGAATTTTTCATTATAGTTAATACTGTTTTCAAATTCAGAATTAGTATTAGATTCTTAAAAATTTCTCTTTAGTGATATTCTCTATTTGGTAACACATGTTTCCATACCTTCTTGTAATTCTTTAAAAATGGTTTCATTTAATTATTTGAATTATATGTATAATAGTTGATTTAATGTTTTTGTAGGTGAGCTTCCTCAGGGACAATTTTTACTAATTGCTTTTTTTCCTGTGTATAGACAACACTTTTCTATTTCTTTGTACATCTAATTTATTTTTAATTTTTTTAAACATCTTTATTGGAGGGTAATTGCTTTACAATGGTGTGTTAGTTTTTGCTGTATAACAAAGTGAATCAGCGATATGTATACATATATCCCCATATACCCTCCCTCTTGCGTCTCCCTCCCACCCTCCCTATCCCACCCCTCTAGGTGTACACAAAGCACTGAGATGATCTCCCTGTGCTATGCAGCTGCTTCCCATTAGCTATCTATTTTACATTTGGTAGTGTATATATGTCCATGCCACTCTCTCACTTCATCCCCACTTACCCTTCCCCCTCCCCATGTCCTCAAGTCCATTCTCTACAACTGCGTCTTTATTCCTGTCTTGTCCCTAGGTTCTTCAGAGATACTTTTTTTTTTTTTTTTTTTAGATTTCATATATATGTGTTAGCATACGGTATTTGTTTTTCACTTTCTGACTGACTTCACTCTGTAGGACAGTCTCTAGGTCCATCCACCTCACTACAAATAACTCAATTTCGTTTCTTTTTATGGCTGAGTAATATTCCATTATATATATGTGCCACATCTTCTTTATCCATTCAAGTGTCAATGGACACTGAGGTTGCTTCCATGTCCTGCCTATTGTAAATAGAGCTGCAATGAACATTGTGGTACATGACTCTTTTTGAAATATGGTTTTCTCAGGGTATATGCCCAGTAGTGGGATTGCTGGGTCATATGGTAGTTCTATTTGTAGTTTTTTGAGGAACCTCCATACTGCTCTCCATAGTGGATATATCAATTTACATTCCCACCAACAGTGCAAGAGGGTTCCATTTTCTCCACACCCTCCCCAGCATTTATGGTTTGTAGATTTTTTGATGGCCATCCTGACCAGTATGAGGTGATACCTCATTGTAGTTTTGATTTGCTTTTCTCTAATGATTAGTGATGTTGAGCATCCTTTCATGTGTTTGTTGGCAATCTGTATAGCTTCTTTGGAGAAATGTCTATTTAGGTCTTCTGCCCATTTTTGGATTGGGTGTTTTGTTTTTTTGATATTGAGCTGCATGAGCTGCCTGTATATTTTGGAGATTAATCCTTTGTCAGTTGCTTCATTTGCAAATATTTTCTTCCATTCTAAGGGTTGTCTTTTCATCTTTTTTATGGTTTCCTTTGCTGTGCAAAAGCTTTTAAGTTTCATTAGGTCCCTTTTGTTTATTTTTGTTTTTATTTCCATTTCTCTAGGAGGTGGGTCAAAAAGGATCTTGCTGTGATTTATGTCATAGAGTGTTCTGCCTATGTTTTCCTCTAAGAGTTTGATAGTGTCTGGCCTTACATTTAGGTCTTTAATCCACTTTGAGTTTATTTTTGTGCGTGGTGTCAGGGAGTGTTCTAATTTCATACTTTTACATGTATCTGTCCAATTTTCCCAGCACCACTTATTGAAGAGGCTGTCTTTTCTCCACTGTATATTCTTGCTTCCTTTATCAAAAATAAGGTGACCATATGTGCATGGGTTTATCTCTGGGCTTTCTATCCTGTTCCATTGATCTATATTTCTGTTTTTGTGCCAGTACCATACTCTCTTGATTACTGTAGCTTTGTAGTATAGTCTGAAGTCAGGGTGCCTTATTCCTCCAGCTCTGTTTTTTGTTCTCAAGATTGCTTTGGCTATTTGGGGTCTTCTGTGTTTCCATACAGATTGTGAAATTTTTTGTTCTAGTTCTGTGAAAAATGCCATTGGTAGTTTGATAGGGATTGCACTGAATCTATAGATTGCTTTGGGTAGTATACTCATTTTCACAATATTGATTCTTCCAATCCAAGAACATGGTATATCGCTCCATCTGTTTGTATCATCTTTAATTTCTTTCATCAGTGTCTTACAGTTTTCTGCATACAGGTCTTTTGTCTCCTTAGGTAGGTTTATTCCTAGGTATTTTATTCTTTTTGTTGCAATGGTAAATGGGAGTGTTTCCTTAATTTCTCTTTCACATTTTTCATCATTAGTGTACAGGAACGCAAGAGATTTCTGTTCATTAATTTTGTATCCTGCTACTTTACCAAATTCATTGATTAGTCCTAGTAGTTTTCTGGTAGCATCTTTAGGGTTCTCTATGTACAGTATCATGTCATCTGCAAACAGTGACAGCTTTACTTCTTCTTTTCCGATTTGGATTCCTTTTATTTCTTTTTCTTCTCTGATTGCTGTGGCTAAAACTTCGAAAACTATGTTGAATAATAGTGGTGAGAGTGGGCAATCTTGTCTTTTTCCTGGTCTTAGTGGAAATGGTTTCAGTTTTTCACCACTGCGAACGATGTTGGCTGTGGGTTTGTCATATATGGCTTTTATTATGTTGAGTTAAGTTCCCTCTATGCCTACTCTCTGGAGGGTTTTTATCATAAATGGGTGATGAATTTTGTCAAAAGCTTTTTCTGCATTTATTGAGATGATCATATGGTTTTTCTCCTTCAATTTGTTAATATGGTGTAACACATTGATTGATTTGCACATATTGATGAATCCTTGCATTCCTGGGATAAATCCCACTTGATCATGGTGTATGATCCTTTTAATGTGCTGTTGGATTCTGCTTGCTAGTATTTTGTTGAGGATTTTTGCATCTATGTTCATCAGTGATATTGGCCTGTAGTTTTCTTTTTTTGTGACATCCTTGTCTGGTTTTGGTATCCGAGTGATGGTGGCCTCGTAGAATGAGTTTGGGAGTGTTCCTCCCTCTGCTACATTTTGGAAAAGTTTGAGAAGGATAGGTGTTAGCTCTTCTCTAAATGTTTGATAGAATTCACCTGTGAAGCCGTCTGGTCCTGGACTTTAGTTTGTTGGAAGATTTTTAATCACAATTTCAATTTCAGTGCTTGTGAGAGGTCTGTTTACATTTACTATTTCTTCCTGGTTCAGTCTTGGAATGTTGTGCTTTTCTAAGAACTTGTCCATTTCTTCCAGATTGTCCATTTTATTGGCATATAGTTGCTTGTAGTAACCTCTCACGATTCTTTGTATTTCTGCAGTGTCAGTTGTTACTTCTCATCTCATAATTTTTTAATGTAAAGTTAAAATAATATAATAGAGCAACTATGGAAATCAAATCCCCCACACGGCTCTTTGTTTATGATTTTTGTTGTTGCTGTTACCACTTAGTCACTTTCCTTGACTAATTCTGCAAAGTATTCTTTGTGATGTGTGGCCACTGAAGTCTCTTAGGAGGTTAGCTATTGATTGGGCAGAGATTTCCTTAAGTGCCTTGAGCTAATAGATTTCTCAATCTTTGCCAATGGGCTCTGAGTGTTGTGGCACACAACTTAATTGCCTGGCAAGCCATTTATAAAACTGATTGAGCCTTTACTTCATGTTTGTATAGAGCCTCAAGGTCAGCCAGAGGTGAGAGATTAGGACCTTCTCGGATTTTTCTTAGCCTGATGCACAGCCCTTATCATATGCACGGCCTTTTAAATAATCCCTGAAATCTGTTGAAACCTTTATAAGTCCCCTATAGAAATCGAATTCCCCAGTTGTTGCATTTAATTTTGTGGTCAGGTTTCCATCAGACCAACTGGTATCACACCGCAAGCAGCTAGGTTGCCAAACAATTGCAACTGATTGTTTTCAGCAAATGCATTAGGGCTGTTCACAGAGTTGCATCTGAGTCAGGTCAAAGAAACTGAAACCTTGAGAATGGAGCTTTTCTGGGATCTTCCAGGCAGGTCAAATAGTGGCAGTTCTCTGAGAATGGGCCTCTGGGGAAGTTCTAAATCCATTTTGCCCTCTTCTGATTTTCACAGCTTTGAGAGTTGTAAGGGTGTTAGTTTTCAGGGCTGTTATAGATTAAAGAGAAAAGTGTGGGGGCAGGGGGAATAATAGGCAAGTAAAAATGCCTCAAAGCTCACTAATCTCACTGAGATTCAGCCACTTTTCTTGAATAAAAGCCCCTTGGATTGCTGCAAGCCTTTGGTTAATTTACAAGACTTCTGCAAAAGTTGATTTTGACAATTTTTGCCAGTGTTAGCTTTACTCTTATTGAGGAGCAATTTTTCAGAGGGCCTTACTCTGCCATTCGAGAAATGCTTCTTAGTTAATTCTTTTCCTCAGATAATCACTTTGATGACCTCTTTTTTTAGTTTCATTTCCATATAAAGGTAAAGTCAGGTAATTTTGACTAGAATGGTGTATGTCCCAAATCTCTTATGACCCATATTTATACAGTTCATTTGTGAAAAGAAAATGTCATTTCTCCCATCATGAATTTTTATTGTTACATTGTTAAGAACTGTCTTAACTTTGTAATATGGGTAACTTTCTTACCCCACACACATAGATGTCAATTTTGAGCCTTCAATTTGTCTGATCACATGTGTGACTTTTTGTTTTAGGTGGGAGCATATCTTATAAATAAGTAAATGCTAACTAATGAATTCCTGAGTAAAGTCATGGTATTCCTAGAATTAGGAACAAATAAAGCACTAAAATAAGATTTCTAACTTTTGATTTCTGGGCTGAGAATTAGACCTGTCTAGAGAGGCATATGATGTAAGAACTGCCTTAGAGAAGGGAGAGGTTAAAATGGTGTAACTATTTGTATATCTGTGCTATACCTCAATGGAAAGAAAAAGTCTAAGGAGAGAGGGATAAAAGCCCTCTACATGAATCCTATCTAGAGTATGCTAGGAATCTCAAACCAAAACATAGCCTTTCATCACTCTCACTTCTTCTCCTCACAAATACCTAATATTCAAATATGCT
This sequence comes from Eschrichtius robustus, assembly GCF_028021215.1. Lineage (NCBI taxonomy): Eukaryota > Metazoa > Chordata > Mammalia > Artiodactyla > Eschrichtiidae > Eschrichtius > Eschrichtius robustus. Next base: position 107,752,839 of record NC_090845.1, read on the forward strand.
TCCTCATTCCCAGCACCTCTGATCATCCCACTCTACTTCCTTTTGAAATATTCCCTTTTCCACATTACTTAAAACCTCATAACAAAGCCATAATTATATGACTTTTTCACTATCTTTTACAATCGTTTCTCTCCCTCCACTGTAATTAAGCTCTACAATGGGAGAGATCTTTTATTTTTTTCACTGATATTGCCCAAATGCTTGAGATAGTGTCTAATATTCAGTACATGCTTAGCAAATATTTACCAAATGAATAAATGGTTGAATGTATTAAAATAAAAAACTTGGATTGATGGTCACAGCCCAGGTATCCCTGTTAAGTGGATTATTTTATCTAAGTGCCTATGAAGGTACAAGAATTGTGTAAACTAAACTCTTTCCCTTACATCATATTCTATCAAGAAATTGATGAGATTTCTTGTCATACCTTTGCCTGGATGCATTTTCGCTAAAAGGAGCCATTTCAGGGTATAATGAGCACCTACCCAGTGTATGATGAATGTCATTCACTAAATCTTTGAGAAATGAATGGATGATATTAATAGGTAGAAATAGGAGTGCTCATCTGAGTCTAATTTAGGACATCTAAATGTATATGTCTAAATTATCATGACAACAGTTTTCACTGTTGGGCAGCTAGTTTATGTTCTTTCTGCCCAGCAGGCAGATAGTATAGATATATATACTAGCTCTTAAATTTCTCATCTATAGCCATCTGTTTTGCCTCTGACTTATCTACCTATGACAGAGAACCTAGAACTCTTTTTTCTTATATAAAAAAAACCACTAGCATCTTTGTCAACAATAGCCACTTAGAAAATGTAGTAAAGAGCATCTTATCATGATAACAACAAAACGCTAAGATTAACCTAATAATAAATGTGCTAAAGGACTCAATATTTTGTGTGTAACAATAGAGAACCTAGAACTCTTGAAAGCTTTCACCTTTGCCAACTATTGAGTCCCAGGCCATACACTATTTGAGCTCCTATGTAAGGGAATTGCCTATTTCTTCTCTGTACATTTTACAAAGAAAAATCACAGGAATTTTAGTATTGTTACTTTGGTGTTGTCTAAAGAGTTAGCTTTAGAATCTACCAATATGAAGGTCCCTGACACTTTGTTTATAACTTGCTTTTCTCATGTTTTCTAGTATTTCAGAAATATTTCTTATTTGTGTGGCAATGGGAAAAAATTATTCGGCTCCTTTTGCCTTTTCAGTTGTCAACTCGACACGTTACTCCTTACATAAAAATTCCCAAACAGTTGTGCCACTCAATTACACATCATATAAGTAACTCCCATCGCAGAACAGGAGATGACAAGCATGAGACCACAACTATGGGTGGAGGGTTAGTAATTCCCTAGAAAGGCAATTATGCTTAAATATAAAAGAATAAAGGATTCTAAAATCAGAAATTAAACGTTAATTGAGACCTAGGGCCATCTGCTAACAAGCCTTTAAAATGTTTTTAAACATGATGATTGTACCCACCTAATAACGATCACAAAAGAGGTATGGCTCCCTTTCTAAGTAGTAAAACAAACCTGTTTTCCTGCAAGTTGTGTGACTGTAGGTATAGGTGAGGAACAGGAAGCTGTCTTCCAAGGGTGGTTCTTAATGAGGGCCATACCATACTTAGTGGGCATTTGGGAAATGTGTAGGGGGTGTATTTAGGTTGTTACACCGATGGGGGTTTCATGATGTACTTAGTTGATAGAGGTTAGGAAATCGAGATGTCCTACAATGTATGGGACAGACCCACACAGCAAATAATGGCTTTACATTCTGCATGATTTCCAACTATATTCACTTACTCACATAGGAAACAAAAAACCTGTTTAAAATTACTTGAATCTAGAACCTACTATTTTGGGGGCATGGCTTTAACGTACATGGAATTTTCACAATTAAAGTTCTTGAACTTATAAATATCTGGCAATCAACAGTGCAGACCACCTTAAATCAAAAATAACGTATTAAAATGGTAAGAAAAAACTTGTAATCTGAGCTGGTTCTGGCAAATCACAAGTTTTGGCTGCCCAGTTGAACTGCTGAGTTTTTGTTTGAATATAACTTTTAAATAACAAAAATAAATTTTTAAAAATATAAGACAAAACAGGATTTCACATTTGGACATGCACAGAATGAAAAGTAATGTAAATTAGGAAATAATCCAAATAGGGGCAACCCAAATGTAACACTTTTCCTCTCCATACCAAATGAGGAGTGGTTGAGCTTTAATCCAGTTTCTGTTTCTAGGCTGTTAAATAAGATCTGATAAGGTACCCGTAATATACTCAAAGAACATTTAGGAGTGGAAATAAGTTTCAATTCACGTGCCATCTTCAAATGATTGAGAGCTGACTATCTGTAGTGCTGTGTTAATATTTGTGCTTTTGACATAACAGTCCAGAAATTTGGGATGTGTATATTAATGATAATTCCATTGTTACATGTTTGGTTTTATTCCAGATCAAAACCCTTAGCGTCCTCCTTTTCTCTTTCTCTCACACTATACATCCAAAGTGCCTAAAAATCCTTTCGGTTCTACCCACTAAATAGATCTAGAATTTTTTTTTTAAACGTATTTATTGGAGTATAATTGCTTTACAATGGTGTGTTAGTTTCTGCTTTATAATAAGGTGAATCAGTTATACATATACATATGTCCCCATATCTCTTCCCTCTTGCGTCTCCCTCCCTCCCACCCTCCCTATCCCACCCCTCTAGGTGGTCACAAAGCACCGAGCTGATCTCCCTGTGCTATGCAGCTGCTTCCCACTAGCTATCTATTTTACGTTTGGTAGTGTATATATGTCCATGCCACTCTCTCACTTTGTCCCAGCTTATAATGACTTCTTGCCACTGACATAGCCATGAGCTTGATTCAAGCAACCATCATCACTTCCTTCATTTATAATAGCCTCCTAATTGGTCTTCCTGCTTCTGACCTTGACCTCCCGCTATCTATTCTCAACACAAAATCAAAGTAATATTGTTAAAACATAACTAAGATCATTTTACTTCTCTGCTCAGAATTGTCCAATGGATTTCCATCTCACTCATGTCACCCAGAGTAAAAGCCAAATTCCTTACTAAGATTATAAATCCCTACATGATCTGGCTCCATTAGCTCTCTGATTTTGTTTTTTACTACTCTCTTATTCACATTCAGTCATATTGGGATCCTTGCTGTGCCACAAATACCCCAGGCATCCTCTCACTTCATAGCCATTGCACTTGCTGTTCTCTGTGCTGGAATGTTCTTCCCCCAAATATATAGGTACGTGACTAGTGCCCACATTTTCTCCAGATCTTTACTCCAAAGTCATTTTCTTAATGAGGACCACTGTGGTTACTCTATCTAAAATTTGAAACCACTCTGACAATTTAATTTCCCTTATCATAAACTAGGTTTAATTTTTCCTGCTTAGCACTTACCACTATCTAAAATACTTTTTTATTTTGGCTTATTTATCTTGTGAATTATCTTCCTTCCCCCACTAAAAGTTCCACAAAGGCATAGTTTTTTTCAAGACTGTATTCCTGTTACCTAGACTTTTGACACATGACACTCAAATATTTGCTAAATGAATTAGGGAAAGGACAGCAGTAGGAATGCTCATGTATGATATGAGGAGAGGCTCTTGACCTGAGAGAGGAGAAGTGATATCAGTGTGGGGTTCAGTTAAGTCTTCCACTTCTTATCAGGAAATATAAAATACAGTGAGACTTTGTATTTAGGAATCCAGGTAGAAATCAAAAGAAACTGAAGCAATCTGGCCCTCAATATCTCTTTACTGGTAATAAAATATCTTACTCAAGTTCTGTAGGTAAAAGGTAAAAGAAAAAATTGTATTGCAGCAGAGATCCTTCTAGCACAATGGCAACACCATTCATTGATCATGCTAGTCTTTTCCACTGAACTCAGATAAGGTTTTATTTTTATTTATTTATTTTTTATTTTTTTAAACATATTTATTGGAGTATAATTGCTTTACAATGTTGTGTTAGTTTCTGCTGTATAACAAAGTGAATCAGCTATATGTATACATATATCCCCATATCCCCTCCATCTTGTGTCTCCCTCTCACCCTCCCTATCCCACCCCTCTAGGTGGTCATAAAGCACCGAGCTGATCTCTCTGTGCTATGTGGCTGCTTCCCACTAGCTATCTGTTTTACATTTGGTAGTGTATATATGTCAGTGCTACTCTCTCACTTTGTCCCAGCTTACTCTTCCCCCTCTCCGTGTCCTCAAGTCCATTCTCTACGTCTGTGTCTTTATTCCTGTCCTGCCTTTAGGTTCTTCAAAACCTTTTTTTTTTTTTTAGATTCCATATATATGTGTTAGCATATGGTATTTGTTTTTCTCTTTCTGACTTACTTCACTCTGTATGACAGACTCTAGGTCCATCCACCTCATTACAAGTAACTCAATTTCATTTCTTTTTATGGCTGAGTAATATTCCATTGTATATATGTGCCACATCAGGGTGGGTGTATTATTGTTTAACTACCCTTCTTTAGGACATTCCTTTTTCTGCTAGATAAAAAAAATCTTCAGCAGCATCAATGTTCTTCATTTCATGGTATCAGCACTGGCTTCCACTGTCTTAAAAGTTTCCTTGTATCAGCCTCCCTAGCTTAGAATCCTGGCATACTATTTTTGTCTTTCTCCTCCATTAGATAACTTGAACCCATGCAATTTACCTTGCTGCTCATCAGGTGGCCCCAATAATTCTATCCATAGCCTCACAAAACACATACCAATAATTTATACAGAACTCCCTAGCAAGGGACCCACTGCATTCTCCATCCCTTCCAATAATTCAGGGAAGAGGCCAGCCTACTTCAAAGACCTTGGGCACATAGAGTTTAGGGACAAAACCAGGGAACACTGACTCAAAAGATAGCCACTGCCTATTTCCAATAGTGTGCTAGAAACCAGTTCTGTGGTGGAAAAAGAGCCCTGAACTGTATCATTTTCCTATTTCTGATGTGTAAATATAGCCACTATGGCCAATTTCAAGATACCAGTGTGACATCACTGAAAATTGAGAAGTACTAACAATTGGCTCTCTCTACGAGCAGAATCCGTATTTCATTGTTACATTGGAACAGCCTTATAAATTATGACATATTTTTCAACTTTTTTATGCTTTTTATTTCAGTAAAACCCTAGATCAGTGTTTCTCTAACCATGATTTTAATCCTTGGACCACCAGCATCTAACTGGTAAGTTTGTTAAAATGTAGAAGTCTGAGTACCATCCCAGACTTAAAGTGTACCTTAGAATCCATACTTTTAACATCTTCCAGGTGATTCTGATGTACATTAAAGTTTGCCATTCACTGTCACAAATGCCCAGTTCCATTTAATTACTATGAAAATGTATACAACTGTGAACTGAAGCAGCAAAAGCCTAAGGTTCAATCCTCCCAAATAGTAGATGTATCAGTTACTACTATGTCTCCAAAATGTCTATCTGCATCAAAATTTAATGAAAACATGCAACTATCTACATTATCTCTGAGTTAGACTTGAGTTAGAATCAATCTCCCTATATTAGTTTTCTAAGACTGGATATCTGAAAGAACAGAAATTAATTTTCTGACAGTCCAAGATTGAAATGTCATCAGTGTGGTTTAATCCTGAGGCCTCTCTTCTTGATTTGTAGATGGCTGTCTTTTCCCTTTGCCTTCACATGGGGTCTTCCCTTTGTGCATGTCTATGTTCTAATCTCCTCTTCTCATAAGGAGACCAATTATATTGGATTAGAGGCCACCCTAATAACCTTATTTAATCTTAATTACCCCTTTAAAGGTGCTATCTCTAAATACAGTCACATTCTAAAGTACTGGGGGTTAGAGCTTCAACATATGAATTGGTGGGGGGGACACAATTCACCCCATAAAATTCCTAAATAAGCTAAAAGTAAGAAATATATACAGGAATTTATACTGAGCCATTAAATGTGACACATAGATTCAAGCCTGGGAATATTTAAGCATCTTCGCTTTAATATATCTGGCATCAACAAGTGTTAGCCTCCCTGTCACAATGAGCCATCAGCTTGCAGAATGTCTCTGGCATGAATCCAAACACACAGACCTTTAGATTTCATGGAACAATTCATTCACTTATAAAGATGAGGACTAATTCGTAAACATCTTGTGGAAAGCTGAAGGCAAAATGATATTTATTTTTTAGTTGATCAAAATTTTGCTTCATGATTTTGGGAACTTGGGGGAAAATCTCTCTTTGAAGCAGAATCAGAAACCTGTTCTTTTTCTTGTAATACTAACTATAATAGGTACAAGTTATACCCTCAACTTATAAGAAATTTTCCCAGAAAGAGATGATACTGAAAGTTTTTCATAATTTTTTTCACATACCTTTAAGATGTGTTGTTCAATTCTAGATGCTTATTCTATTTAAACTGCATCTCTTGCTTGGCTTCATAGCAAACCTAGGGGCAGGACAGGAATAAAGATGCAGATGTAGAGAATGGACTTGAGGACACTTGGAGGGGAAAGGGTAAGCTGGGATGAAGTGAGAGAGTAGCATTGACATATATACACTACCAAATATATAAATTTTTGATTTATAATAATCACTTGAAAATATGATTCCACATAATCTTCAAGAGTGCTTTACCATTCATTTATATCCTCATTCAACATTAAACAAATATTTTGGGGGCAGCTATCTTACATTTTTGTGCTAAGATCTGGAGGGTACAGATGTGAATAAGTCATGCTCTTGTCCTCATGAAGCTCACAGTTTAATGAGAGACCCAAATAATGAAACATGTGCTATGATAAACATAAGATCACAATGTTATAGGGGCAGGGAAGAGAAATTGATTAGCTTTGCCTGAGGGAAGTGGGGAAAGTTTCACAGAGGGTATTATGTTTTATCTACAACTTAAAAATGTAGAAGAGGGGAGAAAATTCACTCCAATGAGGGCAAATAGTGTGTAAAACACTATGTTACTAGGGAAGTTGCAAATGATTTTATAAGCTAATGGTGAATGATGGAGCCCAAAAATGTAGACTAGATTCACATCATTCAGAACTTTGTACGCTGTACTGAGGTGTTTAAATTTTATTCTAGAATCAAAGAAGGGTTTTATCTGTGATGTGACATGATTAGATTTGTGTTCTAGATCCCAAAACTGAGCCCCTGATCTTCCCCAACTCCAAATTTGTTTCTTACAGTCTTTCCCTATCTCAGTTAACTCCATCCTTCCAGATATACAAGGCTAGAATCCTTGAAGTTATGTTTGTATCACTTTTTCTCTCATGCCCCACATCCTGTCAGGAAACCATCTAAAAGTTCTATCTTAAAATTATATCCACAATCTGAACACTTCTTACTCTCTTTCACTGCTACCAAGTTCACCATCATGTATTTCCTGGATTATTAAAATAGCCTATTAACTTGTGTCCCTGCTTCCACTTTCCCCCAGCCTTTCACGACCAGATTTTTTCTCAACATAGAAGCCAGAGCAACTGGGTTAAAATATTCAGATCATGTTACTCTTTTGCTCAAATCTGACCACTGACTTCTACAGGGGAGCAAAATTCACCACCCCAAAATGTGTCTCTTTGGCATGATGATTAATTTAGGCTGATAATTTTTAAGGCCCAAACAACTCAGGAAGAATCTTTGACCTTCCCCCACTAACTGCCTAAGTGAATGTAGATAGAGGACCTGTTCCAGGAAGGGTTACCACCATAGATAACTATACTATGAACTAGGTATGGTAAATGGGGATGAACCTAGCAAAGTCTGTTTGTTAAAATTCCTCTCTCTGTCCCATTGTCTCTGCATGGCCCAGCAAACATTTGTTTACCAAACATTTGCTTTTCCATCTCCATGTGAATTGCCTTCCTCCCCTTTGAAGTCCTAAACCCCATCCCCCAACATCCTCTTTTGTTTTTAGATGAAGATGGTATTTAGGGTGAGGGTTTTAGCCATGTTGATGAATTATCAGTTTTCCTGGGTCTCTCCCATGTATCCATGTTATTAACCTTTTGTGTGATTTTCTCCTGTTAACCTGTCTTATGTCAGCTTAATTCCTAGACCAGCCAGAAGAACTTAGAAGGGTAGAGGAAAACTTCTTCCTCCCTGACACTTCCCATCTTACTTAGAGTAAAAGTCAAAGTCCTTTCAATGAACTGCAAAGTCCTAAACAATCTGGGTCTCTTTTACTTTTCTAACCTAATTGGTAACTATCCCTCCTCCCCCATTTTCTCTTCCCCATATACATTGGCCTCCTGGCTGTTCCTAGAACATGCCACACACATTCCCACCTCAGGGCCTTTGCAGCTGCTCTTTCCTCTCCCTGGAATGCTCTTCCCATTGATATCTACATGAGTTTTTCTCTCACCCCCTTCATTCAAAAATCACTTAAGTAATATAAGCCCTAAACAACTATTTGAAATTTCACTCCATCCTTCAATACTATTGTTCTTTCTTCCGTCTTGAATATTTTCCCCATGGCACTTATCACCTTATGGTATACGATACCATTTACTTATTTAGATCATTTATTATTTGTTTATTCCCACTAGAGTGTGATCTCCATGAGGTCAAAGGTTTTCTTTGTTTGCTTTTATCTTTGCATATAACATAATTCCTAGAATGGTGCCTGACATAGGAAGAGCTTAATAAATATTTGTGGAAAGTTGAATGAAACTCTAGAGAATAGTGTGAATTGAGTAGAAAGAATCAGTGAGAAAAATTTTTGCAGTAGTCCACGATGTTTGCATTAATAACTATTTATTGAGCTAAACATCTACCATGTATTACACATTTTTTCTAGTTTCTTTGAAGAGTAGGAATATATGAGAAATCTCTGTATTATGTGAAATATTAAATTAGTTTCTGCCAAACTGCATGCCTATTACTTGCTCTTTCTTCCTGCCAGGATGTCTTACTTCCTGACACTGCAGTCACCATTTTCAAATCTTCTAATCACATTCAATTTAACTTCCAGTTTTATCACTTTTGTTTCTTTGCTGTATACTCACCTCTGTTGGTCAATTCCCTTTTTGGATTATCCATTTTTATAAAATGTTACATGGGTTTATCATTGGGAGACAGGAGGTAGCACAACTACACATTTTGCTGTCTGTGCATGAAATGAATAACAGATACATAGTGACCAGTCAACAAAAAACGTTGAAAGATATGGCATGATTAATAACTGATCATAATGTGCATCTTATTTACATAGTGATCTGTGGGATGAAGAGCTTGCAGCAAAGTTTGCACTTTATGCAATTACTCATAGTTAATATAACACAGTAACAAATCTAAATTGTCATTTAGAGCTGGTGTTATTTAAACTGTGAGTAACCAAAATGTAAGCATATCAGATCCTTGCAAAGCAAGGGCTCTCCGTGTGTATATGTATTTGCATACGCACGTGTGTGTGTGACTGTATGTCTGTATGTGTATTCCATAAAAGCACTATAGGGGCTTCCCTGGTGGTGCCATGGTTGAGAATCTGCCTGCCAATGCAGGGGACACGGGTTCGAGGCCTGGTCTGGGAAGATCCCACATGCCGCGGAGCAACTAGGCCCGTGCACCACAACTACTGAGCCTGCGCGTCTGGAGCCTGTGCTCCGCAACAAGAGAGGCCGCGATAGTGAGAGGCCCGCGCACCACGATGAAGAGTGGCCCCCGCTTGCCGCAACTAGAGAAAGCCCTCGCACAGAAACGAAGACCCAACACAGCCAAAAATAAATAAAAATAAATTAAAAAAAAAACAAAAAAAGATTCTAGATTGTACCAAGGATGTTGTTGTAAAAAAAAGCACTATAGACATACATACATACATATGGAATATTATGCAATTTTAGTTGTTTTAAATGTTATAAAAAGATTGTTGTGCTGTATTAAATTTTGTGAGATTTTCTTTTTACCTACATCATATATTATAATTGTATAAAGTACATAAATCCATTTCCAAGTTCTCTACCCTATTCTACTTTCTTTACCTATACCAAATACCACACATTCTTAATTACAGTAGTTTCATATTAAGTTCTGATGTCTGGTAAAGCAAGTGCCCCTTCCTTGTCTTCTTAACCCATTATTCTTACTTAGAAATTTTAGGATCATTTTATCAAATTCTAAGGAACAAAGACTGCTGGTATTTTTATTCAAATGCACTGAATATGTAGTTCAATTTTAGGGGAATATGACATGTTTACTATACTAATACATTTTCTATGTAAGCATAGTATATCTTTCTACTCATAAATCCTAACATTTGGGTTATTAAAACTATTCTTAAGACGATTTAATAATGTTTCCTTTAGAAATCATACACACCCTTTTGTTGGATTTTTTCCCAGATACTCTATATTCTGTTACATTATTATAAAAGGTATTTTATTATTAATTACATTTTCTACTTGTTTATTTTAAAATCAATTTTAGGAACATATATATTTCCAATAAAAGTTGTCATATTCTTTCAAATATATTGGCGAATAGTTGTTCATAATAGATCTTTGATTCTTTTAATAGAGTTATTTGTAGTAAAATGTTGTTTTGTTGTTAATATCACCTAACTATAGTATCTCAATTATTTGGAGCAACATTGCCACCATTTTGTCTATTTAAGTATTATTTTGGTTTGTTTGAAGTATATTATAGATTACTAAATTAAATATCACATGAAAATTAGCTGAAAAAACTATAGTATTATGTCTGTGCTCCGCTTAGTTTTTTTTTTTTTCTTTAACAGCAAAAGTCTCTCTTCTGGAAGTGACTTTTGCTTTTTATTGGGTGACATTTATTTATTTATTTACTTACTTATTTATTTATGGCTGTGTTGGGTCTTCGTTGCTGCACATGGGCTTTCTCTAGCTGCGGCAAGCAGGGGCTACTCTTCATTGCGGTGTGCAGGCTTCTCATTGTGGTGGCTTCTCTTGTTGCGGAGCATGGGCTCTAGATTCATGAGCTTTAGTAGTTGTGGCACACGGGCTCAGCAGTTGTGGCGCACAGGCTTAGTTGTTTTGCAGCATGTGGGCTCTTCCCGGACCAGGGCTCAAACCCGTGTCCCCTGCAATGGCAGGTGGATTCTTAACCACTGCACCACCAGGGAAGTCCATTTGCTTAGTTTTTAAATGTCTTCCTAAATGTGATATCTTCCTACTAACATTAGCTAATATACATTTAGGACATCTACATTATTACATTTAGGACAAGGTTATCATTAACAGTAGTAGATATACATTCATTTTTTTAAAATCTTGCTGACAATTTCAAATATTTTGGATGACTTATAAGAGCTGATTAGGTCTTTATTATTTTTTATCACATAACTGGCTGATGGAGAGGTTCTGTTAGCCATAGGAAAATTGTCATTTTCTGTGTTTCAGTTATGTTTGCATTATTAGTATTATCTTTAGCTTGCAGATTTGTGGGGTTTTTTTTTCATAATTCATTAACTGCATTGCACTGAAGACAAATAAGAGAGTATCAGTGTCAACTCTCTGTGCTGTAAAGAAGGATGAAGTGTGTTCCAGGCCAAGGGTATATCTGCAAAGTCCCTAGGTTGGAAAAACACAAAATGTGTTCTATGAAATAAGCAGAAGTCAGTGTGTAGAGAGTTAGGAGAAACTGCTATCAGGAAAGGTGTTAGGAGCAAGTCTTTTCTCCTAATAAGAATATATTTATCCTCAGGGATCTCATATTAGTGTTTGGCAGAAGCCCGGAAAGAGAGGATATTTTGATCTACAGCCTTACTAATCATCCCCTTAATAATGCTATGTATATCCCATTCCTTTGCAAAATTTGGGAAACAAGTACATAAATCCTATCTAGCAACTTCTGTAACACAGAATACAAAATTTCTCCTGGTTCCTTTATTCCTTGAGATGAAAATTAAGATATTAAATGGATGGAATAATGCCTAGTCTGTAGAACAAAACAGGCGGAAATAATTAGCCAAGGTAAGTTTTCCTGCAACGATCACTACATCATAAGGGACCTAAAATAATCCACCAGAAATTTAAGTCTCCTCCTTTCAAAACTTTCCTCCACAATGACATCTGCAAAGAAGGATTCTGGCATGAGCAATTTCTGGCAGTAGTTAATGTAGATTGAAGTAGCAGAAATAGAAACCATGAAAATTGAATGGAATATAGGTATAATCATCCAGGAAGATGATAATGAAGCTTGCATTAGGCTCGAGGCAATAAGAAAATAGCAAAGAATCAGATTCCTGACAGAATAGTAAACTACCATCAATTGCTGGCTTTATACCATGAACCAAACATAGAAATTCCAAAACCAATCAACAAACAAAACCCCAAAATGCCAGGGGTGGCTTAATAAATCTGTTAAATTAATACCACCTGTGAGAATTCTGTAGCATGATAGAAGTTAACTGTGTCCTAAGTTGGGAACGGGTGGTGGAGAGAGGAGAAGTAGCTTATAATAGTTGAGGCTGGAACCATGGGTAGAAGATAGAAGTTTTGTTTAGTTTTGCTTTTTAATGTCTGTCCTTTTTTTCTCTCCCACATATCCTTTGGAAGACAATTAGCTTCCCTGTCATCATTGCAAGAAAGAAAAATAGTCGGTAAGGAGGCAGTATTTCCAATATGGTGGATTAAAAGCTTGATAAATTCTCCCCACAAAAAGCATCAATTAAACTGGATAAAATCATGGGAAACAACCACTGCTGAGCTCTGTAAGTCAACAAAAGCATAAAACAAATTGAGAAGTGTTTATGCAAGAAAAAATACCAAAGCTTGGATAAGAACTGTGGGTGGAAATATGTATCATTCTTGCCCAGGCCTTCTCCTATATTCCTCCCATAGCTCAGTTGGCTCAGGAGTTCTACCAAAGCTCTCTATGAGAGCAAAGTTGCTAGGTTTCATGACTTACTGTGACCTCATCAGAAACAATGGATGCCAGAACACAGTGAAATGACATATTCAAAAGGGCTAAAGGAATAAAATTGTCAACCAGATATCTACACAGCAATATATAAAAAGGGTAATACATCCTGAACAAATGGGAGTTTATTGCAAGAATGTTGGGTTGGTTTAACACTCAAATGTAAATCAAAGTAATTCAACACATTAATAAACAAAAAACCCTGTATAATCATTCTCAATAGATGCAGAAAAAAACACTGGACAGAATATAATAGCCATTCCAGACAAAAACTTACAGCAAACTAGGAATAGAAGGGAACTTTCTCAACCTGATAAGGGCTCTTTATGAAAAACTTTCATCTAACCTCATAGTTAATGGTGAAAGATAGAATGTTTTCCCCCTAAGATCAGGAATAATACAAGGATACATGCTCTCACCACTTCTATTTAACATTGTAATGGAGGTTCTAGACAGTGCAATCAAGCATGAAAAAGAAATAAATGTCATCCAGCTTGCAAAAGAAAATAAAACTGTCTTTATTTGTAGATGACATGGTCACTTATGTAGAAAATCTAATAGAATTTACAGAAAAGCTATTGGAACTAATAAGTGAGCTTAGCAAGGCTGAAGGATAAAAGGTCATATACAAAAATTATTTGTTTTTCTATACACTAGCAAAGAACAAGTGGCTATTGAAATTTAAAATATACCATTTACAGTTGCATCAAAAAATAAATATTTGGTGATGACTCAGACAAAAGATGTGAAATACATGTACAAAGAAAAGTGAAAAACATTGTTGAGATAAATTAAAGAATGCCTAAATAAATGGAGATATACACCTTGTTTACAGTTTGGAAGACTCAATATTGTTAAGATGTTAATTCTCTCCAAATCTATCTATAGGTTCATCACAATCCCACACAAAATATAAACAGGCTTTTATCGTAAAAAATGGCAAGCTGATTCTAAAATGTATACAGAAATGCAAGGAACTAGAATTGTGAAAAAAGAGTTGTGAAAAAGAAAAAGTTTGAGGAATAACACAACCTCATTTAAAGACATTATAAAGCTACAGTGACAAATGTAGTGTGATATTTAAATATCGACAAAGGGATCAGTGGGACAGAGTAGAAAGACAGAAGGAGACTCACACACATATATTGAATTAATTTTTGACAAAGATACAAAGACAATTCAGTGGAAAAAGAGTCATTTCAACAAATGCTGCTGGAACAACTGGATAACTATATGCAAAAATAAACTTCTATCCATAACCCACACCATATATAAAAATTAACTAAAAATGAATCCCAGATCTAAATGTAAAAATTTATAATGTTTTTAGAAAAATTATAGAAAAAAATGTGTGGTCTTTAGGTAGGTAAAGATTTCTTAGACATGATATCTAAAGCACAAGTTATAAAAAACAAATTGATAAATTGGAATTCATTAAAATTTTAAAGTCTTGTTCCAGAAAATATACCTATACACCCAGACTGAGAGAAAATATTTGCATATCATAGTTAATATGCAGAATATATAAATACCTCTCAAAACTTATTAAGAAAACCACAACTCAATAAATAAAGGGACAAAAGATTAGAACAGATTCTTCTCAAAAGAAGATATCTGGATTACAAAATAAGCACATGATAGTCCTAATGACTATCACTAGTCATTAAGAAATGCAAACTAAAACTACAGTGTGATACCTGTAAACACCTATTAAAATAGCTAAAATTGAAAAGACTGACCATACCAACTGTTAGACAGGATGCAGAACAAACAGAGCTCTCATATACGGTTCATGGGAAAGTAAATGGCAGCCACCTTGGAAAACATTTAGGGGGTTTCTTAAAAAGTTAAACATATACCTACCATATTATCTAAGCATTCCACTCCAAGGCATTTACATAAGACATATATTCCAAATGAAGCACGTGTCCATATGAAAACCTGTGTGCAAATGCTCATAGCAGCTTTATTTATAATAATCATATGTTCTTGAATGGATAAAAATGAACAAACAGGTATATGGATAAACATATAATGGAACATATAAAAGATATCATATAAAGGAATAATATTTCACAATAAAAAG
Organism: Eschrichtius robustus; assembly: GCF_028021215.1. Lineage (NCBI taxonomy): Eukaryota > Metazoa > Chordata > Mammalia > Artiodactyla > Eschrichtiidae > Eschrichtius > Eschrichtius robustus. The sequence goes on from NC_090845.1 coordinate 107,767,855, forward strand.
GAATGAACTAGTGATACATGCAAGAGTATGGATAAATCACCAAAAAATTACACTAAGGAGGCCAGACCAAAAATGGTATAAAATATATGATTTCATTTATATAAAATTCTGCAAAATGCAAACTAATCTATAGTGACAGAAAGCATATGAGTGTTTGTCTGAGAAGGTGAGAAATGGGGAAGTGTAGGAGATAGGAATTGCAAAGGAATCCAAAGAAACTTTCAGGGTTCATGGATAAGTTGACTATCATGATTGTGGTGAAATAAAAAGGGACGTTTATTTAGATAATAGATGATAGATAGATAGTTAGATAGACACAATTTAAACATGTGCAGTTGACCTTATGCCTATTATAATTCAATAAAGTTGTAAAAAAAAGTCACAGGAAAATAACAAACTGTATACAAAGGTGACATTCCAGATGTATTCAAGTTCTAATTGTGAAAAGAAAAAGTATAAAAGGGAGCAGAAACATTTTAGAAATGTATATTTTTGTCTTTAAATTAGGATTGACTTCTTCAAGATACAAAATGCAGATATCATAAAGCAAAATAGTAATCTATTTGACCACATAAAATTTAAAGATTTCTTTTAGTGAAGAACCCCTTGGAGGAAGTTAATAGATGAAAAATTGGGGAAATTCAGTAACAGAAGGATAGCTGGCAAACCCCCAAACACCTGGAGATTAAACAACACACTTAGAAATAGCATGTGAGTCAAAGAAGGAATCTCAAGACAAATTTTAAAATATTTTGAACTAAATGAAATTAGAAAACACAACATATCAAAGTTTGTTAGGTGCAGCAAAAGCAGTGCTTAGTGGGAAATTTTTAGCATTAAGTGCATGTATTAGAAAAGAAGAAAGATTGAAAATCACTCATCTAATCTTCTACTTTAGGATAACTAAAAAAAGAAGAGCAAATTAAATCCAACTCCTAGCTAATGCAATAAAAAAGAAAGGAAATAGAGATATCCTAATTGTAAAGGAAGAAATAAAACTGTCTTTGTTTACAGATGACATGATAGTCTATGTGGGATATCTAAGAGAACAGACAAAAAAACCTACTAGAACTAACAAGCAACCTTATGCAGGTTACATGACACAAGGTTAATATACAACAGTCAATTGCTTTCCTTTATACCAGCAGTGAACAAGTGGAATTTGAAATTTAAAAAATAATACCATTTATGTTAGCATCCAAAAAAATTAAATACTTAAGTATAAGTCTAAAAAATATATACGACCTATATTAGGAAAACTATAAAACTCTAATGAAAGAATCAAAGAACTATAAAAACAGAAATATTCTATGTTCATGGATAAGAAGACTCAATAATTATCAAGATATCAGTTCTTTTCACCTTGGTATACAGATTCAATGCAACCCCAATGAAAATAACAGCTAATTATTTTTTTGGATATTGACAAACTGATTCTAAAGTTTACATTGAATGGCAAAAGACCCAGAATAGCCAACACAATATTGAAGGAGAAAAACAAAGTTGGAAGAATGACACTACCTGACTTCAAGACTTACTATAAAGCTACAGTAATCAAGACATGGCAGACTCATAGATATAGAAAACAAACTTGAGGTTACCAAAGAGGAGAGGGAAGGGGACAAATCAGGGGTATAGGATTAACAGATGCAAACTACTATACATAAAATATATACACAACAAGGATTTACTGTAAAGCACAGGGAATTATACCCAATATCTTGTAATAAACTATAACGGAGTATACTCTCCAAAAATACTGGAACACTATGCTGTACAGCTGAAACTAACACAATATTGTAAATCAACTATATTTCAGTTTAAAAAAAAGACAGTGTGGTATTGGTGAAAGAATAGACATATAGATCAATGCACAGAATAGAGCCCAGAAATAGACCCATATAAATATAGTCAATTGATCTCGAGAAAGGAGCAAAGGCATTACACTGGAGAAAAGATAGTCTTTTCAATAAATGATGCTGAAATAACTGGACAGCCACACGCAAAAAAGGAATCTAGACATAGACTTTACATCTTTCACAAATATTAACTCAAAATGGATAACAGACCTAAATGTAAAGTGCAAAACTATAAAACTTCTAGAATATAACATAGGAGAAACTCTAGATGACCTTAGATTTGATGATGACTTTTACATACAACACCAAGTTATACTCTATGAACAACTGATAAGCTGGACTATTGAAATTTAAAATTTCTGCTCTATAAAAGACACTGTCAAGAGAATGAAAAGTTAGTTCACAGACTGGGAGGAAATATTTGCAAAGATACATTGACAAAGGACTCATCCAAAATACAGAAAGAACTCTTAAAACTCGATGATAAGAAAACAACCTGATTAATAAATGGGCCAAAGACCTTAGTAGACACCTCGTTAAAGAAGATATACAGATGGCAAATAAGCATATGAAAAGATGCTCCACATCATTTGTCATCAAGAAAATGCAAATTAAAACAACAATGAGCCACCACACCTATTAGAATGACTAAAATCCAGAACACCGACAACATCAACATTTTTTGAGGATGTGGAGCAACAGGAACTCTCATTCATTGCTGGTGGGAATATGAAATGGCACAGCCACTTTGGAAGAGTTTGGTGGTTTCTTACAAAACTAACATACTCTTACCACACCATCTGTCAATCATGCTCCTTGGTATCTACCCAAAGGAGCTGAAAACTTATGTCCACCCAAAACTCTGCACGTGAATATCTATAGCAGTTTTATTCATAATTGCCAAAACTTGGAATATTGTTAAATGCTATAAAGAAATGATCTATCAAGCCATGAAAAATGTAGAGGAAGCTTAAATACACATTACTAAGTGAAAGAAGCCAATCTTAAAAGGCTACATACTGTATGATTCATTCTGGAAAAGAAAGGCAAAAACTATGGAGACAATAGAAAGATCTATGGTTGCCAAAGGTTATCTGGGAGTAAGTGATGAATAGGTGGAGCACAAAGGATTCTTAGGGCAGTGAAACTACTCTGTATGATACTATATGGTGGATACATGTCATTATACATTTGTCTGAACCCATATAATGCACAATACCAAGAGTGAACCCTAACATAAACTATTGACTTTGGGTGACGATTTGTCAATGTACGTTCATCAGTAATAACAAAGGTACCACTCTGGCGGGGGATGCTGATAATAGGGGAGGTTATGCATTTGTGGTGGCAGGGGGTATATGGGAAATCCCTGTACCTTTTGCCCAGTACTGCTGTGAACCAAAACAGATCTAAAAATAAGTTCTATTAAAAAATTTGGAAGATAAATTTTCGATGTTAAAAGCTCACAAGGTATTATTGTATGTCTGAGATATACAATAAACTCTTGCAAATCAACAGTAAATATTTGGATTATACAACAAATAACTTGGGAAAGGCTATAAGTAGGCAAATCATAAAAGGGGAATTAAAATGGTTAACAGACATGTAAAAGTTGATTTCAACTCTACTTGTCACTAGACAGTTACAAATTAAAACAGCAATGTACACTGTTTTTAAAGTACACCAATAATAATGGATAAATATCAGAAAGTCTGAGCAAACCAAATATTAGCAAAAATGAAAAACATATGAAACCTCATACCCACCCAACTTGTGGGATATAGACTGATACCAATATTCTGTTGAGTAAATTGAATTAGTAAACATAAGCATACACAAAGTTTATTACTCAATCCCGCTCCCAGATTAATATCCAAGAGTAATATATGCACAGACCCATAAAAGGTCTCATGTAAAGATACACATCACCGCACTCCTTGTGGAAGTAAGTGGCAACTTAGGTTTCCATTATTTGGGGAAATAAGTAAAATTTAGTGGGTACGTACTACAGAATAGTACTATGCATCAATCAGAAGTGATGAACTAAAGGTCAAATAGCAACATAATTGATCTTTGCCAAAGATGACACTCAAGATTTGAGCCTGAGTGGCAGAACAGATGATTGATTTATGGAAAGAAAAATAATTGGAGTCTATTATAATGCTTGCATTGGATATCAGGAGTTCACTAATTTTCTGTATTATAGGTGAAGAAAACACCTTTATCATTATATTCATCACAATGATGTGAATTTACTAAATGGAATTTCTTCAAAGGTAAGAAACTACTATTTTTCTTTGCTTCTCAAGTGCCTAGCATGGTGTCTGGCAATATGAAGCACTCAAGAAGTGTTCATTGAACTGAATATAAGTTTCAAAGTTATTTGTTGTGCTTATTTTATCTGTTGGTATAACATTAAAATAATGGATCCATATTTGTGCACAGAACAATGGCAATAGTTTGTCCATATTCACACAACACTAGTACATCTGGTTGTAAAGATGAGAAATGCAAAGAAACTGCCACCTAGTGTGGTGTTTTTATTTTTGTTTTTGTTTTGTTTTGTTTTGATTTTGGCTCTATGTGATTCAGCTAAACTAAATGATGGCTGTGAACAGAGCCCAGATTTTCTGACTATTGGTGCCTGCTGAGAATGTGTCAGATCAGTATGTACTCAAATAGCAGTTCCAACACTACAGAGTTGAAGAACTCCTTTTTTAAACATCTAACTATTTACCTTCTTGAAATATGAGCATAATTGATAGTAAATGAGAAAAGTGACCAAAGATGGTGATAAACTCTTCCTGAGCTAGTGGAGGACTTTTATACTTTGCAACTGAGGGGCTGCATGCTGTCCAGCTTTTAGGTGCTCTGAACCAAAAGTGAACCACCATAAAGGATATGAGTTTTCTATTCCACTTGCATAACTGCTGGATTATCTATGACCTTCAAGTATGTGGGAAACACAATTGCTATGGATTGTTAATGACCACAGACCTCTGATTACACAGAGCAAAAGAATTTAAATTTTTGTCATCTTATGCTAATAGTAAAGTGATATACATTTGTTTAAAGTTTTAATGCTTTGTGACAGGAATTCACACCTATAAGCTTCTTTATCTTTACAACAACCCAATTACAAAGAAAATAGTCATTTTATGCCCACTAGCCAAATGGGTAAACTAAGTGACAAGGAAATTAAATAGCTTTCTTCAAGTCACACAACTAATTAGGGACAGTGCTTTGGCTGGAAACTGGATTTCCTGGTATAATTCTCTACCTATAAAACATCATCTAACCATGCTTTCTCTCTGAATATTGAGTATAAAGAAAGAGTAAAAATAGAATTGCTCCTATATGTTTGCATCAGCTTCTGGTTTTCACAGGCCTGCAAACTGCTTCAATATGGATAAATTTTCAAACTCATTCTGAGTTTTTCCTAAATCTGTTGCATGCTTATGGAACTCAATCTGTTCTTTTTTTAAAAAAAACAATTTATTATGGTATGATTGACATACACAAACTTGTACATATTTGATGTATACAACTTGATGAGTTTGGAGATAAATATACATTCATGAAACCGTCACCACAGTCTATACCATAAGGATATATACCACCTTCAAAAGTTTCCTCCCACCCTGTTCATTTATTATTATTTTTTGTGATAAGAACACATAATGTAAGATCTATTTTCTTAGCAAATGTTTAAGTATACAATATAGTATTTTTAACTATAGGAACTATGCTGTATAGCAGATCTCTCAGACTTGTTCATCGTACATAACAGAAGTTTTGTAACCTGTGACTAATAACTCTCTATATCTTCCTCCCCCCACAACCTGACAACCACCGTTCTACTCTCTGGTGCAATGAGTATGGCTATTTTAGATTCCTCATATAAGTGGTATCATATAGTATTTGTAATTCTGTGTCTGGCTTATTTCACTTAGCATAATGTCCTCCAGGTTCATCTGTGTTGCCACAAATGTCAGGATTTCCTTTCTTTATAAGACTGAATAATATTTATATCACTTTTCTTTATCCATTCATCCGTCAATGGACATTTAGGTTGCTTCAACGTCTTGACTGTTGTGAATAATGTTGATCCTAATTTCAATTCCTTTGGATATATACACAGAAATGATATTGCTGGATTATATGGTAGTTTATTTTTTGAGGAACTTCCATACTGTTTTCCATAGCATCTGCACCATTTTGCATTCCTGTCAACAGTGTACAAGTGTTCCCTTTTCCCTGCATCCTTACCAACACTTATCTTTTATTCTATTGATAAAATTTTGTTTAGCCATGTTAATTGATATGAGATGATATCTCATTGTGGCTTTGATTTGCAGTTCCCTGATGATTAGTGATGCTGCCTGTCTTTTCATACACCTGCTGGCCATTTGGATGTCTTCTTTGGAGAAATGTCTATTCAGTTCCTTTGCCTATATTTTATCGGGTTATTATTATTGTTATTATTGCTATTGATTTGTATGAATTCCTTATATATTTTGAATATTAACCGTTTTTCAGATATGTGGTTTGCAAATATGTTCTCCCATTCTGTAGGTTGCCTTTTTTTTTTTTTTTACTTTTTTTTTTTTTTTTTGTCTGTGCAGAAGCTCTTCAGTTCAAAGTAGTTCCACTTTACTTTTCCTTTTGTTGCTTATGTTTTTGGTGTCATATCCAAGAAATTATTGCCAAGACCAATGTCAAGACTCTTTTTCCCTGTTTTCTTCTAGTAGTTTTATAGTTTCAGGTCTTATGTTTAAATCTTTAATCTATGTTGAGTTATTTTCTGTGTATGGTGTAAGATAAGTGCCAATTCCATTCTTTTGCATGTGGATATACAGTTTTCCCAACACAATTTATTGAAAAGACTATCTTTTCCACATTGTGTATTCTTGGCCCTTTGTCAAAGATCAGTTTACTGTACATAGGTAGGTTTATATCTGGGCTCTCCATTCAATTAAATTGGTCCTTATGTCCGTTTTTAATGCCAGTACCATACTGGTTTGATTACTGTAGCTTTGTAATATATTTTAAGATCAGGAAGTGCGATGCCTTCAACTTTGTTTTCTTGCTCAAAATTGCTTTGACTATTTAAAGTCTTCTGTGGTTTCATATGAATTTTAGAATTTTTTTTCTACTTCTGTAAAAAGTGCCATTGGAATTGTGATAGGGATTGCACTGAATCTGTAGATCACTTTGGGTAGTATGGGCATTTTAATAATATTAATTCTTCTAATCCATGAACATGTGGTGTCTTTCCATTTATTTGTGTCTGCTTTAATTTCTTTCGTTTGTGTTTTATGGTTGTTGGTGTACAAGTCTTTCATTTCCTTGGTTAAGTTTTCTCCTAAGTATTTTATTCCTTTTTATGCTACTGTATATTTGATTGTTTTCTTAATTTTCTTTTCAGATAGTTCATTTCTGGTGTATAGAAATGCAACTGATTTTTATGTGTTGATTTTGTATATCCTGCAACATTACTGAATTAATTTATTAGTCGTGTGTGTGTACATGCATGAAGTCTTTAGGATATTCTACATATAAGATCATGTCATTGACAGAGATAACTTTACTTGTTCCTTTCCAATTTAGAGCATCAATCTGTTCTTCTGATCATCTTAATAATGTTGCTTTATTAGGTTATAGCTAAATATTTATCTGTTTCTGAAAAGCTAATTGAATCCTCATAGCAACCCTAGGAGGGAAGTTCTATTATCTCCACTTTACACTTGAAAAAGCTGAGGCATAGGAAAAATTAAATAAATTTCCCAATGCATACAGTGAGTAATAGAAAATTCAGATTCAAATACAATCAATTACCTCCAGAACCTGCTTAGTCACTACACTATCAGGTATGACAGTACATTATAAACTTATTTTAATTAAAACATTTTGCTATTGGTACAGGACTTGTCAAGTTTATCGATCAAGCAAAAAAGAGGTCAGTAATAGACGTTTGCTTGTCAAAATACGTGAAAGTTGAGTATGTAATAAAGGTGCCTTTAAAATCAACAGAATGGTACTGGGACAAATAACTATCCATATGGGAAAAATTATATTTATTCCTAGGACAAAGTATTCAAAAACTTAAATTCCAAATAGATTAAAGACTCAAATATTTAAAAATTCATAAAATGAATTAAAATGTATATGATATATTTATGTCCTTTAATTAGGGAAAGTATTTTTAAGTAAGATGCAAAAATTAAGAGTCAAAGTAGAGACTGATGAATTTAACTACATTAAATTTAAGAGTTTTTTAAAAAAGATACCACAAGGAAAGTTTAAAAAGACAACTGATAGAGCTGAAGAAAATACTTGAAATGTGTAATGAACAAATATTCTTATCGAGAAATCATTAGAAACTACAAACTAAGGAGACATGCAAATAACACAATAGAAAGTGTGCATTTATAAAGGATGAAAATGGTTAATAAAAGAATGCTCAGCTTCATTAGTAATCAGGGAAATGAACTTTCCACGTCAAGAGATACCATTTTTAATCCATTGATTGGCAAAAATTATATAACTTGATCATATAAAACATTAGCAAAAGTAGAAGAAACAGATTATGATATCTGACCCATTTCTAAAACCTGTCTAGGGAATTCCCTGGTGGTCCAGTGGTTGGGACTCCATGCTTTCACTGCTGAGGGCCCAGGTTTGACCCCTGGTTGGGGAAGTAGGATCCCACAAGCCGCAAGACATGGCTAAAAAACAAACAAACAAAAAACCTGTCTATACTATACCCTTAAGATTGTCCAAGTTTGCCCACTTCTCCTCATCTTCATTACATCAACCCTAGGCTAAATTACGAACATATCTTACCTGGGTGTAGGCTACATAACATCCTACAGACAGATATCCTATTTTCTTCTCTTATCTCTCAACAAGTCATTCTCTATTCAGGGTCCAAAGTAATCATTTTTAAAAACACATGATTATCACTCCCTTTCCTTAAAATATTTGAATGACTTTGTTTCATTTAGGAAAAAAATTCAAACTCTTTATCATGGTTTTCAAGGCCCTATGGGATCTCTAGCCTGTCTACTTTTCCAACTTCATCTTATACTACCCTTATCCTTGCACATTATGCTTCAAATACACTGGATTTTCTCTTTCTAGAATAAGCCAAGCTTGTCCCAATCTCAGGGTCTTTGCATCTTCTGTTTCCTTTGCCTGGAATAATATCTTTCTTCTTCTTATTTGGTCTCTGGCCCAAATGTCATTTCCTAAACTAGGTCTTATCTAAACACTTCATATAATGTTAATCCCCACCACTGCTATCCATATTATATCAGTACTTATTGCTACTTAATATAATGCTAATTATATATTGATCTGCTTATTATTTAGTTTCCCTTTTCAAATAAAAATTTAATCATAAACAAAACATCTCAATCTTCTCTTTAGCATACATAGTACCTGAAATATCATAAAAATTCATATTTTTTTCAAATGAATAAACTGTTGATGGGAACATAACTTGATACATCCCCTTTAAAGACAAATTTTACATAAAAATATACATATTCTACCACTTAGGAATTATATTTCTCAGTGTCTAGCCAAGACAAAGGTAAGTACAAAGAATATAGGTTCAAAAATGCTTATTTCACCATTGTTCACAATAGTGAAGTATTTAGGGAAAATTTCAATGTTCATCAATTAAAGAATGGCTAAACACTCTATGATATATGTGCAATAAAGTTGTCTCAGCTCTAGCCATTCCATTCACATTCTAGTCAATAGAAAGGAGTAAGGAACTGAGGAAGGATCTGCCCCCTCCCTGAAAGGATACTTCTTAAAAATCACATGTAACACTTCTGTGTATATCCTATTGGCCAGAAATTAATCATATGACCATACTTGACAGCAAGAGAGACTGAAATGTGTCATTATTTTCCAGATGACCATATGCCCAGCTAATGACCAAAGTTTGTCTTATTAAGGGAAAAAAGATGGTACATTTGGGGGAACGATTGGCCACCTCTACCACAGAACAATTTTAGCATAAGCCTGTGCACTGTGGTGTCCTATGCAACATGAGAAATCCAGGAAGAAGGGAGGGAGGGAGGGAGAGAGAGAGAGAGAAAGGGAGGGAGGGAAGTAGAGGGAGAGAGAGGGCACGCAACCACACAGGCTCATAGTATTGAAAGCAAATGCAGAGTTCACTAAAGAACATCCATGATAAAGGATGGCTTCATGGGTGGGCAACCTGTGTCATACAGTATCATGATATCAGAAGGACTCCATAATTAGTTTAATTCTCTGATGTCACCATTGTGAAATTCCTAACTTTTTAATAAAGGAGTCTGCATTTTCATTTTGTACTGGCACCCACAAATTAAGTAGCTGGTCCTATCCAAGACACAGATTTGCCCCTTAAGAGTTTAGATGGTATGAATGTGATTCAGGACTTGAATTTCCTTTAATTGTTCACTTCACTTAGATTATAGAAATATCTTTTGTATAAAAATAATGTGAGTTAAGGGCCAAATATATTGAATTTTGAAGTAAAGAAACTTCAAATGACAATATGCCGTTAATAACTAAAGCAACAGGAATCCTGAGGGGATCTTGTAAGGGAGCAAAGAGAAAATACACAATGCCAGTAGAGTGAAAACAAATACATGACAGTGCTTAATGGACTTCCACCAAAATATCTTCCCTAAGAATAAAGCTAAAATTGCCTGTCTTAAAGCAGGGCAATAAATGTAGAACCAGAACTCTTCCCAGCTAGAATATGAGTTTCCAAGTTTTCTTGCAAAAGAAACTTTGTAATATTTGTTTTTGTCAGATCTCTTACCCAGATCCTTTGCTTGCTTCTCTTTTACTTTGATGGTCTTGTCATCAGGCTCTCCCTCCCTCTCATCCTGCATCTTAATTGAGCAGAGACAGCAGAAAAGACCTTCACTTGATTGGTTTTTCAGTTGCAAGTGACTGAGTGGACATTTCTTCTTACTTACCTTCCATTACCTAATTTCTAGTTTTTGATTCTCTCAGGAAGAATGTATCCTTATGAACTAGGCTTGGGATTTAATCCCAAGTGACCTCAGATTTTTAAAAATAGAAATTTACCTATTAGTTAAAGATTGAGTAACTTTGATTAACGTGAATACACTATTGAGTATCTAAAAATAGTAACTAGTTATAAATCTTTCTTGACAAATTAGAAATGGAATTTTCAGTGGATAATATGCTTATACAAACATTACTGTATACAGTAACTAAAACAATAATAAACACATATTGAGGCAGGCCTTGAGCTAAGTGTTCCTAAAACCCTAGGGTAAGTATTATTACTATCCTTACTTTTCACATGAAGTAACTGAGACTCATGTAAAGATATGACATAGCATGCTTAAAGCCATATTGACTTCCAAAATTCAAAAGACAGAGACTCAGGTACATGCTTTTCAATAAATGAAGGCAGAGGCTGTGGAGTTTCACCTTCAGGTATTCAGAGTGTAGACTGTTTTCTCTTCACGTGACAGGTGCTCAAGAAATACATGTTGAATTAGGACCATATTGTACAAAACTTCTGGAGAAACCGTTCACATTGTTGCTACAACCGTTCACAGAAGTGCAACACAACAGCAATATGTAACACTGAATTTTAGGACTAAGTCATAGAAGAAGGCCACCTGACACCTAGGAATATCAACCCACATTGGACAGTCAGATAAGTAAAAAATAAAGTTCTGTTGTGTCTAAGGAAATATTGAGATTTATTTATCACAGCATCTAGTTGTATGTTATCTATTACAGAATAATATATTGAATTATTTTTTATTCAAATGAGAGTAAAATCTGAGACAGTAAAACTATACACAAAGGAAAACCAATAGCCATGAATTAATTTATTAGAAAAGAAGAAACACTGAAAATAGATGAAGAAATGACAAAAGCATCCATTTAAAGTAGGTAGAAAAAGAACAACAAAATAAATCATTACAAATTGAAGGGTAACAATAAATATGGAAAAAGATGAAATAGCAAACAACCAAAATGCATAGTATTCATAATCAATGTACACTTCAGTGGCATTAAGTACATTCACAGTTTTATACAACCATCACCACCATCCATCTCCAGAATTTTTCTTCTTCCCAAACTGAAACTCTGTATCCATTAAACAACAACTCCTCATTCCCTCCTATCCCTAGACCCTGACAACCACCATTCTTTGTCTCTATGAATTTGACTACTCTGGATACCTCATATAAATGGAATATATATGGAATCATAAAATATCTATCCTTTTGTGAATGGCTCATTTCACTTAGCACAATGTCTTTAACGTTCATCCATATTGTAGCATGTATCAGAATTTTCTTCCTATTTAAGGCTAAATAATATTCTATTGTATGTATATACCATATTTTGTTTATACATTCCTCCATCAATGGACATTTGGGTTGCTTCTACCTTTTGGCTATTGTGAATAATACTGTTATGAACACAGTTTTAAAACTATCTGTTTGAGCTCCTGCCTTCAGTTCTCTGGAATATATACCAAGTAGTGGAACTGCTGGATACTATGATAATTCTATGTACCATAAGCTGTTATTAAAGGTCCAATAAAGAGATAAAGCCCTAAGAAAAGTAGATAGAAGATAAAATTAATATTAGGGACCAGAAGGGAAATATAAACATATGTATAGAATACATTAAAAATGATAATAAATGTTATACACAATTTATACCAATAAATTTGAGTTTAAAAATTTAAAGAAGTAGGACAGAGAACCAAGATGGCGGAGTAGAAGGACATGCTCTCACTCCCTCTTCCAAGAACACCAGAATCACAACTAGCTGCTGGACAATCATCGACAGGAAGACACTGGAACTCACCAAAAAAGATACCCCACATCCAAAGACAAAGGAGAAGCCACAATGAGATGGTAGGAGGGGCACAGTCACAGTACAATCAAATCCCATAACTGGTGGGTGGGTGACTCACAGACTGGAGAAAACTTATACCACAGAAGTCCACCCACTGGAGTGAAGGTTCTGAGCCCCACGTCAGGCTTCCCAACCTGGGGGTCCGGCAACGGGAGGAGGAATTCCTAGAGAATCAGACTTTGAAGCCTAGTGGGAATTGATTGCAGGACTTTGACAGGACTGGGGGAAACAAACACTCCACTCTTGGAGGGCACACACAAAGTAGTGTGTGCATCGGGACCCAGGGGAAGGAGCAGTGACCCCACGGGAGACTGAACCAGACCTACCTGCTAGTGTTGGAGGGTCTCCTGCAGAGGCGGAGGGTGGCTGTGGCTCACCATGGGGACAAGGACACTGGCACACTGGCAGGAGAAGTTCTGGGAAGTACTCCTTGGTGTGAGCCCTCCCACAGTTTGCCATTAGCCCCAGGAAAGAGCCCAGGTAGGCTCCAGTGTTGGGTTGCCTCAGGCCAAACAACCAACAGGGAGGGAACCCAGCCCCACCCATCAGCAGTCAAGTGGATTAAAGTTTTACTGAGCTCTGCACACCAGAGCAACAGTCAGCTCTATCCACGAGTAGTCCCTCCCATCAAGCCTCTTAGAGAGCCTCATTCACCAGAGGGTGGAGAGCAGAAGCAAGAAGAACTACAGTCCTGCAGCCTGTGGAACAAAAACCACATTCACAGAAAGATAGACAAGATGAAAAGGCAGAGGGCTATGTACCAGATGAAGGAACAAGATAAAACCCCAGAAAAACAACTAAATGAAGTGGAGACAGGCAACCCTCCAGAAAAAGAATTCAGAATAATGATAGCGAAGATGATCCAGGACCTCGGAAAAAGAATGGAGGCAAAGATTGAGAAGATGCAAGAAATGTTTAACACAGACCTAGAAGAATTAAAGAACAAACAAACAGAGATGAACAATACAATAACTGAAATGAAAACTACACTAGAAGGAATCAATAGCAGAATAACTGAGGCAGAAGAACGGATAAGTGACCTGGAAGACAGAATGGTGGAATTCACTGCTGTGGAACAGACTAAAGAAAAAAGAATGAAAAGAAATGAAGACAGCCTAAGAGAGCTCTGGGACAACATTAAATGCAACAACATTCACATTATAGGGGTCCCAGAAGGAGAAGAGAGAGGGAAAGGACGAGATAAAATATTTGAAGAGATTATAGACGAAAACTTCCCTAACATGGGAAAGGAAATAGCCACCGAAGTCCAGGAAGCGCAGTGAGTCCCATACAGGATAAACCCAAGGAGAAACACGCCAAGACACATAGTAACCAAATTGGCAAAAATTAAAGACAAAGAAAAATTATTGAAAGCAGCAAGGCAAAAATGACAAATAACATACAAGGGAACTCCCATAAGGTTAACAGCTGATTTCTCAGCAGAAACTCTACAAGCCAGAAGGGAGTGGCATGATATACTTAAAGTGATGAAAGGGAAGAACCTACAATGAAGATTACTCTACCTGGCAAGGATCTCATTCAGATTCAATGGAGAAATCAAAAGCTTCACAGACAAGCAAGAGCTAAGAGAATTCAGCACGACCAAACCAGCTCTACAACAAATGCTAAAGGAACTTCTCTAAGTGGGAAACACAAGAGGAGAAAAGGACCTACAAAAACAAACCCAAAACAATTAAGAAAATGGTCACAGGAACATACATATTGATAATTACCTTAAACGTGAATGGATTAAATGCTCCAACCAAAAGACACAGGCTTGCTGAATGGATATAAAAACAAGACCCATATATATGCTGTCTACAAGAGACCCACTTCAGACCTAGGGACACATACAGACTGAAAGTGAGGGGATGGAAAAAGATATTCCATGCAAATGGAAATCAAAAGAAAGCTGGAGTAGCTATACTCATATCAGATAAAATAGAGTTTAAAATAAGGAATGTTACAAGAGACAAGGAAGGACACTACATAATGATCAAGGGATCAATCCAAGAAGAAGATATAACAATTATAAATATATATGCACCCAACATAGGAGCACCTCAATACATAAGGCAACTGCTAACAGCTATAAAAGAGAAAATCAACAGTAACACAATAATAGTGGGGGAGTTTAACACCTCACTTACACCAATGGACAGATCATGCAAAATGAAAATAAATAAGGAAACAGAAGCATTAAATGACACAATAGACCAGATAGATTCAACTGATATTTATAGGACATTCCATACAAAAACAGCAGATTACATTTTCTTCTCAAGTGTGCACAGAACATTCTCCAGGATAGATCACATCTTGGGTCAAAAATCAAGACTCAGTAAATTTAAGAAAACTGACATCATATCAGGCATCTTTTCTGACCACAACGCTATGAGATTAGAAATGAATTACAGGGAAAAAAACACAAAAACATGGATGCTAAACAATACGTTACTAAATAACCAAGAGAACACTGAAGAAATCAAAAAATACCTAGAGACAAATGACAATGAAAACACGATGATCCAAAACCTATGGGATGCAGCAAAAGCAGTTCTAAGAGGGAAGTTTATAGCTATACAAGACTACCTCAAGAAACAAGAAAAATCTCAAGTAAAACATCTAAACTTACACCTAAAGGAACTAGAGAAAGAAGAACAAACAAAGCTCAAAGTTAGCAGAAGGAAAGAAATCATAAAGATCAGAGCAGAAATAAATGAAATAGAAACAAAGAAAACAATAGCAAAGATCAATAAAACTAAAAGCTGGTTCTTTGAGAAGATAAACAAAATGGATAAACCATTAGCCAGACTCATCAAGAAAAAGAGGGAGAGGACTCAAATCAATAAAATTAGAAATGAAAAAGGAGAAGTTACAACAGACACCGCAGAAATACAAAGCATCCTAAGAGACTACTACAAGCAACTCTATGCCAATAAAGTGGACAACCTGAAAGAAATGGACAAATTCTTAGAAAGGTATAACCTTCCAAGACTGAACCAGGAAGAAACAGAAAATATGAACAGACCAATCACAAGTAATGAAATTGAAACTGTGATTAAAATCTTCCAACAAACAAAAGTCCAGGACCAGATGGCTTCACAGGTGAATTCTATCAAACATTTAGAGAAGAGCTAACACCCATCCTTCTCAAACTTTTCCAAAAAATTACAGAGGAAGGAACACTCCCAAACTCATTCTATGAGGCCACCATCATCCTGATACCAAAACCAGACAAAGATACTACAAAAAATAAAAATTACAGACCAATATCACTGATGAATATAGATGCAAAAATCCTCAACAAAATACTAGCAAACAGAATCCAAGAACACATTAAAAGGATCATACACCACGATCAAGTGGGATTTATCCCAGGGATGCAAGGATTCTTCAATATACGCAAATCAATCAATGTGATACACCATATTAACAAATTGAAGAATAAAAACCATATGATCATCTCAATAGATGCAGAAAAAGCTTTTGACGAAATTCAATACCCATTTCTGATAAAAAGTCTCCAGAAAGTGGGCATAGAGGGAACCTACCTCAACATAATAA
This sequence comes from Eschrichtius robustus, assembly GCF_028021215.1. Lineage (NCBI taxonomy): Eukaryota > Metazoa > Chordata > Mammalia > Artiodactyla > Eschrichtiidae > Eschrichtius > Eschrichtius robustus. The sequence goes on from NC_090845.1 coordinate 107,784,207, forward strand.
AAGCCAGATACGACAAACCCACAGCAAACGTCATTCTCAATGCTGAAAAACTGAAAGCATTTCCTTTAAGATCAGGAACGAGACAAGGATGTCCACTCTCACCACTATTATTCAACATAGTTTTGGACGTCCTAGCCACGGCAATCAGAGAAGAAAAAGAAATAAAAGGAATACAAATTGGAAAAGAAGAAATAAAACTGTCACTCTTTACAGATGACATGATACTATACATAGAGAATCCTAAAAATGCCACCAGAGAACTACTAGAGCTAATGAATGAATTTGGTAAAGCTGCAGGATACAAAATTAATGCACAGAAATCTCTTGCATTCCTATACACTAATAATGAAAAATCTGAAAGAGAAATTATGGAAACACTCCCATTTACCACTGCAACAAAAAGAATAAAATACCTAGGAATAAACCTACCTAAGGAGACAAAAGACCTGTATGCAGAAAACTATAAGACACTGATGAAACAAATTAAAGATAATACCAACAGATGGAGAGATATATACCATGTTCTTGGATTGGAAGACTCAATATTGTGAAAATGACTATCCTACCCAAAGCAATCTACAGATTCAATGCAATCCCTATCAAATTACCAGTGGCATTTTTTACGGAACTAGAACAAATCATCTTAAAATTTGTATGGAGACACAAAAGACCCCGAATAGCCAAAGCAGTCTTGAGGGAAAAAAATGGAGCTCGAGGAATCAGACTCCCTGACTTCAGGCTATACTACAAAGCTACAGTAATCAAGACAATATGGTACTGGCACAAAAACAGAAACACAGATCAATGGAACAAGATAGAAAGCCCAGAGATAAACCCACGCACCTATGGTCAACTAATCTATGACAAAGGAGGCAAAGATATACAATGGAGAAAAGACAGTCTCTTCAATAAGTGGTGCTGGGTAAACTGGACAGCTACATGTAAAAGAATGAAATTAGAACACTCCCTAACACTACACACAAAAATAAACTCAAAATGGATTCGAGACCTAAATGTAAGATCGGACACTGTAAAACTCTTAGAGGAAAACCTAGGCAGAACACTCTTTGGCATAAATCACAGCAAGATCTTTTTTGACCCACCTCCTAGAGTAATGGAAATAAAAACAAAAATAAACAAATGGGACCTAATGAAACTTCAAAGCTTTTGCACAGCAAAGGAAACCATAAACAAGACAAAAAGACAACCCTCAGAATGGGAGAAAATATTTGCAAATGAATCAACGGACAAAGGATTAATCTCCAAAATATATAAACAGCTCATGCAGCTCAATATTAAAGAAACAAACAACCCAATCCAAAAATGGGCAGAAGACCTAAATAGACATTTCTCCAAAGAAGACATACAGATGGGCAGGAAGCACATGAAAAGCTGCTCAACATCACTAACTATTAGAGAAATGCAAATCAAAACTACAATGAGGTATCACCTCACACCAGTTAGAATGGGCATCATCAGAAAATCTACAAACAACAAATGCTGGAGAGGGTGTGGAGAAAAGGGAACCCTCTTGCACTGTTTGTGGGAACGTAAATTGATACAGCCACTATGGAGAACAATATGGAGGTTCTTTAAAAGAGTAAAAATAGAATTCCCATATGATCCAGCAATCCCACTACTGGGCATATACCCAGAGAAAAACATAATTCAAAAAGACACACGCACTTCAATGTTCATTGCAGCACTATTTACAATAGCCAGGTCATGGAAGCAACCTAAATGCCCATGGACAGATGAATGGTTAAAGAAGTTGTGGTACATATATACAATGGAATATTACTCAGCCATAAAAAAGAACGAAATTTAGTCTTTTGTTGAGACGTGGATGGATCTAAAGACTGTCATACAGAGTGAAGTCAGAAAGAGAAAAACAAATATCATATATTAACGCATGTATTTGGAACCTAGAAAAATGGTACAGATGAACCGGTTTGCAGGGCGGAAGTTGAGACACAGATGTAGAGAACCAACGTATGGACACCAAGGGGGGAAAACCACGGTGGGGTGGGTATGGTGGTGTGCTGAATTGGGCGTTTGGAATTGACATGTATACACTGATGTGTATAAAATTGATGACTAATAAGTTGATGACTAATAACCTGCAGTATAGAAAAACAAACAGACAAAAAAACAACGAATACTAAACTTTCTTTGGGTTATTTGTATGGAAATATGTTAATATAAATGTTTCAGAGATTACATGAAATTTCTAAAAATCTTATACGTTCTGATATAATGTTCTAAGTCATAATTCTAGTTATTACTTTAAAATGTATATCTCAGAAATAACTAAATTTCCTTGTCAATTGCATTATTATGAACTTTCATCAAATCTTTAAACGTGGTCATTTTTACGTCTTTTGTCATTTACAGACAGTTCTGGGTGTACTCTGATGCTTTTGTAAAAATGTTCCTATAAAAGGGTTTCATCTTCAAGGAATTCATGGAAAAGACTCTGACAAGTACAGGTTTCTGGTAATTGACTATACTGCTGAACGGAATGAATAAGGATTTTCAGAACTCTAATGGAAAACTGATGAATTCATAAAAGTGCTAACAAAAGATCAAGATGAAAAAAAAATTAATTACATGGGACTGAGTGAACTGATGAGTATGATTATAATTTTTGTGACTTTCTGTTTGAATTAAAAAAGAGAATCCCACAAGGACTCAGAGGCTAAAAATATACAAATCAACTTTCACTGCAAAGTAAAGGAGCAGTAACAGTGGAGGACTACTGGACTGAATGTCAATATTATGACATAGAAAAAATATATACCTATATATGTGTCATCTTGGGCATGTTACTTAACTTCTTATCTCATATGTAAAATGGGATAGTAGTAGTATTGTTGGGAAATTATGTGAGATAGTATATGTAATGTAGAGCACTTAGAATGGTATATGGTTCAACCAAAGACAATATATGTGTTTGCTTTCTTCATGGTATTTTATTGTGTATATGCAATATAATTAATTCAGCTAGTTTCCCATTGATCAATGTATAGCACTTTCAATTTCTCTGATATTCCAATGTTGCTGTCAGTATCCTTACATATCCATTACCATTGGCAAAAAAAAAAAATTAAAAAGTTTATACAGAGATACACACACAAACACACACATGCACAAAGGAAGACAGAAAATAGAACACAGAAGTAATTCAGTCAAAGATTTACCACTGGCGCTACCCACCACCAGTACTTCCCATCAGGAAGCTTGCACAAGCCTCTTAGATAGCCTCATCCACCAGAGGGCAGAAAGCAGAAGCAAGAAGAACTACAATCCTGCAGCCTGTGGAACGAAAACCACATTCACAAAAAGAGAGACAAAATGAACAGGGAGAGGGCTATGTACCAGATGAAGGAACAAGATAAAACCCCAGAAAAGCAATTAAATGAAGTGGACATAGGCAACCTTCCAGAAAAATAATTCAGAATACGACAGTGAAGATGACCCAGGACCTTGGAAAAAGAATGGAGGCAAAGATCGAGAAGATGCAAGAAATGTCTGAGAAAGACCTAGAAGAATTAAAGAACAAACAAACAGAGATGAACAATACAATAACTGAAATGAAAACTACACCAGAAGGAATCAATAGCAGAATAACTGAGGCAGAAGAACAGATAAGTGACCTGGAAGACAGAATGCTGTAAGTCTCTGCCTTGGAACAGAATAAAGAAAAAAGAGTAAAAAGAAATGAAGACAGCCTAAGAGACCTCTGGGAAAACATTAAATGCACCAACATCCACATTATAGGGGTCTCAGAAGGAGAAGAGAGAGAGAAAGAACTGAGAAAATATTTGAAGAGATTATAGTCAACAGTTTCCCTAACATGGGAAAGGAAATAGCCACCCAAGTCCAGGAAGCACAGAGAGTCCCAGGCAGGATAAACCCAAGGACAAACATGCAGAGACACATAGTAATCAAATTGACAAAAATTAAAGACAAATTATTAAAAGCAACAAGGGAAAAACAACAAATAACATAAAAGGGAACTCCCATAAGGTTAACAGCTGATTTATCAGCAGAAACTCTACAAGCCAGAAGGGAGTGGCATGATATATTTAAAGGGATGAAAGGGAAGAACCTACAACCAAGATTACTCTACCCGGCAAGGATCTCATTTAGATTTGATGGAGAAATCAAAACCTTTACAAACAATCAAAAGCTTTACAAACAAGCAAAAGCTAAGAGAATTCAGCACCACCAAAAGAGCTCTACAACAAATGCTAAAGGAACTTCTGTAAGTGGGAAACACAAGAGAAGAAAGGACCTACAAAAACAAACCCAAAACAATTAAGAAAATGGTCATAGGAACATACATATCGATAATTACCTTAAATGTGAATGGACTAATTGCTCCAACCAAAAGACACAGGCTTCCTGAATGGATACAAAAACAAGTCCCATATATATGCTGTCTACAAGAGACCCACTTCAGACCTAGGGACACGTACAGACTGAAAGTGAGGGGATGGAAAAAGATACTCCAGGCAAATGGAAATCAAAACAAAGCTAGAGTAGCAATCCTCATATGAGATAAAATAGACTTAAAATAAAGAATGTTACAAGAGACAAGGAAGTACACAACACATTGATCAAGGGATCAATCCAAGAGGAAAATATAACAATTATGAATATATATGCACCCAACATAGGAGCACCTCAGTACATAAGGCAAATGCAAACAGCTATAAAAGAGGAAAACGACAGTAACCCAGTACTAGTGGGGGACTTTGACACCTCATTTACACCAATGGACAGATTATCCAGGGAAAGATTAATAAGGAAACACAAGCTTTAAATGACACAATAGACCAGATAGATTTAAGTGATATTTATAGGACATTCCATCCCAAAACAGCAGATTACACTTTCTTCTCAAGTGCACATGGAACATTCTCCAGGATAGATCACATCGTGGGTCACAAATCAAGCCTTGGTAAATTTAACAAAATTGAAATCATATCAAGCAACTTTTCTGACCCCAACTCTATGAGATTAGAAATCAATTACAGGGAAAAAAATGTAAAAAACACAAACACTTGGAGGCTAAACAATACATTACTAAATAACCAAGAGATCACTGAAGAAATCAAAGAGGAAATCAAAAAATACATAGAGACAAATGACAATGAAAACATGATGATCCAACACCTATGGGATGCAGCAAAAGCAGTTCTAAGAGGGAAGTTTACAGAAATACAAGCCTACCTCAAGAAACAAGAAAAATCTCAAATAAACAGTCTAACCTTACACCTAAAGGAACTAGAGAAACAAGAACAAACAAAACCCAAAGTTAGCAGAAGGAAAGAAATCATAAAGATCAGAGCAGAAATAAATGAAATAGAAACAAAGAAAACAATAGCAAAGATCAATAAAACTAAAAGCTGGTTCTTTGAGAAGATAAACAGAATTGAGAAACCTTTACCAGACTCATCAAGAAAATTAGGCAGAGGACTCAATTCAATAAAATTAGACATGAAAAAGAAGAAGTTACAACAGACACCGCAGAAATACAAAGCATCATAAGAGACTACTACAAGCAACTCCATGCCAACAAAATGGAAAACCTGGAGAAAATGGACAAATTTTTAGAAAGGTATAATCTTCCAAGACTGAACCAGGAAGAAATAGAAAATATGAACAGACCAATCACAAGTAATGAAATTTAAATTGTGATTAAAAATTGTCCAACAAACAAAAGTCCTGGTCCAGATAGCTTCACAGTTGAATTCTATCACACACTTAGAGAAGAGCTAATACCCATCCTTCTCAAACTCTTCCAAAAATTTGAAGAGGAAGGAACACTCCCAAACTCATTCTACAAGGCCACAATCACCCTAATACCAAAACCAGACAAAGATCCTATAAAAAAAGAAAACTACAGACCAATATCACTGATGAATATAGATGCAAAAATCCTCAACATAATACTAGCAAACAGAATCCAACAACACATTAAAAGGATCATACACCATGATCAAGTGGGATTTATCCCAGGGATGCAAGGATTCTTCCATACACTCAAATCAATCAATGTGATACACCATATTAACAAACAAAGAATAAAAACCATATGATCATCTCAATAGATGCAGAAAAAACTTTTGACCAAATTCAACACCCATTTATGATAAAAACTCTCCAGAAAGTGGGCATAGAGGGAACCTACCTCAGCAAAATAAAGGCTATGTATGACAAACCCACAGCAAAATCATTCTCAATGGTGAAAAACTGAAAGCATTCCCTCTAAGATCAGGAACAAGACAAGGATGTCCACTCTCACCACTATTATTCAACATAGTTTTGTAGGTCCTAGCCACGGCAATCAGAGACGAAAAAGAAATAAAAGGAATACAAATTGGAAAAGAAGAAGTAAAATTGTCACGCTTTTAGATGACATGATACTATACATAGATAATCCTACAGATGCCACCAGAAAACTACTTGAGCTAATCAATGAATTTGGTAAAGTTGCAGGTTACAAAATTTATGCACAGAAATCTCTTGCATTCCTACACACTAACAATGAAGGATCAGAAAGGGAAATTAAGGACACAATCCCAGTCACCATTGCAACATAATGAATAAAATACCTAGGAATAAACCTACCTAAGGAGGTAAAAGACCTGTGCTCAGAAAACTATAAGACACATATGAAAGAAATCACAGATGACACAAACATATGGAGAGATATACCACGTTCTTGGATTGGAAGAATCAATATTGTGAAAATGACTATACTACCCAAAGCAATCTACAGATTCAATGCAATCCCTATCAAACTACCAATGTCATTTTTTACAGAGCTAGAACAAAAAATATCAAAATTTGTACAGAGACACAAAGGACCCCGAATAGCCAAAGCAATCTTGAGAAAGAAAAACAGAGCTGGAGGAATCAGACTCCCTGACTTCAGACTATACTACAAAGCTACAGTAAACAAGACAATATGGTCCTGGCACAAAATCAGAACTATAGATCAATGGAATAGGATAGAAAGCCCAGATAAAAAAACCCATGCACCTATGGTCAACTAATCTATGACAAAGGAGGCAAGGATATACAATGGAGAAAAGATACTCTGTTCAATAAGTGGTGCTGGGAAAACTGGACAGCTACATGTAAAAGAATGAAATTAGAACACTCTCTAACACCATACACAAAAATAAACTGAAAATGGATTAAAGACATAAATGTAAGAGAAGATACTATAAAACTCTTAGAGGAAAACATAGGAAGAGCACTCTTTGACATAAATCACAGCAAGATCTTTTTTGCCCCGCCCCCTAGAGTAATGGAAATAAAAACAAAAATAAACAAATGGGACCTAATGAAACTTAAAAGCTTTTGCAGAGCAAAGGAAACTATAAACAAGACCAAAAGACAACCCTCAGAATGGGAGAAAATATTTGCAAACAAATCAACGGACAAAGGATTAATCTCCAAGATATATAAACAGCTCATGCAGCTCAATATTAAAAAAACAAACAACCCAATTGAAAAATGGGTAGAAGACCTAAATAAACATTTCTCCAAAGAAGACATACAGATGTCCAAGAGACACATGAAAAGCTACTCAACATCACTAGTTATTAGAGAAATGCAAATCACAACTACGATGAGGTATCACCTCACACCAGTTATAATGGGCATCATCAGAAAATCTACAAACAACAAGTGCTGGAGAGGGTGTGGAGGAAAGGGAACCCTCTTGCAATGTTGGTGGGAATATAAATTGATACAGCCACTATGGAGAACAGTATAGATTTTCCTTAAAAAAGTAAAAATAGAATTACCATACGACCCAGCAATCCCACTACTGGGCATATACCCTGAGAAAACCGTAATTCAAAAAGACACATGCAGCCCAATGTTCACTGCAGCACTATTTACAATAGCCAGGTCACGGAACCAACCTAAATGCCCATCGACGTACGGATGGGTAAAGTAGATGTCATACATATATACGATGGAATATTACTCAGCCATAAAAAGGAACGAAATTGGGTCATTTGTAGAGACGTGGATGGACCTAGAGTCTGTCATACAGAGTGAAGTAAGTCAGAAAGAGAAAAACTAATATCGTATGTTAACGCATATATGTGGAATCTAGCAAAATGGTACCGATGAACCGGTTTGCAAGGCAGAAATAGAGAAAAAGATTTTGAGAACAAACGTATGGACCCCAAGGGGGGAAAGCAGTGGAGGGTGTGGTGGTGGGGTGAATTGGGGATTGGGATTGACATATATACACGAATATGCATAAAACTGATAACTAATAAGGACCTGCTATATAAAAAAATAAAATAAAATAAAATTCAAAAAAAAAGATTTACCACTAAATATATAGCAGTTCCAGATTGTCTTATAGGTGAACCTTATTAAAACACAGAATTCTCTGTGTTTCAACATTCTGTCTGATTATATAACAAGAGTTATAGCCACCATCTCATACTATAAAATTGATAAAATCTTAATAACCGAAGATAGTTCAAGCATATTTATAATCTATATATTTTTCTTGACTTATTATATAGGCTAAAATTTATGAATATTAGAAACATAAAATGATAATTATTTATAATCAATATGACTGTTTCTTTAGAACATTCAAGTAAATGAACTGAAAAAAACGTTAGACTAATAAGGAGATCAAGTAGTTATCCAAATACAAAATCTACATACAAAAATTAATAGTATTGCTTTATAATATCAGTAACCATTTAGAAAATATCATGAAAATGATCCCATTTCCAATTACAACAAATATATAAAATATATTTGGAATTTTAACTTAGACCAGAATAAATGAAAACATGTACCATGATTCTGGTTAGGAAGACACAACATTGTAAACAGCTTATTAAATGTATGTGAAAGATAATTTGAATGAGAATAGCAAAGAAGGAGGAAGAGAAGTAAGAAGGAAGTAATTCCCTGTGAAAACAGACTATGTTAACTTATTAAAGAGAATGATGTAATAATGACTTACAGATAAGGAGCTATAGGTCAATAGAACAAACTAGAGATTCCAGAAACAGACCAACATATGTATGGAAAGTGAGTATACTGTAAAGGTACAAAGGAACTTGTCAGTAACTATTGCTGGGGCTACTGGCTATAAATTTAGAGGAGGAAAAAGCAAATACATGCATACATTCCAAATGAGCAAAAGTAGACTTGAAATAATAAGTTAGGGCTAGAAATAAATACAGAAACAACACTGATTTTAAAAATCATGAACAGGTTAGAGAAGGACTTCTTGAGACACAAAAGCAAGAAACACAAAGGAAAGTTCTGACAGTGCTTTCTATATGCAAATTAAAAAATTATTATTCTAAAAAATCCATAGGTAAAAATAAATGGCAAATTCAGAGAAAAATATTTGCAGATAAAAATATTTGTTTCATATAATAATAAATAAATTTTACAAATAAAGTAAAAGGGATAAACAAGTCTATAGATGAGAGAAGAAGAAATATGAATGGGCAAGTCACAGAGATAAAAATGGTGGTAAAACATATGAAAAATAATATTTCTCACTATGAGGAAAACACAACTTAAAATAACATTGAGAAGAGTGTACTTCTGGAATGGTGGCATGAGGAGATATTTTTACCCTATGCCTAGTGAATAAAACATAACTGGTGAAAATTATAAAAAGAAAAATTTTTAATCTCTTAAAATTGCCCTAAGAGCACACAGTTAACTTATTTGACTTATAGTTTCTATATTTGACAAAAACATTCATTCAAGAAATTCTACTAAATTTCTGTAAGAACACTGAAAGTCTGTTGCATTTCAGCTAATACCTACACTCTCCCTCCCTATTCCCCCAGAACAGTGTAATGGAAGCTCTCAAACAGAGGAGTGCAAGGTAAAACAAAGAGCTCTCTACCTGCCCCTCAGTTCCCAATCTAGGAGTATGGTATCTCCCTTGGAGGGGCCGGCTGCCAGTATTCCTGATTTCTCAAAGTTCTATTTTGCAGAATCTGTTTTTCTGAGCAAGTGCAGCTGAGAGGTTTCAGCTCCTTTTCTCTAACCGGCTACCACTCATAGAGTAGAAGTTGCACTCTAGTTATGGCAGGCTGAGAAAACTGGTCCCCAATTACCTGTGCCCAGCTCACTTGTAGAACATTGATTTCACACCAGGAGAAGCAAGTTAAGAAGACCAAGGTCTATTATCTTTACCCAGTGCCCCAGTCAAAGATAAAAGGTATCACTCCAAAAGAAGCAGATCACTGTTCTTGCCCCCAGCCATGGAGTACTGGTACAGAGATTGTACCCAGTGAGAGAGGCAGGCTTTAAGAACACAGAGGGTCACAACAACTGACAGTATTTGTAACAGAGAGTGCAGAACTTCAAGCCAAATGACAAGGTTGAAAATAATGGAGATTTTGGTTCTGAGCAGTTAAGAGGCAACTGAGAACTGTGTGCAAACAACAAGCAAAACAGCAAACCAACTATAATTTTACCAGAGAGAACCAGGGAATGAGAAAGATAAGAAGAGTCCAAAACAAGCCTCAAAGATTGGCCTTAAAGACTATCTGTGAAGGGGCCTAGATTAAATTGGATCAGACTGTGGAATAATTGTGTACCAGAGCACTATCCAAAAAAACAGCAATTTGTTACAATTAGTGGCAGTTAAGAGATGAGTGTGATACCAATAGAGACAAACCAGCTAGAAAGTTAACAGGGAGATCAGGGAAAGAGAGAGTCAAAGAGAGCCATGCAAAAACTCAAGTCATCCCTGGAGGAGGGAGGAGAGGTCAGCATAACTGTGCATATGCCCATAAGCTCTCTGAGGAGTGACATCAGAGGCTGCACACTGCAGAAGAAATAGACTTTCCTGAAGTGTGTCACTGAATAAACAAACAAGAAAACAACAAAATCAGCAAGCTTCTGGAGGTACATGAGTGGGATCAGTATCCAGAGTTGTTGCTACAATATATTATCTAAAAAGCCCAATTTTCAATAAAAATTATGAGAAATACAAAGAAACAGGAAAGTGTGACTCATACACAGATCATACTCAGGCAACAAAAACTGCCTGTGAGAGGGCCCAGATGTATGACAACATATAATATCAAAGTTGCCATTAAAAATATATTCACATAACTAAAGGAACTCGTGCTTTAAGAAAAAAGGAAGGTATAATGACAATGTTTCATCAAATAGAGAATATCAATAAAGATACAGAAATTATATAAAGAACCAAATGAAAATTATGGAGTTGAAATGTACAGTACTTAAAAGTCAATAGAGAGACTCAACAGTAGATTTAAGCTGAATTAAGTATACATTGGTGAACTTGAAGACATAAGTAGAAACTAAACAATCTGAAGGAGAGAAAAAATAAAGGAAAATGAACAGAACCTCAGAAAAAATGTAGAATGCCATTAAACACATGAAGATATGTGTAAGAGGATTACCAGACACAGAAGAAAGAGAAAGTGGAAGAAAAATACATGAAGAAATAATGGTTAAAAATTTACTAAATTTGCTTTTAAAATGTATACATCCAAGAAGCTCAACAAATTATAAGCAGGATAAAAGCAAAGATATCCACACTCAGACAAATCATTATCAAGATATGTAAAGATAAAGAGAAAATATTGGCGTTTTTATTGAAGTACAGTTGATTTACAATATTACATTAGTTGCAGGTGTACAGTATAGTGATTCAGTATTTTTTACAGTTTATACTCCATTAAAAGTTATTTAAAAATAGTGGCTATAACTCCCTGTGCTATATAATATATCCTTGTTGCTTATCTATTTTATATATAGTAGTTTGTATCTCTTAATACCCTACCCCAAACAGGCCTCTCCCCTCATGCTTCTCCTCACTGGTAACCACTAGTTATGGGTCTGTTTCTGTTTTGCGATATACATTTATTTGTACTATTTTTCAGATTCCACGTATAAGTGATATACACTTATTGTGTTGTCATTTTCCTTGATGTACACAGTGAATACCTTAACAAGGAACTATAAAATACAAAAAAGACCCAATTAGAAAGGAAAAATTCAATAGCTGAAATATAAAACAAACTAGAAGGCAAGAATAGCAGACTAAGTGATACAGAAGAACACATAAGTGATCTGGAAGATAGAATCATGGAAATCACCCAATCAGAAGCAAAAATAAAAACAAATTTTAAAAAATGAAAACAATTTAAGAGATTTGGGGGATAACATTTGGCATACCAATGTTCACATTATAGGGATACAGAAGAAGAAGAGAGAAGGGGTTAAAAAAATGTATTTGAGGAAATTAAGGTTACAGACTTCCCATACGTGAAGAAAGAAACAGAAGCATAGAGGGTCCCAAACAAGATGAACCCAAACAGACCCACACCAAGACAAAATGAAAATGGCAAAAGTTAAAGAGAGAATTGGGAAGGCAGCAAGAGAAATACAAAGAGTCATATACAAGGGAACCTCCATAAGGCTATCAACTGATTTTTCTGCAGAAACTTTGCAGGCCAAAAGGGAGTGACATGGTATATTCAAAGTACTAAAAGGGAAAAACCTGCAACCTAGGATTCTCTACCCAGCAAGATTATCATTTAGAATAAAAATAGAAAGAACTTCTCAGAGAAGCAAAAACTAAAAGAATTCATCAATACTAAGCCTACCCTAAGAGAAATGTTGAAGGATCTTCTCTAAATGAACAAGAAGTGAGAATCTTTAGGAAAGAGAAAATCCCACTAGGAAAAGCAAATGTATAGTAAGGACTAAGGATCAACCACATAAGTCAATACAAAGATTGAAAGACAAAAAATTGTAAAAGGAACTATTACTAAAATAAACAGTGAAGGGATAAGCTTGAAGATGTAAAATATGACATCAAAAACACAAAATGTGGGGGAGGGGCGTAAAAAATGTAGATCTTATGTATTTGAATTTAAATGACTACTAGTTTAAAACAAGTAGATGTAATTTTGGATCAACATATATGAACTCATGGTAACCACACACCAAAAACCTACAATAGATACACAAAAACTAAAAAGAAACAAACACAAGCATACTATAAAAGAAAATCATCAAACCGCAAAAGAAAAAACAAAATGAAGAAACAAACATAGAAGAACTAGAGAAACAACCAGAAAACAAGTCATAAAGTGGCAATAAGTGCATACCTATCAAGAATTATTTTAAACGTCAATGGGCTAAATGTTCCAATCAAAAGACATATGGTGGCTGACTGGATAAAAAAAAAAACAAGACATTTCTATCTGCTGCCTACAAGAGACTCACTTCAGAGCTAAAGACACAGACTGAAAGTGAGGTGATGGAAAAAGATTTCATGTAAATGGAAATGACAAGAAAGCAGAAGTAGCAATACTCATATAAGACAAAAAAGACTTTAAAACAAAGGCTGTAACAAAGAGAAAAATCTTGGAAGCAGCAGGGGAAAAAAAGACACTTTATATACTAGGGAAGCACAAAATATTAACAGCTAACTTTCGATTTAAAAAAAATGGGGGCCCAGAAGGCAGTGAGATGACATGCAGCGTGCTAAGAGAAAAATAAACTGTCAACCAGGAATCATATATTTAGCAAAACCATCTTTCAAAAATGAAGAGGAGGTAAAGTTGATCCTAGATAAGCAAAAATTGACAGTTTTTTTTTTTTTTGCTGGCAAACCCACTTCAGGCTGAAAGAAACATCAGACAACAGTTCAAATCCATTTGAAAAAATTGAGTGTCATTATAGGTAATTATTTGGGGAAAAAAGACAATATAATTATATATATCCCTCTCCTTCCTTGTCTCAACTAATTTAAAAATTAATTGTATAAAACAATTTGTATATAATTGCATTATTGAGCCATAATTTATAGGGATATAATATCTTTGACAATAACAGCACAAAGGAGATAGGTAAGAACAAAGTTATATTGGAGTAAGGAAATGATAATACATGGTAATATGAATCCACAGAGAGAAATAAAACAGAATTTAAACATTCTTCTCAATTGCACATGGAATATTCTCCAAGATAGACAGCATGTTAGGCAAAAAAACAAGTCTTAACAAATTCAAGATGACTGAAATCGATGAAAGTATCTTTTATAATCACAATGGAATGAAACTAGAAATCAATAGCACAAGGCATATTAGGGGTCTCATAACAAATATTATATACTAACAACAGAAATTCATTCTATCACAGTTCTGGAGGCTGGAATTCTGAGATCAGGGTGCCAGCCTTGAAGGTTCTGGTCAGGACCCTCTTCCTGGCTCATAGATGGACTCTGTGGTTGAGTCCTCACAAGACAGAAAGAGAGAGAGAAAAAGCTCTCTGTTGTCTCTTACTAGAATGGCATTAATCCCACCATGAATAACCCACTCTCATGATCTTACCTATAATACATCTAATGATTTCCCAAAGGCCACATCTCCAAATACCAACACATTGGGGGTTAGGGCTTCATATACAAATTTGGGGGAGACAGTATTTAGTCCATAGTATTCCAACCCTGGCCCACAAAAACCATGACCTTCTTGCATGCAAAACGTCTTCATTCTCTGATATTGTGATTTATAATAAGAAATATATTTTTGGTCTTTATCCCTGTTTCTGGCATAGAGCTTCTAAAACCCTTGGAATTTCTTAAGTGATGAGAACCGTAAGTGTGTCTTTTGTTATGTTAATGAGGTGACTTTTAGACCCCACCGAAGGATGGGGGTTGGTTGCCAGGAGAACCAATCATGTGATTAGAAGGTTAGAACTTTCAGTCCCACCTCCTGATTTTCCAGGAGGGGAGAAGACCTTGAGGTTGAATCAGTCGCCATTGGCCAATAATTTATTCAGTCATGACTATGTAATGAAGCCTCCATAAAAACCCCAAAGGATAACCTTTTTGCCCCATTCAGAGAGCTTCAGTGTGAGGGGAGCAGAACACTTCTGCATATCACATGCCAGACCTGAAGCTCCATAAGGGCAGAGCTCCTCTGTTCAGGACCTCACTCTATGTAGCTGGTCATCTGGCTGTTGATTCATGTCCTTTATTATGCTTTTATAATAAGTTGGCAATCTGGTGAGTAAATGGGTTTTCCTAAATTCTGTGAGCCCTTCTAGCAAATTAATTGAACTCAAAGAGGGGGTTGTGGGAACCTCTGTAGCTGGTTGGTTAGAAGCTCAGGTACCAATCTGGGCTGGAGACTGGCATCTACAGTGGAGGGTGGTCTTGTAGGACTTAGTCCTTTACCTGTGGAATCTGATTCTATCTCTGGGTAGATAGTGTCAGAATTAACTTGATTTCTCAGACACCCTGTTGGCACCTGAGAATTGTTTGTTGGTGTAGGGAAACCTCCATACAGACATGTTGAAATTAGGTCCAGGAACACTTTTCATATTCCATCCCCAAAGCCCAAAGAACCCTTAAATTTTTCCAGCATCAACTCTAAAGTCTGAAGTCAAAGTATCACCTAAGTATCATCAAACCAGATATGGATAAGACTTAAGGTATGATTTATCCTGAGGCAGTATTCCTCTTCAGCTATGAACCTGTGAAATCAGACAGATTGTGTGCTTCCAAAATACAATGGAGGGACAACATATGTAAACATTCCTATCCCAAAAGGGAGAATTTGGAAGAAATGTGTGATGGATGCTAAGCAAGGTCAAAACCTAGCAAACTAAATTCCATTAGATTGTAAAGCTCAGGAATAATCCTCTTTGGCTTGATGTCCCACCTTCCAAGTCCACTGGGGTGGCAGCATCTCCTCACAGCTCTAGGAAGGGGTCTCACACTCTAAAGTGCTGCCAGACTAGTGTCTTGTTGGGTAGTCCTGCCATCAAGTCTCCACTGGGTGGTCCTGCCTTCCTGACTCTGCCTGGCAGTCTCACTCCTAAGGCTCAAGGTGGAGGCCATCCTTTCTAGCCTGTTCAAACTGAAGCAGTGGCACTGATGATCCCTGAATCATCTTCAGGGTTATTTTTCCCTCTTCTTGAAAATTAGTGTATGTACACAGGTGAATAGCTCTATTGCTCCATCCTCTCCAATCCAAGAAGACTGACACCTTCCTTCATTTTATTCCATCTCCATCTCCTGCAGTTCAAACTGGCAGTGTTTCTGTTCATATGATTCCATAAGCTCTTTATTGAGTGATAGTCCAGCCTAACCTTTGGTGTTCTCTCCAGAACATGATTTCTCATTTTTTGCAATATGAATAGGCTGAAAATTTTCCAGATCTTCAAGTTCTGGTTCCTTTTTCTTACCAATTCCTTCTTTCTTTTACCAATTCATCTTTCTCCTTTTGCATTTTACTATAAACATTCAGGAGGAATCAAGCTGATCCTTCAATGCTTTGCTTAAAAATCTCCTCAGCTAAATATCTAGTTTCAATGCTTGCAAATTCTATCCTCCACAAACACTAGAACACAGTTAAGCCAAATTATTTGCCACTTAATAACAAGGATCACCTTTCTTCGAATCTCCAATAACACTGTCCTCATTTCCATCTAATACCTTACCAGAATCACCCTTAATGTCCATATTTCTAGCACGGACTTCAAATCTCTTCCATCCTCTACCCATTACCCAGTTCCAAAGCTGCTTCCATGTGTTTAGGTATATTACAGCAGCACTCCACTCTTGGTATCAAAATCTGTGTTAGTTAGTTTGGCTGCTACAACAAATGCTATAGACAGTGTGGCTTTAAAAAGAGAAATTTATTTTCTCACAGTTCTGGAGGGTGGATGTCCAAGATCAGAGTGCCAGCAAGGTCAGGTTCTAATGAGAGCTCTCATCCTGGCTTTTACCAGGATGGCCATCTACTCTTTGTGTCCCCACATGGCAGAGAGAAAGGGAGAGCAAGCTTCCTGTTATCTCTTATAAGGGCACTGATCCCATCATGAGGGTCTCACCCTCATGAACTAATCTAAACCTAATTATCTCCCAAAGGCCCCATTTCTAAATACTATCACTTTGGGGGTAAGGGCTTCAACATATGAATCAGAGGGGGGATGATTAAGTCCACAGATCAAAGAAAACTGGAAAATCCACAATTATGTGGAAATTAAATAATACACTCTTAAAATTCCAATAGCTCAAAGAAGAAGTCAAAAGAGAAATTAGAAAATATTTTGAGAAAAATGAAAATGAAAACACAACATTCCAAAACCTGTCAGTTGCAGTGAAAGCAGTGCTAAGAATGCTTAGAGGTGTAAGTTTGTGCATTAAAACAGGAGAAAGATCTCAAATGAACAAGTAAATTTACATTTCAAGAAACCAGAAAAAGAAGAAACTAAACCAAAAGCTAGCAGAAGGAGGTAAATAATAAATATTAGAGGAGAGACAAATGAAATAGAGCATAGAAAAAAACAACAGATAAAAATCAACAAAAATAAGAGTAGGTTTTTTGAAGAGGTGAAAAAAATTGACAAAATTTAGATAAACAAAAAAAGGAGAGAAGACTGAGAGCAAAATGAGAAATGAAAGGGGGAACAACTGATGCTCCAGAAATAAAAAAGGATTATAAGAATACTATGAACAAATGTATGCCAACAAACTGGATAGCCCAGAAAAAAGTGGATAAATTCATAGAAATATACAACAAGACTGAATCGGAAAGAAAGAAAAAATCTGAACAGACCAACAATGAGTAGCTACTTTGAATTACTAATCAAAAGCCTCCCTAAAAAGGAAAGCCCAGCACCAGAATGTGCCAATGGCGAATTGTACTAAACATGTAGACAGTAATTTACACCAATCTTCCTGAAACTCTTCCCAAAAGTTGAAGAAGGAACACTTCCTAACTCATTCTATGAGACCAGCCAGCCAAAGACACTACTATATATATACATAAATATATATATACATATATATAAATATATATATGTGTATATATAGCATATCAAAACCCGACAAAGATACTACAGTAGTGTGAAACTGCAGACCAATAGCCCTGATGAATTTTGACGCAAAAAGCCTCAACAGAACACTGGCAAACCAAATTGCATAGCACATTAAAAAGATTATGCACCATGATCAAATGGGATTTATTTTGAAATGCAAGGATGGTTCAACATATGAAAATCAATGTAATACACCACATTAAGAAAACAAAGGGCAAAAACACCATGATCATCTCAATTGAGGCAGAAAAAGCATTTGAAATAATTCAACACACTTTCACAGTAAAAACACTGAACAAATTAGGAAAAGACATAAACTACCTTAACATAATAAAGGCCATTTATGAAAAGTCCATAGCAAACTTCATACTCAATAGTGAAAGACTAAAGGCTTTTCCTCTAAGACCAGGAACAAGGCAGTGATGCCCACCCTTGCCACTTCTATTCAAGATAGTATTGGATAGTATTTCCCAATAGTAAAGAGGCAGGACCAACCCAAATGCCCATTAAAAGATGAATGGGAAAACAAACATTGTATACATATGCAGTAGAATATTACTCAGCTTTAGAAATGAAGGATATCTTGTTGCATACTATTACATGGATGAACCTTGAGGAAATTTTGTTAAGTGAAATAAGCCAGTCACAAAAAGACAAATACTATATAATTTTACTCAGATGAGGTATCCAATATAGTCAAATTCATAGAATCAAAAAGTAGAATAGTGGTTCCCAGGAGCTGGAGAAAGGGTGAAAAAAAAGGAAATGCTGTTTAATGCATATAGATTTTTAGATTTGCAAGTTAAAAAGTTCTGGAGATTTTTTTTTCACAAGAATGTGAATATTCATAATGCGACTGAACAGTATACTTAAAAATTAAAATGGTAAGTATTATGTCATGTGTTCTTTGCCACAATAAAAATTTTAATTAAAAAACGATTGAAAATAAGGTAAATATAATAAAGTCTATAAATATATACTTGCTCTCCTTTCTCACATTCTTTAAAATACATAAATACATATACATTTAGAATAAAACAATATATTTTAGCTTTTAACATATATGGATGTAACATGTATAACAATAACAGCACAATAGAAGGGTAAAAGGTGAATAAAGGTATATAGGGGTAAACTTTCCATGTATCAATGGAATTAGGTTAATATAAATGTGAAGTAGATTCTGATGTTAACACATATGTAAGTCCTAGAGTAACCACAAAGAAAACACATTTTGAAATACTGAAAAAATTATTAAAGGAATTAAAATGTTATACTAGAAAAAATTCACTTAATGCAATGAAAAATGAAAAGGAGGAACAGTGGAACAAAAAGACATGAGATATATAGAAGTAAAATATGAAATGGTAAATGTATGTTCAAACATTAATAATAACATTCAATTAAAATGAGTTAAATGATCCAATCCAAAGGAATAGAAAGCTGAAGAGTGATTTCCCCAAAATGGAAGAGCAGGAGACCCCAGCCTCCATATCCCTCACAAAGATCAACAATTAGACAGCTATCCATGAAGAAAAACAGCTCTGCGAGAGCTCAGGAGTCTACCTAAGCAACTTCTGCAAGACTGTGGAGAGGGGGGAACACCTGAGAATTAACTGTACAAAAAGGGAAGGAAGAACAGCTTCATTTTGTCTGCCTCATCCCATCCCTCAGACCAACACTGCTCAGCACCAATAGTGAACTCCCCATATAGAAACAGCTCCCCTCACCAGGAAAGGGAGAGCAGAGTGAATGGCCAGCTTCCCAGCCAATTGGGGCATCACACGAAGGACTTCCTTCAGTTTCACCCCACCCAGAGACCAGCAAAGCTGAGATATATAGAGATGGCTAGGAATAAGGAAGCAGAGCAGAGGATACCAGTATCAGCCATGCAGTGGGACTGACTGCTATTCCCAGTGACCTGCACTGCAGAGGATCCCAGCAGCTTTCTCCATTGAAGAAACAGCCAACACAACCACCACAGAACCCCTGCAAATTTCACTAGTTTTCACCCCACAGGTATTTGTGTTCTCAGCTGCCAGCCACCTGAGTCCTTTCCTACTCCCTCCTCCACACCAGAAAGCAAGATATGCACCAACAGCTAGCCAGACCTCTCCAGCTCTATGAGTTCAAGATGCCAGCCTAGACCCATACAGATGCCCCCCACCAAAATGTCTGTCCTTGGGCCAGCTGTGAAACTGCACACCAGCAGCTTGATGCCCATCACCAACCTCCACTGCTTAATGTGCACTGTGATGAGATCCTGCGGCCAAAAAAGGGCATCCTGTTACTGGCCTACACCACTAGACTCACCAGCAGGTAGCCCCTCCAACTGTGTACCTGTATGCCCCCAGCCCAACTCCAGACACCAGCTTCCACTGTTCTGTGCCTGTGGCAAGACCCTGCAGCCACCATAGTGCATATCAGAAGCCAGGGCCCCCACAGCTGCTTGTGGGTCTGGCTCTGTCTCCTGTAACTGTCTTACATCTCTGGGCTCACTTGCAGCTGTCTCCTGTAGTTGTGCACCTGAACATCTCAGGCCTGACTCCCCTCACTGGCCTCCATTGCCTTATGTGCCTTATGTGTGCCCATGGCAAGTAGCGCACACGGACAACCAAGGCGCACACGGTTGCTTTGGGGGCCAGATTCAACCCTACTTCCTTCACTGGCCTGCACCACTGGGCTCACCTGTAGCTAGCTCCTCAAGTTATGCACCTGCACAACCCCAGCCTGATTAACTTTGTTTGCCTCCACTGCCATGCATGTGCCCATGGGGAGACCCTGCAGCCCCAGGCGTGCATGCTGATAGCCAGGGCCACAAAACTCCTTGTGGGCCCGGCTCAAACCCCTGTCTCCTGTCACTGACCTGCTCTTCTGGGCTTGCTTGCAACTAGCCACTTCAGCTGTATACCTGCACCCTGCTGGCCCAACTCCTGTAACCAGCTTGCACTGCTGTGCACACACCTATGGCAAGACCCTGCAGCCACAAGGGTGCATGCTGACGGCCAGGGCCCCTGCAGCTGCCAGTTCATCCACAGTTGGCCCTGGCTTCCACTACTATGTGTGTCTCTGTAACTGGTACCTGCCACTACACAGACATCTGCAGCTGACTCCCCAGCCAACTGTGTGCATACCACTGGCTCCAGACTTCGCTGCTGTCTGCCCTGGTTGCTGGCTGATGCATCTGGTGGCAATCACTGAATACTTCCTGCAGCACTTACCAAGACCACTCAGTTGTTGATACTGTGCACACTAACGCACTGAACTAAGACATCATGCTCCTCTGGTCCTGGAGAGGTTATACCTGCACTTGGTACCCTGTGCCATTAAACCTGGAGTCACAGCATGGTCTAGTGTACCTCAACTGCAGGTGAATGTCTTTCCTTACCAAAGTCAATCCATAATGATTGGAAGGGGAGACTGCTTCTTCAAATGTGCCTACATCTACACAAAGCTATGAAAGAATCACAAAGAATCAGGGAAACATGACACCACCAAAGGAACCCAGTCAACTTTTAGTAACTGGTCCAAAGAAACAGAGATACAGGAATTGCCTAACAAAGAATTCAAAATAATTGTTCTAAAGATACTCAGAGAGCTACAAAAGAACAGAAGTAAATAATTTAATGAAATCAGGAAAACAATACAAGAACAAAATAACAAGTTAAACACAGAAATGGAAAGCATAAACAGGAATCAAACAGAAATTTTGGAGCTAAAGAATACAATGACTAACTGAAGAATTCAATACAGAGCTTCTACAGCTGACTGGGCCAAGCAGAATTTTTAATACTTTTGTCTTTTCTATACTAGAGTTAAAAGTAATTTATGTACCAATATTCCAGTTTAGAGTACTCTGAATTTGACTATATAATTACCTTTACAGTAAGTTTTATACTTTCATATGTTTTCATGTAGCTTATGAGTGTCCTTTGATTTCAACTTGAACTCCATTTAGCATTTCTTGCAGGGCAGGTCTAGTGGTGATGAACTCCCTGAGCTTTTGTTTATTTGGGGATGTCTTTATGTTTCCTCATTTTGGAAGGACATTTTTGCTGGGTATAGTAATCTTTTTTCCTTTCAGTATTTTGAATATATCATCCCATTCTGTCCCAGCCTGCAAGGTTTCTGCTGTGAAATCACTCATAACCTTATGAAGGTCCCCTTGTATGTGATGAGTCCCTTTTTTCTTGTTGTTTTCAAAATCCTCTTTGTCTTTGTCTTTTGACAATTTCATTCTGTGTCTCGTTGAAGAGCTCTTTATGTTCAGCCTAGCTGGGGTCCTTTGGGGATCTTGGATTGGGATGTTCATTTCTCTCCCCAGATTTGGAAAGTTTTCTGTCATTTAAAAAAATAAGCTTTCTGCCCCTTTCTCTTTTTCTGCTCCTTCAGCAACTCCTATATTGCATATGTTGATTCTCATTTTTTTTCTATTTCTTCCTCTGACTGAATAATTCCAAATGATGTGGCTTTGAGCTTGCTGATTCTTTCTTCTGTTTGACTGTGTCTGCTTTGAAGCTCTCTATTGAATTTTTCAGTTTTGTCATTATGTTCATCAACTTCAAAATTTATTTGGTTCTTTTTAATAATTTCTTTCTTGAACTTCTCATTTTGTTTATGTACTGTTTTCCTGATTCTGTTTTCTAACTCTGTTTCTTGTAACTCACTGAGCTTCTTCAAGATAATTATCTTGAATTCTTTTTCAGACAGTTCTTAGATTTCCATTTCTTTAGAGTCCGTTACTGGTGCTTAATTTTTTTCCTTTGATGGTTCCCTGATTCTCTGTGATCGCATTGGTGGTATTGCACATTTGAAGAAGTAGGCATGTTTTCCATTCTTTATGGACTGGCTTTGGCAGGAAAATCCTTTCACCAGTCAGCCTAGCCAGACATTCTGGGTAGGCTGGCTGGAATGGTCCATGGGTAGGCCTTCTGCTGGAATCTGTGTGTGGACAGGCCTGGTGCCTGGATCCTCAAGAGCCAGCCTGGCACTCAGGTTTGCAGCAGCAAGCCTCGTTCCTGGGTCTTGGAGCCTAGGCCCATGGGGGTCAGCCTATTTCTATGATCTACTTGGATTGGTCTGGAACCTGGGTCTGATAGGGTGGGCCTGGAGCCTGGTTCCACAGGTGTGGACCTGGACCATGGGTCCTGGAACCTGTGTCCATGAGGATCAGTCTGATTCCATGATCTACAGGGGTTGGTCTGGAGCCTGAGTCCATGGGAGAAGGCCTAGAGCCTGGGTCTGCAAGAGTGGGCCTAGACACTGGGTTAGTAGGTGCCAACCTGGCATTGAAGCAGACCTAGAGCTTGAGTCCTCTGAGGCAAGCCTGTCTCAAAGTATTTTTTGATTTCACTTGTAAATTCTTCTTGACCCATTGGTTGTTTAAAGAGTATATTACTTAATTTCCATATATTTGTGAACATCCAGCCATCTTTCTGTTATTGATTTCTAGTTTCATTTCCTCATGGTCAGATAATAATTTTGAATGACTTCAATATTTTAATTATACTGAGACTTGTTGTATTGCCTAACAGAGGATCTATCCTGGAAAACATTCCACGTACATTTGAGAATATGTGTATCTTGCTGTTGGGTGGTTGTTCTCTGTATATGTTTTTTTGGCCTAATTTTTATATTGTTATCTGGATATTCTAATTATTAACTAAAGCTCTGTTTAGTTATTCTAACCATTATTAAAAATGGGGTGTTAATGTTTCCAACTATCATTATAGACTGTATTTGTCCCTTCACATCTGTCAATTATTTGCTTTAAACTTTTGGGTATCTGTTCTTTGGTACATATATGTTTACAAATGTATTTTCTTGAAGGGTTGAAACTTTTATCAATATGTAATGTCCTTCTTTTTTTCTTGTAGCAGTTTCTGGGTTAAAGTATTTTTGTCTGATATTAGTATACCTACCTCAGCTCACTTTTGGTTACTATGTGCATGGCATATATTTTATCCATCCTTTCATTTTCATTTCATTATCCATCCTACCCATTTTCCATTTGTGTCTCTGGGTCTAAAATGAGTCTCTTGTAGACAGCATATAGTTGAATCATTCTTTTCATCCATTCTAACAATCTCTGCTTTTAATTAGAGAGTTTAATCCCTTTACATGTAAAGTAATTATCAGTAAGGAAGGACTTTTGCCATTTTCTTATTTCTTTTCTATATATCATGTACATTTTTAGTTCCTCAATTCCTTCATTACCTTCTTTTATTATTAATCACTGTTTCTTATTGTACCATTTTGATTTCCTCTACTATTTTTCCATATATTTAATATTTTTTCCTTAGTAATTTTCTTGGGTGTTACAGTTAACATCTTACCTTTAAGTTTTTAATTGATGCCAATTTTGATTCAATAGTATACAATAACTCTGCTCCTTTACACCTCTATCCCTCCTTTACGTTGTTTTTGTCATAAATTATATCTTTATACATTGTATGTACATTAGCATATCTTTATTGTTTTATGCCTTTGTCTTTTAACTCATTTAGGAAAATACAAAGAGGAATTACAAAAAATATGCAATACTACTGGCTTTCATATTTAATTGTGTGGCTACCTTTAACACTGTTCTTTATCTTGTCCTGTGTATTTGCATTACTTTATAGTGTTTTTTTTTTTTTTTTTGTATGCAGGAACTGCCAAAGTTTTAGTGTTTAATAGCACAACTGACCAAGGTCCAAGACGTGAATTTACCATGTTCAGGAAACATGGGAGGCAGGGGAGGGAAATCACTCTATAAACTAACTCTATAGTATGTGGTAAGAAGAATGCACACTTTATAATATAAAACCTGTCTACACATAGTAGTTAGTTGCAAAAAGCCATCTGTCTTCTCTTGGCTTGTAAAAAGGGTGTTCCAGATTCCAGTGCAGATGAGCAACCTTCAACTCTTCTGTGTGGCAGGGATCTTGTTTTCCCTGTCCAGCTCTTCCACCCCAGCCTGTATCATGAGGTCTGCGATGTTTTTCTCCAGGTCATCAATGCGACTGCTCATGTCATCAATTCTTCCAATGATCTGGTCGGACATGATCTGAAGTTTATCTTGCATCTGTTGCAGGAGTGTCTGCACCACCAAGGTGAGATCTTGCACGGTCTTGGGTTCTGTCTCTGCCATCTCCCCGGTTCCCAGCTTGGCGGTGCTGTCTCAGACGGTCACCTACACTTCCGTTTGTCCGCGCAGACCTATAGTGTTTTTTTTTCATTTTGGCCTGGAGAACTCCCTTTAGCATTTCGTTAGGGCAAATATATTAATGACAAACTCTTTAGTTTTTGTTTATCTGGGAATGTCTTAATTTCTGCTTCATTTTTCAATGGTAGTTTTGCCAGATATTGAATTTTGGGTTGAGCAGTTGTTTTTTTTTTCCTATAGCACTTTTAATATATCATCTCACTGCCTTCTGGCCTTCGTGTTTTCTAAAGAGAAATCACCATTATTTTACTAAAGATACCTTGTACACGATGAGTCACTTCTTTCTTGATGCTTTCAAAATCTTCTCTTTGTGTTTTGCTTTTGAAAATTTGACTAATGTGTTTCAGTGTGATCTCAGAATTTATACTATTTGGAGCTCATTGAGCCTCTTGTCTGTTTTAATTTATATCTTTTATCAAATTTAGCAATGTAAGAGTCATATATCCCCCACAGAGGACCCAGTCCAACTGGATAAGGGAGCTTCAAGCTGTGCTTATCCAATCAGCACCATAGCACCTATCAACAATCATCTTGAGGGACAAAGGGCAGTCAATAATTGTCCTGATTTTGAAATACTTTTGGAAACTCTAAAATCTTTATGAGTATAGATGCCTCTGGCAACAAACTTGTACTAAACAAACCTCTTAGATTATATGTACAAACTGCTTCACAAAAGCTTTGTTGTCTGATTATTACTTAACTAAATATTCCACTTCTGTCCTCCAAGCAATACCTAACTCATATTTCACCTTGTATGTAAAAGCTCCAGCTACAAAATGCCATAAGAATCTCTTGCTTTTTCTGTGTACTTATATTCCCCATGATGAGTGATACCCAATTGGGAAATCCCTACAAACTGCCTTCATTTATTCTTTAGCTTTACCATGTGTATAAATCTCGTTTCCTTAATCAGACTGCAAGCTGGAACTGTTCCCAAGTTCTCTTATATCAAACACAGAATCTAGAAACTAGTAGGCAGTTTACAGCCTTGATAGTTATAGAAAAAATTATCCTGCTAAGACACTGATTTGCTTCTACAATCCAGATTGCTTTTAGTCATCTACCAAGCCTGAAGCTGAGAATAACAATGACTTTTCTTCTATTACCTTGCTACTGTGTTGCCACAGGGATACATGTTTTAAACAGATTTCCCCTTTTTATTTAACACCTAGTTAATTTCAGATCATCTGCAAAAAAATTCTCAGTTCTCCAAAGGGTCTCCTTCCATAAATTCTGATTTTCCAACAATTGGGGATTTATTTTGAAGTGAATTATTAAAGATTTTCACTGAGGGAACATTCTCTTTGTCTTTTGCTTCAGTGATCCCTGCCTGGAAAGACTACACAAGGGGAAAGTGAAAGTTTAATTGGCAATGAGCTTAAAATCATTGAATATTAAATCTAGGTAACATTTTCACCAATATTGTTTACCTATTGGAAATGGTAAAATTGATAAATCAGCTAGAACAGCATGTTACAGTAGCAAGAACCATATACTCTAGTAGTGTGATAGGACTGGTTTGAGCACAAACTCTAACATCTTTTTAGTTTATTTATTCAAAGAAAGTTGTAGAGTTGTTTACTAACAGTCTTTTAGATAAAAATTTGGAGAAGTTAAAGTACTTAACTACAAAATATCTGTTGCCTTACTTGTAAAATGAGGATGATAGTAATCACTACCTCACTGAGTTATAGTGAAGATTAAATGAAATGATTTGTGCAATGGCTTCGAGCACACAGTTTGCCACATAGTCGATTCTCAATAAACATTAAAAGGGAAGTGATAATAAAAACTAATCCCCTTACTTCAAAGTTGAAGTAAATGATCCTCAGAGAGATAAACTAACTTGTTTGAAGTTTCAAAGTTAGTAAGGGGGCAGTCTTAGAGCTGGAGGCCAATCAGTCAATAAATATTTAGTAAGTTAAAGTATACTTTCTTACATGAAAAACTTCATCCATAAAATTTATTTCTCAATTTAGATGAACTGCTTATTATTCACATTTGTGACAGGACTGCCATGAATGTCCATTTACATTTTTACCTGTTTATCACTAGGGTAAAATTAAAACAACAGCAACAAAAGTTACTGCAAGTTTTTGTCCCACTGCTTTCCTGTGCAAGGCTGACTAATATTTTAACCTAAGTTTTAAAAAGATATTCCACTCATAATTCATCCTTTCAAGCATATTAAAAGAATTTAAGATTTTAAAAAATACATTCTTTTTTAATGAAAATAAATGTCTCTTTTCTTACCATTTCCCCACGTGTACATTCTAGCTACATGAACATGTGAATGCATGGAAGGGACACATTGTTTCATTAATTTTTTTCATTTTTCCTTCCTTTCTTTTGATCTATTTTTTTTTTTAATTTAATTTATTTATTTACTTATTTACTTATTTATTTATGGCTGAGTTGGGTCTTTGTTGCTGGGCACAGGCTTTCACTAGTTACGGTGAGCAGGGGCTACTCTTGATTGTGGTGGCTTCTCTTGTTGTGGAGCATGGGCTCTAGGCATGCGGGCTTCAACAGTTGTGGCTCATAGGCTCTAGAGTACAGGCTCAGTAGTTGTGGTGCACGGGCTTAGTTGCTCCGTGGCATGTGGGATCTTCCTGGACCAGGGCTCAAACCCATGTCCCCTGCATTAGCAGGCGGATTCCTAACCACTGCACCACCAGGGAAGCCCTCTTTTGATTTATTTTTATTGCTTTATTATTCTAATCGTTTCTGTATTCTTTGCTCTTAAAAAACTGTTTTTTCCACAATTATAAAATGAGTTAAGACAACAAGAAAAGGAAGTCTTCTATGCTCACTATTCAGTACTGCAATAAATGTACAAGAAAAATCAATAAGATATCTGGTTTCAATTTTGACATATAAGGAGCTTGGAAGTAGCCCAATTCCTCCTAACAAGTAAAAAGCTGAACAAATTGAAAAATCAACAACTCCTCTTAGATCCATAAGTGAAGTAAGGTCACAGGACAAACCATGGCACCCAAAATTGGAGAGACAACAGGCAAACCCAGAGAATCACACTCACCAGTGCAAAACCCACAAGCAGAAATCCCTGTGGGAACCAGTGCTGGGGTAGGAAAACATGAACCATAATTGAAAAATTGCTGGAGGCCCAGTGTAGGCAAGTCTGAGAAATAAAAGCTCCAAGAAAATCCAGTCATTGGAGGAGGAGCGCACTTTTATGAGTTCTAACTCCAGGAGCTTAACCAGGTTCTCACAGCAAATATCAGTGAAAAATCCCCTCAGGCTTCTGTGAGGGAGAGGGGAAAAGGATCCATTTTAAAACACAACACAGCATTCTGGCTTCCTAAACAAGTTCTGTCCTCAGCAGAAACAATATAACCAGAACTTAACTTACTGGGGTTTTAACCTAACTTAATTGACCTAGGGGAAGGGAAATACCCAGCTCGAGCCACCTCTAGCCTTCTACACGGGGGAAGGGAAATACTCAGCTCCTGCATTTTCCAGCCATCCTGTCTCAACTAAGAGAAAGGGAGAAAACTGAGAAGCATGTTTGATATTTACAGTGCAGAGGAACAGGCTCACTAAAAGACTGAGACCTAATCATAGGACTATAGAACTTCCCCTCCCCGCACACCGTACCACCACAATAGTAAAGGCTATTTATGGCAGTTCCTTTTAATCTAGTACATGTCCAGATATCAAGAAAAAAATTACAAGCCACACTATAAGGCAAAAAACACACTTTTAAAGGACAGAGCAAGCATTGGGACTAAAATCAGATATAACAGGGCTATGATTAATATGCTGAGGGCTCTAATGAATAAAATGCACAACATGCAAGGATAAACGGGTAAAGTAATTAGAGTGATGGCAATTCTAAGAACCAAAAAAGAAATGGTAGAGACAAAAACCCGCTATAACAGAAATGAAGAATGCCTTTGATGGGCTTATTAGTAGACTGGACATAGCTGCTGAGGAAATAATCTCTGAGCTTGAGAATATCTCAATAGAAAACTCAAAAACTGAAAAGCAAGGAGGAAAAATACTGAAAGAAACAAAACAGAATATCTAATAATTTTGGGTCGACTAAAAAAGGTGTAACACACATGTAATGGGAATACCAGAAGGAGAAGAAAGAGAAAAAGAAACAGAAGAAATATTTGAAACGATGACTGAGAATTTCCTGAATTTAATGTCAGACACCAAACCATAGATCCAGGAAACTCAAAAAACATCAAGCAGGAAAAAATGTTTATAAAACTACATCAAGGCATGTTTAAACTTCAGAAAATCAAAGGCAAAGAAAAAATCCTGAAAGAAGCCACGGGAAAAAAACCTATAAAGGATCATAGATAAGAATTATATCTGACTTTTACTCAGAAACCATGCAAGTAAGAAGAGACTGGAGTAAAATATTGAAAGTGTTGAGAGAAAAAAAACAACACTGACCTAGAATTCTGTACCACATGAAATCATCCTTCAAAAGTCAAACAGAAATCAAGACATTCTCAAGCAAAAATTGAGAGAATTTGTTGCCAGTACATCTGCCTTGCAAGAAATGTTCAAAAAAATTTTTTAGAGAAAACAAAATGATATAGGTCTGAAACTTGGGCATACATTAAGAAAGGAAGAGCATCAGAGAAGGAAGTAAGTGAAGGTAAAATTAAAACATTTTGTTTTTTCATTCATAATTGATCTGACAGATGACAGTTTGTTCAAAATAATAACAACAATGTATTTAATTATATATGCTTAAGGTATATGCTTATACACTATATATGAAGTGAAATAAATGACAGCAATGATACAAGGGATGGAAGGGAAGAATTAGGATTGTTATTCTAAGGCACTCACACTACTTCACTCTGAACATCGAGTCTAAATATATCCATAGGAGACAGATCATTAGAGAAGATCAAAAAAAAAAAAGACCCAACTATATGTTGTCTACAAGAAACCCACTTGAAATATAAAAACGCATACAGATTAATAGTAAATGAATGGAGAAAGATGTACTATGCTAACACTAATTGAAAGAAAGTGGGAGTAGCTATGTTAATTTCAGACAGAGGAAGCAAAGTTATTAGGAATAAAGAGGGACGTTGCATAATGATAAAGGAGTCAGTTCTCCAAGAAGCCATAACAATCCTTTAATGTGTATGTGCATAATAGCAGAGCATCAAAATACTTGAAGCAAAAATTTATAGAACTGTAGGAAATAAATTAATCCTCTATTATAGTTGGAAACTGCACATCCCTCTATCAGAAATGGAAAGATGCAGCAGGCAGAGTATTTGTAAGGACATAGTTGAATTAAAAAACACCATCAATCAACTGGATATAATTGGCATCTACAGACTACTTTATCTAACAACAGCAGAATACATATTTTTCTCAAACTCATAGGAACATTCACCATGATAGACCACATTATGGGCCATTAAACATACCTTAGCATATTTAAAAGAATAGAAGTCATACAAAGTCTGCTCTCATACCAATGATTAAGGAAATTAATAATAGAAAGATAGTTAGGAAATCCCAAAATACTTGGAGCTTAAACAAAACACGTCTAAATAACATATGAGTCAAAGAAGACATTTTAAGAGAATTTAAAAACTAGTTTGAACTAAGTGAAAATAGAAACAGAACTTATCCAAATTTGTGAGATACACTGAAAGTAGTGCTTAGAGGGACATATATAGCATTGAATGCATATATTAGAAAAGAAGAAAGATTTAAAATGAATTATCTAAGTTTCCACCTTAGAAATCTAGAAAAAGAAGAGCAAAAAATCAAACAGAAAATAATTATAAAAATGAGAGCAGAAATCAATGAAATTGAAAATAGGAAATCAATAGAGAAAAACCAATGAAATAAAAAATGAGTTCTTCAGAAAGATCAATGAAATAAAAAAGCCTCTAGCAAAGCTAACTAAGAAAAAAAGAGATAGGACACAAATTAGTAATATCAGAAATGAAAGAGGGGATATCACTACACATCCCATGACATTTAAAGGATAATAAAGGAATATTATGAACAAGTCTGTGTCCACAAATTTGGTAAGCTAGGTGAAAGGGACTGATTTCCTCAAAGACACAATCTGCCAAACCTCACACAAAAAGAAATACACAATCTGAACAGACCTCTATTAAATAAATTGAATCAATAATTAATTACTTTCCAAAACAGAAAGGACCAGGCCCAGATGGGTTCACTGGTGAATTCTACCAAACATTCAGGGAAGAAATTATACCAATTCTATACATTCTTTTCCAGAAGATGGAAGCAGAGAGAATACTTCCTAACTCATTCTATGAGGCCAAGATTAGCCCCATACCAAAACCAGAAAAAGACATTATAAGAAAAGAAAACTACAGGCCAGAATCTCTCAAGAACGTAGATGGAAAAGTCATTAAAAAATTAGCACATCAAATCCAACAATATACAAAAAAATTATACATCAAGACTAAGTGGGATTTATCCCAGGCATTCAAGTTGGTTCAACATTTGAAAATCAATTACTGTAAATCCATCACATTAACAGTCTAAAGAAAAATTACATGCTCATATCAATGGATGCAGAAAAACATTTGACAAAATCCAATATCCACTCAAGATAAAAATTCTCAGTAAACTATGAATAGAGGGGAACTTCCTCAAATTGATAAAAATATCTACAAAAATCCATAGCTGACGACATACTTAATGGCGTGAAACTTGAATCTTTCTCACTAAGATCAGGAACAAGGCAAAGATGTCCTCTCTTACCACGTGTTTTCAATTTCATACTGGAAGCTTAGCTAATACAATAAGATAAGTAAAGGAAATTAAAAGTATACAGATTTGATAGGAAAAAATAAAACTGTCCTTGTTTACAGATGACGTGACTGTGTATGTAGAAAGGCAAAAAAACCTCCTGGAACTAATAAACAATATAGCAAAGTTGCAGGATACAAAAGTCAATTGTTTCCCTAAATACCAGCAATGGTGGGATTTGAAATTAAAACACAATACCATTTACGTTAGCCTCTCACCCCAAAAATGAAATACTTAAGTATAAAACTAATGAAAGATATAGAAGATCTATATGAAGAAAACTATAAAACTCTGATGAAATAAACCAAATAATAAATAAATGCAGAGATATTCCATGTTCAGGGACAGGAAGGCTCAGTAGTGTCAAGATGTCAGTTTTTCCCAACTTGATCTATTGATTCAATACAATCCCAGTAACGATACTGGCAAGTTATTTTGTTGATATTGACAAACTGATTCTAAAGTTGATATAGAGAGGCAAAAGACTCAGAACAGTCACCACAATATTGAAGGAGAACAGAGTTGGAAGAATGACACTACCTGACTTCAAAACTTATTATAAAGCTACAGTAATCAAGAGAGTGTGGTGTTGATGAAAGAATAGAGAAGTAGATTAATGGAACTGAATAGAGAGCTCAGAAATAGACCAACATATGTATAGTCAACTGATATTTGACAAAGGAACAAAGATATTACAATGGAAAAAGTATTTTTTCTCCCACTTTTATTGAGAAAAAAGTCTTTTCAGCAAATGGTGCTGGAACAACTGAGCATCCAAATGCAAAAAAGAATCTAGACACAGACCTTACTACCTTCACAAATATTAACTCAATGGATCACAGACATAAAAGTATAATGCAAAACTATAAAACTCCTGGAAAAATAAAACATAGGAGAAACTTTAGATGACCTGAAGGTTGATGGTGAGTTTCTGACATAATACCAAAGATATGATCTTTGAAAGAAATATTTGACAAGCTGGACTTAATTAAAAGTAAATGTCTTTTAGGTTGCTTCCATAGCTTGGCTATTATAAACAGTGCTGCAGTGAACACTGGGGCGCCTGTATACTTTTGAACCAAGTTTTTCTCCAGATATATGCCCAGGAGTGGGATTGCTGGATCAAATGGTAGCTCTATTTTTTGTCTTTTAAGGAACCTCCATATGTCCACTAACAGATGAATGGATAAAGAAGATGTGGTACCTATATACAATGGAATATTCCTCAGCCATTCAAAAAGAATGAAATAATACCATTTGCAGCAACATGGATGGACCTGGAGATTTTCATACTAAGCGAAGTAAGTCAAACAGAAAAAGACAAATATCATATGATATCACTTATAATCAGAATCTAAAAAAATGGATACAAATGAACTTATTTACAAAACAGAAAGAATCACAGACATAGAGAACGAATTTATGGTTACTCAGGGGGAAGGCTGGAGGGGAGGGATAGATTGGGAGTTTAGGATTGACGTGTACACACTGCTATATTTAAAACAGATAACCAGGGGACCTTCAAGATGGTGGAGGAATAACACGTGGAGATCACCTTTCTCCCCACAAATACATCAAAAATATATCTACATGTGGAACAACTCCTACAGAACACCTACTGAACGCTGGCAGAAGACCTCAGACATCCCAAAAGTCAAGAAACTCCCTAGGTACCTGGGTAGGGCAAAAGAAAAAAGGAAAAACAGAGAAAAAAGAATAAGGATGGGACCTGCATCTCTGGGAGGGAGCTGTGAAGGAGGAAACATGTCCACACACGAGGAAGCCCCTTCACTGGTGGAGACAGGGGGTGGACGGGGGGACGCTTTAGAGTCACGGAGGAGAGTGCAGCAACAGGGTGCAGAGGGCAAAGCAGAGAGATTCCCACACAGAGGATCGGTGCTGACCAGCACTCACCAGCCTGAGGGACTTGTCTGCTCACCCGCTGGGGCAGGTGGGGGCTGGGAGCTGAGGCTCGGGCTTCAGAGGTCAGACCCCAGGGAGAGGACCGGGGTTGGCTGCGTGAACACAGCCTGAAGGGGGCTAGTGCGCCACATTTAGCCGGAAGGGAGTCCAGGAAAAAGTCTGGACCTGCCTAAGAGGCAAGAGACCATTGTTTCAGGGTGCACGAGGAGAGGGGATTCAGAGCACCGCCTAAACGAGCTCCAGAGACGGGCATGAGCTGCGGCTATCAGCACAGGCACCAGAGACGGGCATGAAATGCTAAGGCTGCTGTTGCAGCTACCAAGAAGCCTGTGTGCAAGGACCGTTCACTATCCACACCTCCCCTCCTGGGAGCCTGTGTAGCCCACCACTGCCAGGGTCCCATGATCCAGGGACAACTTCCCCAGGAGAACACAAGGCGTGCTTCAGGCTGCTGCGATGTCATGACGGCCTCTGCCGCCACAGGCTTGCCCCACATTCCGTACCCCTCCCTCACCCCCAGCCTGAGTAAGCCAGAGCCCCCTAATCAGCCACTCCTTTAACCCCCTCCTG
The DNA here is from genome assembly GCF_028021215.1 of Eschrichtius robustus. Lineage (NCBI taxonomy): Eukaryota > Metazoa > Chordata > Mammalia > Artiodactyla > Eschrichtiidae > Eschrichtius > Eschrichtius robustus. The sequence continues at coordinate 107,818,609 of NC_090845.1, forward strand.
TCTGGATGAAGAACAGATGTCAGAGGGTGACCTACATGCAGAGGCGGGGCCAAATCCCAAGCTGAACCCCAGGAGCTGTGCAAACAAAGAAGAGAAAGGGAAATTTCTCTGTGCAGCCTCAGAAGCAGCAGATTAAATCTCCACAGTTAACTTGATGTACCCTGCATCTGTGGAATACCTGAATAGACAACAAATTATCCCAAAATTGAGGCAGTGGACTTTGTGAGCAACTGTAGACTTGGGGTTTGCTTTCTGCATCTAATTTGTTTTTGGTCTTATGTTTATCTTAGCTTAGTATTTAGAGTTTACTATCATTGGTATATTTGTTTCTTGATTTGGTTGCTTCCTTCCTTATTTTGTTTATATATAGATATATATATAATTTCCTCCTTTTTCTCTTTTTGTGAGTGTGTATGGGTATGCTTCTTTGTGTGATTCTATCTGTATAGCAATGCTTTTACCATTTCTCCTACGGTTCCCTCTGTCAATTTTTTTCTTTTTTTTTTTAGTATAATTTTTAGTGCTTGTTATCATTGGTGGATTTGTTTTTTGGTTTGGTTGCTCTCTAGTTTCTTCCCTTTTTATTACTTTTTAATTTTTTTATTTTTAAGAATATTTTTTAACTCTTTATTTTAATAACTTTATTTTATAATATTTTATTTTATTTACTTGTTTAGTTTTTCTCTTTTCTTCTGAGCGGTGTGGCTGACAGGTTCTTGGTGCTCCAGCGGGGTGTCAGGCCTGAGCCTCATAGGTGGGAGATATGACTTCACAATATTGGTCTACCAGAGAACTCCAGGCCCAACATAATACCAAATGGCAAAAGCTCTCCCAGAGATCTCCATCTCAACACTAAGACCCAGCTCTACTCAACGATCAGGAAGCTACAGTGCTGGACACCCTATGCCAAACAATTAGCAAGACAGGAACACAAACCAACCCATTAGAAGAGAGGCTGCCTAAAATCATAATAAGTTCGCAGACAACCCAAAACACACCACCGGACGTGGTCCTGCCCACCAGAAAGAAAAGATCTAGCCTCATCCACCAGAACACAGGCACCAGTCCCCTCCACCAGGAAGCCTACACAACACACTGAACCAACTTTACCCACTGGGGGCAGACACCAAAAACAATGGGAACTATGAACCAGCAGCCTGCGAAAAGGAGACCCCAAACACACTAAGTTAAGCAAAATGAGAAGACAGAGAAATACGCAGCAGGTGAAGGAGCAAGGTAAAAACCCACCAGACCAAATAAATGAAGAGGAAATAGGCAGTCTATTTGAAAAAGAATTCAGAGTAATGATAGTAAAGATGATCCAAAATCTTGGAAATACAATGGAGAAAATACAAGAAATGTTTAACAAGGACCTGGAAGACTTAAAGAGCAAACAAATGATGAGGAACACAATAAACGAAATAAAAAATTCTCTAGAAGGAATCGATAGCAGAATAACTGAGGCAGAAGAATGGATAAGTGACCTGGAAGATAAAATAGTAGAAATAACAACTGCAGAGCAGAATAAAGAAAAAAAAAAAATGAAAAGAATTGAGGACAGTCTCAGAGACATCTGGGACAAAAATAAACGCACCAACATTCGAATTATAGGAGTCCCAGAAGAAGAAGAGAGAAAAAAGGGACTGAGAAAATACGTGAAGAGATTATAGTTGAAAATTTATGTAACATGGGAAAGGAAATAGTCAATCAAGTCCAGGAAGTGCAGAGTCCCATCTATGATAAATCCAAGAAGAAACATGCCAAGACACATATTAATCAAACAATCAAAAATTAATATCAAAGGAAAAATATTAAAAGGAGCAAGGGAAAAGCAACAAATAATATACAAGGGAATCCCCATAAGGTTAACATCTGATCTTTCAGCAGAAACTCTGCAAGCCAGAAGGGAGAAGCAGGACATATTTAAAGTGATGAAAGGGAAAAACTTACAACCAAGATTACTCTGCCCAGCAAAGATCTCATTAAGATTTGACGGAGAAATTAAAACCTTTAGAGACAAGCAAACGCTAAGAGAATTCAGCACCACCAAACCAGCTCTACAACAAATGCTAAAGGAACTTCTCTAAGTGGGAAACACAAGAGAAGGAAAAGAAATACAAAAACAAACCCAAAACAACTAAGAAAATGGTAATAGAAACATACACAACGATAATTACCTTAAATGTAAATGAATTAAATGCTCCCACCAAAAGACATAGACTGGCAGAATGGATACAAAAACAAGACCCATATATATGCTGTCTACCAGAGACCCACTTCAGACCTAGGGACACATACAGACAGAAAGTGAGGGGATGGAAAAGATATTCCATGCAAAAGGAAGTCAAAAGAAAGCTAGAGTAGCAATTCTCATACCAGACGAAATAGACTTTAACATAAAGACAATTATAAGAGACAAAAAAGGACACTACATAATGATCAAGGGATCAATCCAAGAAGAAGATATAAGAATTGTAGATATTTATGCACCCAACATAGGAGCACCTCATTACATAACGCAAATGCTAAGAGCCATAAAAGGGGAAATTGATAGTAACACACTCATAGTAGGGGACTTTAACACCCCACTTTAACCAACAGACAGATCACCCAAAATGAAAATAAATAAGGAAACACAAGCTTTAAATGACACATTAAACAAGATGGACTTAATTGATATTTATATGACATTCCATCCAAAAACAACAGAATATACTTTCTTCTCAAGTGCTCATGGAACATTCTCCAGGATAGATCATATCTTGGGTCACATATCAAGCCTTGGTAAATTTAAGAAAATTGAAATCATATCAAGCATCTTTTCTGACCACAATGCTATGAGACTAGATATCAATTACAGGAAAAAATCTGTAAAAAATACAAACACATGGAGGCTAAACGATACACTACTAAATAACCAAGAGATCACTGAAGAAATCAAAGAGGAAATCAAAAAATACCTAGAAACAAATAACAATGAAAGCACAACGACCCAAACCTATGGGATGCAGCAAAAGCATTTCTAGGAGTGAAGTTTATAGCAATACAAGCCTACCTCAAGAAACAAGAAACATCTCAAATAAACAACCTAACCTTACACCTAAAGCAATGAGAGAAAGAAGAACAAAAAAACCCCAAAGTTAGCAGAAGGAAAGAAATCATAAAGATCAGATCAGAAATAAATGAAAAAGAAATGAAGGAAATGACAGCAAAGATCAATACAACTAAAAGCTGGTTCTTTGAGAAGATAAACAAAATTGATAAACCATTACCAGACTCATCAAGAAAAAAAGGGAGAAGACGCACATCAACAGAATTAGAAATGAAAAAGGAGAAGTAACAACTGACACTGCATAAATACAAAGGATCATGAGAGATTACTACAAGCAGCTATATGCCAATAAAATGGACGACCTGGAAGAAATGGGCAAATTCTTACAAAAGCACAACCTTCTGAGACTGAACCAGGAAGAAATAGAATATATAAACAGACCAATCACAAGCATTGAAATTGAAACTGTGATTAAAAATCTTCCAACAAACAAAAGCCCAGGACCAGATGGCTTCACAGGCGAATTCTATCAAACATTTAGAAAAGAGCTAACACCTATCCTTCTGAAAATCTTCCAAAATATAGCAGAGGGAGGAACACTCCCAACCTCATTCTATGAGGCCACCATCACCCTGATACCAAAACCAGACAAAGATGTCACAAAAAAAGGAAACTACAGGCCAATATCACTGATGAACAGAGATGCAAAAATCCTCAACAAAACACTAGCAAACAGAATCCAACAGCTCATTAAAAGGATCATACACCATGATCAAGTGGGGTTTACCCCAGGAATGCAAGGATTCTTCAATGTACACAAATCAATCAATGTGATAAACCATATGAACAAACTGAAGGATAAAAACTATATGATCATCTCAATACATGAAGAAAAAGCTTTTGACAAAATTCAACACCGATGTGTGATAAAAACCCTCCAGAAAGTAGGCATAGAGGGAACTTACCTCAACATAATAAAGGCCATGTATGACAAACCCACAGCCAACATCGTTTTCAATGGTGAAAAACTGAAACCGTTTCCACTAAGATTAGGAACAAGACAAGGTTGTCCACTTTCACCACTATTATTCAACATACTTTTGGAAGCTTTAGCCACAGCACTCTGAGAAAAAGAAGAAATAAAAGGAATCCAAATTGGAAGAGAAGAAGTAAAAGTGTCACTGTTTGCAGACGACATGATACTATACATAGAGAATCCTAAAGATGTTACTAGAGCTAATCAATGAATTTGGTAGAGTGGCAGGATACAAAATTAATGCATGGAAATCTGTTGCATTTCCTACACACTAATGATGAAAAGTCTGAAAGGGAAATTAAGGAAACACTCCCATTTATCACTGCAACGAAAAGAATAAAATACCTAGGAATAAACCTACCTAAGGAGACAAAAGACCTGTATGCAGAAAACTCTAAGACACTGATGAAAGAAACTAAAGATGATACCAACAGATGGAGAGATATACCATGTTCTTGGATTGGAAGAATCAACATTGTGAAAATGACTATACTACCCAAAGCAATCTACAGATTCAACGCAATCCCTATCAAACTACTAATGGCATTTTTCACAGAACTAGAACAAAAAATTTCACAATTTGTATAGAAACACAGAAGACCCCAAATAGCCAAAGCAATCTTGAGAAAGAAAAACAGAGCTGGAGGAATTAGGCTCTCTGCCTTCAAACTATACTCCAAAGCTACAGTCATCAAGACAGTATGGTACTGGCACAAAAACAGAAATATAGATCAAAGGAACAGGATAGAAAGCCCAGAGATAAACCCACGCACATATGGCCACCTTATCTTTTATAAAGGAGGCAAGAATATACAGTGGAGAAAAGACAGCCTCTTCAATAAGTGGTGCTGGGAAAACTGGACAGTTACATGTAAAAGAATGAAATTAGAACACTCCCTAACACCATACACAAAAATAAACTCAAAATGGATTAAAGACCTAAATGTAAGGCCAGACTCTATAAATCTCTTAGAGGAAAACATAGGCAGAACGCTCTGTGACATAAATCACTGCAAGATCCTTTTTGACCCACCTCCTAGAGAAATGGAAATAAAAACAAAAATAAACAAATGGGACCTAATGAAACTTAAAAGCTTTTGCACAGCAAAGGAAGCCATAAACAAGATGAAAAGACAACCCTCAGAATGGGAGAAAATATTTGCAAATGAAGCAACTGACAAAGGATTCATCTCCAAAATATACAGGCAGCTCATGCAGCTCAATATCAAAAAAAAAAAAAAAAAAAAAGAACCAACCCAATCCAAAAATGGGGAGAAAACCTAAATAGAAAATTTTCCAAAGAAAATATACATATTGACAACAAACACATGAAAAGATGCTCAACGTCATTAATCATTAGAGAAATGCAAATCAAAACTACAATGAGGTATCACCTCACACTGGTCAGAATGGCCATCATCAAAACATCTACAAACAATAAATGCTGGAGAGGGTGTGGAGAAAAGGGAACCCTCTTGCACTGTTGGTGGGAATATAAATTGATACAGCCACTATGGAGAACAGTATGGAGTTTCCTTAAAAAACTAAAAAGAGAAGTACCAAACGACCCAGAAATCCCACTACTGGACATCTACCCTGATTAAACCATAATTCAAAAAGAGTCATGTACCACAGTGTTCATTGCAGCACTATTTACAATAGCCAGGACATGGAAGCAACCGAAGTGTCTATCGACAGATGAATGGATAAAGAAGATATGGCACATATACACAATGGAATATTACTCAGCCATAAAAGGAAGTGAACTTGAGTTATTTGTAGGGAGGTGGATGGACCTAGAGACTGTCATACAGAGTGAAGTAAGTCAAAAGTATAAAAACTAATACTGTATGCTAACACATATATATGGAATATAGAAAAAAGAAAGGTTCTGAAGAACCTAGGGGCAGGACAGTGATAAAGACGCAGACAGAGAATGGACTTGAGGACATGGGGAGTGGGAAGGGTAAGCTGGGACGAACTGAGAGACTGCCATGGACATATATTCACTACCAAATGTAAAATAGATAGCTAGTGGGAAGCAGATGCATAACACAGGGAGATCAGCTTGGTGCTTTGTGTCCACCTAGAGGGTGGGATAGGGATGGTGGGAGTGAGACGCAAGAGGGAGGAGATATGGGGATATGTGTATATGTATAGCTGATTCACTTTGTTATACAGCAGAAACTAGCACATCATTGTAAAACAATTATACTCCAATAAAGATGTTAAAAAAAAAAGAGATGACAAGATAAGCTCTCTGATAAAAAAAAATTTTTTTTTAAATAAAATAAAATTGGTAACCAAATGGACCTAGTCTATAGCCCACAGAACTCTGCTCAATATTCTGTAATAACCTAAATGGGAAAAGAATTTGAAAACAATAGATATATGTATGTGTATAACTGAATCACTTTGTTGTAAACCTAAAACTAACACAACATTGTTAATCAACTATATTCCAATATAAAATAAAATGTTTTTTAAAAAGTAAATGTCTTATTCATAGTAGTAACACAAAATATGAAGTACATATACCAAGAAGAATTATGGAAGAATTTTTGGAAGAAAAATATCCCAAAGACACAAAAGAAGATTTGAACAATTTAGATATATAATGTATACTTTTGGCATTCACAAGTTTGTTGTTGCCAAAAATTTCATTTTTTGTTCGATTCCCAAGCAGCCTTGAATAGCCATTGTATATAATTGGTTGGGGAATAAAATTTATATTATCTATTGGATTAAACTACCAGAAGCCAGTATTTTTATCCCAATATAGCTACTATACTGTCTGTTCATAATAACATGTGCCTTTTATGGAAAATTTATAATAGTGTTTTTTAAAATATTTTCTTAAACATCATGGAACCATTATGCTATTTATTTATTTGCAAAATTACGTTCTATTTACACTACTGAATCCTGCTTTTTTCTTAAAAGTTTATTTTGAGCATGATCAAAAATCATTAAATACTCTTTGAAAATACTCACCGTGTTAAATAGTCTTTGAAAATATTTACCACGTTAAATATCTGCAGCCTATGAAGGTACCACAATGCACTTAACCATTTTTCTCTCTCATCTAGCATTTTTTCCTCAACCAGGCTATCACCCCTACCAAGGTACGTCTGTTGTCAAGACCACTAGTGACCTCCAATGTTGCCAAATACAATAGCCTGCTCTGCTTCAACTTTCTCGACCTATAAGCACCATTCAACAAAGTTGGCTACTCACTTCCTAACTTCTACCTCCAAAATATATCTGGAATCTGTTCACTTCCATTAGTCTGCATTAGTGCCCTGGTCTAAGGCATTAATTTTCATCTAGACCACTGTAATAAGATTTCAAAATAATTACTCTGCTTCTTATTTTGTTCACTATAATCCATTCTCCAAGAAGCAGCAAAAGTGAGCTTTTAAAATGTAATCAGTTTATGTTATATTCTTTTCAAGATCTTTCAATAGCTTCTCAACACATTTAGAATAAAGTTCAAATTCCTTAGAGGTTCTACAAGGTCCTATGTAAGTCTTCCTCTTTTTAGTTGATTGCATAGAACTAGGTGTCTTTATATTGTTCAAATATGCTAAGTCTTTTTCTGTCTTGGAGTTTTACTTCAATCTAGAAAACTCTTCCCTCAGATCTCAGTTTAAATGCCATCACCTAACTATCTAAAGTAGCCCCCAGTTTCTCTCCATCAACTCATCATGTTTTTCTTCATTATAGTACTTATCAGTGCTTAGTTTGCTTTTTTCTCTTTTTTTTCTTTCTTTTTTTTTTTTAATTTATTGCCTGTCTCCCTCCAATAAAATGTAAAGTCTTTGAGAGAAATGATTTTGTGTGTCTCATTTCTACTATATTCCCAGGGTCTCAGACAGTGTCTGGTGTGTTGTGGCTGATGAACAAATAACTGTGACTAAATTTATGAATGAATAAATGAATGATATTTTGGTATTTTGAATTATTTTCAATTATTATGATTGTGCTACCATTAATATTTTATATATAAACATTTTCCTATTTTTAAAAGGTAGGCAAGATCCCTAGAAAAAAAATGTTTCAATGGGTACATGTATGAGGGCTCAGAATGTGTTCAAAACTTATTTTCAGAAAGATTGTAATAATTTTTACTTTTATAAGCAGCATATGAAAGTGCTCATTTCCACTAGTATTATTACCATTTATTAATCCATTAATCCATCATAATTTCAGAGGCAAAATGTACTATTGATGCTTTAATTTGCAATTATATGATTACTGAAAAGATTGAACAAATACATTTATACTTTATATACTTTTAATATAGTTCAGTGAATTAGCTGTTTATATCCTTTGCCCATTTAATTTTTCTTAGGTATAGCTTATAGTAGTTATATCCAGAATCTATAGAATCAAGCATCTATAATCAGATTGCATGAGTTTCAAATTCTATCGCTACAGTTTAGCCATGAGTCCTTGGGAAAGCTATTTGACCTCTCTGTGCCTTAGTTTACCCATACATAAAATGGTGATAATAGTAGCTACCTCATAGGACTGTCATGAGAATTAAATGTGTCACTACAGGTAAAAAAAAAAAATACAAAGAAAGAAACTAAGAATAGTACCAAAAATATTGGCCTTTGACCTCTATCTTATACTGTACACAAAAATCAACTAAAAATGGATTAAAGACTTAAGCATAAAACCTGAAACCATAAAATTCCTAGAAGAAAACATAGGGGAAAAGATCTTTGGCATTGCTCTTGGCAATGATTTTTTGGATTTGACACTGAAAACAAAGGTAACAAAAGGAAAAATAAACAAGTGTTTTGGCACAACAAAGTAAACTATCAACAAAATGAAAAGGCAGCCTATGAAATTAGAGAAAGTATTTGCAAACTGTATATCTCATAAGGGGTTAATGTTCAAAAAATGTAAGGAACACTTACAATCCAATAGCAAAACCACAAATAACCCAATTTAAAAATGGGCAAAGGACCTGGATAGGTATTTTTCCAAAGAAGACATACAAATGGCCAATAGGTATATGAAAAGAAATTCTCAACATCACTAATCATTAGGGATATGAAAGTCAAAACCACGAGATAGCACCACACACCTGTTAGGGTGTCTATTATCAAAAAAACAAGAGATAACAAATGTTGGTGAGGATGTGAAGAAAAGAGAACCCTTGGGAATGTTGGCGTAAATGTATATTGGTACAGCAGTTATGGAAAACAGTATGGAGGTTCCTCAAATAATTAAAGACAGAACTACCATATGATCCAGCAATCTCACTCCTGGGTATATATCCAAAGGAAAAGAAATTACTTTCTCAAAGAGATGTCTGTACTCCCATGTTCATTGCAACATTGTTCAGAATAGCCAAGATATGGAAACAAACTAAATGTCTGTTGACAGATGAATGGATAAAGAAAATGTGATACACACACACACACACGCACATGCATACGCACACACAAACACATAAACACAACCGAATATTCTTCAGACTTTAAAAAGAAGGAAATTCTGGCATTTGTGACCTGGAGGACATTATACTAAGTGTAATACGCCAGTCAGAGAGGGACAAATACTGTATGATATAATTTACATGTAGGCTACTGGTACAAGTTGGTGGACTGAGCACATATATTTACCTCTTTTTTTTTTTTTTTGCTGAAGACTCACTGAAATTAGAGGGGAAATAATGATTGTTAATGAAAATATGTATGAGCTCTCTTGATATTTTTAGATATCATTGGACAGAATATCTTAATGAATTTCAAAAAATTTAAAATATAATTAAATCATTTAGACCATATCAGAGTAAGTGTCTAACCCAGAAACTGACAAAGGGTAAGACAAAAGTAGAGGTGGAATTGTTTATTCCTTGGAGGCAAAACCACATACATGGTCTGAAATTAAACTCAGTACTGTGAAGATTAAGAAAGAGTAGCTAGGGGCCATAAGTAATGGTAAATGAGTGAAGTTTTATCTACAGAAAATCAGTGTGGGATACTTAGGGAGTTTGGGACTGACATGCACACACTGCTATATTTAAAATGGATAACCAACAAGGACCTGCTGTATAGCACAGAGAACTCTGCTCAATATTATATAAAAAACCTAAATGGGAAAAGAATTTGAAAAAGAATAGATACATGTATGTGTATAACTGAATCACTTTGCTGTACACCTGAAACTAACACAGCACTGTTAATCAACTAGACTCCAATATAAAATAAAAAGTTAAAAAAACACCACTAGTTTAATAAGAAAAAAAAGAAAATCAGTGTGAATTAACTTATGCCACAATTTCCTTTGTATGTCATGTACAAACACTCAGAATATAACTGGAGATTTAATCTATAAATAATTTCCGCCTGTGGAAACTAGAGCTCCTAGCATTGGTGTTGACAACCCAGAGAAACAACCTTCCTTGTCCTAGCATTGGTGTTTGAGGTATGTGTGTTCTGCCTGCTAGATTCATATATATATATACACACAGTAAAATGAATCCTGTCAGTTGATGTGATCTGCTGATATTCAAAGAGCTCAGCCTTAGCTCTTCCATTGCAGAAATCTGATAGGCAAAAGTAGACTTCACAAATGCAAAGGAAACCCATCCAGCTACTTATGTAAGAAAACCTGTTCCTTTATTCCTAAATACAAATTGACAACAAAGAAATAACTAGATGTTTGAAAAAAATCTAGTGGCACAAAAGAGAACCAAAGTAAACAAATGAAATTATTGACCCTAGGGAAAATGAAAATACGTGAAGTTGTCAAAAAATACACACACACAATTATAAATACTGTAGGTTTCAAGAAGATATTGCACATATAACTTAATATGGTATGGTAAGAAAGAATCAAGGAATAACTCAGAATACTTTGAACTTAAATATATGGTATCAAATATTAAAAAGGGGGTATGAAAGATGGAGTCAAGGGTATTTCCCAGAATAAAAATGAAAGTTTACAAAGAGATAGAGAATATGAGAATAAAGAAAATATATACTTAGAATCAAGTCAGGAGGTCCAGTATCTAGTAAGGGAGTCACGGAAGGTTAATAAAAATAGAAAGGAAGAAATTCTAAAGAAATAAAGAAAAATTACCAGACCTGAAGGAAGACATGTGCCTTCAAGTTGAAAAGGCCCATTGAGTGCCAAGAAGTATGCATGAAAAATAAAAACATACCTAAACACAATATTGTTTGTGTTTTTTACAGTAATTACAGTAGACTAAGTACAAAGAAATCCTAAAAATTTCTTAAGGAGAAAAACATGTTCTACTGCAAAGAAACAATAATTAGGCTAGCATATGATTCCCATATGGGTAAAAATGGATTGCAGCAGATATTATAGCATGCCTTCAACATCTTTAGCAAAATTATACTGAATCATAAATTAACCATGAGAAATAAAGCCATTTTCAGACATTCAACTGCTCATAAAGTTTACTATTCACTTACCATTTATAAAATAACTGTGAATGTACTTTTGTAATAACAGTACAAATAATCTAAGAAAAAAGAGAAATATTGGTAATATTTCAAACGACTGGAAAATGAGATAATAAAAATACAGTTTTCAATAGAATCAAAAGCATGAAATATTTAGGACTAAATAAAGTGAAAGACATGCAAGACCTCTGTACTGAAAAGTAGGAAGCACCACTGATGCAAATTATAGGAGATTTGACATAAATTAAGAGCTAAATCATGCTCATAGATTGGAAGATTTAATATTTTTAAGCTGTCATTCTCTACAAATCAATCTGTAGATGTAAAATAAGATGTCCATCATAATGCCAGCAAACTATATTTTAAAAACTGATTCTAAAATGTATATGAAAATGCAAAAAACAGAATTGCCGAAACTCTTAAAAAAGTATAAGGTTGGGTTACTTAACTTGGAACTTCAAAACTTATAAAAATACAGTAATCAAAACAGAGTGATATTGGCAAAAGGATAGACAACTTGATTAATAAAACAAAACAATATATGGCACTGGAACAATTGTATATGTGGAAAATTGACCCATTTCTCATACTAATACAAAATTTAAATAAAGTTGGTTTATGAATCTAAATATAACATCTAAAAGTAGAAAGCTTTTAGGAGATAACATAAGAGAATACCTTTATTGCCTTGGGGTTAGCAAAAAGGACTAACCATAAAATATATGATAAATTGGATTTCAACAAAACTTTTGCTTATAAAAATATCATTATGAAAATGTATAGTCATGATAGTGTTATAAAATATGTGCCATGCATGTATCTCACAAAGACTTTATCCAGAATATATAAAAAGTCCTACAATTAAATAATAAAAAGACAGTAAATGGATAACAGTCTTGAACAGACATTTCGCAAAAGAAGATATATGAAAGCACAATAAGTATAGAGGTATCTCATTGTCTTTTCAGTTTAAAATTTCCTAATGACTAATAATGATAAGCATGTTTTTATGTGCTTATTTGACATTCTTCTGTCTTCTTTGGTGAAGCGTCTGTTCAAATATTTTGCTGTTTTTAAAAATTGTCATGTGTGTCATATAAAGTGAATTCCTTATATCTTCTGAATATAAATCTTTTATCAGATGTTTTGCAACTATTTTCTCCCTGTGGCTTGTATTTTCATTTCCTTAACATCTTTCAAAGGGCAGAAGTTTTTAGTTTTGATGAAGTCCAATTTATAATTATTTTCTTTTGTAATTGCTTTTTGTGTCCTCTCAGAAATCTTCACTTAATCTCAACTCGCAAAGATTTTCTCCTATGTTTTTTCAAGAAGGCTTAAAATTTTTTGCCTTCTCACGTGATCCTTTTTGTGTTAATCTTTGTATATTTGTATGTGTACGAAGCAATGATCAAGGTTCATGGTTATGCAATGAATATCCAAATATTCCAGCACCATTTGTTGAAGACTATCCCTTACCTCACTGAATTTTATTTGTTGCAAATCAATTGGCTGTACAATGTGTAGGTCTATTGTGGAACTCTCCGTTTTTTCCATTAAGCTATATATCTATTCTTACACCAATACCACACTGTCTCAATTACTTTACTTTAGAGTAACTTTTTGAAGTAATTAGCGGGAGTCCTCCAGCTTTATTATTTTTCAAAAATTTTTTTGCTATTTTAAGTTCTTTTTTATTTCTCTATAATTTTTTGACTCTAGTTGCCAATTTCTACCAAAATCCTTCTGGAGTGATGTCAGCAAGATGGCAGAATAGGAGGTCCTTGGCATTATTCCCCCTCACAGAAAGACTAGCAACTTTCCACAGATAAGAACACCTTTGTGAAAATCCCAGAACCCAGGGGTGAAGGTGAATCATCCCCTTGACCACACACAAAAAAACCAAAACCAAACAAACAACAACAACAACAACAAAAACAAGAAAAGCTGCATTCGAAGGATAAGAGGAGCAGTTTCACTTTGACCATGTCACCCCTTCCCCAGGCCAACACAGAGCCACACAGAGAAGGTTCCCCTGGGACTATGGTTTTACCAGTGGGGAAAAGAGAGCCTGAGGCAGACATACAGCTTCTCCGGTTTTCCGGGGAGCTTCTTAGGAGGCCAATTCTGTCTCACATCACAGGGCATACTAGGGTAATCAGCAGGACTAGACTGCCAGGGGTCAGCGAGAAATAAAGAAAGGGTCAGGGCTCAAGCGACCAGTGCAGGGATCTTGGCAGACCAGGTTCCTGATGGTAGCAGCACCAGACCAGAGAGCCCAGCTCACTCACAGTGCTAAGCCAGTGGTTCCGTTTGGCTAAGGAGCATGGTGATCAGCAGTTCTTCCTGGCTTGGGTACCCAGCAGTGTGGCCCAGCCACAGAGCCCATAATATGGCCCTGCCTGAGTAAACCAGTACCTCTGCTCAAATGTGAGCATAGCCTCTGGCCCCAGCTGAACAGGGAGCCCAGCCAACAATCTAGCCCAAGTGTGCAGCATAGCCAGTGGCCTGCCCAATCAATGGAGCCCAGCCTGCAGTCCCAACCAGCTGTGGAACACTGCCTGCAGCAGCACCTGACCATGAAACACAGGCTGAGGCCCCCTCCAACTGTGAAGCACAGCTTGAGATCCCCTGCAGTGGTGGAGCCAACCCTGAAGCCCAACCTGAATGCAGTCCGACCAATGGCACTACCTGGCCAGGGAGCACAGCCTGCAGCCCTGCCCAACCGTGGAATATAACTAGTGGCACCACCCAGCTAAAGAGCCCACCCAATGACCCCTCCCAACCTCAGAACATGAACCTTCCCCTCTGAAAGTACCAGACAGCAAGCCCCTCCTGTCCACAGATGCTACCAGCTGGCCCACCCATCCAGAGTCAGCTGTGCTGACTCGTGAAGGTCTTTCCCTGCTGAAATGAGTCTGGAAAAGCTGGAAGAGGCAACTGCTTCCTCAAATGCTCAGGCTTCTCTAATAATTCAAGTGTGAGAAAACAAGGATGTCACTATCAGTGTTATCGGGATAGGGAAGTAGCTGAGGACATTTGGGAGAGAAAATTATGAGGTCAGTTTTTACATGTTAAATTGGCTTCCAGTACATATTTATATGGAAATGTACAGCAGGCAATGGGAAAGGTGGGCTGATAGCTCAAGAGAGATTTTAAGAGTGAAGACAAAATTTGGGGTCCAAAACTACTTAAAAGTTGATTAGAAGAAATATTTGACATGGGTATCATTTAAGTCCAAGGAATTCTACAAAACTACTAAGGAGATCTTATTTCATCACAATAAGAAACATCTCTTTTATAATATTTTGTTTTAAACTCTTAGATTTATGCAATTGTTTAAAATTTCAACCAATTATTATATATTTAATCTCACATGAAATTAACCTCACCATTATTCCATTCTGATTCCTTCTCAGCAAACCTATTGGTACTTCACAATCCACTATGTTACTTTTCCTTCTACCCAGTTATTTGTCCAATCCCTATCTCATGACTTTCTGCTGTCTACTATTGATCCTAACTGATTCCTCTTTTCTCTTTTTAGCTGTCTCTAAGCTAGGTCAGAATTCATTATACATTTATATCCTTGATTGAGATTATAGGAAAGCATCATCTTACTTATCAACCATATCTTCTATTGCTTCTCAGTCTGAATATTTTGTTTCTAGGAAGGCAATTTGCCATTAGTGGCTCAAGAGTAACTTGTGCTAATTGGAGAAGCTTTTCTTTTATTCATTATTGTTTCATCTGCCTAGAACACACTATTCTTTTTTTCTTCCTATTTAAACCCACCCTACAATTATGGTTTAAGTCCAGCCACATTTATGAAGCATTTTCCTCACCACCCTAGCCAATCCTGATCTTACCTTTTCTCAATTTGTTGTTTTAACAAGTTTTCACAGTCAATCATATACTGCCTCATTTTTCTATTTAGTCATTCTATGTGTTCACTGTGTACACAAGTTTGTAATTTCTCTGGTGTAAGAACCACTACTTTTATAATTTGCTTAGCCCATCATGAAGTGATAAACACACTTGTTGTTATACATATTTTCTTAAGAAAAAGGTAATACATATATTAGATTTTTTAAGTGGAAATTATTCCCATCATTCTTTAAACATTTTTTTCTGATTTTTTAGCTTGATAAATTTTTGTTCTGCCTTTATTCAATAATAAAATTCCCTTCTCAATGAAGTATTTCTAGACCACTCAAGTTCACCCTGACCTTTCTTAACTCCTAGTTAATAAGGATAGTAGATGATCAATAATTAGAATGTATTTTCCAGGGTGCATTCTAGTTGCTTTACATTCATAATATACATTTTGCAATTGAGTTGGGAGAATGTGAAATGCCTTTCTTTATTTCAGTAAGAATCTGATACCTAAGAATTTTTAATGACACACATAAAATAAAATATATAGAAAGTGGTGAATTTAGGTTTTGAATTCAGGACTGTGTTGCTCCAAAACCCAAGATCCTTTAACTGTTTCCCAACTTATAACACTTTTTAAAAAACATCTTTTTAACACTCATAATACAGCAGTCACTATGCTCAGCATCATGGTGACAGTCTAATAAGATAATCCTTGCCCTCACTTTGCTCACAGTCTAATGCAGGAATTACACAGATGTACATATGCATCAGTTTTAATTAAAGTTTCATATGTGTGTTTTGGAGGTTGGGAGGCAGAGCTGAAGAGCTATGCTGTGAATGAACTATACATAAATAAGTGACCCAAATTGTCAACTGAAACACTAGTATTCTGGTATGAAAGGGCTTGGTGTTAATCCTCTGTGGAAATTGGGAAGCAGGAAAATCAGCTTGATGGAAGAAGCATATTTATTGTATCTTGACCCTCCTTTGGGACCTGTAATATGCTTTCTGGTTGAAATAAAGCTCTTGTGAAAGAATCAAGCTATGTTATTTAATATCACTGTTAAGTCCTTGAAGTAGCTTCATACAAGTTGATGTACTTGATTGAAATGTTTTAGTTTAATTTTTTTTTTTAATTACAGAATGAGATGATTTGTGAAAGAAGAGAAAGTCACAGTCATCAATAATGTGGCACCCTCAGGCACGATGAAGACATTTTAGGTTTGGAAATGGTATTTTTAACCAACAAAGACAAACAACTGTCATCAGTAACTACAGAATTTACTTTGCAAATAGCTCAAGTTGTCTCTTTGACAGTTGCTGGTGTGTGAGCATATAGTCAATCCATGTGTCCTGTTTTCTCTCTTCCCCTGGCATACAAAAGGCTGTGAGGTGGCATGTCCTAGGTGGCTCTCACTATAAATTCTCTTCCTCTTTTTGAAATTGTTTTCATGTTTCTGTGATTTCTTTTGGGAAGCCTATGATGTGGGAACAGGATAAGTTTATACACCCATACATAGCAAATATACCTCTTGTATCAGCCCTGTGTTTTATCCACCCTGTAATTCATTCAACACTCCAACATTCATTCATTCATTTTTCATTCAATCATTGTTAGCACGTTCTATGTAACAGAAACCATATTAGGCATGGATAATGCAAAATTGAATGAGACATGTTCCATGTCCTCAAGCAAATGACTATTTGGAAGAGGAATATTATATTTGTAACCTTAAAATTACAATAATTCCTCAGCTCATGAGTACAAAGTAAGGTCAACAAAATCAATGCAATGTGTTATCTTACTACCATCATCCTTGTTTAATTTTAGGACATTATTTACCACTCTTAAATTCTGTCTGTTCTCTAGTATCTCAGAAAAATCCAAGGGAGGGTCTATTTGTGCACCCAAGTCAGCCCTGGCCAATGCTTGTGCTCTTGCCACCGATATATTCTAAATTATAAATCCCACTACTCCTCTCAGGCTATTTCAGACCTGATAATTTGCTCTAAGCTATGCTGAACCACTGCTCCTTGCATTGTGTTAAACATTCACTGATATGTCATTCAAGCTAATGCCCCTATCTTGCATAGGTCTGCTACTCTTGCACCAAAAGTATGTAAAAAGATAACTTCACCTGACTTCCTTCAAGGCTATATTCTCATAGTAGGCATGATAGCATAATATCAATATCTTGGGTTCAAGGGGTTTTGTCTTTTTAAATTTTAAATACCCATTTCTTTCCAAGGCCTGCACACACCAGATGTCAGGATCATGGTAGGTTTGGGTAAGAGCCATAATTCTATTTCTGGTAGGTTTAGGTAAAAGGCTTCAACTGTGTCCAGAACTACTACTCACATTTGAAAATCAGAGTCTGTTGTTGAGTCATGTGAGAATTCTATCACTTGGGGTCAATATTTTTTCCTGAAATTTGACTATTTTCACCCTTCTCATCTCAGTTCTAATTCAACTTAACATGCCCATATATGTCTAAACAGCCATACATGGTTTATGCAATTCAGTGAAAGTAAATAAAAGGATAAATATGTTATTTAACTCCATATACATGACATAAGCATATCTCAGTTCTAGTCAATCCAGGGCATCTTCTGCAAATATAACCATGTAAGTGTAATAAAGTGTTAAGAATAGCTTGATAGAGAACAAAATGGAACAGAGATGATATAAATTCTATGGTATGGGATGAGGTATAACAGAAAGTCAACATAGAAGAACTGATCTGGAAGATGCATGTTGAATGACTTCAGTAGAACATGAAGAAAAGTGAAAGGTAGCATATTATAGGTAGAGGAAGCAATATGAGCAAAGGCATAGGTTATTGAAAAAGTATGCTATGTTCAGTCATCTGTGAGTTGTTCATTATAGACAGAGCAAAAGAGAGGATGACAAGACTTTAGATGTGATGAGTTTGAGGTAACTGTGGAGCATCCAGAGGGAGAAAAGCAATAGGCAGTTGAAGCTTAGGATATAAGCCTTGGCTCAATATAGAGACTTATTAGTCATAAGCATATGGGTGGCAACTGACGCCATGGGAGTGAATACTCAGGAAGAACATTTGGATAAAGAAAAAAAGTGTGGTAAGAATGAAACCCTGCCAAAATCCAACATTTCAGGGGAAACACATTAGTGGCAATTTGCTTGCAAACGCAGGATCCCTCCCAAAGTCAACAAGATAGGAGAGGTTTTTGTTATAAGGATACAGTGATAATGCAGAACTAAGGACTAAAATCTTAGCCAAACATCATAAGGGATGATAACTGGAAACCTATTAGGTACTAGGGTTTCTTTCTCTGCTCTCCAAGACTGCAGTCTCCTGTCTCTCTGAATGCTGGCTTCATTAGTATCTCCTGAATTTTCTGCTTTCACACACACACATGAAACATATACAATACCCCAATACTGGACTTGGATCACTTCCAAATTCAAGTATCCAGCAAAAACTCAAGTTTCAACTTAAGGCAACGCCTCATTGGCTTGTTTCAGATCAAACCTCCTGCTGTGATTGACAGACAAAACACACATACACATATATTTACACATAGAAATATTTGTTTGAACACACTGGAGAGATACCAAGGCTGAAGAGATACCAAGGCAGCAATAACTTGTGGAACTAAGATTCTAGACAGAAAGAAAGTCCATAGAGGAGAGTCCACCACTTGCATCTGCTTTTCTACTGATTTGCTGATTTGAAAATGGCAACTAATCAATTGAGAAGCTGACCAGACATTTCAGGTATGTCTTGGGGTTGCAGGAGAAGCACTGGAGTCCAGGGATTACCAAAGAGGAGGAAACATAGAAAACACTGCAGGCTTTCAAATGAGATGCTGATAAATTACACCTTAGGTATAAAGGATAACCTACAACAAAGGCCAATGTTCACAAAGACTAGAATCTAACTTTTAATCACCTCCATCCCTGATTGGATTAAGCTGATCTACCCTCAAATCCCTGTGAGAAGCAAGAATAAATCATTTCTTGTGAAAGATAATATCCAGCAAAACCCCAAAGTACCTCCACAAACTATTACATACAGTGTCAGATTATCTATCAAAATAACAAGGTCTAAACATGATAATAAAATGACCAAATGCAATAGAAAAACAAACAAACAATAGAAACAGACTGATAGATGATCCAGATATGATACTGAAGTTATCAGGGACAGGCTTTAAAATATGTCTCCACACACTATGGCCTATAGAACAAATCCAGCCTGCTGCCTGATTTTGTAAATAACTTTTATTGGAAAATAACCATGCTCATTTGTTTACATAGTGTCTGTAGTCATTTTCATGCTAAAATGGCACAGTTAAGTAATTGCAACAGAGATCATATGTCCATCAAAGCTGAAAATACTTAGTATATGTCCTTTACAATAAGTTTGCCAACCACTGTTTTAAATTAAATTTGATTAATATATCCAAGAAATTAAGTAAGAAGATTGAGATTATTGGCAGAGAACTACAAACATGAAAAATACTAGAATAGGAAATTTAAAACTGAAAAAAATACAATAACTGAAATTAAATCTCAATGAACAGGTTTAACTGATTCAACACAGCTGAAGAGATAATTAGATTAACTTGAAGATAGCACATAAGAAAATATATAGACTGAAACATGGAGAACAAAAGCATGGAAAACAGAAAAGAGCTGAAATACACATGAAAAAGAGCAAAAAACCAATCATTTATGTAACTGACATCACACAAAGATTAAAGAGAGATGAAGCACAAGCAGTATTTGAAGAAATAACAGCTAAAAAATTTCTCAAACTGTTAGTAGTGACTTGGTGTGTATCAGTGAGAGCAGTCAGGAGAGCCAACATTTCCCCACAGTTTTGATAGGTTGTGTTTTCACTGTTGTTTACTTCTACATAGTAAATTTAGCTTGCGTGCATCTTTAACATGAAACTTATTTAGAAACGAGAGTGTAGATTTTTTTAAAATCCCTAATGTGTAGATTGGTTTGGGTTCTTCATTTCTAATTTTACTGCATCATGGTTCACAAATGTGTCCTGTGTGACTTCTGCTTTGGAGCAAAAATGTTGCAAAGTCTTGTGGCTAAATTACATGGAAAAGTTTTGGAAGTGTATCAAGTATTTGCATAGAATATTTGTTTTTCTGTTGAGCATACAGTTTATATATATTTTAAAAGAAGTTTGTTAGTTACAATATTCAAATAACTCTGTATACTGGCTTATAATTCAAGTGTGGATTTGTCCATTTTTTTTTATTTCTATTGTTTTTTGCTTTCTATACTTTAAAGTTTTGTTAAAAGATGTATAGAAATCATGACTATTACACAGACCTGGTATATTGTTTATCAATATGAAGTAGGTCTCTTTCCTCCTTAAATATATCTTAAATTCTAGTTTGCTTCATATTAACATGGTGACATCTGATTTATTGTTACTGTTTTCTTGGCCTGTGTGTTCTTATTTCTGAAATGTCAGTCATTTTCACCTTTTTGGATTTAGTTGTGTTTCTTTTCATCATCACATAGCTATATTTTATTTTTGGAAGTTCAGTCTGTGTCCAAGTCTTCTAAAGGGCAATTATTGATATAGATGGTTCATAGATATATAGATACACAGATGGAAGAATAGATAGATATAGATACATTTATTTTTTTATTTGTTTTCTTTTTTTCCTTCTCCTCTATTTTGTTATATTGATTGTGATTTCACTATTCCTTTTCATTTCTAAATGTATACATATATATTGCTTTATATGAAATAAATATTTAGGCTTTCATTCAAAGAAACTAAAAGAGCAGTAAAATAAATTGAAATAAAGTGAAAAAAATCAAAACAAATAATAAAATATTTTAAAATATTTTTTAAATGATAGCTGAATGCTCAACAGAAACAATAGAAGTTATCTTCAAACTGACTAAAGAAAATAACTTCCAACCCAGAATTCCACACCTGGGGAAAATATCCTTCATGAATGAAGACAAATTAAAGATATTTTCAGACTAATAAAACTGAGAGAACTTATCAGCAGACCTGCACTAAAGGAAAGGTTAAAGTGAGTTCTTTAAGCAGAAAAAACAAATTAATCCTATATGGAAGTGTTGAGAAACAAGAAGTAATAAAGAGCAAAGAAAAGAGTAAATATGTGGGTAAATATAAATGATCATATGATATATATTATGTTATATATGATATATATGTATTAAAGTACACCAAATAGCACAAGAGGAAAAGGAAAACTGATTTATAGTGCTCTAAAATCCTTTCATGGTCCAGAAAGTGGTAAATATACTAATTTATATTACACTAAAGTAAGCTAAGGATGCATACTGTAATCTCCTGGGTACCATCAAAAGAACAGGAAAAGAATGTATAACTTGCAGTCTAATAAAGGAGTAAAGTGAAACAATGAAATGATTAATTCAAAATAATTATTTTTATCATTAGAAAACCAATAGTAATAAAGTAAATAAACCCAAATACAGTAGTAATTACATTAAATTTAAGTGAAATACATATTCCAATTGAAAGACAAATATTATCAGAATATACTAAAGTGCTGAGCACAAACCTTGGGCACCTTGTCAGTCTCTCAACAGCATCATTTTGTGTCCCTCTGGGCTGGAATACTGACTGTGTTGAAACACTCTCCACTTCCATATTTTGGATGAAATATGACTTTTCAGCAGAGGATCTAGCTTACTGCACAAGGGTCAGATGATGTAGTTACAAAGTGCAGGTTTTTCCTCTACATACAAAGCCCTTGAACAATAGGAATTGAGAGGGTCTGAGCAGATAAATTTTTCTCCTTCTTCCACTCCATACAATACTTTAAGCTGCAATTTCTCCTTGAAACACTTCTAGAAATGTCCTGCATAAGTGAACAAGTTTGTTGACAATTTTCTGTGCCTCTTGATGGTTTGTTTAGAAGTGATGACCATCATCATAACACATTAAACAGCATTGCTTTACATTTTTACTTGTCTTGGTTTCCCATTTTTCCTTAAAATCACTGTCCTAGATTATACCTAAAATTGGCAAATGTAAATGAAAGAGACAAATTCCTGGGAAAACACCATTGAAAGAAACTGACACAAGAATAAATAGATGTTCTGAATAGACATACACCTAAAATAAAGAAATTGAATCCAGATTTTAAGACCTTCTTATGAAAACAATTCTAGGCTCACAGAATTTCACTAGTGAATTCTATTAAACATTTAAGGTAAAATTAAAACCAATATTATATAAACTCTTAGAAGAGAAAAAGAGGGGATACTACTCACTTCATTTTAGGAGGCCAGTTTAACTTTGCTACTAGAATATGAAAATGATATCATAGGAAAATAAAATTACAAGCTTACCTTTCTTGTCTGCATGTGTGCAAAACCACAAAATATTACCAAACTGAATCTAGTGATATATAAAAAGGGTAATATATCATCTATTTGGATCTATTACAGAAATATTAATATAAGGTTAGTTTAACATCCAAAATGAATCAAACATTCATTTGGGTATTGTAAACAGTGCTTCAATGAACACTGGGGTTCATGTATCCTTTCAAATCATGTTTTTCTCCAGATATATGACCAGGAGTGGGATTGCTGGATCATATGATAGCTCTATTTTTAGTTTTTTAAGGAACCGCCATACTGTTCTCCATAGTGGCTGCACCAATTTACATTCCCACCAACAGATGAATAGATAAAGAAGATATGGTATATACATACAATGGAATATTACTCAGCCATTACAAAGAATGAAATAATGCCATTTGCAGCAACATGGATGGAGCTGGAGATTATCATACTAAGTGAAGTAAGTCAGACAGAGAAAGACAAATATCATATGATATTGCTTATATGTGGAATCTAAAAAAAATTATACAAATGGGGCTTCCCTGGAGGTCCAGTGATTAAGAATCCACCTTCCAATGCAGGGGATGCGGGTTCGATGCCTGGTCAGTGAACTAAGATCCCACATGCCATGGGACAGCTAAGCCCGTGAGCTGCAACTACTGAGCTCGTGCGCACTAGAGCCCGTGCGCCATAACTGGAGAGATCCCACATGCCGCAATGAAGATCCCATGTGCCACAACTAAGACCCAATGCAGCCAAATAAATAAATAAATATTTTTTTTTAAACTGATACAAATGAACTTATTTACGAAACAGAAACAGACTCACAGACTTAGAGGATGAACTTATGGTTACGGGGGGGAAGGGTGGGGGGAGGGTTATATTGGGAGTTTGGGATTGACATGTACACACTGCTATATTTAAAACAGATAGCTAACAAGGACATACTGTAAAAAAAATAATAATGAAACAACACTGTGAATGTAATTAATGCACTGAACTGTACATTTAAAAATGGTTAAAGTCGGGACTACCCTGGTGGTCCAGTGGTAAAGAATCCGCCTTCCAATGCAGGGGACGCGGGTTCGATCCCTGGTCAGGGAACTAAGATCCCACATGCCGTGGGGCAACTAAGCCCGCGTGCCACAACTACTGAGCCCATGCACCCTGGAACCTGCGTGCCACAACTGGAGAAGAGAAAACCCGCACGCCACAACTAGAGAGAAGTGCATGCCACAACCAAGAGCCCACACCGCAATGAAAGATCCTGCATGCCTCAACGAAGATACTGCATGCTGCAACTAAGATCTGATGCAGCAAAAAATAAAAAATAAAGATAAATAAAAAAATAAAAATAATAATAATAATAATAAAAATTAAAAAACAAATTTTTAAATGAATCAAAGTCACTTCCCACATAAACCGAAGTCAAAAATGTATCTCAAAAGATGTATTCAAAAAGTAATTGATAATATCCAATGTTTAGTAATGTCCATCAGCAAAGTGAAATAGTAGGGAACTGTCTTAATCTGATAAAGGATATTTACAGAAAGTTACACAAACATCACACTTAATTTTGAAATATTCAAAGTTTTCCTGTTGAGATCAGTAATGACACAAGAAAACCAAGTATAAACACCTCCATTTAAAATTGTGCTAAAGTTCTTAGCCAGTGCAGTAAGGCACTGAAAAACAAAAGCTGTAGAGACTGAAATGGGAAGAAATAAAACTAACATTATTTGCAGAAAACAGGAGTACATACATAGAAAAACTGAAGAAATCAACAGATAAGTATCAGATTTAATAGGTGAATTTGACAAGGTCTTTAAGATACATTATCAACACAAGAAAAATCAATTGTGTTTCTATATAATAGCAACAGGTAATAAGAAAATAACAATTTTAAAACAATACCATTTATGATAACATCGAGGCACCAAATAACTAAGAATAAGTCCAATAAAAAATTAGAAAGACCTCTGCACAGAAAACTCTAAAACATTACTGAGGGAAAAATTTAAAAACAACAGTAAGTGGAGGGACAAATTATATTCATGGATTTGAATACTCAATATTGTCAAGTTGCTGATTCTCCTAAAATTTATGTATAGTTTCAATGTTTTCTTTATAAAAACTCCAGTAGGATTCTTGTGGAATTTGACACTCTCATTCTCAATTATTTACAGAAATGCAAAGGGCAAAATAGGCAGAAAATCATAAAGAAGAATAAAGATGGTGGAATCACATTACGAAATGTTAAGACTCATTATAAACTTGTAGTCAGACACTGTGGTGTAAGCACCAGGATATTAAATAGACAAATGGAACAGGAGAGAAATCCAGAAATAATCCTTCACATATAAGGGCACTTGTTTAATGACAAAGGTGGCATAAAAGATCATGGGGAAATGATGATCTTTGGAATAAATGGTGCCAGATCATTGGATAGCCATGTGAAAATAATAAATGACTCTTACTTCATATTACATGTAAAACTCAACCCCAGGTTGATTGCAGATTATTTTATTAAGGTAAAATAATTGAATTTCTAACAGTTGTCATAGGAGAATATCTTCATGATTTGGGAATAAGGAAAGGGCTCATAAAGAGGACATGAATATCTCTAAAATAAAAACTTGATTAATTGGACTATATTAAAATTGAGGACTTACATTAACCAAAATGCACCATAAAGAAAGGGAAAAGTCAAACCGCACAATGGGAGAAGACAGTTGTAATACGTATAATCAACAAAGAACTCATATCTATAACATTAAAAGAATTCCTACAAGTCTTCACGAAAAAAGATGAACAAGTCAATAAAAAAATGAGCAAAAGACTTGTGTAAAAGGATAAACAAATGAAAGTGAGATTAATTTACTTTATAACCAGGGAAATTTAAAACCATAATGATATCCTATTAGGCTTACAGAGGAAAGGCTAAAATGAAAACATCGGACAATATAAAGTATTAGTAATGGTGTGGAGCAACCAAAATTCTCCTATAATGCTGGTAGGAAAGCAAACTGATACATCCACTTTGGAAAACTCTTCAGCAACATCTCTTAAAACTAAACATATACTTACCTGATAGCCCCATAATTATACTCCTAAATGTGTATAAAATTGAATTGTGTATATATGTGCACAAATAGATATGTACAGAATGTCCAGAGAAACATTCTTCATGATAGCTCCAAACTGGAAGCAACCCAAATGTCAACAGTAGAATGGATACGTTTTGGCATATTTATCATATAGTAGATAACACTGCATCAATGAAAATTAAAGAAGTTCAGTTACAGAACAACATGGAATCTCACAGACATAATACTAAGTGAAACAGGGCAAACACCAAAGAGATATTTATTTAGTTATAGAAAATTCAAAAATAGATAAAACCAATCTATAATGTTAGAAATTGAAATGGCATTTGTCTTTGGAGGGGTGGCAAGGAATTGTGACTGGCAGTGGGTAAAAAGACACCTTTTGAGTTGTTGCTAATGTTCTGTTACATGAATGTGAAAATTCATCAAGTAAACACTTGGGATGTGTGCACTATTCTCTATACATGTTAACTATGATTTGAAAAGCTATTAATTCTCAAGAAAAGAGGTTTTAATTGGCTTAAATTTACCCATATGTCAACCCTGATCCAGTCAGCTGAGGTCCTGTGTTGGAGTCATATACCTGCTCCTCATTTATCAGGGGCTGTGGGATGACACACTTTGACAAGGGGGTGCAGGTGGGGCTATGAATGAGGGGAAATAGTCAGGAAAATGGCATGTGTCTGTCTTACAGGTAACCCAAGAAGGGTCAGCTACAAATAAGCACCAAAAACATGAACCTGAAAAATAGTTTGAGAAGGAGTTATAATAATATCAGGAGAAACAGGAGGGAAAAGTTCATTTGAAAATACAAGTGGATAGGGTTTCAAAAACAGCAAAGTGTTGAATAGAGTAAAAAGCTGCCACAAGCTCAAATAAGATAACAATTGAAAGGAGTAAGTCAAGTATGGGTCTCCGGTGACCTTTGTGATGAAAGTTTCAGTGGTATGAGAGGGGCAGAAACCTGAGTGCAAGCAAAAGCCTGATTGCAGTAGGATGAAGAATAAATGAGAGCCCTTGACAATTTCATGAAGGCTATGGACCTTCTTGCCAGAAAGATGCATATGCACACATACACATAAAAAATTTTCTCCATTTCAAGGGGCCCATGTAACTCTTGGAACCCATTTATCAATCCCACTTGAAGAAAGCAGAGTGTACAATATTCTTATGAGGATATTGGTTATGAAGAGGTGAGACAGCAGTAACTAGTGCAGGCAAAATATTGGGAAAGGCTTGAGCTTTTAATGTGTTTTGTTTTAATGGAAGACTTTGAGCATAGTTAAATTTTGGAAAGAGCGTAAATAAAAAGGAAGAGGTTGTAAACACATGAGGCAGAGAAAATAACTGAAGGATCAAGATTACTATTATGGAGAAGATAGGAAGGGATAAAAACAAGACCAAAGGAAGAGGCAATAAACAGAAAGATCACCTCTTCTTCTGAGATTGGAGGGAATGATTTGATGGCAGGTACAGCTATAAATAAACTTATAGGATATGGGATCAGGAAATTGTATAACTTCATTGTCATTTGCCTCACTTTTCTTTATGAAGAAAGAAAAGTTATCTACAGAATGGTGGGCAAGAATATAGAGATTGAAGAGATTTTCTTTAAGATTCATTCAAATAATTTCCTCGATATTTATCCCAAATATTTTCATTGAGCAAATGATTTGAGAACCATGTTTCAGGCAAAACTAAGACATACTCCTTGCCTTGGAAGAATTCATTGTATAAATTAATAATAGAACAAGTTCCCTCACATGATATTGCGGCTGCTTGTAATACCAGGGTGCGAAGGATTGTGAAGCTTGACCTCAGCTCAATAGGAAGGCGTGTCTATCACAAGAAAGGGGAATGCCACATATGTGCCATCCCTTTTACATGTGCAGCAGTTTATTACCTGCAGAGTACTAAAAACACATGCTCACTTATAATAACCTATGAGGTGAGTAGTTCAGGCATTATCTCAATGTTATTTCAATTCGAATCACTTTTGAAATAACTTGCATAAGTGTACATCTTTTGTAAAGTAAGATTTCCTGCTTTGCCCTAAATGTACCTCTTTCTAAGCAAAAGAACCCTCTAGTTCTAGCACTCTTTGTCTTGATTCTACAGATTTTAATCAGACATTTGAATCTCACTCAGTCTTTCCAAACTGAAGAAGTCTCATCATTTGGCTCTCCTGTATACAATCCTTGCACTCCTTTTTATGAATGATTTATATAATAATAAGAATATTGTAATTATAAAAACAAGTAAGTACTTATTCATGCATGCATGGGCAGAACTTAGCACTTAATAAATGTAGGCAACTCTAATTATAAATTTTATTAAAAACTTTTGCTCCCTTGTCTATTGTTTTTCTTTCCAGTGCTCCTTCCTCCTCTTACTCCCCTTTAATCACTGAATTCCTTTGCTGTAGACCTTTCCTGCAGACTTCTATAGGCAGTACTTTAGTTGTCCACCTTTCCATGATTTCATTCAGGGTCGGAAGATATCCTGTATTAGATTAGTATGCATCCAAATAACCCCCAAAATAAGCCACATGATTTTCAAAGTGTAGTTATCCTATCTAGTGAGAGTGTCATCCTAAGATTTCTGAAGTGGTACCTCATAGTAAAAAAAATGTGTTCAAATTGTGAGAGTCTGGTGGTCTGGATTCTAATTCCTAATCTACTATTAATTCTGTGTGTACTGGGCAATTCACCTAATCAATTCAAGTTCGTTTCATCAATAGCAATACATATTTGAGAGACTGAAGGGGTTTAGAATGTGTCAAGATAGTGTCTAAAATTGGGCACCAAAACCCTAGACTTATATATAACCTAGACATGGAGAACTGAATAAAATATATTCAATTGTTCCTCTTTGATTCATCCTCCAAATAACTCAGAATTGAGAGTCAACTGGATTCTAATTTGAGTTCTACTATTAATTATCTGTGGTTTCTTGAAGAATCAAAAGCTCTTAGGGTCACTACTTTATCATGTGAATATTATAGAAATTGGAAGGAAACAGCACAGGAAAAGTTAAAGGAATTACCAGGAGGAAATCTCAGAAGAGGACAAGTAAATAAACTGAATCAGCTCATTGCCCAAGACTTACTGATACTATGAAATTCTCAAAAGACTGATGGCAACTTAACAAATCGGCATCGTTATTTTATACCTAGAATTGTTAATGGAACCAGATGTTTATATGAGCCTGAGCATGTTCAGTGAATTATCTTTCTAGAGGCACACTATTAAGGGAGTAAAAATCTAATCAGAAGCCTGTTTGAGAATGTGTGGTTAGTTGGATGATTTGAATATTTGGTGGCACTGAAGTAAGACAGCCTGATGTGCTCTGTCCACAAAAGGCAAATGTTTACCATGGTTACTACCTTTCTTTAAGTCTTGCTCGGTCCTCGGAACCAACGTTTCTGTAAGGTGACTTCATTTTTATTCTCTGGTCCATAATGTGTTTTTTTCTTATCATATCTCTCAGAGGGCAACCTGATTTCCAAATTCTTGGAAAGCACCACACTGTTTCTACCCTTTATTATAGGGATATTATAACCTGCCCTCACAGAATTGCTGTAATTTTCATGTAAGGTAATGTATTTTGCAGCACTTAATCTTGTCTAAGGCCACTGTTATAATAATGTTATGTATTTTGTTACTTGGTACTGAAGGAAAACAAACAAAATAGGAGACAATATTCTTTCCCTAAAAGAGCTTAGTATTTTGGAAAATGATAGATTTACATGCATAAATTAACAATAATAACAATTACTGTTAATATTTACTGAGTTCTCAGCCCTTTCCAGACACTGTGCTAAGTACTTTATATTTCATCTTCACAACAACTGTCTGAGAAAGGTACTCTTATTATTCTTCTTTTACAAATGAGGAAAAATAAACCTAAATGGATTAAGTAATCTTCATAAGGTCACACAGCTAGTTAAGTGATAGAGCAATGGTTTTAACCTAAATAATCTGATTCTAGAAAAGAGAGTCAAAGCTTGTGTTTGGGAGTCAGGCAAAACTTCTTTTTAAGATAGAATAGTGGTATTAAATTATTGGCCTATTAACTATTGCAAAGAAGAAAATGACAACACTAGATTTTGCCCTACAAGGTTGTGAAGTAATTGGTATTGCGTTTTTTAAACATGAAAAGGTAAAGCCATTTCTAACTCAAAAATGTTTTTAAAAAGAAGTAATTTCCAACTTTAGTTTCAGTCCAGATTCTACTTAGTTTGCTCTGTGACAGTTATGCTATTTTTACCCTTCAAACTTACAAACTTCCAATTACTGATTACAAGTAACAAAAAACTTGTTGATGGCTTCAGACAAGTGCCCAACATGTGTCCTAAATGTTTACACTTAGTGTATTTGGAAACTGTCATCTCTGCCTTCATATGACTAAAATATATTTTCCTTGTGATAATGTTACTTGTTACAACTAAATAATATTTAAATAATTGAAATTACTTTTTTCTGATCAAATTTTCAGAAGGGCCACTGCCAAGAGGACTTTTTTTTTTTTTTTTTTACAGGTGAATGGTATGAGGGAAATGTATTAGATCCCTTCTTCCTTGGGCCACCTTAGAACAATAACCATAAACTCTGTAACCAAGAGGATAGAAATTGTGACAGATTTATTCCTGTTTCAGTCTTTATTCAACTATAAACTCTTTTTAGGGCAGAGTCATGTCAGTTATATTACTCTGCTTCCTAAAACATCTAATGCAGCACTAGGTGCAAAGTAACGATTCAATAAATATATACTGCATATAAATATGGAGATAGAATAGTGGAGTTTTTGTAATTACTTTACCTGTCTGTCTCCCCACTTGCAAAGAGAAAAATTAAGTTGTCATTGCTAATTTGTTGCATATTTTATATATGTAAAAATGGACTGAGGTACAATCAACATAGCTCTAGAAAGTCCACACTTTGAACATTTCCTCTCTAGTTGAACCTAGAGCAATAAGAGTTAGAATATAAAAAGAGAAAAATTCAACTGTAGTTGACATCAAAAACAAGATTAATCTTTCTGTGGACAATAAATGGAATAGAAATGCAAATTGGTGTCAGACTGAAACTACAGGACTTCTGGGGTTTGGGTTCAAAAGCAGCGGGGACAATTGGTTGGCTCCTGTGAATGCCATAGAATAATTGTTTTAGCACAAATTAGGATGGAAATAGCCTACCTACTTGAAACTTGGGGCCATGTTGGGGCTGTCCTGCTTGTTAATATAAGTGAAAAATGCTCATATGGACTGATGCCTAGGACTATAATTTATTTTATTTTATTTTATTATTATTATTTTTTTTTGGCTGCGGGCATGCGGGATCTTAGTTCCCCGACCAGGGATCAAACCAGCGCCCCTTGCAGTGGAAGCGTGCAGTCCTAAACACTGGACCACCAGGGAAGCCCTAGGACTATAATTTATTAAATGTTGAGTACTTAGGGATAGGGAAGACACATGTATAACTTTGACTATTCTTTGTGATCTCCCCAATATCATCATAGGGCAGGAGCCCTGTACTACCAATATATGATCTGTTTCTAGACTGTAGTCCATAAAAGCACATAAAGACAATTGGAAATTTTCTAAATAAGCAGGGTTGA
The DNA here is from genome assembly GCF_028021215.1 of Eschrichtius robustus. Lineage (NCBI taxonomy): Eukaryota > Metazoa > Chordata > Mammalia > Artiodactyla > Eschrichtiidae > Eschrichtius > Eschrichtius robustus. Next base: position 107,850,110 of record NC_090845.1, read on the forward strand.
GGATAGAGGGGATGGGGTGGCTGGGGGTGGGAATGGGGGGTTGAGAGAGAGAAAGATAATTATGAAAGAGAGATTGCAATTCAAAATTTTAAAATTCATGAAGATGATTGAGGCCTCCCACACACAAAAAAGAATATTAATTCATTGTTGAGTCAATAAAACTAATAGAACAATTTGGAAGAATTTTCGAAATAAATATATTCAGGACGTTCAAAGAAACAAATGAAGAAATGATATCTTTACATTAAAACTTTATTAATTTTCATCCTTTGTTTAAATAAATGCATTAAAAGTTGTATATATACCTCTAAGTGCCTCTTTATCTGAAGCCCACAAGTTTTGGTAGGTAGTACTTTCAATGCCATTTGTTTCTCAATATTCTGTCATTTCTAAGTGTTTTCCTCTTTAAACTATGAGTTATATAGGAGTATAATTTTGAGTGTCCAAATATATGAACTTTTAAACTATCTTTTTGTAGTTAACTTCTACTGTCATTGTATTTTTCTCAGAGAAGGTGGTCTTCATATTGATTTTAGAAGTGTCAGGAATTATTTGCAACCTAGTAAGTCATCAATCTTTATAAATGTCCCATGTGCTCAGAAAGAATGCATATTCTGCCTTTATTGGGTGAATGATTCTATAAATATCCATTAATTCAAGACTGATAATTTTGTTGCTCAAATATCCTATATCCTTATTAATATTTTGTCTCCTTGATCAATCAATTTTAGGGCAAAAATGTGTTAAAATATCCTACTTTGACTATGGGTTTGTCAATTTCTCCTGAAAATTTTGTCTCCTTTTTTGTTTCGTAATGAGGTAAAATTCCATAACATAAAATTAATCATTTAAAAGTATACAATTTAGTAGCATTTAATACACCCAAACGTTATACAACTATCAGAACTATCTAGTTCCAAAACATTTTTATCACCTAAAAGGAAACCTTGTACCTATTAAGCAGTCACTCTCCTCCCCCAAGTCCCTGACAAATGTTAGTCTGTTTTCTGAATCTATGAATTTACCTATTCTGGATGTTTTATATAAATGGAATCATACAATATGTGGTCTTTTCTATCTGGCTTCTTTCACTTAGCATAAAGTTTTGGAGGTTCATCCACATTGTAACATGCATCAGTACTTCAATCCTTTTTTGACTGAATAATTGTCCTTTGTATGCATATACCACATTTAGTTTATCCATTCATCCACTAATAGACATTGGGTTGTTTCCACCTTTTGGCTATTGTGAATAATGGTACTATATACATTCATGTACAAGTTTTTGTTTGAATACCTGTTTTCAATTCTTTTGTATATACATCTGAGAATGGAATTCTTGGGTCAGATGATATCTCTATGTTTAACTGCTAAATGAACTGTCAAGCTAATTTCCACAGTGGCTGAATCATTTTATATTCCCATCAGCAATGTAGGAGAGTTTCGTTTTCTTCACATTTTCACCAACACTTGTTATTTTCCATTTTTTAGTTATAGCCATCCTAGTGGGTATGAAGTGGAATCTCATTGTAGTTTTGATTTGCATTTCTCTGTCTAATGATGTTAGGAATCTTTCCATGTGCTTATTGGACATCTGTGTATCTTCTTTGGAGAAATGCCTATTCCAGTCTTTGCCCATTTTAAAATTGGGGTTGTTTTACTATTTTTTTGTTACTGAATTATAAGAGTTTCTTCTATATTCTGGATTCTAGGCCCTTATCTGATATACGATTTGCAAATATTTTCTCCCATTCTATATGATGTTTTTTCACTTTCTTGATAATGTTCTTTGATGCAGAAAGGTTTTTATTTTGATGAAGTTCAAATTACCTATTTCTTTTATTTTGCTGCTTGTGCTTTTGGTGTTGTATCCAAAACTCCAAAATCTAAAGTCATAAATATATATAAGGTTGATTGTTCCTCTTAATATAGTGTCTCTTCTATTAATGCTTATTTCCTTGCATTCTACTCTTTGTGATGTGCATATTGCTTCATGAGCTTTATTTTAGTTAGTATTTACTAACTATATTTTTCATCCATTTATTAATATTCACCTTTTATAAGGGATTTTGTTTCAGTATGTCATTTTAAGTGATGTAGGGCTGAATATCTGAAAAAGTTTTTATTTTGCCTTCATGCTTGTATGTTAGTTTAGCTGAGTATGGAATTAATCTACATTTTCTTTCTGTTAGTTTTTTAAGCCTTCACTTAATGGTCTTTCTTCAGTCTTACTGCAATACTTCTAGGTACCAGTTCATCTTAAATTATGATACTTAGTAATTGAAGGACACTCATGTTTTTCTTCATTTCTGGGAAAATTTTCACTATTATATTTTCAAATACTACTTTACACTGTATTTTTTTCTGAACTTCTCTTAGACATATGTTGAGATCTCTCAATCTAACCTACATGTATTTTATGCATATTTTCATATTTTTCCCTTTGTCTTTTTGAACAGCATTCTGAATGAATTCTTCAGTATTCTCTTCCAAGTCACTGTATCCAATCTACAGTTTAACCTACCTAATTAGATTTCACAACTGTAGCCAGTCTACCAGTTTAAACCACCTAATTAGCTTTGTTTTATTTCAATAATTATATTTATTATCAAGATTTCTATTTTTCATTACTACCTATTTTAGTTTCATTTCTGTTTTGATTATCAGTTATTTTTCTTTTTCAATTGATATGTCTATATTATCTCTTTGAGCATGCAACCAATATGTTCTATTATTTTGAATATTTAATAAAATTGATTTCATTAGGTTATTTCATGTGACTTGTGACTTATTTTTACACACACTCATTTTGAATGAGAGGTTATTTATGTTTTTCCCTTTCTATATCCCTCTCTCTCTTGTTACACATCTCATGCCTCCACATGCCCACCAGACCTTCAATGCAGAACCATTCTTATAATCTTTTAAAATTCCCAGTCTTGCAGTGATATTGAAAATATTTCAAATTCCATAAATATACCAATGGAGATCTTGGTTCACTTCCTGGTCTTTATCCACTCCCTAGACCCACAGCTTCTTATAAAGCAGTATTCCCAGGTAGAATGTCAACAATAAGCTTCTTAGCATCTTTTCAAGTGTGAGGGACCCCACTTCAGCTCTTGGCTACAGGCGGTATGACTGGCTGTGGTATACATTTCTCAACTGCAGGACTTAATTTTTTCATTATCCTGCAGGAGCCCAGCTCTCATAGGTCTGTGGATTTAGCCTCATTCTACTTTGTGTCTCCATTCCATTTCTGCTCATGAGGATATTTATTTTACTGTCAAGCACAACTATGTTTTTTTTTTAATATTTTTTTATGATGATGAAAGCTTGATGGTATTCACATTGCTTAATTTGTGTCATGCTTTATTTATTTATTTATTTATTTATTTATTTATTTATTTATTTATTTATGGCTGTGTTGGGTCTTCGTTTCTGTGCGAGGGCTTTCTCTAGTTGTGGCAAGCGGGGGCCACTCTTCATCGCGGTGCGCGGGCCTCTCACTATCGCGGCCTCTCTTGTTGAGGAGCACAGGCTCCAGATGCGCAGGCTCAGTAATTGTGGCTCATGGGCTTAGTTACTCCGCGGCATGTGGGATCTTCCCAGACTAGGGCTCGAACCCATGTCCCCTGCATTGGCAGGCAGATTCTCAACCACTGCGCCACCAGGGAAGCCCACAACTATGTTTTTTATTTCAGTTTTTGCATGTTATCTTTGCTATTTGTTTGATGAAGAAAGGCTATATCACAGAATAAACTTGTGGCGGCTTTTTAACCAGATGTTCTTTATTTACTCTTTAACCTGTTTCCAGCTGATTTCCACCTCCATCATTTCACCGAAAATGCCCTTATCAAGGTAACTGAAGGCTTTTATGCTGCTCAAAGCAATAAACATTGTTCTGTATTCATCTTAACCTCTCAGCAGCATTCAACAAATTTTACCATTCCTTCCTTCTTACAACAAATTTTACCATTCCTTCCTTCTTCCTTCTTAAGGAAACTCCCTTAGTTTTCACCACATATATGCCTGATTTTCTACTATCTCACTAGCTACTCCTCTGTTTTGGCTCCTCCTTCTCTGATAGACCTCTATCATGTCAGTTCCTTAAGATACGATTCTGGGTTTTCTTCTCTTTCGTATCTACACTCTCTCTAGATGTTTTCAATAATTTACACAGTATCAATTACTAATTATATGGAGATTAGTTCATAAATATATATCTCCAAACCTACACATTTCTCCTGGGTTCAATACACATACATAGTATTGTATTTTAATATCTATTATATGTCTCACAGATATCTCAAACAGAGGATGTTAACACTAAACTTTTGATTTCCACCCAAACTTGTTCCTTTCCCAGACTTACTCATCTCAGAAAACAACAGCAGTGTTCAATTACTTTCTCAAATCAGAAAATTTGGAGTCATCTTTGTTTCTATCCTTTTTCTCATATTCTACACACATACATACACATACATGTACATACATATAAACCACCAGAAAATCCTGGTGATACAACCTCTAAAATATTTCTGAATACATCTACTTTTCTCCATACCCGCTGTCACACTTTGGTACAGGCTCATCTCTTATCTGGCTTGCCATGATAGACTTCAAATTGGTCTCCCATTTCTATTCCCACCAGTCCATAACAATCCATTTGTTTACTTTGTATACAAAGTAGCCAGAGTGATCTTTTTTAGTATAACAATGTAAACCTTCAATGGTTTTCAAGTTCACTAAGAATAAAATTTAAACTCCTTACCATGACATACAAACCCTGAATGACTTTGCCCTTAACTCTCCAGTTTTACTTAGCACCACTCCCTCCCTCATTCATTATGTCCTATATACAATGGCCTTCTTTTAGTTCCTAAGAGAAAACTACCTCAGGGCTTCTGCGCTAGCTCTACAATCTTCCTTCAAAGTTTTTTTTAACAAGTTATTTGCAGGACTGCTTCTTGTCATTCAGGTCTCAGTTTATATGTCACCTCTACACAGAGCCCCTTCATGACCATTTAAAACAATGTCCCCTCGTTATTCTCTGACAAAAAGGCTCTGCTTCTTTCCTAGCTCTTATTGAAGGTTGCTATTATTGAGTTTGGATATTTATTTATTTATAGAATATTACAAGCTTGTTCTTAGTTACTACTGGATACATATTGATCACTAGCACTAAAATATCTAACACCTCCTCTAGTTTGAAAGCAAAGTGGTTAGTGACCTGCCACATATCACTCAGATGGAAAAGGATAAGTCTATGGGTAAGCACCATGTGACTGTTCAAGCCCATGTTCATATTCTAAGAGGAGACGTATTCCCACTTTCCCGGGAAGTCTTTCCTGAGAAGTCTTCCAGGAAAGTGGGAGTACCTCCTTGCAAACAGACCAAAGAGAATATACACTTTACATTCCTTTCATCAAGGACTGTGTTCTACAGAGAAGACTATTCTCATTAAAAATTTTCATACCACTGAACATTAGTGTCTGCATTAACAAATGTAGCATGCATGGCTAGATTAATCATTATCTACTAAGTTTTGTTTGGGAAAAATGCCCTTTGGACTCAAGACTGTGCTTATATAACTGCTATTTTTACACACACGCTCACACTACAACCGACATCTCTAAGAACTAAACTCAAATTCCTCTTCTCCCTCTAATAGGTCCTAACAAAATCTTAATGGTACTTAACCTAGTCAATGACTTCCCAACATTTTGAGTACTGTGATTAAAGTACCTGGCACACACGGCTTGAAGGTCAGTCAGTATCAGCCTGTGAGTTGTGCAAGAGATATAGAACAAAGGTCTACATATGGACACTTTGGGTTTAATTGTCCTTTGAATAACATTTCAATGGCAATTGAATGTTGCAGCTGTTTGTAATCAACTTAGTACTGAGATCTCTTGAGAATGTATGATATGTAACTGCTGCTGAATTTTGTATTCAAGCTGGTATAAATCAGGTTGGGTTCTTTTAAAACTAGTATGTTCTCTAAGGGCAAAATATGAATGAAAAGATTTATTCAAACTGCCTATGATTTGGGAACACCGTTATTCATGAATTCCTTCTCTCTCATCTTTCTGTTTGAAGAAACAAGTTACTTAAGACAAGTTTCCATGTAGCTAAAAATGTTACTAAAGTGCTATCTGTAGTATGCTCAGTTTCCCAATTGAAGAGATGACTTAACTGAGTCAAATACATTCTCTCAACTGGTCCTTTCTGTCATCAAAAGCTAGAATTTGCCATATACACGGGTGGGGGGGATGGGATAAATAAAAATGTATAAATGACAGCTGTGACTGAGCCTGTATGTGACCAAGCCCTCCCTAGATCATTGAAAGAAAGAAAATGGTGCTCACTCAATAGAAGCTTCCAAAGCAAGTCTGAAGGAGAATACTTAAATTTTCTGAAAATCTCATATATATGGGTTATCTGTACGATTTAATGGCACTTGGAATCTTACTGGTTATATCACTCTTATCACTAAAAACAGAACTTATAAATCCTTTATTCTGTCTGGTAGTGAGCCTCTGCTGAAGTTTCAAAATTTACATTTCAGTATAACTCTAACTTTTTGATGGGCACTCATGTCTTCCCTCTTGGTACACAGTAACTCATGTCTGTCTAGGATTTCTCATTCCAGTCTTCAAAAACTTCTCACACAGCTCCTTATGTTTTTGATCTTTCATGTTGTCTATAAAAGTATCCCTTTTCTATGCCACATTCACTATTACCTAGAGCTCTTCTGAGGAAAATTTGTTGTTTATTTACATATTCTGTAACTTAAGCCAAAAAAATGAATAAGGCAACGATTCTAGATCCCTACAGACTAGTCAAAGAGGTATAACTAGATCTTTAGATGATATTGATTCTGTTCATAGGAAGATGTTTATTGAGCCTTTACTACTTTCATGTAGAAGTACATATTAAAATGAAGCATTTAGTTTCTTATGGATTCTGTCAAATTTTCTCATATTTAATCAAAAGCAGGAAATGTGCTATAGATGTGCTATAGATTTTTAATGATAAACTATGACTTTCAAACCACATAATCAGAGGAGTGTTAATAAGGAGTGTGGCATTTGACCCAGATTTTGAAGAATGAACAGTATTTCAACGTTTGGAGATTGTAGGTTGAAGATATCCAAGGTGGGACAAAGGATATAAAAAATAGAAATGACATAAAGTTTTAAGCCTTAGGAAATGATGAATAGCTCAATTTGAGTGGAGCATAATGTGGTTATATGAGGGATGATGGGAAAAAAGAATCTTGACCATCAGGATAAAGAGTTTAGACATTATTTATTGAATATTCTTGAGGAAAAGGCTTAATATAGGTTCAGGATTGTGCTAAGTTATTAATTACATTACCTTTTATATCAATAAAACAATCTGTGAGTAAATATTGTTATTACTCTAAGGGACCAAAACTAGCCACCTCAAAATGTCTCTTTGGCATGTGGATTATTTTGAGCTGAAAATAATCAAGGCCCAAAAGAGCCAGGAATAAACTTTGACCTTTCCCCTAACTGCCTAAAAGAATTTTAGATAGAGGGCCTATTCCTGTAATACAGCTATCACCAGAGATATCGGCAAAGAATATGGGCCAAGTGTGGTAGGCGGCAACAGGGCCTAGAGATCAGAGGCCACTTCTCTGTGTGGCCCAGCAAACATTTGTTTACCAGACATTTGCTTTTCCATCTCCATGTGAACTGCCTTCCTCCCCTTTGTGGTCCCAAACCACTACCCAGAATATCTTCTTTTGTTCTTTTGTCTTTAGCTGAAGATGGTATTTAAGGTAAGGGTTTCAGCCATTTTGGTGAGTTATCAGCTTTCCTGGGTCTCTCCCATGTATCCATGTTATTAACCTTCTGTGTGATTTTCTCCTGTTAACTGTCTTATGTCAATTTAATTCTTAGACCAGCCAGAAGAACCTAGAAGGGTAGAGGAAAATTTCTTCCTCCCCAACATTACCATTTAGAATATAATGTAATGAAAGCTAAGAGAGATAAAGTAACTTCTATAGCATCACATATCTATGAGAGGAAAGGCTGAACTCAAACCAGGTGTGTTTGACTCCAAAGCTGGAGTTCTTTACGACTATACTCTATAACCTCCCTAAGCTTTCAGAAGATTAATGCATCCTTCCCACAAACATAAGACTAAAGTGAACATGAAGCAAATACAAGGAATTTATTTGGGAAAGTATTACAATTGACCCTTAAACAATGTGGGGGGTTAAGGGGTGCCAACCCAATGCACAGTCAAAGATCTGTAAATAACTTTACAGTTGGCTGGCACTCTGTATCCGCAGTTCTGCATTTGCCAAGTCAACAATGTGAATTGTATAGTACTGTAGTATGTATTTATTGAAAAAAACTGCATATAAATGGACCCACACAGTTCTAGATGCTGAAAAAGAAGTAGCAAGAGAGTGAGAATCTCCTGAGAGCACAGTCTTATGGAACCCCTACAAATTAATGTATTTAACCTCTAGGGAACGCACTCTCCCTCCCCCCAACCCCGGTTCTCAGAGTGAAGATCCTGAAGAGATCCTCTCCTGGCTCTAGCTGGGAGAGGGGAACAGGGATCAACCTGAAATACTCCCACAGTGTTCTCCACAACAAAGACCTGCTTTCCTAGGGAAAAGATTTTCTAAGAGCCTTATCCCAGTTGGCAGAAGGGCATTCCTCATTCCAGCCCCCTCTAGCCTTCCTGTCTCACCAAAGGGCAACGTAGGGGGAAGCAATACCACTGAAAAAACACTTGTGAAGAGACAACTGCTCAATAAAACACTGAGAATGAATCAAAAAAGTACAGAAGGTTGTCCCTCTCCAACACCTTACCACCACACCAACAGGGCTTAGAGGAAAATTTGTAGCATTCAAAGAATATATTAGAAAATAAAAATATCTAAACTCAAAAACCTAACATTCCACCTTAGAAAACTAGAGAATAAAAGCAATTTAAACCCAAAGAAAGTAGAAAAATAAAATTATAAAAATTAGAGCAGAAATCAATGAAATTGAAAATAGGAAAATAAAAAAAAGAATGAAACCAAATCCAGTTTAAAAAAAAATCAATAAAATTGATAAAATTCTAGCCAAGCTAACTAAGGATAAAAAGGAATAGATATAGTTACCAATTTAAAAGATGAATTAGAGGTCATCACTATTGATCCCATGACTTTAAAAGGATAATAAAGAAATACTATGAATACTATGAATAACTCCATGACCATAAATTTGATCATTCAGATGAAATGGATGAATTCCTTAAAAGATAACAAAGTATCACACAAACACCTACAGTCAATTAATCTATGACAAAAGGGGCAAGAATATACAATGGAGAAAAGACAGTCTCTTCAATAACTGGTGCTGGGAAAGCTGAACAGCTACATGTAAATCAATGAAATTAGAACACTGCCTCACACCATTTACAAAAATAAACTCAAAATGGTTTCAATACCTAAATATAAGACATGACACCATAAAAGTCCTAGAAGAGAACATAGGAAAAACATTCTCTGATATAAATTGCAGCAAGATTTTCTTAGGTCAGTCTCCCAAGGCAAAAGAAATAAAAGCAAAAATAAACAAATGGGGCCTAATCAAATTTAAAAGATTTTTGCACAGCAAAGGAAACAATCAACAAAACAAAAAGACAACCTATGGAATGGAAGAAAATATTAGCAAATGATGCAACTGACAAGGGGTTAATATTAAAAATATACAAACAGCTCATACAACTCAATGTCAAAAAAAAACCCAATCAAAAACTGGGCAGAAAACCTATATAGACATTTCTCCAAAGAAGACATACAGATGGCCAAAAGGCATATGAAAAGATGCTCAACATCACTAATTATTAGAGAAAAGCAAATCAAAACCACAATGAGGTATCACCTCACTCCAGTCAGAATGACTATCATCAAAAAGTATACAAATAATAAATGCTGGAGAGGGTGTGGAGAAAAGGGAACCCTCCTACACTGTTGGTGGGAATGTCAGTTGGTACAACCATTATGTAGAATGGTATGGAGGCTCTTTTAAAAACTAAAAATAGAGCTATCGTATGACCCAACAACCCCACTCCTGAGTATATATCTGGAAAAGATGAAAACTCTAATTTGAAAAGATACATGTACCCCAGTGTTCATAGCAGCACTATTTACAATAACCAAGACATGGGAGCAACCTAAATGTCCATCAACAGATGAATAAAGAAGATGTGGCATATATATACAATGGAATATTACTCAGCCATAAAAAAATGAAATATTGCTATCTGCAGCAACATGGATGGATCTAGAGAATATTATACTTAGTGAAGTACGTCAGAGTAAGACAAATATTATATGACATCACTTATATGTGGAATCTAAAAAATAATACAAATGAATCTATATATGAAACAGAAAGGACTCACAAACATAGAAAACAAACTTATGGTACCAAAGTGGAAAGAGAGTAGGGGGTGGATAAATTAGGAGTCTGGGATTAACAGGTACAAACTACTAAACACAAAATAGATAAGCAACAATGATTTATTATATAGCACAGGGAACTATATTCAATATCTTGTAATAACCTATAATAGAGAATAATCTGAAAAAAATATACATATGTAAATGAATCACTTTTCTGTATACCTGAAACTAACACAATATTGTAAATCAACTATACTTCAATTTATAAAAAGATACAAAGTGTCAAAACTCATATAAGGAGAAATATACCATCTGCCAAGCTTATATCTATTAAGGAAATTGAACCAATAATTAATAACTTCCCAAAGGAGAAAGTACCAAGCCCAGATAGCTTCACTGGTGAATACTACTGAAACTGAGCATGACCCTGCAGAGCCATCCTGGGCACAAAAGCCCCTGTGTGTTCCACATTTCTTGTTTGTAGAAAAAGGTTTTAGTCTCCTAGGCCTTCCCTGAGTTCCAAAGAGAAGACTCAAGCAGTTGCTAATTTGGGAAGTAAGGGAATGTAGAAGAAAAGGAAAAGCAGTTAAGCAAGAAAAGTAATGATAGCTTAAACAAGATTCAGCAATAAAACAGAGTCCTAGTTCCTCCTCAAGCAACATACATAACAATCTGACACATATCCTTGAGTTGTAATGCATAAACTAAGACCCCTGCCTAGGTGGAGGATTATGACTAAATGCTGACCAAAAGCATGTAGATCCCAGACTGCTTGTAACCAGAAGGTTGAGGATTAAGATTCCTGAAACACCACCCTGTTACTTCACCACCAACCAATCAGAAGAAGTCATGCACCTTACAGCCATCCCAAATGACCTTGCAGTCATCCCAAATGTTTCCTTTAAAAACGGTTCCATGAAAGCCATCAGGGAATTTGAGTCTTTTGAGCATGCCCCTCCTTCTTGCTTGGTGCCTTGCAAATAAATGCTATACTTTCCTTCACCACAACCCGTGTCAGTAGATTGGCTTTGCTGTGCAGCAGTTGAGTGGTCCAAGTTCTGTTCAGTAACACTACCAAATACTTAAGGAGGAAATGATATCAATTCGTCACAATATCTTGTAGAAGACAGAAGCAATGAGAACATTTCATAATTTTCTATGAGGTATTACTTTAATACTAAAACCAGACTAAACACATAATAAGAAAGGAAAACTATAGGCTAACATCCGCTATGATCAGAGTTACAAAACTCCTCAACAAATACTAGCCAATAGAATCCAATAATGAATAAAGATAATTATATACCATGAACAAGTGGGATGTATTTTAGGCAAGACTAAAAGAAAAAGAAAGTGTACATAAACACTGTACACAAGCACTACATTCTAGTTGCTAAAGTTATTTCCCATGGGAGTACAGGTTAACAATTCTGATAGTAATATTCATGTACTGTAATCAGTTCAGTAAGTAGATGATGAATGGTGGGAAATAAATTTCCCACTGTTGCAGTGGAAAGCTTCAGATAAGCAATGGGAGACTAGTATGATCTATGTGACAATGAATTAGAGTTGGTGCCATTAGTATAAATTTATGTTTAGCTTAGTATAACTATAGATGGATAGATGGATGATATAGATAAATAGGTGCATCTATGTGTATTAGTATACGTACATATATTTTCTAGCTCTGTCCACCAAGAGGGCCTAGTAGCAAGGAGCATACCTAGCATCCAGATCTTGGTTTCTAACACCACTCCCCAATAAAAAGAAGCAGGGGTCCTTAGAGAAATGGCTGATTCTAGGACTAGGGCAGTGAATATAACAGATGAGTGTGGAAAAGTGTGCCAGAAAGTAAGGAAATGTTAAAATAAATACATATACACATACATACATATGTATGAGACTATGCCAAAAGGACATACCTAGGAGCCAACTGAAAGACCACCTTATGGCCAAAACTGGAAAAATTTGAGCAATGAAATAAGGTAGTATTAGAATATAACCCAAAGTACAAAACAAATATCCACAAGTCTATACCATTATAAATATAGAGCAAATACATCATTGCTAATTATTAGAGAAATGCAAATCAAAACTGCAATGAGGTACAATCTCATACCAGTCAGAATGGCCATCACTAAAATGTCTACAAAGAACAAATGCTGGAGGGGGTGTGGAGAAAAGGGAACCTTCCTACGCTGTTGGTGGGAATGTAAACTGGTGCAGCCACTATGGAAAACAGTATGGAGGTTCCTCAAAAAACTAAAAATAGAGTTGCTATATGATCCAGCAATCCCACTCCTGGGCATATATCCAGACAAAACTATCATTCAAGAAGATACATGCACCCCAATGTTCATAGCAGCAGTATTAGAAAGCCAAGACATGGAAACAACCTAAATGTCCATCAACAGATGAATGGATAAAGAAGATATGGTATATATATATAGATAGATAGATAGATAGATAGACATATACATATATATATATGCACACATACATACATACAATGGAATATTACTCAGCCATAAGAAAGAATGAAATAATGCCATTTGCAGCAACGTGGATGTACCTAGAGATTATCGTACCAAGCGAAGTAAGTCAGAAAGAGAAAGACAAATACCATGTGATATCACTTATATGTGGAATTTAAAATACAACAGAAATGAACATATCTATGAAAGAGAAACAGACTCACAGATACAGAGAACAGACTGATGGTGCCAAGGGGGAGGGGGGTGGGGAGGGATGGAGTGGGAATTTGGGATTAGCAGATGCAAACTATTATATATAGGATGGATAAACAACAAGGTCCTACTGTATAGCACAGGGAACTATATTCAGTATCCTGTGACAAACCATAATGGAAAAGAATATGAAAAAGAATATGTATATGTATAATTGAATCACTTTGCTGTATAGCAGAAATTAACACAACATTGTAAATCAACTATATTTCAAGAAAATTGAAAAATATATAGAGAGCAAATAAATAAATAAATAAATAAATAAGGGAAAACAGAAAAATCTCATGTGCAGAAGTTTGAGTAATTTATGCAGATACTTTGCCTTTAAGGAACTGAAGCATAACTCCCCACTCCTTAAGTGTGATCTATGCATAGTTACAGGCTTCTAAACAATACAGTATGGAAAAGGAGAAAAAAGAGTAACTTTATAGTAGAGAAAACTGATAAACACTACCTCAGCCAGGTGATCAAGTTCAATATCAATAGTCATAAATCATGTTGATAGTATTGCTATTGATATGATGTGATAAGAAGGCACTTTACCTCTGTGGTCTTCCTGCCCAAATACTATAACCCCAATCTAAGCAGGAGAAAAGTATCAGAAAATCCCAACAGAGGTAAAATCTATAAAATATTTGACCAGTACTCTTCAAAACTGTCAAGATCATCAAAAACAAGCAAAGTCTGAGAAACTGTCACAGTCTAGAGGAGCCTGAATGGCATGATGACTAAATGTACTGTATTATCATGGGTGGGATCCTGGAATAGAAAAATAGACGTTAGGTAAAAACTAATGACATTTGAATAAAATATGGACATTAGTTAATAATAATGTTTCAATATTGTTCATTAATTGTAAGAAATTGATCATAAGTGAGATGTTAATAATCAGGGAAACTGGATGTGGAGTTGATGGGAATTCTGTGTACTATCTTTAAATTTTTTTTCTGTAAGTAGAAAACTCTCCTAAAATTAAAAAAAGTAAAAATGTGTGACAACTCATTCTCCTAGTGATGCTGTGGGGAAGTAAGCACTCATACATATGGCTCCACATTCTATCTATCAAAAATATACATGTGTGTATCATTCAAACTATCAATCCCACTTCTAGGACCTCACCTAGGACACTTAGGTTGTTTCCATATCTTGGCTACTGTAAATAATGCTGCACTGAACATGGGGGTGCATATATGTTTTCAAGTTAGTGCTTTCATTTTCTTCAGGTAATTACCTAGAAGTGGAATTGCTGGATCATACAGTAGTTCTATTTTTAATTTTTGAGGACCCCCCAAAACTATTTTCCATAGTGGCTGCACCAATTTACAAGCCCACAACAGTGCACAAGGCTTCCCTTTTCTCCATATCCTCATCAACACGTTATTTCTTGTCTTTTTGAAAACTGCCATTCTAACAGGTGTGTAGTAATATCCCATTGTGGCTTTGATTTGCATTTCCCTGATTAGTGATGTTGAGCATCTTTTCATGTATCTGTTGGCCATCTCTATGTCTTCTTTGGAAAAATGTGTATTCACGTCCACTGCCCATTTTTAATCAGGATGTTTGTCTTTTTGCTATTGAGTTGTATGAGTTCTTTATACATTTTGAATATTAACCCCTTATCAGATAAGTGATTTACAAATATTTTCTCTCATTCATTAGGCTGCCTTTTCATTTTGTCAATGGTTTCCTTTGTTGTACAGAAGCTCTTTGGTTTGATGCAGTCCCACTTGTTCATGTTTGCTTTTGTTGCCTTTGTTTTTAGTGTCAAATCCAAAATATAATCATTGCCAAGACTGATGTTAAGAATCTTGAGGCCTATGTTTTCCCCTAGGAGTTTTATGGTATCAGGTCTTACATTCGAGTCTTTAATCCATTTTGAGTTAATTTTTGTGTATGGTATAAAGTAGTGGTCCAGTTTCATTCTTTTGCATGTGGCTGTCCAGTTTTCCCAACACCATTTATTGAAGACACTCTCCTTTTCCCATTGTATATTCTTTGTTCCTTTGTCATAAATTAATTGACCATATATGAGTGGATTTGGGGGTTTCCTATTCTGTTCCATTGATCTATGTGTCTTTTTTCAGTGCCAGTTCCATACTGTTTTGAGTAGTATAGCTTCGTGTTATACAGAAGTCAGGACTAGTAATACCTGCAGTTTTGTTCTTCTTTCTCAAGATGGCTTTGGCTATTTGGGGACTTTTGTGGTTCCATAAAAACAATCCTAAAATTGTTTGTTCTATTTCTGTGAAAAATGCCATTGGAATTTTGATACGGATTGTATTGAATGTGTATATTTTTGGGGTAGCATGGACATTTTAACATTAATCCTTCTAATCCATGAGCACAGAATATCTTTCCATTTATTTGTGTCTTCTTCAATTTCTTTCATCAACGTCTTATGGTTTTCAGTGTATAGGTCTTTCACCTCCTTGGTTAAGTTTATCCCTAGAAATTTTATTCTTTTTGATGCAATTGTAAATAGGATTGTTTTCTTAATTTCCTTTTTGATAGTTCATTGTTAGTGTATAGAAATGCAACAGATTTCTGTATATTGATTTTGTAACCTGTAATTTTACTGAATTCATTTATTAGTTTTAACAGTTCTTTGGTGGACTGTTTATTGACTTTTTTCTGATGCATTGACATCTCTCCAATTGTAACTTTCTTAGTTAAGAAGACATTTCTTATATAGAGTTTATATTTTCTATCACATCTATTACAGTGCTGTGGACATAACCTATATCCAGCAGAAGACTGAAAATATGTAAACAACTATATTTTCAACTTGGACCTTGTGATAGCCCTACTCCTGGATTCTGCTTAGTTCTTCCCCCATTTTCAAAGCAGATCAGAGAGGTACATGAGTTCCCCATAGGGACTGTTTGATTCCCAAGGGAGTTCAGAGAGAAGAAAGGACTGCACAGCTACCCCTGTATTTTCTAACAGTGAATTAATTATATGAGGAAAATCCTTCTTCATGGGACAGCTTTCTCTAGTCCATGAGTCCATGAGAGGATAAGAACTTCTTTTTAACATTATCCTAAGAATAATGAAATTAGGAAAGAAAGCCACTTTTCAAAAATCCAAAATTTCACTCCAATTTGGATTACTCACTATTTTGAATTATCCACATCACCCTTCCTTGTCACTATTAGAGAGTATCAAAGACGTAGCTATACCTTAAGTGCCAAGCACTCATTCCAGGTTGTAGACTAGAGACAGCAAGTGCTCTTATCAGAAAAGGACATTTTGAACTACTGCTTTTCTCCAGACTCCAGGTTTAATTCCAACCTAACAGCTGCACTGCAGTCCATGAAATATTTACATTGTTTCTTGCTAAATTATATACATTATTTACCATATCATCTATTAAATATTTACCACCTTTCCAAACATGCCATGTATTGCACTCCACTGCTCTTGTTTCTCTTAGCATTAAAATAGAAAGGGCCAAGCCCTGCAGAAGCCTGGAGAAAGTGGCTGTGACAAAGAAGAAATGCTGAGGAGGAAAGATGTAAAGAGAAGCAGAAGGCAGTTATTTGGAAAACAGCTCTATGTTATATAGTCACTATTTTCTCAACTTTCCCTCCCTTTAGCTGGGATAATCATTTCTCTTACTTAGAGAAGATGCTTATTTTTCCAATAATTTATACATATATAGAAACTATTCTGGAAATAAGCTGTATTATCCTCAGGAATCATGCTCTAGGGTGGACAGATATGTAAAATTGTTAAGAAACACTTATGGTGACATCAGGAGTCAAGACACCAGCCCACTTTATTCAGAACTCTTCCCTACTGGAAATAGTGACATGTATTCAACTCTCCCTAAGCAATATGATATTTCACTCTCTTGGAAACAGGAAGACTATTAATAGATGTGTTGTCAATAGGAGATATAGATATATCTTGTGATCAGCAAAAGATGCCAAACTATTAAACCCGTTGATGCTCTGAGGAATATTTTTTTAAAAAGAACTAATTGGTTCCTACCTGAAAACTTTAACTTGTTCATTGTTCTTTAAGTTGTTCATTGTCCCCAAAGTAGGCATCTTAGAGATTTCTAATTATCTACCAATTAATTATGCATTCTCCTATTCCATTGAAATTAACATAATATTGATTTTTAGAGGGACACACTGACATCCACTTAAAAGACTATATTTTCCAGCCTTTCTCACACTTGAAGGTGGCATAGGACTAAGTTCTCACCAGTGAAGGGTAAATGGAAGTGTTATGTGGGACTTCCAGAGATCTCTTTATAAGCAATGGGGCACATGGTTCTCTTCCTTTCTTCCTTCATCCTGCTGCTTTAAACCTTTAGATGATGACTAGAGCACCAGTAGCTATCCTGAACCATAATGATGAAGGCCATAACATAGGAATCAAATATCAAATAGCTAGACTAGTCTGGGTCTTTGATAACCATGGAACTGCTGTACCAGCCCTTAACTACCAACCTCATCACTTTTTCTCCATGATAAATAACTCTGTGTCATACTTAAGCCACTCTGTTTTAGGTTTCTACTATATGTTGCCAGACTTAATATGTACTAACACAGCTAGGTTCATGCACTACTCTCTCAACCATTTCAACCTACAGGCAGTGGGTACCTTTATGTATGTCTATCTGCTATCAAAACTTTTTCTGAGAGCAATTACTCATATATTAGTGGTGCAAGTGTAGCTCTGTGGATTATTTCAGTCATAATTAGCTGTCCACTCTGCATGAAAGATTGTCTTTGTTCCTGCTCATCTGAAGTCAGAGAATAGCCTTCTACAGTAATTATGAACACCCTAACTTGTTTTTCCTACAATTTAGATTGGACTGGCTTAAAATGGGTTAGTGCTAACATGTTGAAACATATTATTGATGTCTATATCCTTGGAGCTGTCAAGGCCTTGCTGGTTAATTTTCATTTGTTGGATTGAGTAGTTATTTGCAATTGCTGTGCAGATATAAATGCATCAACATATTTGACTTATACACAACAATTAAATTCCTAAAGCCTCATTCATTTCACATATAAAATTGTTTGAAAATTTCCTTAAATTGCACTTCAGGTCAACAAACATTTCTTGAATGCTTACCATATGTTAGGAAATGAAAAGCAAACTGATCTGAGATTCAAGTCCAAAGCTCATAAATGTAATTTCAAGGAGGAGAGGAGGAGTGCAGACAAGTTTGGGTGAAGCATTTGAATTAAAATTTTCCTTAAATGAATGGGTGCTATAATTGTATTCTTGCCTTAAATGTAGTAATCTATGGCATCAATACCTCTTTTAAAATCTAGATTTTCCATTTTGTCTTGCTGACACACATTGAATCACCTCATATTGCAGCTGGGATTTCCTGAAATCTCTACTTTCTAACATTAATCTCCAAAGTGCATTGCAGGTGTTTTTATAGGAAGGATATTCTTTAAAATTGTCTTGAATAGATCATAAAAGCTTTTGATTGAAACTGATGGTTTTATAAACTCTTTACTATATAAGACTTTATTTCTACGCCAGCAACTTCTACAGAAAAATTAGGTGAATGGTACTGACCTTGACTATTTCAATATTTAAGGCAAAAGGTCTATTTTATATCATAAATAATCTAGATGATTGCCTGAATTCTCCTCTTTACAAGGCTGGACAGAGCAAAAGTGTTCTTAAGGCTGTATTCGCAAATGGTATACTGTTCTGTAGTTAAACCAAATGCTTCAATATGAAACAGAAGGATAGTCAAGAATATTAGCAAGGGATGGCACTGTTTGTAGGTTTTTAAGTCCAATGCAATCTTATTTGGTTTTGTTTAGCCTAATTTCTCTCTTTAGACTGAGTAAGTTAGCTCTGTGCCCACTTCATTGGGAAGCTGGTCTCTATGTTTTCACTTAAGCCACTTTTGTGATCTGCTAATGTACAGACATGATAGTTTCTGGGCTCCCCATTGACTTCTTGGGAACGGGGACCAGCTATCAAACCACTGCGTGAGGATGGTAGGGATTACAAGCCTACCTTATATATGTGAGCACTGTTCTATTCTGGAACCCTTAATTGCATAAGATAATAAGCTAATTGTTAAGAATAAGGAATTTTGAACCAACTCTAAAACCCAATCCAGCATGAACTGTAGAGATGATTTGCTCTATTCTCAGCCTGAGCTTTGTTTTTGTTGGTATTTTAAAAATGAAGTATGAAACTGTGAATTTCTTTATTTTAAACTTGATGAAACTGTTTACATTAGAGCAAAAGGCTATATATTATTGACGTTCCATGAACTAAAATCAGACTGCACTTACCTATGGATTCCCTAAAGTAAACTTCCATTTCATGTAATTCAAGTTTCTAATTGTGAGAGGATTTAAAAATAAATTTGGGGAATTATTCAGACTTTAAGAGGTATTTATCAAACAGGGTCTCAAAAATTTAATGTCTAAAATGCACCTGAATGGTCATACTCCTAAGATGAGTAACCTGTTTCTTTTTACATCCCTAGTTGTTGTGTCTCTGCAGTTCCTCTTCTCTGCATGAGTGTATTTTCAACTGAAACTATTTACAGTGTTTTGGAGAAGATCAGATCAGAGAGAGCTAAGGTCCAAGGTTTTAATGGAGATCTTGTTCAGATTGACTTTTTACTGATGTTTTCATGCTTGAGATTAGAAAAGAGGGAAATCAAAGGACAACTCTTTTTATAACACTATTTTTCTTCAATTCTATCCCATCTAGAAATTTCTCAGTTCACTAATTTTAGGCAATTTTAAATGTATTTCTTAAATTGGTGTTTAGGAATTAAGTATTTACATGCAAAAGAATTTTTAAAAAGAGACTATATAGAGAACAGGAACAAAATTAAAACCCAAGCTTTATCAGTTCATCCATTAGGAACAAACTGATTTTGGAAAGAAAAATGAAATCAAATGATATTTAAAAGTATAAGAACAGGTCCATTTCACCAAAGAAATAAACCATCTCTGGCATTCAACCAATTCCACAGGCTTCCTTGGGGGCTAAGTTCTTTGTGCACGTCAATGAAAGAATCAGTATTTGAGACACGAACTAACTGTTTGGCAGACATTGAAAAAGGCACCAAACGGTCTTTGCCTTTGCTGTGATCAACTGTGAAATGAAAACCTACCACTTAAATCACTTCTACTGCAACTTAATTCGTTCTCTGTGAATACAGTACAGAAAAAGTCTCAGTGGCCTCTGGCCCAGGGAATTTTTCTTAAAGTCAACAATGTGAAGTTTCTGTGGTTGGTACATCTTCCCAATCTGTAAGTATACTTGATATTTCAACTGTAGTTTGAAATTTAGTATATCAGTAATTTGAAATTTAGTATATCTGGTCTGCACAGTGGCAACCTCATTTAAGTCCCAGTTCTACCACTAATGAGCTGTGTGGCCTTGGTCAAGTCATTTCTCCTTTATGACCTTCATTTTCATCACCTATAAAGGAAAAAATTAAACTGGTTCTAAATGTCCCTTTCAGCTTTAAGGGTCTATGAACCCGACTAATTTTTCACTATATAAAATCTGGCAGGATTTAGTTTTGGATTTAAAATGTCTGCCCCTCCTTCTGCCAACCAACTTTCTACTATCAACCATAATTTTGCAAAAGGATTTAGTTACTGATCTATAAGGAAGGGCCAGCTTTACATATCCAAGGAGTAGGTACCTGCCTTCATAGGTCAATATGCTCTAAGGCCCTCTACAATGAAGCAAGCCTCCAAAACACCTCATATTTGCATTTCTTTGTCTTATGCTAATTTTGCCTTAATACAACCTAATTCTTAGGGATAGGGCTCTAAAGTATGAGATCCTTTATTGAAAGCAAGCATAGTTCAACTTGGGCTTGCAACCATGATAAAGGAGTATACTTGGTTATTACACAAAATTATGGACTCTATAGCAGAACAACTGTCATAAGAGAGGTGAAAAGTCTACTTGTGAAGGTGAATGTGGTCATTGGACTAGGAGACATTATGTATACTTCTAGTTGATGGAAGCCTCTGCAAACTACATTTGATATCAGACAATCGAGGAATTCTAACAGTCTGGGGAAAAGCAGGTGAGGGTATTTAGGTTGATCAAAAATTCATAATTGATAAAATGCAGTACAAAATCACTGGAGCGCCAAAATCTTGATGAAAAATGTCACTACTTCCTTAAATCAAGATTTTTAGTCAGTTTATTGACATATATAGATATAAATATAGAGATATATTCCATGTTGCCTTCAGATAAACAAATAATTAGTTTTGTATATATATTTGTGAGAAAATAGGATTCAATTAATAGAAATGTATCTAATGCATCCCTCATTGCCCTAGTACCTCTGTTCTGTCTAAAGTAGATAATTTTATCTCAAAGAAACATCTCAGGAGTTCAACTGCATTTTAAGATTATGTAGTTCCTTTGTAGGGAAGTTGTTGGAGTCTCTCATTTCTTACTAACACTATTTTTAGGACTCTATTCTTACTAAGACTTGTTAGTCCTCTTACTAGTACTAATGTGCCTCATTTCTTACTAGGACTCTATTCTTTTCCCAATATAACCTAAAGGTACTTGATATTTCCTTGTACTTTTTTGTCTATGTTCCCTAAGTGTTTGACGTGCTAGGTTCTCCCACTAGGTGGGAAGAAGACTTGATTTCAACTGACAGACATTCACAGAAACTATTAATTCTTCATGAGAAGCCAAAGTTAGGCAAATATGCACCAACTGTTCTATAGCTTTGCAAACAGAAAAACAACCATATTAAAGAGTACACAGTGCTGTGGGGGCAACATAAACCCACTCAATGATCCAAAATATGGTTTTTCCCATCCATCCTCATTTCCTGTTGGCTTCAGTGCCAAATGTTTTAGAATTTCAAGCATCTTGACATCCTCCAAATAGCTGCATGAGGCATATGTTGGTGTGTATGTGTGTGTGTGTGTACATGCATGTATGTCTTGGAGAGATTCTTCTCTTTCAATCCCTACATTCAAGTCTGAGAATATAGAATCTGAAAGCAGTAGAAAGGAGTTTTGTTTGAATTCAGGTAAAGCTGGGTTCAAATTTACCTATCAGTCCTCATCTGTGTGAACTCAATTAGATCACCAAATGTGGTGCCTCAGTTTTTTCATCTATAGAAGGGGGATAGTAATAGTCCCAATTTCATAGGGTTGTGTGAGAATGAAAATTAATGTAAAGTACCTAGCACAGTGCCTTCCACCAAAGAAAGAAAATAGTAAACAGTAATTGTGATATCAAAGACCCTTAAAGTTTTGGAAGGTTTTGGAGCGACTCCATAAATAAGGAGAAAATACAAACAAATGGTATTTTCCTTATGGATTCAGTATGTACTATGTAATGGAGTTTACATTACGGGCACATACTAACTGGGAAAGCCAATGTACTGCTTAAAAACATGATCTATGTAATCATACAGCTTGGAGTTGAAATCCTGGCTCTTTCAGCTGGTAAATTTGGACAAGTTATCTAATATCTCTGAACTCTCAGATTTTTGCCAAAACAATAGTGGTTAAAACAGCTCCTATCTCACTGTGTTGTTGTTGTGAGCACTAAATGAGCACTAAATTCATATTAAGCCATTTGGAACAGTGCGTAATATATAGTAAGCATGCAATAGATGGCAGCTATTGACATTATTGTCATGGTGTTGCTCAACAAATAACGATAATGGTAGAAGGAATTTTAAAGATCATCTGGTCCATAAATTGAAAACCATCCTTTTACATATGGGCTAAATTAGTCCAAAGAAGGGAGGTGACCAGACCAAGGTCGATCATTTAGTTAGTGGCAAAACTGTGTACGGAATCTAGGTTCTTTGCCCCATAGTTAGTACTATTTCCACTCTATTGGAGATGCTTGTAGATATAGTAGTATAAGGAAGATTTTCCAAGCAGCCTTCATGGGTTGCTTGATCATAAATTCAGCCCCTACACCACTACTTGGGAATTTTTAAAATGTTATATCATCTTTATTATTCCCTGTCATGAGAAGTGTAATATGACATGTTCTTCATCCTAAGTGCCAGTTAAATGCTCCTATTTTCAGGTGGATGCTCTGCTCAGAGGCCATTTCTAAAGCTTTCAACCTCACTATTGTGATCATTGGTTTTATCCTCCCCATTCTCCTATCCCTTGCTGTAACATCTCCACCAATTGTGTTTATGGAGACACAGCCTTAGATTTAACATGCATTTATTATGAATTCTCATATAAACTCCTTTTGGTTTCTCTCACCCTCTCTCTCTCTCTTTCTCTAATAGTTCCTTTTATTTTTTTACAGTTCAAATTAAAATCTGTGGCCATAAAAGCCATCATCATTCATTCTTTAAAGAGCAGGCTTCAGAAATTATTTGACTATATTCCCAAAATTGCAACTTGGAATTGTTTACTTTTAATTTTTAGGTTAAAAAAATCAGATTCAATAGACACAAAGATCCCAAAACAGAATTTAAATGATGGGAAAAAATAGAAGTTCCTCTTAGAATCTTAGAGTTGGAAGAATTCTCAGAAATCATTAGTTCTACCTCTTACTCAGTAAATAATACTTCTTTGCCCTCCCCATATAATAGTCATTGAGCTTCATATGTTAAGCATCATAGCAGCAGAGACTGATCAAGATGGTGGGCACAAAGCACCGAGCTGATCTCCCTGTGCTAGGCGGCTGCTTCCCACTAGCTATCTATTTTACTTTTGGTAGTGTATATATGTCCATGCCACTCTCTCACTGTGTCACAGCTTACCCTTCCCCCTCCCCATATCAAGTCTATTCTCTAGTAGGTGTGTGTCTTTATTCCCGTCTTGCCCCTAGGTTCTTCTTGACCTTTTTTTTCCCCCTTAGATTCCATATATATGTGTTAGCATACGGTATTCGTTTTTCTCTTTCTGACTTACTTCACTCTGTATGACAGACTCTAGGTCCATCCACCTCACTACAAATAACTCAATTTCATTTCTTTTTATGGCTGACCACCTAGAGGGGTGGGATAGGGAGGGTGGGAGGGAGGGAGACGCAAGAGGGAAGAGATATGGGAACATATGTATACGTATAACTGATTCACTTTGTTATAAAGCAGAAACTAACACACCATTGTAAAGCAATTACACTCCAATAAAGATGTTAAAAAAAAAAAAGATGGTGGAGAGGGAGGACATGGAACTTGCCTCCCCTCACAAACACATAAAAATATATCTAAAAGTGGAACAATTTTCATTGAAAACTAACTGGAAACTGGCAGAACAAGGGCTGTAAGAAAGATCTACACATTATCTGGTAGGTAGGGAATAAAAGCGATCAGGTTGGGATGTATGCCGCTGGGAGGGGACTCAGAGGAAAAGGGAGAATACATGGGTAGAGACCTACCCTGGAGAGGGAATGGTGAGAGCCACAGATTGGGCACCTCAGTCCTGAGGTCCTACACAGGGGAGACAAGCCCCCTTGGCTGGCTGGGCCACTGGGACTAACAGGAAGCTGTGGGAAGCCTGGACTCAGCTCATGAGGAGCATGTGTGTGCTGGGTAACCCCTGAGGCAGGGTAGACAGAGGTCTGCTCTAGATGCTGCCAGGTTTTTTGTGACTGCCTCAACCAAGCTGAGGAAACACTCTAGCCCTGCTTATTCCAGTTCACAGTGCAGCACTGAATCTAGGGCTGCCATAACCAGTGTGAAACTTGGCTGTGGAACGCAGAGGCAACACAGTCTCGGGGTGGAGCTGGCTGGGGCATTGGCAGCCACTGTTGGCACTTACTCAAGCAGCACCTCAGGAGCATCTTACAACTCTGACGGCTGCTTCACCACAACTCACACCCCAACATATGCTGAGAGTCCATGCAGACCCCAGCTGCCCTGCGGTGTGGCTCCACAACAGGTTGGGGGTAGTGGAGGTTGGGTGCAGTGATTGGCTGTGAGGAACAAAGGGGACTTGCACCTGAAGCTGCATCTGAGTGTAGCGAGGGAAACAAATGCTGGAGACTGCAAGATAGTGCATGACAGACAGCTCAGACATCTGTCTGCAGCTGACATAAGCTGAGAGACCACATGGAGCACCCTTGCTTCAGCACTCCCCTTCTCTGGGGCAAGGGTCCTGGTGTGGGGAGAGGGTAAAACACACACTTAAAGGGAAGACAGCCAGCTTGAGTCTGACCCTCAGGGCTTCTGCTCCAGCAACTTGGGATCAGACCCAGCCCCCAGTTGAGTGGTGACAATCACTGAACAAAGGGGAAGTCCCACCTCACACCTGACAACAGCTCTACCCTTTCATCTCCAGCCTCACCCCCTGACATGGTGATACTTGCGAGCACACCCTGAGAAAAGACATGACTTGTATTTACATCAAATCTGGATCTCCCACTAAAGGCACTGGAAAAAACTCAGTCTGTATAGAAACACACCCACATGACAGAGACCCTTCAAGACCACAAAAGGTAACTGTTTCACCTAAATTCAAAGAAGCATAGAAAGTTAAGCAAATGAAAAGGCAGAGGAATTGGTCTCAAATGAAAGAGCAAGAGAAAAACCTTGAAAAAATAAATAATGAAGCAAATAACTTACCAGACTAAGTATTCAAAACATTAGTAATAAGAATGTTAACTGAATTAGGAAATAGATGAACACAGTGAAAATTTTTACAGGGAACTAGAATATAAAAAAGATCCAATCAGAAGTGAAGAATTCAATAAGTGAAAAACACACACACACACACACACGAAGGAATGAATAGAAGACTAAATGATACAGAGAAGAATATGTAAGTGATCTGGAAGACAGAATAATGGAATTCACCTAATCAGAACAGCAACAAGAAAAACAAATTTAAGAAATGAGAACAGTTTAAGAGATCTCTAGAACAACAATAATCACAACAACATTCACATTATATGGGTCTCAGAAGGACGAGAGAGAGAAAGAAGGGGATTGAAAATGTATTTGAGGAATTATGACTGAAAACTTCCTAAACATGAAGAAGGAAACAGATATCCAGGTACAAAAAGTAGAGAGGGTCCCAAACAAGATGAACCCAAACAGACCCACAAAAAGACATATCATAATGAAAATGGCAAAAAATAAAGATAAAGGGAGAATTGTAAAGGCAGCAAGAGAAAAACAAAGAGCCACATACAAGGGAACCCCCATAAGGTTATCAGCTGATTTTTCTGCAGAAACTTTGCAGGCCAGAAGTGAGTGGCATGATATATGCAAAGTGCTGAAAGAGAAAATGTGCAACCTTGGATACTCTACAGAGCAAGACTATCATTTAGAATCAAAGGACAGGTAAAGAACTTCTCAGAGAAGCAAAAACTAAGACAGTTGATCAATACTAAACCTACCCTAAAGGAAATGTTAAAAGATCTTCTCTAAGTGGAAAGGAAGTAAGAATCTATAGGAAAGGGAAAAATCCCACTAGAAAAGGCAAATATATAGTAAGGACTGAGGATCAACCTCTTAAATAAGCAACTACAAAGATTAAAAGACAAATTGTAAAAGCAACTATAACTACAACAGTTAAGAGATAAACATGAAGATGTAAAATATAACATCAAAAACACAAATTGTGGGGAAGGGGAGTAAAAAATGAAGATCTTTTAGAATGTGTTTGAACTTAAATGGCTATCAGTTTAAAATGTGTAGATATAATTATATGGCAACATGTATGAACCCCATGGTAACCACAAATCAAAAACCTACAATAGATACACACAAACTAAAAAGAAAGGAACACAAGCATAATGCTAAAGAAAACCATCAAACTGCAAGGGAGGAAAGAACGAAGAGGAAATAAACAGAAGAACTACAAAAACAACCAGAAAACAATAAAATGGCAATAAGTATATACCTATCAATAATTACTTTAAATGTCAATAAACTAAATGCTCCAATCAAAAGGTATAAGATAGTTAATTGGATAAAAAACCAAGACCCATCTATGTGCCGTCCACAAGAGACTCACTTCAGAGCTAAGACACACACAGACTGAAAGTAAGGGGATGGAAAAAGATATTTCATGTAAATAGAAATGACAAGAAAGTGGGAGTAGGGACTTCCCTGGTGGCAGAGTGGTTAAGAATCTGCCTGCCAATGCAGGGGACACGGGTTCAAGCCCTGGTCTGGGAAGATCCCACATGCTGTGGAGCAACTAAGCCCGTGTGCCACAACTACTGAGCCTGTGCTCTAGAGTCCATGAGGCACAACTACTGAGCCTGCGTGCCACAACTACTGAAGCCCACGTGCTGAGAGCTGGTGCTCCACAACACAACAAGAAAAGCCACTGCAATGAGAAGCCCATGCACTGCAATGAAGAGTAGCCCCCACTCGCTGCAACTAGAGAAAGCCCGCACACAGAAACGAAGATGCAACACAGCCAAAAAATAAATAAATAAATAGATTTATTAAAAAAAAAAAGCGGGAGTAGCAATGCTCATATCAAACAAAATAAACTTTAAAACAAAGACTATAACAAAAGACAAAGATGGACATTATATAATGATAAAGGGATCAATACAACGAGAGTATATTACACTTCTTAACATATATGTAACCAATACAGGAGCAGCTAAAATATAAAGCAAATACTAACAGACATAAAGGGAGAAATTGACAATAATACAATAATAGTAGGGGACTTTAACACTCCACTACATCAAAGGACAGAACATCCAGACAGAAAGTCAATAAGGCAACAGTGGTCTTAAATGACACAATAGACCAAATGAACCTAATAGGTATATACAGGTCATGACATCAAAAAACAACAGAATACACATTCTTTCTAAGTGCACATGGAGCATTCTCCAGGACAGGTCACACAGTAGTCCACAAAATAAGCCTCAACAAATTTAAGAAGGTAGAAATTATACCAAGCATTTTTTCTGACCACAACAGTATAAAACTAGAAATCAACTACAGAAAGAAAACTGGGAAAAGCACAAACACATGCAAACTAAACAATGTGCTACTAAAAAAGCAATTATGGACTTCTCTGGTGGTGCAGTGGTTAAGACTCTGCCTGCCAATGCAGGGGACATGGGTTCGATCCCTGGTCTGGGAAGATCCCACATGCCACAGAGCAACTAAGCCCTTGCACCACAACTACTGAGCCTGTGTTCTAGAGCCCACAAGCCACAATTACTGAGCCTGTGCACCACCAGCCAGCACACCCCAACTACTGAGGCCACGTGCCGCAACTACTGAAGCTCACACACTCTAGGGCCCGTGTGCTGCAACTACTGAGCCTGCGTGCTGCTACTGAAGCCTGCATGCCTAGAGCCCATGCTCTGCAACAAGAGAAGCCATCACAATTAGAAGCCCGTGCACCACAACGAAGAGTAGCCCCCACTCACCGCAACTAGAGAAAGCCTGCACGCAGCAGTGAAGACCCAATGCAGCCAAAAATAAATAAAATTTTAAGATAAATAAAGATTGTTTTTGTTGTTTAAAAAAAAAAAGTCAATGATGAAATCAAAGAGCAAATCAGGAAATACCTCCAGACAAAGGAAAATGGAAACATAGCCCTCTAAAATCTAGGGGTGTGGTAAAAGCAGTTCTAAGAGTGAAGTTTATAACAATATAGGCCTTCCTCAAGAAACAAGAAAAATCTCAAATAGACAACCAAACCTACCACCTAAAAGAATTAGGAAAAGAGGAACAAGGAAAGCTCAAAGTCAGCAGAAGGAAGGAAATAATATAGATCAGAGAGGAAATAAATAAAATAGAGATAAAAAAACAGTAGGAAAGATCAATGAAACCAAGAGCTATTTTTTTTTTGAAAAGATAAACAAAATTGATAAACCTTTAGCCAGGCTCATCAAGAAGAAAACAGAGAGAACCCAAATAAGCAAAATAAGAAATGAAAGAGGAGAGATAACTACCAATACCACAGAGATACAAAAAAATCATAAGAGAAAACTATGAACAGTTTTATGTCAACAAATTGGACAACCTAGAAGAAATGGACTAACTTCTAGAAACATACAACCTACCAAGACTGAATCAAGAAGAAACAGACAATTTTAATAGACTGATCGGTAGACGTGAAATTGAACTTGTTAAAAAAAAAAAAAAAGTCCTAGCAAATAAAAGTCCAGGACTAGATGGCTTCACAGGGGAATTCTATAAAACATATAAGGAAGAATTAATACATATCCTTCTCAAACTATTTTAAAAAATTGAAGAGGGTGGAACGTTCCTAAATTCATTCTATAAGGCCACCTGATACCATTATCCTGATACCATAACCAGACAAAGACACTCCAAAAAAAAAAGGAAAATGACAGGCCAATATCTTTGATGAATATAGATGTAAAAATTCTCAACAAAATAGTAGGAAACCAAATCCAACAATATATAAAAAGGATCACAGACCATGATGAAGGTGGATTTATTCCAGAGTCACAAGGATGGTTTGACATTCCAAATCAATCAATGTGATACACCACATTAAATAAGGGAACAATAAAATTCACATGATCATCTAAATAGATGCAGAAAAAGCATTTGACAAAATTCAACAGCCATTCATGATAAAAATTATCATCAAAGTGGGTATAGGGGGACATATCTCAACATAATAAAGGCTGTTTATGACGAACCCACAGTCAACATCATACTCAACTGTGAAAAGCTGAAAGCCTTTTCTCTAAATTTAGGAAGAAGACAAGGAAACCCCCTCTTGCCACTTCTATTTAACATAGTATAGGAAGTCCTAGCCATAGTGATCAGATAAGAAAAATAAATAAAAGGTATCCAAAATTGAAGGAAAGAGGTAAAACTTTCACTATTTGCAGATGACATGATACTTTATATAGAAAACCCTAAAGTCTCCATCCAAAAACTATTAGAACTAATGAATGAATTCAGCAAGTTCTCAGGACACAAAATTAATGTATAGAAATCTCATTTTTCTATACCCTAAAAATAAAATTTCAGAAAGAGAAAGCATCAAAAAGAATAAAATACCTAGGTATAAACTTAACCAAGGAAGCGAAAGACCTATCTTCTGAAAACTATAAAACACTGATGAAGAAAATTGAACATGAGTCAAAGAAATGGAAAGATATCCCATGTTCTTTGATTGGAAGAATTAATATTGTTAAAATGGCCATATAAAATTGCCATAATACCCAAAGCAATCTACAAATTTAATGCAATCCCTATCATAATATACATGACACTTTTCACATAACTAGAACAAATAATCCTAAAATTCATATGGAACCACAAAAGACCCCAAATTGCCAAAGCAATCTTGAGAGAAAGAAGAAAGCTGGAAGTATAAAACTCCCAGACTTCAGACTATTCTATAATGCTACAGTAATCAAAACAGAATATTACTGGTACAAAAACAGACACATAGATCAATGGAACAGAATAGAAAGCCCAGAAATAAACCCATGCGTCTGTGGTCAATTAATCTGCAACAAAATAGGCAAGAATATACAATGGGGAAAAGATAGTCTCTTCAACAAGTGGTGCTGGGAAAACTGGACAGCCACATATAAAACAATGAGATTAGAACATTCCCTCACACCATATACAAAAATAAACACAAAATGGTTTAAAGACCTAAATGTAAGACCTGAAACCATAAAACTCCTAGAAGAGAATGTAGACAGAACGCTCTTTGAGATAAATTGTAGCAATATTTTCTTGGATCAGTCTCCCAAGCCAAAAGAAATAAAAGCAACAATGAACAAACAGTACCCAATCAGATTTAAAAGATTTTGCACAGCAAAGGAAACCATAAACAAAACAAAAAGACAACCTACAGAATGAGAGAAAATATTTGCAAATGATGAGACTGACAAGGGATTAATATCAAAAATATATAAACAGCTCATACAACTCAATATCAAAAAAACAACCCAATCAGAAAATGGGCAGAAGACCTGAATAGACATTTTTGTAAAGAAGACATACAGATGGCTAACAGCCACATGAAAAGATGCTCAACATCATTAATTATTAGAGAAATGCAAATCAAAACCAAAGTGGGGTATCACCTAACACTGGTCAGAATGGCTATCATCAAAAAGTCTACAAATAACAGATATTGGCGAGGATGTTGAGGAAAGGGAAACATTTACACTGTTGTTGGGAATGGAAAACAGTATGGAGGGTCCTCAAAAACCTAAAAATAGAACTACCCTATGATACAGCAATTCCACTCCTGGGTATTTATCTGGAAAAATGAAAACACTAATTCAAAAAGATATATACAATCCAATGTTCACAGCAGCACTACTTACAACACCCAACATATGGAAGCAATCTAAGTGCCTATGAACAGATGAATGGATAAAGAAGTGCCATATATATATATATATATATATATATATATATATATACACACACACACACATATATGTGTATATGTAAACATATACACACACACAATGGACTATTACTGAGCCATGAAAAAGAATGAAATTCTGCCATTTGCAGAAATATGGATGGACCTAGAGAATATTATGAGTAGTGAAACAAGTCTGACAGAGAAAGACAAATACCGTATGATATCACTTATATGTGGAATCTAAAAATAATACCAACGAAGGTATGTAGCAAATCAGACACAGACTCCCAGATATAGAAAACAAACTAGTGGTTAGCAGTGGGTAGAGGGAAGGGGAGACAGGCAAGACAGGGGTATTGGATTAAGAGATACAAACTACTATACATAAAATAGATAAGCAACAAGGATATACTGTAAAGCAGAGGGAATTATCAGCCATTATGAGATTATTTTTTAATGACTTTTAATGGAATATAACCTGTAAAAATGCTGAATCACTATGCTGTACACCTGAAACTAATATAATATTGTAAATCAACTATACTTCAAAAATAAATAAATAAATTAACAAATGAACGAACTGTAGAGACTTCCCTAACAGATATCATGTCTTCTTTGGTACAAAAATAGACAAATAAACCAGCAGAAGTGAAGAAAGAGCCCCAAATTAGACCAAAGCTTATAAGGAAATTTGATATATGACAGATTTAGCATTGAGATGTGTGAGCAAAATATGAACTATTCAACAGTTGGTGCCCTGGAAATTGGTATCCATATTTTTAAAAAATGAAAATGGATTCCTACTTCACATTTCACGGAAAAATCTGTTCTAAATGGATTTAAAAATTAAGTGTAAAAGTCAAAAACTTTAAAATTTTTACATGGCAAAATAGGAAAATATCTTTACAATTGTAGAGTAGGAAAGGATTTCATTAACTAAAGCTACAACAAAACTAAAGAAAATGTTTGGTGAATCTGACTCCATTAACATTAACACTATGGTGCTCATCAAAAGACACGACAAAAATTAAGAAGGAAAGATGTGCCACAACTGGACAGATGTATTTGCAATCTGTATCACTGAAAAAAAATTAGTATCCAGATTAACACTTACAAAATAATTTTTTAAATAGAAAAATGGACACAAACATAAATCAAAAACAAAACTGGTCAATTAAAATATGAAAAGATACTCAACTGCATTACTAATCAGAAAAAGGAAAAGTAAAGTCATAATAAAAGCTGGTTTTGCATGTAAGGAGCTTAGAAGATGTCGCCCCACCCCAACAACAAGTAAAAAGCTGAACCAACTGAAAAATCAACAATTCTTGGATTTGTAAAAGAGGAGAGTACAGAGGGGAAACTGCTGCCCCCAAGACTGGAGAGACAGACTGGGGAATAAAGGGTGTTGTCCCTTACCTGAGCAGAGATTCACTAGCAGAAACACCAGTGGGAACCAGTGCCAGGGTAGAAAAGCCTGAGCTGTAATTGTTGAACTGACGGAGCTCAGTGTGAACAACTCTGAGTGTTAAAAACTCCAGGGGAACCCAGTCATATGGGGGCCCCCACAATATTTTGATATTTATCTCTAGGAGCTCAACCAGGTATCCACAGTAAATACTGGAGAAAAATCCCCTCATGCATCTGGCAAGGGGAGGAATAAAAGGAACCATTTTGAAATAAGCCAGAGCACCTTTGTTCTTCTTAACAAGGCCTGCCCTCAGGAGAAACTAGTTAACCAGAACCTAACCTGCTAGGGTATTATCAGAACTTAACTGACCTGGGGGGAAGGGAATTCTGTGGGAGAAGTGAAATATCCAACTCTAGCCTGATCTAGTCATCCTGTCCACCTGAGAAGGTAGAAAAAACAAGAAACACTTCTGAAGTTCACAGTCCAGAGATACAGGCTCATGAAAAGACTGAGACCTAATCACTCAACAATAAGAAAATAAACAACTCCACTTAAAATCAGCCAAAGACTTTAAAAGACTCTATCAGAGAAGGTATAAAGATGGCAAGTAAGCATATGAGAAGATGCTTCACATTATATGCCATCAGGGAGATGCAAATTAAAACAACAAGATACCACTATATACCTATTAGAATGGCCAAAATCTAGAACACTGACAACACCAAATGTTGGTGAGGATGTGGAGCAATAGGAACTCTCATTCCTCACTGGTGGGAATGCATAATAGTATAGCCACTTTGTAAGACATTTTGATGGTTTATTACAAAACTAGACATACTCCTACTATATGATCCAAGAATCACACTCCTTGGTATTTACCCAAAGGAGTTGAAAACTTATTTCCACACAAAAATCTGAACACAGATGTTTATAGCAACTTTATTCATAATTCTCAAAACCTGGTAGCAACCAAGATGTCCTTCAGTAGGTAAATGAATGAAATTTGGTACATCCAGACAATGGAATATTATTCAGTACTAAAAAGAAATGATCTATCAAGCCATAAAATAAATGGAAGAAATTTAAATGCATGTTACTAAGTGAAAGAGGCCAATCTGAAAAGGCTACATACTCTATGATTCCAACTAGTCAATATATTACATTCTGGAAAAGGCAAAATTATGGAGACAGTAAAAAGATAGGTGTTTGCCTGGGATGAAAGGAGGGGAGAAATGAACAGATGGAGCACAGAGGATTCTCAGGGCAGTATAATGAAACCATAATGATGGATACATGTCATTATACATTTCTCCAAACCCACAGTATGTACACCACCAAGAGTGAACCATAATGTAAACTATAGACTTTAGGTGATTATGTGCCCATGTAGAATAATCAACTGTAATAAATGTACCACTCTGGTGGTGGATGTTGATAATGAGGGAGGCTATGCATGTGTGGGGACAGGATGCTGTGAATCTAAAACTGCTCTAAAAAAGTAAAGTCTTAATACAAAAAAAATTAAACATAGTGAAATTTAAAAAAAAAAAATCATAGCAGCAAGGATTTTAGAGGTTATGTCATTCATTTGCTAGATGAGGAGGCAGAGGGCAAGAGTCGGAAAAATCCACTCCTCCAGCCTTCTAGTTAATTCCTCTAGATTAAAAAAATAGGCAAAACAATGATCTTCTTCAGTTGAATTTTTCTTTGAGGATTAAAGAAGCATAATAAATGGTTTGGGTTTCCTTCCCTTTCATGAATTGCTTGTGTTTCTGCAACATTTGCTAATTCTATCAAAGGTCTAGGACAAGATAGTAACAGGGTGAGGGTGAAGTCATATGTTGATAAGATGGGGGGAAGGAAAAGAAGGAATATTTAAAGATGTAAACTTTGAGAATTTATATTTCCCAAAGGAAAACAACAACTATTAGGATAAATGTTTTGTTCCAATCATTTCTCTTGGTTAGCTATTACTCCACAGCAATGCTACCCTAGAACTTTCTGTGATTACAAAAATGTTTTATTTCTTGGGCTTCTCTGGTGGTGCAGTGGTTAAGAATCTGCCTGCCAATGCAGGGGACATGGGTTCGAGCCCTGGTCCGAGAAGATCCCACATGCGGTGGAGCAAATAAGCCCATGTGCCACAACTACTGAGCCCACATGCTGCAACTACTGAAGCCCGTGCACCTAGAGCCTGTGCTCTGCAGCAAGAGAAGCCACCACAATGAGAAGCCTGCGCACCGCAACGAAGAGTAGCTCCCACTTGCCACAACTAGAGAAAGCCCCCATGCAGCAATGAAGACCCAACACAACTAAAAATAAATAAAATTTTAAAAAATGTTTTATTTCTGTGTTGTCCAATATGGTAGGCATTAGCTACATGTGGTTTATTGAGCACTGGAAATATGGCTAGTTTGATAGAGGGACTGAATTTTAAATTTTATTTAATTTTAAGTAGTCACATGTGGCTAGTGGCTAGTGGCTACCATGTTGGAAGGAGCAGCTTTAGAGCCTAATAACAACAACTTTCTCATTCAGCTGGATAGTCCTCCCTGTTTTATTTCAAGAAATTGCTCCTGAAGAAGGAACACATCTTTTACTGACACATTTTATGGTGAAAAAGATCCCAAATGGTATCTCTGAGTTACCACAATATCTTAAACAAGATTTCTTCCTCTCTGACAATAGTTCTCTTATCCCCATGCCTACAGTATAAACTGTAGTATAAGTTGCATGATAGTATGATGTAGATTCATGTCTAAATGCAAGACATATTAAGCCTACTCTGCCTTTTCTTGCAATATTTCTTTTCTGGGGTGAGGGCTCCGATCTACATCACAGAACTGTTGTGAACACCTATAGAGATAATTGATATACAATAATTATAAATAAAGTGTTGTGAAAAGGTAAAGCAGGAATTATCCACATTTGATAGATGAGGAAACTGAAGCCTAGTAGGTAAAGTGACAGGCCACACTGACCTAGAAGTGGTAGAGCATGGATGAGAACACAGGCCTCCTGAATTCTTTCTTCTCTGGGGGATTTACAACTAATGATTTCATGTATTGCAATAAAGAGTGACCCTGTACATCCCATCCCCATGCCAGAGCCAGGAGGGGAGTGGGAGAGGAAGGATGATGCTTACAAGTTATCAAAATAACATAGTTCAAATGAATATTATAATCTTCAGTTGTTGGTTTGGGCACTATAGAACCACAGTTCAATTCAAGAATTTCCTTGCCTACTAACACAAGTTTTTCTAATGTCACTTTGAAAAGAGTTCTTTAACCAAATTCCTGATGTTGCTCTATGTCATTGGATAAATGTGTTGCCCCATCATATTTGTGCCTAAAATCTGCTTTAAAATGTTACCCAGCATATCACAGATCCTATATCCCATTGTTAAAGTGGTTGACCAAATTCTTAAACAGATTTTTTTCAGCTCAGATACAATTCAAGCCAAATGAATGCATACTTCTATGACTAACCAATGAGGAAGTACATCTTGGAATTAATAGATTAGGCACACAAACACTGGGTGGCAACCAGAGTTCCCTTCCCTCCTCATCCCCACCACCATTTAAGAAACCAAGTTGAAACTTTGCAAAACTCCTAGACGCAGCTCTTGGGTATCTTCTTAAGTCCATAAACTTGGTTAAGTGGTCTGGAACAAACAAATGCAGCCCATATGGAAAATTTTAGGGAAGAAGTCTCCTTAGTGGGTCTTTTTCTTTTTTTTAATAGAGTTATTTATTTATTTATTTTTGGCTGCATTGGGTCTTCGTTGCTGCACGTGGGCTTCCTCTAGTTGTGGCAAGTGGGGGCTATTCTTTGTTCCAGTGCATGGGCTTCTCATTGTGATGGCTTCTCTTGTTGCGGAGCACAGGCTCTAGGTGCGCAGGCTTCAGTAGCTGCAGCACGTGGGTTCAGAACTTGCAGTGTGTGGGCTCAGTA
Source organism: Eschrichtius robustus (assembly GCF_028021215.1). Lineage (NCBI taxonomy): Eukaryota > Metazoa > Chordata > Mammalia > Artiodactyla > Eschrichtiidae > Eschrichtius > Eschrichtius robustus. Next base: position 107,886,950 of record NC_090845.1, read on the forward strand.
GTTGCAGCATATGTGCTCTAGGGTGCATGGGCTTCAGTAGCTGTGGTGTGTGGGCTCAGTAGTTATGGCTTGCAGGACCTAGAATGCAGGCTAAGTAGTTGTGGCACACGGGCTTAGTTGCTCCGCAGCATGTGGGATCTTCCTGGACCAGGGCTCGAACCCGTGTCCCCTGCATTGGCAGGCAGATTCTTAACCACTGTGCCATCAGGGAAGTCCCGTCCTCAGTGAGTCTTGACTTATCCCATAGAGCTTTGCTCTAGCATGAAAGCAAGAACCATTTTACACTTTAAAGATTTTTTCCCCCTTATTTTTATGTACCACCATTGCTGAAGTATTATTAACAGATAATTGTTCTACTATTGGGGAAAATTTGTTGACAACAGAGTAAGTGCTCAAACATTCCCTTTCCTATCTGGTTCCACCTGTCTTCACTAGGATGAATTTTTCTACCTTGAAACACACCTTAACTTGTTATTTATAAAAATCCTATATTTTGTAGGCCTGCCATTCCATTGTCTAACTGACTACCTCTATCCTCAGCTAGGCAACATATTTCATTGCAATATTTCTGAAAAGGATGTCCTGTTGGACACCCACATCAAAATCACCTGAGGTAGCAAATTCATAAAATGCAGATTCTTGAACCACACCCCAGATCATGTTTATGCACAGTACAGTTAAAGAGCCATTGCTTTAGTGAAAGCCTGTTCTTCACAGAGCAATATTCTACATCTACGGCAAATGAAAAGAACAATAGAAAAGCATAATTCCTTAGATACCTGAGAAGTTATAGTCATATGACCAAGACTTAAAACTATATCTGGGGAAGACCTTCAAGATGGCGGAGAAGTAAGACGTGGAGATCACTTTCCTCCCAACAAATACATCAGAAATACATCTACATGAGGAACAATTCCTATAGAACACCTACAGAGACAAAAGAATAGGGACAGGACCTGCACCTCGGGGAGGGACCTGTGAAGGAGGAAAAGTTTCCACACACTAGGAAGCCCCTTCACCGGCAGAGATGGGGGGTGGCGGGGGGAAGCTTTGGAGCCACGAAGGAGAGCTCAGCAACAGGGGTGCAGAGGGCAAAGTGGAGAGATTCCCACACAGAGGATCACTGCTGACCAGCACTCACCAGCCTGAGAGGCTTGTCTGCTCACCCGCTGGGACGGGTGGGGGCTGGGAGCTGAGGATCTGGCTTTGGGGGTCGGATCCCAGGGAGAGGACTGGGGTTGGCTGCGTGAACACAGCATGAAGGGGGCTAGTGCGCTACAGTTACCTGGAAGGAGTCCGGGAAAAAGTATGGAGCTGCCTAAGAGGCAAGAGACCATTGTTTAAGGGTGCGCGAGGAGAGGGGATTCAGAGCACCGCCTAAATGAGCTCCAGAGACAGCGTGAGCTGCGGCTATCAGCGCGGACCCCAGAGACGGGCATGAGATGCTAAGGCTGCTGCTGCAGCCACCAAAAAGCCTGTATGGAAGCAGAGGTCATTACCCACACCTCCCCTCCCGAGAGCCTGTGCAGCCCGCCACTGCCAGAGTCCCGTGATGCAGGGACAATTTCCGCGGGAGAACACACGGTGCACCTCACACTGTGGCAACATCATGCTGGCCTCTGCTGCTGCAGGCTTGCCCCGCATTCCGTACAACTCCCTCCCCCCAGCCTGAGTGAGCCAGAGCCCCCTAATCAGCTGCTCCTTTAACCCCGTCCTGTCTGGGCGGGAACAGATGCCCTCAGGCGACCTACACACAGAGACGGGGCCAAATCCAAAGCTGACCCCCAGGAGCTGTGCGAACAAAGAAAAAAATGGAAATTTCTCCCAGCAGCCTCAGGAGCAGAAGATTAAATCTCCGCAATCAACTTGATGTACCCTGCATCTGTGGAATACCTGAATAGACAATGAATCATCCCAAAATTGAGGCAGTGGACTTTGGGAGCAACTTTAGACTTGGGGTTTGCTGTATGTGACTGACTGGTTTCTGGTTTTATGTTTATCTTAGTTTACTATTTTGAGTTTATGACCATTGGTAGATTTGTTTATTGATTTGGTTGCTCTCTTCCTTTTTTCTTTTTATTTACAGATCTATATTTTCTTTACTTTTTCTCTTTTTGTGAGTGTGTATGTGTATGCTTCTTTGTGTGATTTTGTCTGTATACCTTTGCTTTTACCATTTGTCCTAGGGTTCTGTCTGTTCGGTTTTTTTTTTTTTTTTTTGTATACTTTTTAGCGCTTGTTATCATTGGTGGATTTGTTCTTTGGTTTGGTTGCTCTCTTCTTTCTTTCTTTTTTCTTTTTTTTATTTTCTAATTTTTAATAATTTTGTATTGTTTATTTTAATAACTTTATTTCTTTTTATTTTATTTTCTTCTTGCTTTATTTTTTTCTCCCTTTTCTTCTGAGCCGTGTGGCTGACAGGGTCTTGGTGCTCTGGTGGGGTGTCAGGCCTGTGCCTCTGAGGTGGGAGAGCCAAGTTCAGGACATTGGTCCACCAGAGACCTCCTGGCTCCATGTAATATCAAATGGCAAAAGCTCTCCCAGAGATCTCCATCTCAACGCTAAGACCCAGCTCCACTCAACGACCAGCAAGCTACAGTGCTGGACACCCTATGCCAAACAACTAGCAAGACAGGAACACAACCCCACCCATTAGCAGAGAGGCTGCCTAAAATCATAATAAGGTCACAGACACCCCAAAACACACCACCAGACGTGGACCTGCCCACCAGAAAGACAAGATCCAGCCTCATCCACCAGAACACAGGCACTAGTCCCCTCCACCAGGAAGCCTACACAACTCACTGAACCATCTTTACCAACTGGGGGCAGACACCAAAAACAATGGGAACTATGAACCAGCAGCCTGCAAAAAGGAGACCCCAAACACACTAAGTTAAGCAAAATGAGGAGACAGAAAAACACACAGCAGATGAAGGAGAAAGGTAAAAACCCATCAAACCAAACAAATGAGGAGGAAATAGGCAGTATACCTGAAAAAGAATTCAGAGTAATGATAGTAAAGATGATTCAAAATCGTGGAAGTAGAATGGAGAACATACAAGAAACGTTTAACAAGGACCGGGAAGAACTAAAGAGCAAAGAAACAATGATGAACAACACAATAAATGAAACTAAAACTTCTGTAGAAGGAATCAACAGCAGAATAACTGAGGCAGAAGAATGGATAAGTGACCTGGAAGATAAAATAGTGGAAATAACTAACACAGAGCAGAAAAAAGAAAAAAAAATGAAAAGAATTGAGAACAGTCTCAGAGACTTCTGGGATAATATTAAATGCACAAACATTCAAATTATAGGGGTCCCAGAAGAAGAAGAGAAAAAGAAAGGGTCTGAGAAAATAACTGAAGAGATTATAGTTGAAAACTACCCTAACATGGGAAAGGAAATAGTCAATCAAGTCCAGGAAGCACAGAGAGTGCCATACAGGATAAATCCAAGGAGAAACATGCCAAGACACATATTAATCAAATTATCAAAAATTAAATACAAAAAAATATTAAAAGCAGCAAGGGAAAAACAACAAATAACACACAAGGGAATCCCCATAAGGTTAACAGCTGATCTCTCAGCAGAAACTCTGCAAGCCAGAAGGGAGTGGCAGGATATACTTAAAGTGATGAAAGGGAAAAACCTACAACCAAGATTACTCTACCCAGCAAGGATCTCATTCAGATTCGACAGAGAAATTAAAACCCTTAGAGACAAGAAAAAGAAAAGAGAATTCAGCACCACCAAACCAGCCTTACAACAAATGCTAAAGGAATTTCTTTAGGCAGGAAACACAAGAGAAGGAAAAGACCTACAATAACAAACCCAAAACAATTAAGAAAATGGTAATAAGAACATACATATCGATAATTACCTTAAAGGTAAATGGATTAAATGCTCCCACCAAAAGACACAGACAGGTTTAATGGATACAAAAACAAGACCCACATATATGCTGTCTACAAGAGACCCACTTCAGACCTAGGGACACATATGGACTGAAAGTGAGAGGATGGAAAACGATATTCCATGCAAATGGAAATCGAAAGAAAGCTGGAGTAGCAATTTTCATATCAGACAAAATAGACTTTAAAAAAAAGACTATTACAAGACACAAAGAAGGACACTACATAATGAACAAGGGATCAATGCAAGAAGAAGATACAACAGTTGTAAATATTTATGCACCCAACATAGCAGCACCTCAATACATAAGGCAAATGCTAACAGCCAAAAAAGGGGAAAACGACAGTAACACAATCATAGTAGGGGACTTTAACACCCCACTTTCACCAATGGACAGATCATCCAAAATGAAAATAAATAAGGAAACACAAGCTTTAAAAAATACATTAAAGAAGATGGACTTAATTGGTATTTAAGGACATTCCATCCAAAAACAACAGAATACACTTTCTTCTCAAGTGCTCATGGAACATTCTCCAGGATAGATCATATCTTGGGTCACAAATGAAGCCTTGGGAAATTTAAGAAAACTGAAGTCGTATCAAGTATATTTTCTGATCACAACGCTATGAGACTAGATGTCAATTACAGGAAAAAATCTGTAAAAAAAATACACTACTTAATAACCAAGAGATCACTGAAGAAATCAAAGAGGAAATTAAAAAATACTTAGAAACAAATGAAAATGAAAACACGACGACCCAAAACCTATGGGATGCAGCAAAAGCAGTCCTAGACGGAAGTTTATAGCAATAATATCCTACCTTAAGAAACAAGAAACACCTCAAATAAACAACCTAACCTTACACCTAAAGCAATTAGGGAAAGAAGAACAAAAGAACCCCAAAGTTAGCAGAAGGAAAGAAATCATAAAGATCAGATCAGAAATAAATGAAAAAGAAATGAAGGAAACAACAGCAAAGATCAATAAAACTAAAAGCTGGTTCTCTGAGAAGATAAACAAAATTGATAAACCATTAGTCAGACTCATCAAGAAAAAAAGGGAGAAGACTCAAATCAATAGAATTAGAAATGAAAAAGGAGAAGTAACAACTGACACTGCAGAAATACAAACGATCATGAGAGATTACTACAAGCAACTATATGCCAATAAAGTGGACAACCTGGAAGAAATGGACATATTCTTGGAAAAGCACAACCTTCTGAGAGTGAACCAGGAAGAAATAGAATATATAAACAGACCAATCCCAAGCACTGAAATTGAGATTGTGATTAAAAACCTTCCAACAGAAAAAAGCCCAGGACCAGATGGCTTCACAGGCGAATTATATCAAATATTTACAGAAGAGCTAACACCTACCCTTTTCAAACTCTTCCAAATATAGCAGAGGGAGAAACACTCAAAAACTTATTCTACAAGGCCGCCATCACCCTAATACCAAAACCAGACAAAGATGTCACAAAGAAAGAAAACTACAGGCCAATATCACTGATGAACATAGATGCAAAAATCCTCAACAACATACTGGCAGACAGAATCCAACAGCACATTAAAAGGATCATACATCATGATCAAGTGGGGTTTATCCCAGGAATGCAAGGATTCTTCAATATATGCAAATCAATCAATGCGAAACACCATATAAACAAACTGAAGAATAAAAACCATATGATCATCTCAATAGATGCAGAAAAAGCATCTGACAAAATTCAACACCCATTTATGATAAAAAACCCTCCAGAAAGTAGGCAAAGAAGGAACTTACCTCAACATATTGAAGGCCATATATGACAAACCCATGGCCACTATTGTTCTCAGTGGTGAAAAACTGAAACCATTCCCTCTAAGATCAGAAACAAGAGAAGGTTGTCCACCCGCACCACTCTTATTCAACATAGTTTTGGAAATGTTAGCCACAGCAAACAGAAAAGAAAAAGAAATAAAAGAATCCAAATCAGAAAAGAAGTAAAGCTGTCACTGTTTGCAGATGACATGATACTATACACAGAGAATCTTAAAAATGCTATCAGAAAACTACTAGAGCTAATCAATGAATTTGGTAAAGTAGCAGGATACAAAATTAATACACAGAAATCTCTTGCATTCCTATACACTAATGATGAAAAATCTGAAAAAGAAATTAAGGAAACACTCCCATTTACCACTGAAACAAAAAGAATAAAATACCTAGGAATAAACCTACCTAAGGAGACAAAAGACCTGTATGCAGAAAACTACAAGCCACTGATAAAAGAAATTAAAGATGATACAAACAGATGGAGCGATATACCATGTTCTTGGATTGGAAGAATCAACATTGTGAAAATGACTATACTACCCAAAGCAATCTACAGATTCAGTGCAATCCTTTTTAAAGAACCAATGGCATTTTTCTCAGAACTAGAACAAAAAATTGCACAATCTGTGTGAAAACACAAAAGACCCCGAATAGTCAAAGCAATCTTGAGAAAGAAAAACGGAGCTGGAGGAATCAGGCTTCTGGACTTTAGACTACATTACAATGCTGCAGTAATCAGGACAGTATGGTACTGGCACAGAAACAGAAATATAGATCAATGGAACAGGATAGAAAACCCAGAGATAAACCCACGCACATATGGTCACCTTATTTTTGATAAAGGAGACAAGAATATACAATGGAGAAAAGACAGCCTCTTCAATAATGGTGCTAGGAAAACTGGGCAGCTACATGTAAAAGAATGAAATTAGAACACTCCCTAACACCATACACAAAAATAAACTCAAAATGGATTGAAGACCTAAATGTAAGACCAGACAGTATAAAACTCTTAGAGGAAAACATAGGCAGAACACTCTATGACATAAATCACAGCAAGATCCTTTTTGACCCACCTCCTAGAGAAATGGAAATAAAAACAAAAATAAACAAATGGGACCTAATGAAACTTAAAAGCTTTTGCACAGCAAAGGAAACCATAAACAAGACGAAAAGACAACCCTCAGAATGGGAGAAAATATTTGCAAATGAAGCACTGGCAAAGGATTAATCTCCAAAATTTACAAGCAGCTCATGCTGCTCAGTATCAAAAAAACAAACAACCCAATCCAAAAATGGGCAGCAGACCTAAATACACATTTCTCCAAAGAAGTTATACAGATTGCCAACAAACATATGAATGAATGCTCAACATCATTAATCATTAGAGAAATGCAAATCAAAACTACAATGAGGTATCACCTCACACCTGTCAGAATGGCCATCATCAAAAAAATCTAGAAACGATAAATGCTGTAGAGGGTTTGGAGAAAAGGGAACCCTCTTGCACTGCTGGTGGGAATGTAAATTGATACAGGCACTATGGAGAACAGTGTCAATGTTCCTTAAAAATCTAAAAATAGAACTACCATATGACCCAGCAATCCTACTACTGGGCATATACCCTGAGAAAACCATAATTCAAAAGGAGTCATGTACCACAATGTTCATTGCAGCTCTGTTTGCAATAGCCAGGACATGGAAGCAACCTAAGTGTCCATCGACAGACGAATGGATAAAGAAGTTGTGGCACATATATACAGTGGAATATTACTCAGCTATAAAATGAAACAAAATGGAGTTATTTGTAGTAAGGTGGATGGACCTAGAGACTGTCATACAGAGTGAAGTAAGTCAGAAAGAGAAAAATAAATACCATATGCTAACATATATATATATGGAATCTAAAAAAAAAAAAGTTTCTGAAGGACCTAGGGGCAGGACAGGAATAAAGATGCAGACGTAGAGAATGGACTTGAGGACACAGGGAGAGGAAAGGGTAAGCTGAGACGCAGTGAGAGAGTGGCATGGACTTATATACACTACCAAATGTAAAATTGATAGCTAGTGGGAAGCAGCCTCATAGCACAGGGAGATCAGCTCGGTGCTTTGTGACCACCTAGAGGGGTGGGATAGGGAGGGTGGGAGGGAGACGCAAGAGGATGGAGATATGGGGATATATGTATATGTATAGCTGATTCACTTTGTTATAAAGCAGAAACTAACACACCATTGTAAAGCAATTATACTCCAATAAAGATGTTAAAAAAAACAAAACTATATCTGATTTTCATATTTAAAGTAATTTCCAGAAGTAACCAAATAACCAGAAGAAAGTGAGAAAAATTGTGGCAGAGAAAAATCTTCTTATCTAAAACAAGTGTATAATATCTCTATACAGTTAATCCAATTTATTGCTACACAAATGATCATAAAAATTCCACACCCAGATTACTATGCTGAAATAGTAGACAATTCTTCATGGCCAGTACAGCACTACTAATTTCATAAATTAAAGAAAACACTACCAGGTACCTACTATGTAAAAATTGCCAGGTTTGGCACTGTAGTTCTAGGCTGAGTCCTAATACGGTGTTGGTGGGAAAGGGTTTATGTTTTATGCTTAATATTTACCTGAAATTAGAGTACCATAAACTAAACGTTTGTCTATTAACTCTATACTCTATTTTTTAGGAATTGTTATTCCAACAGGGCCACGACAAACAAGATTAATATATTAGTATGTGTCTTTGTCTGTATATATGTGTGGGTGTGTGTGTATGTGTTAGTGTATCTGTAGCAAAGTAAGGTTAACAGATGCCTGAATTTTAATAAGATGCTAAATGCATTTTTAAACATCACCCTATGGAGTTTGTATAAGTCTGATTTCTGATAGTTCAGAAGCAAACAAATCCAATGATTACAATGTTCTATATGGTTGTGAAGCAACAGATGTAAAACCAATTTACCTCTCATCATTTCAAGTGTTTATAAGCAGGAATAATTTTGAAAGAAGTTAACATGTGCCTACATATATATGTTATAAATAAAATTCCGGTTAGTTTCTTAAAATTAAACATATTTACTCTGCCTTGTAATTTGAATGCTTGATGTACTTGGTGCAGGAAAAATAATCAAGCCTACTTCAATCCAGAACAAGACTCAGCTCAGCTTGGACAAGAAAATAAGATGACTATCTCCATATCTGGAAGTATAATAGTCCCCCCTAATCCACGGTTTGGCTTTCTGTCATTTCAGTTACCTGCAGGCAACCATGGTCCAAAAATATTAAATGGAAAATTCTAGAAATAAACAATTCATAAGTTTTAAATTGTATGCCATTCTGTGTAGCGTGATGAAATCTCATGCTTTTCTGCTCCATCTTGCCTGGACGTGAATTATCCCTTTGTCCAGTGTATCCTGCCCGCTAGTCATTTAGTAGTAGCCATCTCCGTTATAAGATCAACTGTCATGGTATCACAGTGCTTGTGCTCAAGTAACCCGTATTTTACTTAATAATGGCCTCAAAGCTCAAGAGGAGTGATGCTGGCAATTCGGATATGCCAAAGAAAAGCCATAAAGTGCTTCCTTTAAGTGAAATGGTGAAAGTTCTTGACTTAATAAGGAAAGAAAAAAAATTGTATCCTGAGGTTGCTAAGATCTGCAGTAAGAACAAATCTTCTATCCATGAAATTGTGAAGAAGGAAAATAAATTCATGCTAGTTTTGCTGTCACACTACAAACTGCCAAAGTAATGGCCACCATGCGTGATAAGTGTTTTGTTAACGTGGAAAAGACGTTAAGCATATACAGTAAGATATTTTCAGAGAGAGAGACAACATTCACATAACTTTTATTACAGTATATTATTATAACTGACCTATTTTATTATACTGTTCATTTCTTACTGTGTTTAATTTATAAATTAAATTTTATCATAAGTATCATAGAAAAAAACATAGTATATATAGGGTTCAATACTATTCAAGGTTTCAAGCATCTACTGACGATGGATAAGAGGGGATTACTGTATCCATGCTTATGGGTATCTTTATACAACAGTACTTATTTTCAACAGAGTCAGAGTACAGTTCTAGCCAAGATGGGTGATGTGGAAGTAGACTTTATTCTACCTATCAATGATCCCCCAATCTAGTTGGGAAGATAAAATAATTCTTAGGGCAAAAATGTGATGTCTACAGGGCCAATTATAAGCAAATGGAAATTCGTATAATGTGTACCATATATAACTCCTAGGGAAAGCGCTGATACAAATGCTAAGTGTCTGAAGGGGTTAACCTAGAAGGACTTCCTGAAAGCCCTACCAGAAACTTAGTAACTGTAGGCCAAGTACTGAGGATACAGTGGTGAACAAGTTAAACATAAGTTCTGCCCTCACAGACTTTAGTGGAGAAGACAGACACTAAATAAATAAAACAGGTGTGGAGAATATTGCAAATAGGAAGTAAAGGTGCTACGGTGGTTCTAACTCAGTATTGAGGCCAGGGAAGGCCTCCCTGAGGAGCGGAAGGCCCTGAGGCACAAGTGAGCATAATGTGTCCAAGGAACTGACAGAAAAGCAGTCAGACTGGAACAAAGAGTTTGAGGTAGAATTAGCAAAAAAAAAAAAAGAGAGAGAGAGAGACCACAGAGGCACATGAATTGAAGTGGGAAGGCGATTTAAGATTAAACCTTGCAGGGCTTCCCTGGTGGCGCAGTGGTTGAGAGTCCGCCTGTCAATGCAGGGGACACGGGTTCGAGCCCTGGTCTGGGAGGATCCCACATGCCGTGGAGCAACTGGGCCCGTGAGCCACAATTACTGAGCCTGTGCGTCTGGAGCCTGTGCTCCGCAACAAGAGAGGCCGCGATAGTGAGAGGCCCGTGCACCGCGATGAAGAGTGGCCCCTGCTTGCCGCAACTAGAGAAAGCCCTCGCACAGAAACGAAGACCCAACACAGCCATAAATAAATAAATAAAATTTTAAAAGAAAAAAAAAGATTAAACCTTGCATCTTAAAGTGAAAATTAAATCTGCAAAATGGAATTAAATGGAATTTTTCTTATTCAGTGACCTAGAAGTAAATGCAGATGTCAAGGTTTTTCCCTTCATCCTCTTTTACTCTACTAGGTTATTTGTGTAAGAGAAACTGGATCCATCAGTGACGCATCAAAGAAATATATTGAAAGAACTGTGAACATTAACTAATCTCTAGATTTTTAGATACTTCAATTTGAACATGGTTTCAATCTGATCTGAAAGTTGTTTCAGGGTCGGCCAGAGTGTTTGGTCATTACATTATTGCTATTACTTCAAATTATAAAATTTCCAAATTTTCAGACCCAGGTTGCAAACACAGTCATATAAAACCATTTAAAGATTTAATGAATAAAAATGTCATTGTTTTAAGACACATAGTGTAATGTAACATCACTCATGTTTCAAGATCATTTAGCAAAGACATGAAAGCTGAACTGTAAAGACTCACACAGGCTAACATCATCACATACAACTGACAGTAGTGTATATATTTCAAGCTACTCTACTTCGTCCCAGCTTCCTGCTCCAACCCCATGTCCTCAAGTCCATTCTCTATGTCTACAACTTTATTCCTGCCCTGCAACTAGGTTCAGTACCATTTTTTTTTTTAGATTCCATATATATACGCGTTAGCATACGGTATTTGTTTTTCTCTTTCTGACTTACTTCACTCTGCATGACAGACTCTCGGTCCATCCACCTCACTGCAAATAACTCAATTTCGTTTCTTTTGACGGCTGAGTAATATTCCATTGTATATATGTGCCACATCTTCTTTATCCATTCATCTGTTGATGGACATTTACGTTGGTTCCATATCCTGGCTATTGTAAATAGTGCTGCAATGCACACTGTGGTACATGTCTCTTTTTGAATTATGGTTTTCTCAGGGTCTGTTGTTTCATTTGCAAATATTTTCTCCCATTCTGAGGGTTGTCTTTTTGTCTTATTTATGGTTTCCTTTGCTGTGCAAAAGCTTTTAAGTTTAATTAAGTCCCATTTGTTTATATTTTTTATTTCCGTTACTCTAGGAGGTGGGTCGTAAAAGATCTTGCTGTGGTTTATGTCAAAGAGTGTTTTGCTCTAAGAGTTTTATAGCGTTTGGTCTTACATTTAGGTCTATAATCCATTTGGAGTTTATTTTTGTGTATGGTGTTTGTTAGGTAGTGTTCTAATTTCATTCTTTTACATGTAGCTGTCCAGTTTTCCCAGCACCACTTACTGAAGAGGCTGCCTTTTCTCCATTGTATGTGCTTGCCTCCTTTGTCATAAATTAGGTGACTGTATGTGTGTGGGTTTATCTCTGTGCATTTTATCCTGTACCACTGATCTATATTTCTGTTTTTGTGCCAGTACCATACTGTCTTGATTACTGTAGCTTTGTGGTATAGTTTGAAGTCGGCGAGCCTGATTCCTCCAACTCTGTATTTCTTTCTCAAGATTGCTTTGGCTATTCGGGGTCTTTTGTGTTTCCATACAAATTGTAAAATTTTTTGTTCTAATTCTGTGAAGAATGCCATTGGTAGTTTGATGGGGATTGTATTGAATCTGTAGATTGCTTTGGGTAGTATAGTCATTTTCACAATGCTGATTCTCCCAATCCAAGAACATGGTATATTTCTCCATCTGTTTATGTCATCTTTCATTTCTTTCATCAGTGTTTTATAGTTTTCTGAGTACAAGTCTTTCACCTCCTTAGGCAGGTTTATTCCTAGGTATTTTATCCTTTTTGTTGCGATGGTAAATGGGATTGTTTCCTTAAATTCTCTTTCTGATTTTTCGTTGTTGGTGTATAGGAATGCCAGAAATTTCTGTGTATTCATTTTGTATCCTGCAACCTTACCAAATTCATTGATTAGCTCTAGTAGTTTTCTGGTGGCATCTTCAGGATTTTCTATGTATAGCATCATGTCATCTGCAAACAGTGACAGTTTTACTTCTTCTTTTCCAATTTGTATTCCTTTTATTTCTTTTTCTTCTCTGATTGCCGTGGCTAGGACTTCTAAAACTATGTTGAATAAGAGAGGCGAGAGTGGACCTCCTTGTCTTGTTCCTGATCTTAGTGGAAATTCTTTCAGTTTTTCACCATTGAGTATGATGCTTGCTGTGGGTTCAGAATCAGAGCTCCCACTGCAGGAGATTTGGCCTGACCCCCAGTTCATGAACCAAGATCCCTCAAGCTGCGTGGGGTGGCAAAAAAAAAAAAAAAGAGAACAATAACAAAGTAAAAAATAAAATTAGCCCAGGAAACTAACAGATTTTAGAAAGAATATAAAGATAAAAATATAGATGAATCAACAACCATAAGGTACAACCCTACCACAATAGTAAAAAAGAGGAGCAGGGAAAAGAAAAGAAAAAAAGGAAAATAAATAGGAGGGGGGAAAGGCTTTGGCTGTGGAAGGCAGGGCCTAAGCAGGGGCGAGGTTTGGTGGTGGGCAGGGCCAATGCTCAGGACCCACAGGGCTGGAAAAGGCCCTGGGGGCTGTGGGGGGTGGGGCTTAGGCGCAACAGAACAGAAGGGGCCCAGGCATGCCCCCCACCCCTGGTCTCAGAGAGCGGGGGACCTCATCTGGGAGCCCAGCAGGTTTCCTGGGCTCGAGTGGGTGGGGCAAACACCCTCCGCTCCTCTCCAGCTTGTCCAGGATGGCTCCTCCCACCTGCCTCTCCTGATCTCCCCAGCCTCTCTCCTATGCCCCCAGGACCAATGTGGCCAGGGGGAGAGGGGGGCCTCGGAGGGCCGGGGACCAGCCTGGGAGCTCAGCAAGCTCCCAGGGCCCGAGTGGGCAGGGCAAACGCCCTCCGCTCCTCTCCCGCTCCTCCCGGAGGGCCCCTCCCGCCTGTCTCTCCTGATCTCCCTTACCTCAGGGGCGCCGATCCTGTGTGGCCTCCACTTCTCCTCCCCCCTCAGTCCCCCCACGTCCTACCAGTTCTCTTGGGGGTTCCTCCTGTCTCCTTGGGCGTCAGGGTGCCCCACCAGCAGCCGGCAGGCGCCCTAGTTGTGGGGAGATGCTAACTCGGCATCTTTCCACACCACCATCTTGACTCCGCCCCTCTACAGTGAGATTCTAATACACACTTATTAGAATAGCAAAAATTTTTAAAGTATACCCATACCAAGTGTTGATAGTTATGTGAAGGAGCTAGAATTCTCACATACTGCTGATAACTTTGTAAAATGGTACAACCACTTTGTTTGACAGTTTTCTAAAAAGTTAAACATACTCCTATCATATGATTTAATCATTTTACTCCTAGGTACTACCCAAGAGAAACTAGAGTGTGTATCCATGCAAACATTTGTACATGAATGTTCATGGTAGCTTTGTGTGTAATAGCCATAGACTGGAAACAACCCAAATGTCCATCAACAGGTGATTGGATGAATTTTTGGTATATCCATAGAGTGGAATACTACTCATTAATAAAAAGAAGTGAACTACTGATACACATAATAACACTGATGAATCTCAAAATAAATTTGCTGAGTGAAAAAAGCCAGGCAAAAAGAGTGCATACTCATTTATGTAGAATTCTAGAAAATGCAAATTTATCTATAGTAATAGAAAGAAGTTCAATTTTTGCCTGAGGAGGGAAGTGAAGGATAGAAGAGGCACAATAAAACTTTTGGAGTGCTGGGTATAATCATCATCTTGACTGTGGTAATAGTTTCACAGTTGTATACATATGTGAAAACTTATGGAATTGTGAACTTTTAATATGTGCAGTTTACTTCAATAACGCTTTAAAAACTTCATGTAAATGGTGCATACTATTCCATTTTATGTCATTTCATTATAAGAATTAACATATTTTAAATTGTTTGCCACTCGGTAAAATTGATGTTCAAAATAATTTCCTATGCTTCTCCTTTGATTTTATGTTCCCTTTGCAATGTTGCTGCATGCATCCAATTTGAGAACCACGTTTTTACAAAGCAATATTCTGTCATATCAGAAAGTAACCCCCTTGAAGGTAGGAACTGGTTGTGTTTTATCTTTTTATTCTTAGCCTCAAGCACATTGACTGGTACACAGTACAAATTCAATGAATGTTATTTGAACAGACTAGACTCTCTGATACTGTGTCTCCTCTTTCTTACATATGTCACATTGAATGACAACCATAAACTAATTCTAATGGTATTGGAGCTATGGATGTAAAACTGGAAGACATATTTTCCTCCTTGGGTTTATCTCCACTCATTATTTGCTTCATTTCCCCACCTGCAATGTTCTTAGACATTTCCTCCCAAATTCAGACATGGAAAAACCTCAGATTATCTTAGGTTCAGATCTCTTCTCTGATACTTAATGGCAATTTACTTGATTTCTCTGAGTCTCAGTGTCTTCATTATAGAGATAATAATACCTATTTCTAGGGTTGTATGTGAAGTTCATGAGTTGAGACCCACAAAGTCCTGAGCCATAGTAAACAGTCAACAAGTGCTAATTTCCACCCCCCACCCTCAGGGAAATTTTCCCATCCAGTGCTTCATCTCTTCTGGACTCTGTGAGTGACATAGATTAGTAAACAAGTGCCTGATATTTAAATAACTTTTCCCAGAGAATGAAATTCTTGTTCAGAATTATAGAGTGGGAAAATAAAACATTATGGCAGATTTTTTGTAATATATGAAGTTAGAGGGGTGGGGACATAGATGAGAACATTTTTTTTTCTACTTTAGACTTACTCTATTTAGACATATGTTCATTCTACCTATGCTCAAAGCTGGCTTTGATCTCTGCACATGTCTCAGGCTCAAGGTCCTGTTTCTTGCCCTATAACCCTTCACCCCAAACACCTCTTTTTCTACTGTTAGTACAGTCCAGACCTAAACATTATTATGCTTGAATAGAAATGTATTTGCTGTACTATTTCTACTGCAAAGAAATGACTTTTCCTGAGCCTAATACTGAGTTTCCCGACACATACAGGTGTTCTAGTCCTTAAGAGTTTATCTTTCACTTCATCTGGAGGAAGGAAGGAAGGAAGGAAGGAAGGGAGGAAGGAAGGAAGGGAGGAAGGAAGGAAGATTTTTCTGTTCACTAGCAATTTCAGGAGATACCATACGGAATAGTATGAAAAGTCTTAAGGGACTTTTCTAAAAATTAGCAAAAAAAAGAGTAGATAAAAGGATCCTTCAGCCACTCTTCCAACCCTATAACTATGTTTAAGCCCATACCATGGCAAACAGCTGGAACAATAATTACAACTAAAATTATTTGACCACTTACTATCTACCCACACTAGCCTAAGCACTATACATGTAATGATCCATTTGATTCCCACAACAACTTTCTGCACTAGGTACTGTTACCATTCTCATTCGACAGAAGAGAAAACAGAAAATGAGGGTCACAGGGGTTAAGATAGATACACAACATCACATTACTAGGTTGAAGCAGATCAAGGAATTGAGCTTAGTTAAGAGTCTACACTCTTAACCCATATAGTTGAACAATATATTTAATTACAGTAATATTTCAATTAATCAGAACTCTACTAACTGAAGCCCTTATGTAAATGTCTCTTCTTTTAGGAGAAAGAGGCACATTGTAAAATTAAAGCTCATGTTGTATGCTTTAAGCAAAAATTTCTAGAAAATGATCCTCTTGTCCTGCAAGATCCTTAGTCAACAAAGATTTAGTGGTTACTAGACTTTACTTACTAACAGAATAAAATAGACTTTGATACTTCAGAAAAATATCCACTAAAAAAAGAGTAAAATAAACACATTTTTGTTCTTATTTCTAACCCCCAGATCACTAGAATATTCAATTAACCAGAAGCACCCTTTTTATGCAGTCTAGCTGAGGTTTTTCTGTACCCTGATATTTCTACTTAACTAGATGTTAGATGTCAGGCAGGCAAAATATCTGGCTATCTAACAGTATTTTCCAGTGTTTATCTGAATGAATAATACAGCTGACAACTTTCCTTCAGAAATAAGGTATGGTAAGTGTGCTATATAATGAAACATACATGATGTATTTATAATGAAATAATATGTAAAATGAAATAAAACACCTGTGGAGATAATGGATAAAATGGTCACTACTGAATAGGGGCTGTTGCTTGCTAATGCATCCTGCAATTTCTGATATTTAAATTCTCATAAACAGAAAAGAGAGATTATTGCTCATCTACTGATCAAAATTCTGAAGCTCAAATCAAAGATTTAAAAATATTCAGAGGACGTTTCCATAAGAGAATTACTCAGTGTGATGTAAAATATAGTTTAATAAACATGCAATGTAATAATGTAACTGGTGACACTTGAGTACTGAAGTGTGAACAAGTACTAAAATTGGGCTGTTAAAGTCCAAAAGCTTGATGAGACGATTCACAATTGGCACTGGAACTAATAAGAAAATTGTGGAAAGGCAACATTATCAACTTGAAATATATTCATTTGCCTTTCCAAGACCTTTAGTATCAAACAAAGTGCAGTCTAGCTGGTGACAAAATAGCCGATATGTAGTCTGGAAATTGACTTTGCAAAAAAATCAGGCAAGATGGTTTTTCCTAACACTCACATACGCAAACACATGTAGTTCACCTATAAGATCATCTCACAAAATAAAAAGTCTCATATAATGAGCTAAAATAATCTGCTGTGAGATTAAGAAGTTGGGCTTGGGAAATTCTCATATATGCTCATCTCTTCACATAGTCTATTATCTCTTAGAAAACCACTGGGCCACATTTTTCTTAGCAGGTATCAGTTGGTCACATATGTTAGTACTATATTTCACTCTTTCTCTCCCTTCACCTTTGTTTTTCCCCATGCTGCTTTTATTTTATCCAAAAATGGTAGTTTGCATAAAGATTCAGGGAAAAGATCATCCAGATTCATTTTTCTTAAGGTTGTGTAAGTATCAAAGTCATCGTAAGAACAAAAGGAAATACACAACATAAGAAGCCAGACTTTTGTATATGATGTATGTGTGTAAAGGAGGCCACAAGTTTTCAGAAACATATGTGTGTAGGTTCAGAAAAGCAATGCCATAAAGCCACTTACCAATTCTGTGTCATTTACTTCCCCATATTCTTTTTGAATATATTACTTTTGAATGGACAGATGCAGGTGACACTTTTGGTTAAAAAAAATTCAGATAAACACTTGCATGGTCACAGAGATTTTCAGATCAACCTAATTTTATCCACTAGTACTTGAGTGCCTGCTTTGTGTCCCCAGTGAAGTGTTGATCACACATTCATTCAAAAACACTCATCTAGTCCAGTTTTTCATGCTCTAATTGCTACTATTGTCTGATTTAACATCTATTCTATTCTGTGATATTAGAAACCATTGAATTGTATACTTCAAGTAAGTGAGTTGTAGGTATCTGAAATATATCTCAATAAAGGTGTTATTTCAAAATCTATTCTGTGAACATTATAGCCACTGTTTATTGAGCATTTATCATATAATAAGTGCTTTGCGTATGTTAAATATTTTTAATGTGACACTCATGAACAATGTGACATTCACAACTCCAGTTTCACAAAGAAACTGAGGCTTAGAAACATTAAGTAATTTGCCTAAGGATACAGAGCTAATAAGTGATGGACTCAGGATTCCACTTGGGTCTGTTGGACTCCAAAGTCCTTATTCTTTTCACATCACCAGGCTGCCTCTGTGCCTATCTACCTACCTAACATAAGTAAACTGGTCCTGATGATTTCTTAAAGTTGCTTAGAGATAAAATTTTTTATCTTTTAAACAATTTTTCCAATTCCTTCGATGACTCTAGCTTTCTGTTTATAGCTAGGGATCTGGAGGAAGACTAGTAAGTTAGAAAAGTCCTGATCTCCCTGGTTCTGGGAGATGGATTCCAATCCACTCTTCAAGAACGGGATATCAAGTCACACAGTAACATTCAATAAGCATTTTTCACTTAAGTCTCATAAAGGTCAATGCAGAAAAATTTCTGACTCAACTGCTTTCTTGGAACTTGACGTGTTAGGTGTCTTTTTCCCCCTGGATGCTGCTTTTCTCACCAGCTTGATTCATCTTGAAAACTATGTTCTTCTAGATATACACCTTATTTTGTTTTAAGCTAGGAATTTGGGGATTCATAAAGGATGGTATCTGCTGGAAGGTTTGACTAGATAACTGTGCAGGGACTTTTCAACACTGAGATACTACTGTGGATACATATCAATGATCCCTGATAGCACCCAGTCACCAAGTCAAATTACCAAGGTTTCCTGTCCATACACAAAAGGGGGAAAAGGCAAGGGAACTCACAGGCCTCAAGTCAAATACCTGATTGCCACTGGGGATGGTACCAACAATAAAAGACATAGGAAATTAAAGTGACTTTCAAACTTTACTCTCAAATTAAAGTTATTTTCAAATCTATTACTGAGCTACACTAATCCAAGCCAAACATTCCCTCTTACTTAAGCTACTATCACAGTTTCCTACTTGAACTATTATTTCTCTTGGTCTCCTATAGTCCATTCTTCTTGAGACAGGAAGACAAAAGCACAGCCATTTTGGAAAAGGACCAGGGAACAACCTTGGGCAAAACAGGCCTTGCAAGCTAAAAAAAAAACAAAGGCCCTGGGGGCCTGAGTCCCAGAGACAAAAACCAGGCTTGCAGGAATAAAAAAAATTAACTTTATCTCTGTTACACTAATGAGTATGCCTAGTTGCCACAAGACAAGAAGCTCAACTCTAAATTTTAACCTCACCTGTTCCTGTGCTTTCTTGCGGAAAATTCTCATGCATTCTTTTCCTCTCACAGAAGCACTTCCTGACAGCCACCATGGACCACCTGCTGTTGATCAAAGAAGTTTGACAATTTCTGGAAATTATCAGTGATCATGAGGCAAACCCTCCCTTTTGTTGTAAAAGCAACTTGCCCCTTCTACTGGGGAGCTGGCACTTTTTTTTCTGCCTTCTCCCTTGTGCACAAGCTATCTCTTTTAATACAAAGCTTTGCTTGCCTAACAGTCTTGGGGAAGCGATATTCATTTCCATGGTATTACTGTCCAAGAATCTGGAAAGGGCCCAGTAACATTCTCACAGCATTAACCACAGTTAGAGCATCTTCCTGGATTATCTAATAGAAACAAGTTCAAAGCAGCACTTTTGATTTCTACCTCCCCACAACCTGTCCCTACCCCAGTCTTCCCCATTTCAGAAAATGCCACTACTATGCAATTGCTGATACCAGAAATCTGGATGACATAGATTACCACCCAACAACTAGTCCATTAGTAAGTCAAGGGGATTTTACTCCAAAATATATCCAGAATTCAGCCATTGCTCTCCTCCCCCACCACTATCATCCTAATCTAGGGCACTAGTTCTTTCATCTGGGATAGCCTCCAAACTGGTCTCACTGCTCCATTTGCACCATCCCCCCATAGTCAGTGATATTTTTTGAACTTACATCATTGTCCTCTCATGATTAAAATCATTTGAAGACTGTCATTTCTATTACAATGAAACCTAAACTTCTCATCTTCATCTTTAGGTCCCTGCATGTTCTGGCCCTTATTTACCTCCCCAAATTAATCTCACCTCTCCCACTTACTACACTTACTCAGCCTCTCACCCTCCTACTTGCCAGGCTCCAGACACATTAAAAACTCCTCTGTTCTTAGAACAACAATCATCCAATGTACTTCAGGGACTTGTACATTCTCTCCGATATGGCATGTTCATCTCTCAACTCTTTGCATTACTAGCTCTTTTTAATCTAACTGGTCCCAGTTTATATGACATCTCAGAGATTTCCCTGACTACTCTATTTAAGCAGCATTCTCTGCTATTGATAATTTATTTTGAAGCACATGTCACTTGTCACTATTAAAACTTCACATTATGATGAATATACTGATTCCAACTGCAGTTTAATCTTTACAATTATAAAGGGTGGTAGATGGGGACTTTTCATTGCTGTTGTAACAAAATAAACAAGTAACCAGTTTTCTTGATTAATTTTAAAGCAAAAAAAAAAACACTTCACATTTACTTGTGTGAAAATTTGATTAACACCTGCTCCACCCCACCTCCCATCCACACACACCAGAATATAATTGCCATGACTCTTTGGCTTACCATTATATCCACAGTTTTTAGCCCAAAGCCTAGAACAGAGTAGGTCTTCAATTAATATGTTTTGAAGTAAATACATTGCCAATATATTCAGTCTACCACAGGGAAAATGTACCATGATGAGGCCAGGGGCAAGGGAGATTGAGAATAGAAGGTCCAGACAAGTAACCTCTGTGAAGTCATCTAGCTGAGTTTCTAGAATTCTCTCCTCTAGGAGGACACATCTTACTCATCAACATCCTCAGGTGCCAATAATCTTTTGGGCCTATCAGATTCTGTTACTTCTAGGTAATTCAAGCTGAGGATGCACAACTGAATCTTTATAAGAAGACATGATTAAAAGTTATCTAGTTAATATTTTATAACATATTTATCCTCTAAACCCCCCCCCCCATTATTCTTCTCAGCCACAGTGATGCTTAGCAAGAACAAAAGCTCAAGAAACAGCAGGTATAAATCACAGACACACCTGAGGATGTAGGCCTGTTTCTATGAAACAAGATTTCAACAGCCTAAAGGGTCCTGGAGCACACGGCAATGGATTCCCTGGTGAACATTAATTACTGAATCAAGTCCCACCATTGTTTACCCTAATTTAGGAAATAAACAGTATTCAGGAATTCAGAAAGGAAGACCTATCTGTATCACTAAATACCCCAAAATACAGAATATTTTCAAATATATATTTTGTTACTTTTAGAGTCTACATTAACTTGATTAGAGACCTCTTTTGGTAGGCAAGATTTATAATAATACATGAAACATGATTGATATTTGAATGAGATAGGCAGAAGCCAGATCACAGTGTGACTTACATACCATGCTCAAAGGTTATATTTTCTCTGAAAGTTATAGGCCATAGCTGAAGGATTTCAAGTAGAGAAATGATGAGATCAAATTTAGATCATGTTTTATATAAAGCTCAGTTTGGAAGCAGTGAGAAAAGTGAACTGGAGAGAGAAGAACAGTAGCAGGGAAAGTCTCTGGAGGATATTCGCATATTATTGTTGAAAAATGAATAATGCCTGAAATTGTGCTAGTAGTAATGGAAGGGAGGGGATATATTTAAGTGATATTTAGGATGTAGAATCAACTGAAACTCCATAGTAAGGAGGTTGGATGTCAGAGATGAGAAAAGGGGACAAGGCAAAGGTCCCGTCTAGGTTTCCCCTTTGGGAAAGTAGCTGGATGGCAAGTTCATTTCTTCATACATGAAGGCAACAGGAGGAGGAGTAGGTTTGGGTAGGAAGATCATTTTGGATATATTTAATCTCTGATGCCGGTGAAATATAACAGAGAAAAATAGTACATGCTATTTGAATTGTATTACAATTTTTCCCTTCTAACTTTCCCCCATGGAATTATAGGATTATAGTCTCCCGCAAAGTCCAATACAAAGCCAGACACTGAACAGGTGCTCAAATACAGTTGTTGGCTTGATTAAATTTGCATACATCCTACCTCAGGCCACCCGCAACGGCCACCTGGGCAAGGAGAACGGGAAGGAAGGGGGTGTTCTCCTAGCCTGACAGAGCAGGGCTGTAGTCTGCAAATTATCCCTGCTGTCAGCTAAGTTCCTTGAGCTGCTAAGCAGATGCCTGGAGAGAAGATGGGCCTAAACCATTTGCAGAGGCGGCTTGGTTGTCATGACTGCGAATAGTGCTGCAGCAGAGCTGCGTTTCCTAAGTTCCCTCACTTATTTCCTTCTCTGGAACTGTGCTATGGCCAAGACACATCTGTGGTCCTGAAAGAAAAATGAGTCGAGTAGAGATGAAGGAACTAGCTATTTCTTCACTGGAAATTTAAATAATAGGCAAAGCAGCTCTTCAATGCTGTACCCAATTACAGCACAGCCCAATCAGCTGCCATTTGTTGGAGTAAATGGACTATTTAGGGTGTATTTTAAAATAGGGCTTGCATCTCCTACTAAGATGATTTTTACCGTACAATAGTGCCATATTGTTGCTGTATTTAAAGTACTCATTTTGAGCGTGCAGGGACTGTGACAGCAACTTGGGAAAAACTTTTCCACTTAACACTTTATTACATGTCCTCCATAAGGGTGAATGCCCATTTTGCTATCTTAACAGGCAAATGGATTCATCCACAAGCAGTTAACCTGATTTTTCCACTTTACACTCCATTAGAAATATATGTTGCCTAGGTCAGCATCATTCCCACTGCCAATCCAGGGTTCTTGACACTGAAGGTGGTCTTTCCACAGAAAACAGATGTACTTTAATGGCTCAGCCTTTGAGACCCAAGAGATAGCTTTGGTGACCCAATGCAAAACCGCAAAGAATGTGAACCACAGCAGAAGAAAGGCAATATCTATTTTGGACTGGTTGGGCAATTTTTCACTCCCAGGAGCTGCATCTTTACCTAGGCAGGATTGAGTCCCATTTATAGGATCCAAAAGGCTCTGGATCAGGCTGTGAGCCTTGGAGGGGATGTGCAGAGACTTAAATCCTAGCCCTGTTTCTGATGCTAACTAGTTGGGAAACCTTGGACAAGTTACTTTCTCTCTCTAGATGTCAGTTTTCCCACCTGAAAAATTAGGAGGCGAGAAATGATGGTCTCCATGTTTCCCCTGGAAGGATCATAGAGTCTATTCCTAACCCTATGCTTAGGCAGATGCTTATATTTGTTGACTTACCTTTTCACTTTCTGTAAGGAGGGTGGGAGGTGGAAGGAAAAACCTACCCCTCACCTCTGCCCCACCATATCCCTAACCCCTCAAGGTTGTCTGGTCTGGCTAATTGCCAGATCTATTACTTCTGTGTTATTGAGCATATTTCCCTAGTATTCCTGCTCGGCAAAAAGTTTGCGAGGCCACATGAATACTGTTTTCTATGGTACTCTTTCTAAAAGGAGACAAAGTGGAGGCTATCTGTAGATGAAGATGGGAGTCCTGGTGGCTAGACTTCCTTAAGAGCTAAAAATAAAATCAGCTGGTTTGAAGTGCCTTACCCTCCAGTGCCTTCCGCTCTCTAAATGAGAAAATCACTTAATATAGTGGTTGGGAGGATTTGCCTTGAATTTAAATGACAGCATTCAGGTTCATTCTGACACTCTAAAACATCAATATTTCTAATGCATGCTTTTAAAAATTCATACACAGCTTTTAAACATGTTTTTAAGGAATAGCTCTAATAGTGACAATATGCATTCAATTATTTGGTTGTAGAATGCCTAAATATTAAGTCTTGAGAAGTTTTTACTAAGTCAATAATCTTTTGACATTTCAGGAATCTCAGATATTTAAGCTGTTTTAAAAGGTAACTCTATATTTTTTTCTCCTCTATTTCAGTTACCCAGACCCAAGAACATTAGCCCAGAGTGTTCTAATTGCTTAGCTTCCGGAGCTATTATGGCGGCCAATCAGTGTTACGCTATAGAAAATAAAATGCTCTTATGTCTTTGGAAAGGCAATTTCAAGTTTTTTCATGGTACAATTTTTTTGCATTATATTTTCATGCTATTTTAGATAACAATTTGATTTAAATAATATTGCCTGCTGTAGAATACAACGTGGATTTCGAATGCCAGACTGCTCGACTCTGGATTAATTCCCTCATTCCATGATAACCCATTTCCTGCCTCTGTAGAGAGCATTTTAAAATATCTTCATTTAGCTTTCTGTTGAAGAAGGAAGAGGGGAATGGGGTAAAGGGAGAGCTCAAAGAAAGAGAGTTCCTTAACAAAAAAGGTTGTTAGAGGGGGAGAAAAGAACGAGAAGATTTAAAGTGTAATATGAAATGGAAGTGCTTTGAAAATAAGAGGCAAAGCATTTCAATTTTCTTCTGGTCTATAGAAAATCAACCAAAATGTAAAATGACATTATTTGAGTCTAGGCAGGAAGGAAGATTATCAAAAGTATTGCATGTAGGTATACATTTATTAGTAAGAAATTGACCTGCTATATTCAGATGAAAACTTGGAGCTCCACGGGGGAAGGGACTTCAGACACATGCTAATCATTTGCCTGAGCCCATGAAAGAATTCCCAAGGCAGCGATTCTTTAGGGTTTGCAAATGTCTCCCCTACCCTCTACTTTGAAACAGACACCAAATTCTCTCTAGCTCAGGAAGCAGCTAGATTACAGGAAGCAGCCAACAGCTTAACTTCAGTGTCTTGGCCACAAATTAATGTCTATTTAATAGATACATATTTAAAGAACATAAAATATCCAGGAGACCATAGACACAAGCCTCATTTACAAAATACATCTTAGTTTGGGGCCCTTGGGATTAGGACAGTGGTGAAGGGATTCGTGGGTGCTAATGACTATAACCTAGAAAGCAATCTGGCTGGGAAAAGCATCAGGCTAGAAAAAGGAGAGGTTTCTTCTTTCTGTCCTTTCCAGGTTATTTTGGGTTCAGATTCCATTAGACCCCCTATTGATGAGAGAGCTCTGATATTAATTACCTTGAGAAGCTGGGTGCACAATTCTCTACTCCTTTCATCTTATTCTAATATTCTTATCATCATTTCTGAAGGCTTGTCATGCTGTTCTGTGCCACGACTTCAAGCACTTAATGTTTTGTAAACTTAAACGCAGCAAAGGAGTTTCTAATAGAAGAAATCTTAGGCTTCAAATTCAAGGGTTATATGAAAAAAAATCTGTGTCCTCAAATTCTTTCTTTTGCCAGCTTGAATGCTGGTATTTGGGATTTCCTAAAAATCAGACCCATTGGTACTGGCTGCAAGAAAGTATCTGTACCTAGTTCCTGTTGTCATGTAAGAAGGCAAGAGAAAAGGTGGGTACCTTGGAAAGAGGGTGAATAGAAGTTGTGGAAAAGATAGAAAACATCAGTAGGCAAGTCTGAGTGAACAATTAGAGAGATGAGGTCCTCAAAAGCAAGACATTGGCAGTCGATGCATGTGGCAGGTCCTCAAACTGAGATTGTTTTCCCCCTTCCTTCCTTCTCCCCACTAGCCCTAAAATACATTCCTCTCGCCAAATAAAAATTTCCTTTCCACTAGGCCCTTGTTTCAGGAACAAAAAGGAAAAGGACCTGGTATCACTCACTAATCTGAAATAACTATATCATGCCTGAATTTGCGATGTAAATTGTGCATTTATAAAATCTCTAAAGATGGTATTTCATACATTGATGTGTGGATCGGGGGACTTGGGAAGGTTAGTGGAAAGATTTCCTGCCACTCTTCGTATTCAGTTCTTATTCTGCCTATATGTGATAGCAGCTTTGTTGCAGGCCAAGTAGTTTCTGAAAATGACAAGTCCATGATAAATTCTATTTGCCAAGCTGAATTATAGAGTGTGGAATGGGGTATATGATGGGACTAAGCCTTTAATTGATTTTCCACTACATAAACTATTTCTCCCTGATTTCTTTTCCATGGAATTTATAAAATGGAGGGATCCCAGATGCTTTTGCTTTTTCTCCTATTTAATTTTCCATTTTGATTCCTAGAAGCCAGCAAATGGCTCTAGGATATAGGTTCCAGAAGTTTTTAACTTCAACCCCCTCCCAGGAAAAAAAGAAGAAGAAAAAAAGAAGAAAAATAATAAGAAAAGAAAAAGAAAGAACATAGCTGTATTTTCTATGAAAAACAAATCCATTCATATGTGTATTATGTATATAATTTTAAAAAGTCAATCCTTCTCTGACCTAAGACACTAGCAAATTAATCTTATTGTGGGTAATAAGGATATTTCATCTGTTCAGTTGTTTGAATTGAGCACAGTTGATTATTTCCATTTATCTATTTTGAGGTTCTGCCATTCAAAAAGATATGACAAGATGGAATGAAATATTAATACAAAAAAGGAAGATTCACAGATGTGAGCCTGCTTTTAAATCATCATTTTTTCCCCACGTTTCCCAAGTATATCAATAATCATTTTCTTTACTTTCCCACTGCACTCTTCTTCACCCCTCCTCCTTCCTCATATATACCTTACTACTACTACTCATCTTGACCCATACTTTGCAAGCAGTTCACATATTTAGAACATTTTTTGCCTAAATATAATGGTTAGTCTGTACATGGTGTGGCTATTGGGAATTATTTCTCTACAGGGAGATCTGGTGCTCTTCCATCTAGAAGGGGAAATTTTCACATAGACTTTTATATGTCATAAGAAAGTCAATGCTCTTACATGCTCCTTTAGTCTCTAAAGTAAATGAATCTATTTCCAATCAGCAATATAGAATAATAGCCTTCCACCTCTCATTTTTTAAAGTATGACCTCCAAATTATGTGCCATCCAGTTGAGAGAAGTAATTTTCAGGAAAGTTATAGAGAGGTACTACTTAGTCCCTCCTTTCCTCTACAGACTTGTAGTGGTCATTCATTATTTGCTCCCTTGCTTTCATTCTCCCATCTTAACAGGACTTGAATTTCTGTCACAAGATTTGGGTGGGATTGACTCCACTTCCAGATATATCTCCAAGAGGACCTTAATTGACTTAAGCCAATTAGTGTATCTTCTCCCTCTAGAGATAATATTTTTGGCCCAGAGATGAACATATGAAAAAATTGAACTATTTATATTTGAAGAAACACTTGCTGAGGGTTTCTGAAAAAGAAAATTTCCTCTCACTGCAATGAAGATACATAAAAAGAAGTTCTCTCTCACACACTAAATATGAACAAAGAAGCTTATAAACTGAGGAGCTACAGGCAGCCATCTTTAGATACAGAATGAGTCAGTTTTAGAATGAAGGTGACATCATGGAATGAAAAGTAGAGAGTCAGAAATAAAAGAGATAGCCCTTTGTTGTTGACCTGCTAGATCAGTCCTTGCCTGAAGCATAACCTACCTCAAGAATATAAGATATGTGCAAATAATGTGTCTTCATTTTTATTTATTTACTTGTTTAATAGATCTTTATTGGAGTATAATTGCTTCACAATACCGTGTTAGTTTCCGTTGCACAACAAAGCGAATCAGCTATATGCATACACATGTCCCCATATACCCACCCTCTTGAGCCTCCCTCCCATTCTCCCTATCCCACCCCTCTAGGTCATCGCAAAGCACTGAGCCGATCTCCCTGTGCTATGCTGCTGCTTCCAACCAGCCAACTATTTTATATTCAGTAGTGTATATATGTTAATGCTACTCTAACTTCACCCAAGCTCCGCCCTCCCACCCCAGGTCATCAAGTCCGTTCTCTATGTCTACCTCTTTATTCCTGCCCTGCAACTAGGTTCATCAGTACCATTTTTGTTTTTGTTTTTTTAGATTCCACATATATGCGTTAGCATACAGTATTTGTTTTTCTCTTTCTGACTTACTTAACACTGTATGACAGACTCTAG
The DNA here is from genome assembly GCF_028021215.1 of Eschrichtius robustus. Taxonomy (NCBI): domain Eukaryota; kingdom Metazoa; phylum Chordata; class Mammalia; order Artiodactyla; family Eschrichtiidae; genus Eschrichtius; species Eschrichtius robustus. Next base: position 107,915,096 of record NC_090845.1, read on the forward strand.
GTCCATCCACCTCACTACAAATAAATCAATTTCATTTCTTTTTATGGCTGAGTAATATTCCATTGTATATATGTGCCACATCTTCATCCATTCATCTGTTGATGGACATCTAAGTTGGTTCCATGCCCTGGCTATTGTAAATAGTGCTGCAATGAATATTGTGGTACATGACTATTTTTGAATTACGGTTTTCTCAGGGTATATACCCAGCAGTGGGATTGCTGGGTCGTATGGTAGTTCTATTTTTAGTTTTTTAAGGAACCTCCATACTGTTTTCTGTAGTGGTTGTATCAATTCACATTCCCACCGACAGTGTAGGAGGGTTCCCTTTTCACCACACCCTTTCCAGCATTTATTGCTTCTAGCTTTTTTGATAATGGCCATTCTGACCAGCATGAGGTGATACCTCATTGTAGTTTTGATTTGCATTTCTCTAATAATTAGTGATGTTGAGCATCTTTTCAGGTGCCTCTTGGCCATCTGTATGTCTTCCTTGGTGAAATGTCTATTTAGCTCTTCTGCCCATTTTTTAAATGGATTGTTTTTTGGTTTTTTTTGATATTGAGCTCGATGAGCTGTCTGTATATTTTGGAGATTAATCCTTTGTCTGTTGTTTAATTTGCAAATATCTTCTCCCATTCTGAGGGTTGCCTTTTTGTCTTGTTTATGGTTTCCTTTGCTGTGCGAAAACGTTTAAGTTTAATTAAGTCCCGTTTGTTTATTTTTGTTTTTATTTCTGTTACTCTAGGAGGTGGGTCAAAAAAGATCTTGCTGTGGTTTACGTCAAAGAGTGTTTTTCCTATGTTTTCCTCTAAAAGTTTTATAGTGTCTGGTCTTACATTTAAGTCTTTAATCCATTTGGAGTTTATTTTTATGTATGGTGTTAGGTAGTGTTCTAATTTCATTCTTTTACATGTAGCTGTCCAGTTTTCCCAGCACCACTTATTGAAGAGGCTGTCTTTTCTCCACTGTATGTGCTTGCCTCCTTTGTTGTAAATTAGGTGCCCATATGTGTGTGGGTTTATCTCTGTGCATTCTATCCTGTACCATTGATCTATATTTCTGTTTTTGTGCCAGTACCATACTGTCTTGATTACTGTAGCTTTGTGGTATAGTTTGAAGTCAGCGAGCCTGATTCCTCCAACTCCGTTTTTCGTTCTCAAGATTGCTTTGGTGATTCGGGGCCTTTTGTGTTTCCATACGAATTATAAGAATTTTTGTTCTAATTCTGTGAAGAATGCCATTGGTAGAGATTTGATAGGGATTGCATTGAATCTGTAGATTGCTTTGGGTAGTATAGTCATTATCACAATAGTGATTCTTCCAGTCCAAGAACATGGTATATTTCTCCATCTGTTTATGTCATCTTTGATTTCTTTCATAAGTGTTTTATAGTTTTCTGAGTAGAAGTCTTTTGCCTCCTTAGGCAGGTGTATTCCTGGGTATTTTATTCTTTTTGTTGCAATGGTAAATGGGAGTGTTTCCTTAATTTCTCTTTCTGATTTTTCATTGTTGGTGTATAGGAATGCAAGAGATTTCTGTGCATTAATTTTGTATCCTGCAACCTTACCAAATTCATTGATTAGTTCTAGTACTTTTCTGGTGGCATCTTTAGGGTTTTCTATGTATAGTATGATGTCATCTGCAAACAGTGACAGTTTTACTTCTTCTTTTCCAATTTGTATTCCTTTTATTTCTTTTTCTTCTCTGTTTGCTGTGGCTAGGACTTCCAAAACTATGTTGAATAAAAGTGGCAAGAGTGAACATCCTTGTCTTGTTCCTGATCCTAGTGGAAATGCTTTCAGATTTTCACCATTGAGTATGATGCTCACTGTGGTTTGTCATATATGGCCTTCATTATGTTGTGGTAGGTTCCCTCTATGCCCATTTTCTGGAGAGTTTTTATCATAAATTGGTGTTGAATTTTGTCAAAAACTTTTTCTACATCTATTGAGATGATCATATAGTCTTTATTCCTTAATTTGTTAATGTAGTGTATCACATTGATTAATTTGTGTATATTGAAGAATCCTTGCATCCCTGAGATAAATCCCACTTGATCATGGTGCATGATCCTTTTAAGGTGCTGTTGGATTCTGTTTGCTAGTATTTTGTTCAGGATTTTTGCATCTATGTTCATCAGTGATATTGGTCTATAATTTTCTTTTTTTGGGATATCTTTTTCTGGTTTTAGTATCAGGGTGATGGTGGCTTCATAGAATGAATTTGGGAGTGTTCCTCCCTCTGCTATATTTTGGAAGAGTTTGAGAAGGATCGGTGTTAGCTCTTCTCTAAATGTTTGATAGAATTCGCTTGTGAAGCCATCTGGTCCTGGACTTTTGTTTGTTGGTAGATTTTTAAGTATGGTTTCGATATCATTACTTGTGATAAGTCTGTATTCTTCCTGGTTCAGTCTTGGAAAATTGTACTTTTCCAAGAATTTGTCCTTTTCTTCATGATTGTCCATTTTATTGGCATATAGTTGTAGTAGTCTCTTATAATCCTTTGTATTTCTGCAGTGTCCGTTGTGATTTCTCCTTTTTCATTTCTAATTTTATTGATTTGCATCCTCTCCCTGTTTTTCTTGATGAGTCTGGCTAAGGGTTTATCAATTTTGTTTATCTTTTCAAAGAACCAGATTTTAGTTTTATTGGTCTTTGCTACCGTTTGCTTCATTTCTATTTCATTTATTTCTGCTCTGTTCTTTATGATTCCTTTCCTTCTACTGACTTTGGGTTTTCTTTGTTCTTCTTTCTCTAGTTGTTTTAAGTGTAGGGTTAGATCGTTTATTTGAGATTTTCCTTGGTTCTTGATGTAGGATTGTATTGCTATAAACTTCCCTCTTAGAACTGCTTTTGCTGCGTTCCATAGGTTTTGGGTCATCTTGTTTTCATTGTCATTTGTTTCTATGTATTTTTTAATTTCTTCTTTGATTTCTTCAGTTATCTCTTGGTTAGTTAGTAGCACACTGTTTAGCCTCCATATATTTGTGTTTTTTACAGTTATTTTTCCTGTAATTGATTTCCAGTCTCACAGCATTGTGGTCAGAAAAGATGCTTGGTATGATTTCAATTTTCTTAAATTTTCTGAGGCTTGATTTGTGACCCAAGAAGTGATCTATCCTGGGGAATGTTCCATGTGCACTTGAGAAGAAAGTTTATTCTGCCACTTTTGGGCAGAATGTTCTATAAATATCTATTAGATCTATCTGTTCTGTTGTGTCATTTAAAGCTTGTGTTTCCTTATTTATTTTCTGTTTGGATGATCTGTCCATTGGTGTAAGTGGGGTGTTATAGTCCCCTACTGTTATTGTGTTACTGTCGATTTCTCCTTTCATGGTTGTTAGCATTTGCCTTATGTATTGGGGTGCTCCTATGTTGGGTGCATAAACATTTATAATTGTTATATCTTCTTCTTGAATTGTTCCTTTGATCATTATGTAGTGTCCCTCCTTATCTCTTGTAACCATCTTTATTTTGAAGTCTACTTTATCTGATATGAGTATTGCTACTCCAGCTTTCTTTTGATTTCCATTTGCATGGAATATCTTTTTCCATCCCTTCACTTTCAGTCTGTATGTGTCCCTAGGTCTGAAATGGGTCTCTTGTAGACAGCATATATATATGGGTCTTGTTTTTGTATCCATTCAGCCAGTCTGTGTCTTTCGGTTGGGGCATTTAATCCATTTACATTCAAGGTTATTATCGATATGCATGTTCCCATTACCGTTTTCTTAATTGTTTTGGGTTTGTTTTTGTGGCTCTTCTTCTTCTCTTGTGCTTCCTGCTTAGAGAAGTTTCTTTAAGATTTGTTGTAAAGCTGGTTTGGTGGTGCTGAATTCTCTTAGCTTTTGTTTGTCTGAAAAGCTTTTGACTTCTCCATAGAATCTAAATGAGATCCTTGCTGGGTACAGTAATCTTGGTTGTAGATTTATCTCTTTCATCACTTTAAGTATATCCTGCCCCTCCCTTCTGGCGTGCAGAGTTTCCACTGAAAAATCAGCTGATAACCTTATGGGGATTCCTTTGTATATTATTTTTTGTTTTTCCCTTGCTGCTTTTAATATTTTTTCTTTGAATTTAATTTTTGTTAGTTTGGTTAATATGTGTCTTGGTGTGTTTTTCCTAGGGTTTATCCTGTATGGGACTCTCTATGCTTCCTAGACTTGGGTGACTATTTCCTTTCCCGTGTTAGGGAAGTTTTCCACTATAATCTCTTCAAATATTTTCTCAGACCCTTTCTTTTTCTCTTATTCTGGGACACCTATAATTCGAATGTTGGTGTGTTTAGTGTTGTCCCAGAGGTCTCTGAGATTGTCTTCAATTATTTTCATTGTTTTCACTTTATTCTGCTTTTTGGCAGTTATTTCCACCATTTTGTCTTCCAGCTCACTTATTCGTTCTTCTGCCTCCGTTACCCTGTTACTGATTCCTTCTAGTGTATTTTTCATCTCAGTTATTGTATTGTTCATCTCTGTTTGTTCTTTATTTCTTCTAGATCTTTGTTAAACATTTCTTTTATTTCCTCAGTCCATGCTTGCATTATATTTCCGAGATTATGGATCACATTTACTATCATTACTCTGAATTCTTTTCAGGTAGATTGCCTATTTCCTCTTCATTTATTTGGTCTTGTAGGTTTTTACCTTTCTGCTTCATCTGTGACATATTTTTTTGCCATCTCATTTTTTTTTTTTAATGAGTGGGATTGTGTTCCTGTTTTACTGGTTGTTTGGCCTGAGGCTTCCAACACTGGGGTTTGTAGGCTACTGGGTAGAGCTGGGTCTTGGTGCTGAGATGAGGAACTCTGTGAGACCTCACTCCTATGAATATTCCCTGGGGTCTGAGGTTCTCTGTTAGTCCAGTTGTTCGGACTTGGAGCTCCCACCGCCGGAGCTTCCCCCCAACCCCAGGCTCATGAATCAAGATCCTGCAAGCCATGTTGGGTGGAAAAAAAAAAAGAGAAAAATAACAAAGTAAAAAATAAAATTAGACTAGGAAACTAACAGATGTGTTAGAAAGAATCTAAAAATAAAAATATAGATGAATCAGCAACCAGAAGGTACATCAGTACCACAGTAGTAAAAAAAAGAGGAGGAAGGAAAGGAAAAAAAGAAAAGAAAAGGGGGGGAGGCCTTGGCTGTGGAGAGCAGGGCCTAAGCAAGGGTGAGATTTGGGTGGTGGGAGGGGCCAATGCTCAGGACCCACAGGGCTGCAAAAGGGCCTGGGGGCTGTGGGGGGTGGGGCTTAGGCTCAAGGAACAGAAGGGGCTCAGGCATGGCCCCCACACTGGTCTCAGAGGGTAGGAGACCTCACCTGGGAGCCTAGCAGGCTTCCTGGGCTCAAGTGGGAGGGGCAAATACCCTCTTCTCCTCTCCTGCTCCTCCGGTCTGGGGTCTGGGAGGGCCCCTCCGGGCCCCTCCCACCTGCCTCTCCTGATCTCCTCAGCCTCCCTCCTATGCCCCCAGGACCAATGTGGCTAGTGGGGGAGAGGGTGGGGGAAGGGGTGTCTTAGAGGGCAGGGGACCAGCCTGGGAACTCAGCAGGCTCTGGTGCCCGAGTGGGCGGGGCAAATGCCCTCATCTCCTTTCCTGCTTCTCCTACAGGGCCACTCTCACCTGCCTCTCCTGATCTCCCCAGGCTCCCTCCTATTGCCCCAGGACCCATGCAGCCTGGAGGGGGCTTGGAGGGAAGGGGATCCGCCTGGGATCTCAGCAGGCTGCCCGGGCCCCAGTGGGCAGGGCAATTGCCCTCCACTCCTCTCCCACTCTTCTGGACGGCCCCTCCCTCCTGCCACTACTGATCTCCCCAGCCTCCCTCCTATGACCCCAGGGCCCATGAGGCCTGGATGCGGGGGAAGCAGCTTGGTAGCTCAGCAGGCTCCCCTGCCCGAGTGAGCCAGGCGATTGCCCTCTGCTCCTCTCCCGCTCTTCCTGGAGAATCCCTCCTGCCTGCCTCTCCTGATCTCCCTGGCCTCAGGGGCACTGATCCTGTCTGGCCTCCACTTCTCCTCCCCCTTCAGTCCCCCTACATCCTACCAGTTCACTTTCGGGTTCCTCCTGTCTCCTTGGGGGTCAGAGTCCCCCACCAGTGGCTGGCAGATGCATTAGTTGTAGGGAGACACTAACTCCACGTCTTCCCACACTGCCATCTTGACTTCCCCCCCATGTCCTCAATTTTAAACCAGTGAGAACTTGCTGTTCTTATTGTTGTTTTTACTTCTAACTGAAAGCAAAATAGCTGAAACAGTACTCTAAGATGAATTATGGAAAAAACTTGAAACAGAAACATGGTAACTATATAAACTTTGCTCCTACACAATCACCTTCACTGAGATTAATTTTAATGTTATGAACACAACCTTTATCAAGGGTTATTTTAAAAATATAATAATATGAAGATCCTTCTACATTTACTATTAAAATGTCCCCCAAAGACATCGCTTATTTTATTATTCATTCATCTTCATATTGGGTCCCACATGAGGGTTCTTTTAAAGTTTAACAGCACAATAGTCCATATTTTTGAAAGATTGTTATATAATCTCTTGTCTCATAATCTGAACTATGTCATTCATCAGATTTCTCTTTGTATACTGACTAATAAGATCTGAGACAAATAAGAGTAATGTTATAGTATCTTAACAGTGTCCCCTGCTTCCAACCTTAATCTGCTTTAACTTATACTCAACATAGCAGCCAGAGTTGTCTTTTTAAAATGTAATTCAGATCATGTCACCCCTCTGTGCAAAGCTCTCCAATGGAGGCTTCACTTGTGCTTAGTGTGCAAAAAACAAAACAAAACAACAACAAGAAAAAACCTCAAGAGAACAATACTGAGGAAAGGCTGAATAATTACAAAACAATAATGTTTCTTTATAACTTTTTTTTTTACTTTTTTTCCACACACACACACTGTATCTTATTTTTACAAGAGATAAATAGACTGACACCAAGCATTTTTTTTTAACAATTTATTTATTTATTTTTGGCTGTGTTGGGTCTTCGTTGCTGCACATGGGCTTTCTCTAGTTGAGGTGAGCAGGGGCTACTCTTCGTTGCAGTGCACAGGCTTCTCATTGCAGTGGCTTCTCCTGTTGTGGAGCATGGGCTCTAGGCACGTGGGCTTCAGTAGTTGTGGCACGTGGGCTCAATAGCTGTGACTCGCAGCCTCTAGAGCGCAGGCTCAGCAGTTGTGGCACACAGGCTTAGCTGCTCTGTGGCATGTGGGATCCTCCTGGACCAGGGCTCGAACCTGTGTCCCTTGCATTGGCAGGCAGATTCCTAACCACTGTGCCACCAGGGAAGTCCCTAATGATGCTTCTTGAGCCCATCAGAGAGCTGAGGTCTTAAGGCAGGAGACTGAGAGAATATTCTCTCTGTGGTACAGGCATACAGGAGATAATTGGATTCCATTCAGGGACCACATAAAACAGCATCTCCTTCCATGGACCTTCTCTTATATGAAGCAAAATCCCTAAGCCACTTGGGAGGGGCAGAGAACCACTCCTGTTCCCAGGGTTCAAGCAAAGATCAATTGCTTTGGGAGAAAGGTAGACACTAACCACTCTTTCTCTGGGGAAGGGTAGGAAACATTCCTACTTCAAGAACACAAGAAAAGATATGCTATTTCCGGGAAAAGGAACAAACAAAAACTCTATGCTCCTGAGGGAGGGACAGGGAACACTCTCGGATCCAGGATCTTATACCAATATAAGACAGAGGGGAAGAAATTCTTTCCTACTCAAAACCTTCCACAGATACAAGGCAGAGTTTAGCTGACAAATGAGGTGGGGAAGCAATGCTGAGAAACACGGACCCCTAAAGTCCAGATGCACAGGTCATGCTAAAGACTGAGGCTAGACCTGGAGAACCCAGAGAAACCCCTGTCCCTATGACAAGCCTAGAATTGACTAACAAGCAACAGAAGACTTCCTGTTTCCTTTCATTGGTGGAGGGAAAAGTGCTTGGAGAGAGATGCTTTCTTTGGAATAGAGGGTGGAGTACAAACACTGAGGAAAACCCTCCAGAAGTCCAGTCCTCACTCTTAACACAAGGTAAAAGCAGTACACTGCTATTTAATGCTTATGGTTTGCTGAAGGTAAAGATAGCAATAAGTAAACCAAACCAAGCTCAATTCCTGACTATACTGACCTAACATCCTATTAAGAAAATTTATTTTTCCAGTAAAGAAACAATGACCCTTGTTAGATTCAAATAATTTATTACTTACATACAACAACTGCAAGAGCAGCCAAAGGTGCCAGCTCCCTGTTTTCCTTGTCCCACAGGACAATAATGACACAAAAATTCAGATGGCTGCAACACAAATGGCAAGATATAGCCTGTGCCACAGTGAACCTAATTAGTCTTATATCCTGTAGCTCTACCATGAAGAGGGCAAGACAGAAAGCTTAATACCTCATCAGAACCTGGGAGGCAATGAGAAACAGTCTCATGACAGCCTCCTAGGAAGATAGGGAGGCAAGTGGGAAATGACCTAGTAGCAGTTACTCACAAGTTTCTTTTGCTATCATGTTTCAGAAGAATCACAGAGCATTTGGCACAAAACTAGAGCAGCTGCAGTTAAATCTTGGCTATGTGGCCTATGTGAGAAAGTGCAAGGTCATCAGGGCACTAGCACAGAGCTGTTCCCCTATACACCCCACACAAACAGCTTAAGAGAAGGAAAGACATGTCCATTTCTGGGAATAAATGATATTTGTATCATTCTTTACTGTTCTTAAATACAATGTCCATAACTAGAAAAAACCCAACCTTTTGTCAAGAAATAATGCAAACAGTAGAATGTGATTCAAAGATGACATAAAAGTTGCAACTATCAGACAAGTTATTTTTAAAAATCTATCATTCACAAATAAAATAGAAATTCAGAGATTCTCAGATAAACTAAAGCTGAGGAGTTTGTCACTAGTGGACCTGCTCTAAAAATGCTAAAAAGGTATCTCCAGGCTTACATGAAAGGACATTAGACATTAACACAAAGACATGAAAAAATACAATAGTAAAGGTAGCTGGACAGTTAAATATAAAAGCTAATAATACTGCATATTTGGTTGGTACTGTTTATTTTTTCCTGCATGATTTCAAAATCAAATGCACAAAACAACAATTATAAACCTATGCTACTAAGCATGCAAGGTATAAAAATGTAATTTGTGACAATAACAACATAAAGGGAGGTAAGGAGGTGTAAAAGAGTAGATGTATACTATTGAATCAAAGCTGGTATCAATTCAAACTTGATTGTTATAAAGCGAAGATGTTCCCTCCTCTTCTCACAATTGCTGGTTTTGATATCATATTTATGTGTGGATGATTTCCTCACTTTACTGTCTGTTTGCTTTTACCAGTGACCTTTCCCATTCATAATTTTCTTGTTTCTAGTTGTGGCCTTTTCTTTTTCCCCTAGAGAAGTTCCTTTAGCATTTGTTGTAAAGCTGGTTTGGTGGCACTGAATTCTCTTACTTTTGCTTGTCTGTAAAGCTTTTGATTTCTCCCTCAAACCTGAATGAGAGCCTTGTTGGGTAGAGTATTCTGGGTTGTAGGTTTTTCCCTTTCATCACTTTAAATATATCGTGCCACTCCCTGCTGGCCTGCAGAGTTTCTGCTGAAAAATCAGCTGATATCATTATGGGGATTCCCTTGTACATTATTTGTTGCTTTCTGCTTGTTGCTTTTAATATTTTCTCTTTAATTTTTGTCAGTTTAATATGTCTATTGGCGTCTTCCCCCTTGGGTTTATCCTGTATGGGACTCTCTGTGATTCCTGAACTTGACTGAGTGTTTCCTTTCCCATATTAGGGAACTTCTCAGCTATTATCTCTTCAAATATCTTCTCAGGCCCTTTCTCTCTCTCTTCTCCTTCTAGGACCCCTATGATGTGAATGTTGGTGCATTTAATGTTGTCCCAGAGGTCTGTTAGACTCTCCTCATTTATTTTCATTCTTTTTCCTTTATTCAGTTCCACAGCAGTGATTTCCACCAATCTGTCTGCCAAATCACTTATTCATCCTTCTGCCTCATTTATTGTGCTACTGATTTCTTCTAGTGTATTTTTCATTTCAGGTATTGTATTGTTCATCTCTGTTTCTGTGTTCTTTAAGTCTTCTAGGTCTTTGTTAAATATTTCTTGTATCTTCTTGGTCTGTGCCAACATTCTTTTTCTGAGATCTTGGATCATCGTTACTATCCCATTTACTATCGCATCAAAAAGAATAAAATACCTAGGAATAAAACTACCTAAGGAGACAAAAGACCTGTACTCTGAAAACTAGAAGACACTGATGAAAGAAATGGAAGATAACACAAACAGATGGAAAGATATTCTATGTTCTTGGATTGGAAGAATCAATATTGTCAAAATGAATATACTACCCAAGGCAATCTACAGATTCAATGCAATCCCTATCAAATTACCAATGGCATTTTTCACAGAACTAGAACAAAAAAATTTTTAATTTGTATGGAAACATAAAAGTCCCTGAATAGCAGAAGCAAACCTGAGAAACAAAAACAGAACTGGAGGAATCAGGCTCCCTGACTTCAGACTATACTACAAAGCTACAGTAGTCAAAACAGTATATTACTGACACAAAAATAGAAATATAGATCAATGGAACAGGATAGAAAGCCCAGAAATAAACCCACACACCTTTGGTCAATTAATTTACAACAAAGGAGGAAAGAATATATAATGGAGAAAAGACAGTCTCTTCAATAACTGGTGCTGGGAAAACTGGACAGCTACACGCAAAAGAATGAAACTGGAACATTCTTTAACATCATACACAAAAATAAACTCAAAATGGATTAAAGACCTAAACGTAAGACCAGATACTATAAAACTCTTAGAGGAAAACATAGGCAGAACACTCCTTGACATAAATCACAGCAATATCTTTTTTGATCCACCTCTTAATGAAAATAAAAACAAAAATAAACAAAATGGCCCTAATTAAACTGAAAAGCTTTTGCACAGCAAAGGAAACCATAAACAAAATGAAAAGACAACCCACAGAATGGGAGAAAATATTTGCAAACGAAGCGACCAACAAGTGATTAATCTCCAAAGTATACAAACAGCTCAGGCAACTCAAAATCAAAAAAACAAACAACCCAATCAAAAAATGGGCAGAAGTTCTAAATAAACATTTCTCTAAAGAAGTTATACAGATTGCCAACAAACACATGAAAGGATGCTCAACATCACTAATCATTAGAGAAATGCAAATCAAAAATACAATGAGATATCACCTCACACCAGTCAGAATGGGCATCATCAGAAAATCTACCAACAACAAATGCTGGAGAGGGTGTGGAGAAAGGGAACCCTCTTGCACTGTTGGTGGGAATGTAAATTGATACAGCCACTATAGAGAACAGTATGGAGGTTCCTCAAAACACTAAAACTAGAACTGTCATATGACCCAGCAATCCCACTACTGGACATATACCCTGAGAAAACCATAATTCAAAAAGAGTCATGTACCACAATGTTCATTGCAGCTCTATTTACAATAGCCAGGATATGGAAGCAACTTAAGTGTCCATCGACAGATGAATGGATAAAGATGTAGCACATATATACAATGGAATATTACTCAGCCATAAAATGAAACGAAGTTGAGTTATTTGTAGTGAGGCAGATGAACCTTGAGACTGTCATACAGAGTGAAGTTAGTCAGAAAGAGAAAAACAAATACCATATTCTAACACATATATATGGAATGTAAAAAAAAAATTGGTTCTGAAGAACCTACGGGCAGGACAGGAATAAAGATGCAGACATAGAGAATGGACTTGAGGACATGGGGAGGGGGAATGGTAATCTGGGATGAAGTGAAAGAGTGGCATGGACATATGTACACTACCAAATGTAAAATAGGTAGCTAGTGGGAAGCAGCCACATAGCACAGGGAGATCAGCTCGGTGCTTTGTGACCACCCAGAGGGGTGGGATAGGGAGGGTGGGAGGGAGATGGATATGGGGATATATGTATATGTATAGCTGATTCACTTTGTTATACAGCAGAAACTAACACACAATTGTAAAGCAATTATGCTCCAATAAAGATGTTAAAAAAAAAGAGACAAGGAAAATAATAATAAAAGGTAGAAAGGAAGAAGTAAAACTATATGCCCAGATGACGTGGTCCTTAATATAGAAAACCCCAAATAATCAACACTAGATCTAATAAACTTAGTGTGCAAATTTGCAAGTTCCAAAATCAACACCCCAAAATCAGATTTGTTTCTATACACTATCAGTGAACAATCTTAAGATGTAATTAAGAAAGCAATTTCATTTACTATAGCATCTAAAAGAATATAATACTTAGGAACAAATTTAACCAAAGAGGTGAAAGATATGTATGCTGAAACTATGAAACACGGCTAAAAGAAATTAAAGAAGACCTAATTAGATGGAAGACATCCTGTGCTCTTGGATTGGAAAACTTAACATTGTTAAGATTTCAACACTATCCCAATTGATCTACAGATTGAACACTCTCCCTATCAAAATTCTAACAGATTTTTTTCCAGAAAAGTAAAAGGTAATCCTAAAATTTATACAGAATTACAAGGGGTCCAAATAACCAGAACAATTTGCAAAAAGAAAAATACTGGAGGACTCAAACGTCCTGATTTTAAAATTTATTACAAAGCTGCAGTAATCAAAATGGTGTTGTGCTAGCATAAGGATACAAGCCATGGAGAGTCAATAAATAACCCCCTTATACCCATGGCCAGTTGAGTTTTGATAAGTGTGCCAAGTCCATCCAATGGAGAAAGAATAGTCTTTTCAACACATGGTGCTAGGACAACTGGATTTCCACAAGCAAAAAAGTAAAGTTGGACCCCTGCCTCACACAATATATAAAAATTAACTCAAGATGGGCCAAATTCATAAATATAAGACCTAAACCATAGAACTCTTAGAGGAAACATAGGAGTAAATCTTCATGACCTTGAATTCTTAACTATGACACTAAAAGCATGAGTAACAAAGTAGATAAATTAGACTTCATAAAAATGTAAAACTTTTGTGCATCAAAGGACATTATTGAGAAAGTGAAAATACAACCTATAAAATGGAAGAAAATATTTGAAAATCCTAAATTTGATGTTTGATATTGAGAATACATAAAGAACTCTTACAACTCAACAACAAAATGGCAAACAACGCAATTAAAAAATGGTCAAAGGACTTGAATAGACATTTCTCCAAAAAAGATATCCATATGGACAACAAGCACATGAAAAGCTGCACAACATCATTAGGCATTAGGTAAATGCAAATGAAAAACACAATGAGATACCACAACACACCTAATAGGATGGCTGTAGTAAAAAGCAAACAAAATAACAAGTGCCGGTGAGGAAGTGGAGAAATTGGAACCCTTATGTATTACTAATGTGTATGTTAAAAAAACAAACAAACAAACTATGAAGCAGTTTGTCGGTACATCAAAAAGTTAAACAGAATTATCATATGAGCCAGCATTTCCATTCCTAAGTATATACCCAAAAGAATTCAAACAGGGAATCAAAATGATATTTGTATGCTAATGTGCATTGCAGCACTATTCACAATAGCAAAAGGTAGAAAGAATCCAAACGTGCAGATGAACGGATAAACAAAAATGTGGTATTTACATACAATGGAATATTATTCGGCCACAAAAAGGAATGAAGTTCTGATACAAGCTATAACATGGTTGAACCTTGAAAACATTATGCTAAATGCAATTAGACACAAAAGGAAAAATATTGTATGATTCCACTTTCATGAAATGTCTAGGATCAGCAAATTCATAGAGACAGAAAGTAGATTTGAGTTTACCAGGAGCTAGGGGGAAGGGGGCAGGGAACAGATAGTTATTGCTTAATGGGTACAGATTTTCTATTTGGAAGGATGAAAATATGGGAAAGATAGCTGGAAAACTGCCAAACACTTGGAAACTAAACTATACACTTCTAAGTAATCCAAGGGTCAAAAAGGAAGTCTCAAGGAAAGTAAAGAGTAACTACATTGAACTAAATGAATATAATATACAACAAAGCAAATTTTGTGGGGAACAGCTGAAGCAAGGCTGAGAGGAAATTTTATAGCACTAAATTCATACATTAGGAAAAAAAGAAAACATCTCAAATAAATAGTATAGTAACATAATCCCACCCAAAGAACCTAGAAAAAGAGGATCAAAATAATATCAAAGCAATCAGAATGAAGGAAATAATAAAGAGTAGAATCAATGAAATTAAAAAGAAGAAAGCAATAGAGAAAGCCAACAAGGCAAAGAGCTGGTTCTTTGAAAAGATTAGTGAAATTGACAAACCTCTAGCAAGAATGACAAAGATAAAATAACCCATGGTCAAAATGGAAACAGAAGAGATGCTAGAATGTATTTGAAATTAAATGGAAACAAAATCGCAACATATCAAAATTTGTGGGACACAGCAGAAGCAGTGCTGAAAATGAAACTTACAGAATTAAATGCTTGTGTTAGTAAAGAAGAAAGGCCTAAAATAAATAAGCTAATATTCTCCCTAAGAAATTAGGAAAAGCAGAACAATTCAACACAAGGCATGCTGAATGAAGAAATTAAGGAAGGTAAGGGCAGATATCAATAAAATTTAAAATAGAATCAATGAAACTAAATGGTGATTATTCTAAAAGATAAAGGTATACCTCTAATCAAACTGATGTAGGCAAAAGAAAGAGTAAAGACAAATTACCAATATCAGAAAAGAAATAGCAGACATCACTACACATGCTCCAGGAATTAAAAGCATAATAAGTAAATATGAAGAAAAATTATATGCCAATGAATTTAATAATTTAAATAAGATGGAAATAATCCTTGTAAGTCACAAATTACCAAAAGTCATTGAATAAGAAATTGATTACCTGAACAAACATATTTAGTAAACAAATCAAATTTTTAGTTAAAATCTTTTGCACAGACAAAAGTCCAGGCCTAAATGATTTCATTGGCAAATTCTATTAGACATTTGAGGAAAAACTAACACCAGCATTAAAATAATTATTTTATAAAATAGAGAAGGAGGAACATTTCCAAATCATTTTATTAGGCCAAAATTACTCTGATATCAAATGTGACAAAGATATTACAAGAAAAGGTAGCTAGAGACCAACATCCCTTATGAACTTTGACACAAAAAAATCCTTAACAATATATTAGCAAATCAATTCCAGCAATATATATGAAGCATAATACTTTCTTATATATGACCAAGAGGTCATATCATTTACAGTCATACCTTGTTTTACTGCACTTCACTTTATTGTACTTCATGGATACTCCATATTTTACAAATTGAAGGTTTGTGGCAACCCTGCCTCGAGCAAGTCTATCAGCATTTGCTCACTTCATGTCTCTGTTTCACATTTTGGTAATTCTCGCAATATTTCAAAGTTTTTCATTATTATTATATTTGTTGTGGTGATCTGTGATCAGTGACCTTTGATGTTAATACTATAATTGTTTTGGGGTACCACAAACTGTGCCGATATAAGAGAGCAAACTTAATCGATAAATGTTGTGTGTATTCTGTCTGCTCTGACGACAGGCTGTTCCCCCATCTCTCTCTCTCTCTCCTTGGGCCTCCCTATCCCCTGAGACACAACAATATTGAAATTAGGCCTATTAGTAATGTTATAATGGCCTCTAAGTGTTCAAGTGAAAGAAAGAGTTGCACAATTCTCAGTTTAAATTAAAAGCTGGAAGTGATTAAGCTTAGTCAGAAAGCATGTCAAAAGGTGAGATAGGTCAAGAGCTAGGCCTCTTGCACCAGTTAGCCAAGTTGGGAGTGCAAAGGAAAATTCTTGATGGAAATTAAAAGTGCTATTCCAATGAACACGTTAGTGATAAGAAAGCAAAACAGCCATATTGCTGATATGGTATAAGAAGTTTTAATGGTCGGGATAGAAAATCAAACCAGCCACAACATTCCCTTAAGCTCAATCCATAGCAAGGCCCTAACTTTCTTCAATCCTATGAAAGCTGAGAAAGATGAGGAAGCTGTAGAAGAAAGTTTCAAGTCAGCAGAGGTTGGTTCATAAGGTTTAAGGAAAGAAGCCATCTCCATAACATAAAAGTGCAAGGTGAAGCAGCAAGTGTTGATGTAGAAACTGCAGCAAGTCATCCAGACCAACTAGCTAAGTAATGAAGGTGGGTACACTAAACAACAGATTTTCAATGTAGGCAAAACAGTCTTCTATTGGAAGAAGATTCCAGCTAGGACTTTCATAGCTATAGAGGATAAGTCGATGTCTGGCTTCAAAGCTTCAAAGGACAGGCTGACTCTCTTGTTAGGGGCTAATGCAGCTGGTGGTTTGAAGATGAAGCTAATGCTCATTTACCATTCTGAAAACCCTAGGGCCCTTAAGAATTATGCTAAGTTGACTCTGCCTGTTCTCTATAAAAGGAACAACAAAGCCCTGATGATGACACATCTATTTACAACATGGTTTACTGAATATTTTAAGCCCACCATTGAGACTTGCTGCTCAGAAACAAAGACTTCTTTCAGAATATCCCTGCTCATTGACAGTGCACGTGTCATCCAAGAGCCCTGATGGAGATGTACAATAAGATTAGTGTTGTCTTCATGCCTGCTAACACAACATCCACTCTGCAGCCCATGGATCAAGGAGTCATCAAATCTTATTATTTAAGTAATACATTTTGTGAGGCTATAGTTGCCTTAGATAGTGATTCCTCTGATGGATCTGGGAAAAGTAAATTGAATACCTTCTGGAAGGGATTCACCATTCTAGATGCCATTAAGAACATTCATGATTCATGGAAGAATACAAAATATCAACATTCACAGGAGTTTGGAAGAAGTTGATTCCAACCCTCATGGATGAGTTTGAGGGCTTCAAGACTTCAGTGAAGGAACTCACTGCAGATGTGGTAAAAACAGAAAGAGAACTAGTATTAGAACTGGAGCTTAAAGATGTAACTGAATTGCTGCAATCTCATGATAATACTTGAATGGATGAGGAGTTGCTTCTTATGAATGAGCAAAGAAAGTGGATTCTTGAGATGGAATCCACTCCTAGTGAAGACTGTTGAAATGATAAAAAAGGATTTAGAATATTACATAAACTTAGTTGATAAAGCAGCAGCAAGATTTGAGAGGACTGACTCTAATTTTAAAAGAAGTTCTACTATGTGTAAAATGCAATTAAACAGCACCATGTGCTACAGATGAAATGTTCATGAAAGGAAGAATCAGCTGATATGGCAAACTTCGTTGTTGTTTTATTTTAAGAAATTGCCACAGACACCCCAACCTTCAGATACCACCACCCTGATCAGTCAGCAGCCATCAACATCGAGGCAAGACCCTCCACCAGCAAAAAGATTATGACTTGCTGAAGGCTCAGATGATGGTTAGCATTTTCAGCAATAAAATATTTTAAAATTAAGGTATGTATATTGTTTTTTAAGACATACTGCTATTGCACACTTAACAGAGTACAGTATAGTATAAACATAACTTTTATATGCATTGGCAAACCAAAAAAGTTGTGTGAGTTGCGTTATTGTGATATTAGCTTTATTGCAGTTGTCTGAAATCAAACCTGCAATATCGCCAAGGTAGGCCTGTATATAGAAATGACCAAGTAGGATGTATTACAGGAATACCAGGTTGTTTCAACATTGGAAAATCAACCAACATGATTCAGAACATCAACAAGCAAAAATAAAAAGTATACATGAGAATTTCAATAGATGTAGAAAAAACATTTGATAAAACTGAACATCTATTCAAAAATTCTCAGTAAACTAGGAATGTATAGAAATTTCCTCAACGTGAAAAAAGGTATGTATGAAATATCAACAGCCTACCTTGAACTTCATGGAAAAAGACTGAATGTTTTCCCCTTCAGATCAGAAACAAGACAAGGATGTTCACTCTCATCACTTGTACTTGTCATGATACTGTAGGTCCTAGCCCGTGCAATCAGGCAGAAAAAAAATAATATAAAAGGCATCTAGATTTGAAAAGAAGAAATTAAACTGCCTTTATTCTCAGATGACATGACTGTCTATTTAGAAAATTACAAACAGTCTTCCAATAAAAGCTATCATATCTGAGAGGAAAGATTTTGAACCTCATAGGATGCAAGGTCAGTATACCAAAATCAACTGAAATTCTCTATACAAGCAATGAAAGTTGCAAATTAAAATGAAGAAAACAACACCCATTTATAATGGTATCAAACTATGAAATACTTGTGAATAAATAAATACTCATAAATACTCTAACAAAATAAGTGCAGTGTTTGTATGCTAAAAGGTCCAAAATATTTCTGTGAGAAATTTAGAAAGCCCTATGCAAGTGGAGCTATATACTGAAGTCATAGATTAGAAAAAAAATATGTCAATTCTTCTCAAATGGTCTATAGAATCAAAGTATTCCCAATCAAAATTCCAATAGGCTTTTTTCCATAAAAAGTTATGACACTAACTACAAACTTTATAGGGAAAATCAAAGAACCTGTAACAGCCCAAATAACTTTTAAAAAGAACTAATTCAAGAACTCTTACAACTTAATTTCAAGGCTTACAAGTCTATAGTTAAGTCCATGTGACACTGATATAAGTACAGACATATAGATCTATAGAACAGAATAGAAAATCTAGAAATAGACCCATACATGTATATTTTCAATTGATTTTTTGACACATGTGCCAAGACAATTCACTGGAGAAAGGATAGTCTTTTTTAAAAATGACACTGGACTCTACCCACCACCAGAGTCTCCCATCAAGCCTCTTAGATAGCCTCAACCACCAGAGGGCAGACAGCAGAAGCAAGAAAAACTACAATCCTGCAGCCTGTGGAACAAAAACCACATTCACAGAAAGATAGACAAGATGAAAAGGCAGAGGGCTATGTACCAGATGAAGGAACAAGATAAAACCCCAGAAAAACAACTAAATGAAGTGGAGATAGGTAACCTTCCAGAAAAAGAATTCAGAATAATGATAGTGAAGATGATCCAGGGCCTCGGAATAAGAATGGAGGCAAAGATCGAGAAGATGCAAGAAATTTTTAACAAAGACCTAGAAGAATTAAAGAACAAACAAACAGACATGAACAATACAATAACTGAAATGAAAACTACACTAGAAGGAATCAATAGCAGAATAACTGAGGCAGAAGAACGGATAAGTGACCTGGAAGACAGAATGGTGGAATTCACTGCTGCGGAACAGACTAAAGAAAAAAGAATGAAAAGAAATGAAGACAGCCTAAGAGAGCTCTGGGACAACATTAAACACAACAACATTCGCATTATAGGGGTCCCAGAAGGAGAAGAGAGAGAGAAAGGACGAGATAAAATATTTGAAGAGATTATAGTCGAAAACTTCCCTAATATGGGAAAGGAAATAGCCACCCAAGTCCAGGAAGCGCAGCGAGTCCCATACAGGATAAACCCAAGGAGAAACACGCCAAGACACATAGTAATCAAATTGGCAAAAATTAAAGACAAAGAAAAATTATTGAAAGCAACAACGGAAAAACGACAAATAACATACAAGGGAACTCCCATAAGGTTAACAGCTGATTTCTCAGCAGAAACTCTACAAGCCAGAAGGGAGTGGCATGATATACTTAAAGTGATGAAAGGGAAGAACCTACAACCAAGATTACTCTACCCAGCAAGGATCCCATTTAGATTTGATGGAGAAATCAAAAGCGTTACAGACAAGCAAAAGCTAAGAGAATTCAGCACCACCAAACCAGCTCTACAACAAATGCTAAAGGAACTTCTCTAAGTGGGACACACAAGAGAAGAAAAGGACCTACAAAAACAAACCCAAAACAATTAAGAAAACGGTCATAGGAACATACATATCGATAATCACCTTAAACGTGAATGGATTAAATGCTCCAACGAAAAGACACAGGTTTGCTAAATGGATACAAAAACAAGACCCATATATATGCTGTCTACAAGAGACCCACTTCAGACCTAGGGACACATACAGACTGAAAGTGAGGGGGTGGAAAAAGATATTCCATGCAAATGGAAATCAAAAGAAAGCTGGAGTAGCTATACTCATATCAGATAAAATAGACTTTAAAATAAAGAATGTTACAAGAGACAAGGAAGGACACTACATAATGATCCACGGATCAATCCAAGAAGAAGATATAACAATTATAAATATATACGCACCCAACATAGGAGAACCACAATATATAAGGCAACTGCTAACAGCTATAAAAGAGGAAACCGACAGTAACACAATTATAGTGGGGGACTTCAACACCTCACGTACACCAATGGACAGATCATCCAAAATGAAAATAAATAAGGAAACAGAAGCTTTAAATGACACAATAGACCAGATAGATATAATTGATATTTATAGGACATTCCATCCAAAAACAGCAGATTAAACTTTCTTCTCAAGTGTGCACGGAACATTCTCCAGGATAGATCACATCTTGGGTCACAAATCAAGCATCAATAAATTTAAGAAAATTGAAATTATATCAAGAATCTTTTCTGACCACAATGCTATGAGATTAGAAATGTATTGCAGGGAAAAAAACGTAAAAACGCAAACACATGGAGGCTAACCAATATGTTTCTAAACAACCAAGAGATCACTGAAGATATCAAAGAGGAAATCAAAAAATACACAGAGACAAATGACAATGAAAACACGATGATCCAAAACCTATGGGATGCAGCAAAAGCAGTTCTAAGAGGGAAGCTTATAGCTGTACAAGCCTACCACAAGAAACAAGAAAAATCTCAAGTAAACAATCTAACCTTACACCTAAAGGAACTACAGAAAGAAGAACAAACAAAACCCAAAGTTAGCAGAAGGAAAGAAATCATAACGATCAGAGCAGAAATAAATGAAATAGAAACAAAGAAAACAATAGCAAAGATCAATAAAACTAAAAGCTGGTTCTTTGAGAAGATAAACAAAATTGATAAACCATTAGCCAGACTCATCAAGAAAAAGAGGGAGAGGACTCAAATGAATAAAATTAGAAATGAAAATGGAGAAGTTACAACAGACACCGCAGAAATACAAAGCATCCTAAGAGACTACTACAAGCAACTCTATGCCAATAAAGTGGACAACCTGGAAGAAATGGACAAATTCTTGGAAAGGTATAACCTTCCAAGACTGAACCAGGAAGAAACAGAAAATATGAACAGACCAATCACAAGTAGTGAAATTGAAACTGTGGTTAAAAATCTTCCAACAAACAAAAATCCAGGACCAGATGGTTTCACAGGTGAATTCTATCAAACATTTAGAGACGAGCTAACACCCATCCTTCTCAAATTCTTCCAAAAAATTTCAGAGGAAGGAACACTCCCAAACTCATTCTATGAGGCCACCATCACCCTGATACCAAAACCAGACAAAGATGTCACAACAAAATAAAATTACAGACCAATATCACTGATGAATATAGATGCAAAAATCCTCAACAAAATACTAGCAAACAGAATCCAACAACACATTAAAAGGATCATACACCACGATCAAGTGGGATTTATCCCAGGGATGCAAGGATTCTTCAGTATATGCAAATCAATCAATGTGATATACCATATTAACAAACTGAAGAAGAAAAACCACATGATCATCTCAATAGATGCAGAAAAAGCTTCTGACAAAATTCAACACCCGTTTATGATAAAAACTCTCCAGAAAGTGGGCATAGAGGGAACCTACCCCAACATACTAAAGGCCATATACGACAAACCCACAGCAAACATCATTCTCAATGCTGAAAAACTGAAAGCATTTCCTCTAAGATCAGGAATGAGACAAGGATGTCCACTCTCACCACTCTTATTCAACATAGTTTTGGACGTCCTAGCCACGGCAATCAGAGAAGAAAAAGAAATAAAAGGAATACAAATTGGAAAAGAAGAAGTAAAACTGTCACTGTTTGCGGATGACATGATGCTATACATAGAGAATCCTAAAAATGCCACCAGAAAACTACTAGAGCTAATCAATGAATTTGGTAAAGTTGCAGGATACAAAATTAATGCACAGAAATCTCTTTCATTCCTATACACTAATGATGAAA
The DNA here is from genome assembly GCF_028021215.1 of Eschrichtius robustus. Lineage (NCBI taxonomy): Eukaryota > Metazoa > Chordata > Mammalia > Artiodactyla > Eschrichtiidae > Eschrichtius > Eschrichtius robustus. Next base: position 107,937,236 of record NC_090845.1, read on the forward strand.
AATCTGAAAGAGAAATTATGGAAACACTCCCATTTACCATTGCAACAAAATGAATAAAATACCTAGGAATTAAACCTACCTAGGGAGACAAAAGACCTGTATGCAGAAAACTATAAGACACTGATGAAAGAAATTAAAGATGACACCAACAGATGGAGAGATATACCATGTTCTTGGATTGGAAGAATCAATATTGTGAAAATGACTGTACTACCCAAAGCAATCTACAGATTCAATGCAATCCCTATCAAATTACCAATGGCATTTTTTACAGGACTAGAATAAAAAATCTTAAAATTTGTATGGAGACATAAAAGACCCCAAATAGCCAAAGCAGTCTTGAGGGAAAAAAACGGAGCTGAAGGAATCAGACTCACTGACTTCAGACTATACTACAAAGCTACAGTAATCAAGACAATATAGTACTGGCACAAAAACAGAAACATAGATCAATGGAACAAGATAGAAAGCCCAGAGATAAACCCACGCACCTATGGTCAATTAATCTATGACAAAGGAGGCAAGGATATACAATGGAGAAAAGACAGTCTCTTCAATAAGTTGTGCTGGGAAAACTGGACAGGTACATGTAATAGTATGAAATTAGAACACTCCCTGACACCATACACAAAAATAAACTCCAGATGGATTAAAGACCTAAATGTAAGGCCAGACACTATCAAACTTAGAGGAAAACATAGGCAGAACACTCTATGACATAAATCACAGCAAGATCCTTTTTGACCCACCTCCTAGAGTAATGGAAATAAAAACAAAAATAAACAAATGGGACCTAATGAAACTTCAAAGCTTTTGCACAGCAAAGGAAACCATAAACAAGACGAAAAGACAACCCTCAGAATGGGAGAAAATATTTGCAAACGAATCAACGGACAAAGGATTAATCTCCAAAATATATAAACAGCTCATGCAGCTCAATATTAAAGAAACAAACAACCCAATCCAAAAATGGGCAGAAGGCCTAAATAGACATTTCTCCAAAGAAGACATACAGATGGCCAAGAAGCACATGAAAAGATGCTCAACATCACTAACTTTTAGAGAAATGCAAATCGAAACTACAACGAGGTATCACCTCACACCAGTTAGAATGGGCATCGTCAGAAAACCTACAAACAACAAATGCTGGAGAGGGTGTGGAGAAAAGGGAACCCTCTTGCACTGTTGGTGGGAATGTAAATTGATACAGCCACTATGGAGAACAGTATGGAGGTTCCTTAAAAAACTAAAAATAGATTTACCATATGATCCAGCCATCCCACTACTGGGCATATACCCAGAGAAAACCATAATTCAAAAAGACACATGCACCCCAATATTCATTGCAGCACTATTTACAATAGCCAGGTCATGGAAGCAACCTAAATGCCCATGGACAGACGAATGGATAAAGAAGTTGTGGTACATATATACAATGGAATATTACTCAGCCATAGAAAGGAACGAAATTGAGTCATTTGTTGAGATTTGGATGGATCTAGAGACTGTCATACAGATTGACGTAAGTCAGAAAGAGAAAAACAAATATCGTACATTAACGCATGTATGTGGAACCTAGAAAAATGGTACAGATGAACCGGTTTGCAGGGCAGAAGTTGAGACACAGACGTAGAGAACAGACATATGGACACCAAGGGAGGAAAACGGCGGTGGGGTGGGGATGGTGGTGTGCTGAATTGGGCGACTGGGATTGACATGTATACACTGATGTGTATAAAACTGATGACTAATAAGAACCTGCAGTATAAAAAAACAAACAAACAAAACAACTAATACTAAAGTTTCATTGGGTTATTTGTATGGAAATATATTAATATAAATGTTTCAGACATTACATGAAATTTCTAAAAATCTTATATGTTCTGGTATAATGTTATAAGCATAATTCTAGTTATTACTTTAAAATGTATATCTCAGATATAACTAAAAAAATGGCACTGGAAAATTTGTGCATAAATTAATTAATTAATTAATTAATAATATATAACCTTGATTACAATATCTACAAAAATTAAATAAAAATAGGGACTTCCCTGGTGGTCCAGTGGTAAAGAATCCGCCTTCCAATGCAGGGGATGCAGTTCGACCCCTGGTTGGGAAACTAAGATCCCACATGCCACGGGGCAGCTAAGCCCGCGTACCACAACTATTGAGCTCGCACACCTCAACAAGAGAGCCCACACACCACAACTACGGAGCCCATGCGCCCTGGAGCCCTATGCGCCACAACTAGAAGAGAAAAACCTGCATGCCACAACTAGAGAGAAACCCAAGCAGGCTGCACGCCATAACGAAAAAGATCCCACATGCCTCAACAAAGATCCCGTGTGCCGCAACTAACACCCAACGTGGCCAAAAATAAATAAATAAATAAAATAAAAATATATTATAACCTAAATATAAAACACAAAACTATATATGTAGAGCTGATTCACTTTGTTATACAGCAGAAACTAACACACCATTGTAAAGCAATTGTACTCCAATAAAGATGTCAAAAAAAACATAAAACTATAAATCTTCTAAAAGAAGCCGTACAAAAATATTTCTGATCTTGACTATATAAATATTTCATAGATAACGCACAAGAAATACAAACTATAAAAGGAAAATTGATAAATTAGAATCAAAATTAAAAAGTGCTGCATTTCAAAAGACAACTTCATAAAAATTGAAAGGTAAGCCGCAGACAAGGAGAAAATATTTTCCAAATACATATCAGATAAAGGACTTGTATCCAGAATATAAAAAGGACACCTACAACTCAATAATAATGAGGCAAATGACGGAATTTAGAATGAGCAAAATTTGAACAGATGATTCATGAAAGAAGAGATAAAGATGGTGTAAAAACATATGAAAAGATGGTCAATATCACAAACCATTAGAGAAAAGTAAATTAAAACTATTACACACTTAATAGATTATCTAATTTTTAAAAACTGTAAATAATCAAGTGCTGACAGGGATGAAGAACAAATTGAGCTCTCACACACTGCTGGTGAGGATGGAAATTATACAGACATTTTAGAAAATATTTTGGCACTTTCTTCTAAAATTAAACATATACTTATCATATGACCCTGCTGCTTCAATCCTAGTAATTTACCCTAGAGAAATGAAAACATATGTCTAACACAACCACCTTTACACAAATGTTCATAGCAGCTTCATAATAGCCTCATAATAACCAAAACCTGGAAACAATCCAAATATTCATCAATGGGTAATTGGCTAAAGAAAAACTGTGACATACTTACACAATGAGAACTATTTAGAAATAAAGAAGAATGAACTACTAATACACACAATGGCACAGAAGAACCTCAAAAGCATTATTCTAATTATAAGAAGCTAGACACAAAATTATATATATTTCTATATAACTATAACTATATATAGTTTTATATATACACACAAATAGTTTTATCTATATATACCTATATCTATATACATACAGACAAACGCACACACACACACACAGTTCCATTCTGGAAAAGGTGAAACTTTCGAGTCAGAAATCAAATTAGTGTCTGCCAGGGACTGGGAGTGGAGCTCCAGACTTCACTTAAAATAAAAGCCAATGTCCTTACAGTGGCCTGAAAGGACTTACGCAATCTGACATCTCCATTACCTCTCTGACTTCATCTCCTACTCCATCACTTACTTTATCTCAGCCACACTGGCCACCTCGCTATATTCCTCAAACACACTAAGTACACTGCCACCTTAGGGCTTTTGCATTGGCTATATTCTCTGCCTAGAAGATTGTTTTCCAAGTTACCTGGCTTGTTTACTTCCTCAAATCTTCACTCAAATTTTACCTTCTCAAGGAGGCCTACCCTGACCACCCTGTTTAATACTGACTCCTCCTTTCCACACACTCCAGGTACTTGTCGTCTTCTAACATATTAAATAACTTACTAGTTTTGTTTATTCTTGTTCGTCTCCCTCTCTAGAATGACCATCATGAGGGTAGAGATCTTCGCCTGATTTGTCTACTGGTTTGTCCCAAGCACATAAAACAGTGGGAGTTTGGTGTATAGTAGGCTGAGATATTTATTAAATAAATGAATATAAAAAATGAAAATGAGGAATTGTATTAGTTATAAGAAAATGATTGCTTCCTCTTCCTTTTTATGGCCTGGAATTTTTATTGCAGTTTGGTTTATCTTAAGTTAAGGAACTATGTAACCTATGGCGGTTGGTTATATATATATTTATTCATATTTATAGTTATAGTTATATGGAAACTCAAATGCCTCCCGAAAAAGTCCAGGTATAATACACAGTGAAAATGGTAAATAAACCACTTTGGCAAATTTGCTTCCTGATTCATTTCTTACAATAAGCCTTCCTTAACTATTTCCATCTCACCCTGATTATACTTTTGCTCATATCTCTTCTTCACGCTATTTCTAGTTTACTCAATTGCTTAAGTTGTCTAGTTCACTGATTGCCAAACCTGGCTGGTAATCAGGGTCATTGAAGAAACTTTTAAAAAATACAGATGTCTGGACTCTACCTCAAGCACACTGAACAATGATCATTAGGCAGAGAAACCTGAAATCTGTATTTTAAAGTATTTATCTGGGTGATTTGGATAATCACCCAGAGTTAGGACAAACTTTTCTAAATGATTCCTGAACATGAGTCATACCTCCACAGCCAGATTCTAAGTTCCTAAAATGCTGTAGTGAGGTTTCCTGTGCCCACCACTAGATGGAACAGATAATAGGATCCTTAATATGTGGGTGTTTGATGATCGGAACTAGTTAGTCTTGCCCATGATGTTTCATCTCATGGCAAGAGTAAATCTTCCCGTTTTTACTGACATAAACAAAAATTCCAGAGCCCCTCATGGCCTGCCCACTGGGCTCTGAGGTTGAAACTACATCCTCTAAACTGTCTTGGTCAAACTTCTTTTTAAACAGTGATTACATGAGGTTTTTGTTTATTATGCTAATCAAACTCCCAGATGATCCAAAGATAGAATCTTATCATACACTGAATGATATATGAGATCCAAAAATTCCCCAGACATGTTAAAATGTTCAGCCACAACCCAAATAGTGCTATTTGACAGAGACTGATGTAGTTATTACATTATACTCCGATCTACTTTTAGGAGTCTCTCCTGAACACAATCAGAATTAGGAAAAATTGTATGTATAAAAATGTTTAATTACAATGCTTTGAAAATATGCAAACAATTGTTATTCTAATTTTTAAACAACAGATTTAAGGAATGTTGAAAGGTACAGAGGAACAATTAAATATCATAGACAAACATTCCATGTAGAGACAACCAATGTTAACATGCTGATGTACTGCCTTTTATTTCATTACTATAAATGTTTTTTTTAACAAAACCGTAATTATATGTATATAAAATCTTATATTCTGTTTTTCTCAAATAGCATTGATTGTTAGCATCTCCCCATTACATTAAATAGACAATCATTAAAACTGTGTTTTGAGGACTCCTATTGCATGCCATAATTTTATTTACACTTTCTCTTAGTGTTAGCAATTTAGATATTATTTAGAAATTATTATATTAAAAGGTGTGTTTTTTGAGGCATTTGATATATATTACAAAATAAATCCTCAGAGAGGTTGTACAAGTTCATATACAGTAAAAATATCTGATTTCTGTCTTAATATTGCTTTATTACTAGTAAGAAAAAACACTTTATATTATGGCTGTTAGTGAACTTTATTTATTTATTTATTTATTTACAAATTATCTCTTGTTTCTTCCACATTATACCACTAGAATTTTAACATTTTTATTATTTACTTGTATGGCTGCTTTATACATTATGAATATCAATCATCATTAAATTTTTTTTCACAAAATGCCATATACTATTTATTTTTAGATGTGATGTTGTTTTGACATTCAGAATTTCTAACTTTTGTGTTATCAAGTGTATAGATTTTTCTTTTCTTTTTGAAATTTGTGTTGACTGGGCGACAGTCTATATTGTGGGACAGTGAGGGGCTTGAGGGCCTTTACTGTGAGTGAGAATGACAGCACTTCAGAAAGGCCTGATGCAAATTCTTTGACAGGTTATATAGTCACATACAAAAGTATTCTTGCTGCTGTCACACATCATCATTTTTTAAATTTTTAAATTTTTTTTCATCTTTATTGGAGTATAATTGCTTTACAATGTTGTGTGATTTTTCCTTTGTGCTTTCTTATATAAGTTTTTTCCCATCAGGTAAAAACTTCCTTATATTTTATTATAGATGTTACTATATATAACTCTTTAATTCTTATGGAATTTATTTTGTTCTGTTCTGTGAGATGAAGGTATAATAGCACTTTTTTCAAATAGAAAATATTGATACATTGCCCCAGCATATTACCTAAGTGTCTCAGTGTCAGCATTATTTAACATTTAAAACAGAAAAATTGAAAATATAAAATCTATCAAAGCTACAGTAATCAAGACAGTATGGAACTGGCACAAAAACAGAAATATAGATCAATGGAACAGGATAGAAAGCCCAGAGATAAACCCACGCACATATGGCCACCTTATCTTTGATAAAGGAGGCAAGAATACACAGTGGAGAAAAGACAGCCTCTTCAATAAGTGGTGCTGGGAAAACTGGACAGCTACATGTAAAAGTATGAAATTAGAACACTCCCTAACACCATACACAAAAATAAACTCCAGATGGATTAAAGACCTAAATGTAAGGCCAGACACTATCAAACTTAGAGGAAAACATAGGCAGAACACTCTATGACATAAATCACAGCAAGATCCTTTTTGACCCACCTCCTAGAGAAATGGAAATAAAAACAAAAATAAACAAATGGGACCTAATGAAACTTCAAAGCTTTTGCACAGCAAAGGAAACCATAAACAAGACCAAAAGACAACCTTCAGAATGGGAGAAAATATTTGCAAATGAAGCAACTGACAAAGGATCAATTTCCAAAATTTACAAGCAGCTCATGCAGCTCAATATCAAAAAAACAAAAAACCCAATCCAAAAATGGGCAGAAGACCTAAACAGACATTTCTCCAAAGAAGATATACAGATTGCCAACAAACACATGAAAGGATGCTCAACATCATTAATCATTAGAGAAATGCAAATCAAAACTACAATGAGATATCATCTCGCACCGGTCAGAATGGGCATCATCAGAAAATCTACCAACAACAAATGCTGGAGAGGGTGTGGAGAAAAGGGAACCCTCTTGCACTGTTGGTGGGGATGTAAATTGATACAGCCACTATGGAGAACAGTATGGAGGTTCCTTAAAAAACTAAAAATAGAACTACCATACGACCCAGCAATCCCACTACTGGGCATATACCCTGAGAAAACCATAATTCAAAAAGTGTCATGTACCACAGTGTTCATTGCAGCTCTATTTACAATAGCCAGGACATGGAAGCAACCTAAGTGTCCATCGACAGATGAATGGATAAAGAAGATGTGGCACATATATACAGTGGAATATTACTCAGCCCTAAAAAGAAACGAAATGGAGTTATTTGTAGTGAGGTGGATGGAGTTAGAGTCTGTCATACAGAGTGAAGTAAGTCAGAAAGAGAAAAACAAATACCATATGCTAACACATATATGTGGAATCTAAAAAAAAAAAAAAAAAAGGTCATGAAGAACCTAGTGGCAAGACAGGAATAAAGACACAGACCTACTAGAGAATGGACTCGAGGATATCGGGAGGGGGAAGGGTAAGCTGGGACAAAGTGAGAGAGTGGCATGGACATATATACACTACCAAACGTAAAATAGATAGCTAGTGGGAAGCAGCCGCATAGCGCAGGGAGATCAGCTCAGTGCTTTGTGACCACCTAGAGGGGTGGGATAGGGAGGGTGGGAGGGAGGGAGACGCAAGAGGGAAGAGATATGGGGATATATGTATATGTATAACTGATTCACTTTGTTATAAAGCAGAAACTAACACACCATTGTAAAGCAATTGTACTCCAATAAAGATGTTAAAAAATAAATAAAATAAAATAAAATAAAATAAAATCTATCAGAAGGGAAATTACTAAACGCTACTCGATGGCAAATACAAATTATTGCCAGTAAAGGACATATGATTACCACTTTTGAAGTATTTTAAGGGCATGGAAACATTCTTTAACATAATGTTAAGTAAAAAATTCAGAATATAGAAATATTCATACATGTCTTAGTCCTTTCAGGCTTCTATGACAAAATACACAGACTGAGTAGCATTTAAACAACATACATTTATTGCTCATAGTTCTAGAGGTTGGAAGTCCAAAATCAGGGTGCCCGCATGGTCAGATGAGGGCCTGCTTCCAGGCTTCAGACTTCTCATTGTATCCTCACATGGGAAAAAGGGTGAGGGGTCTCTCTGGAGTCTCTTACATAAGAACATTAATCCCATTTATGAGGTCTCTACTCTTATGACCTCAGAACCTCCCAAAGGCCCCATCTCCTAATACCATCACATTGGGCATTAGGATGTCAACATGTAAATTTTTGGGGGGACACAAAAATTCAGACCATAGCAATATAGTAAAACTTCCATTATCTAAATATCAAAAGTGGAAGGTAATACACCAAAATATCAACAATTATTATATATATATATATAAAATAATATAACATATGGTATACCCACGCACCTATGGTCAATTAACCTATGATAAAGGAGGCAAGAATATATAATGGAGAAAAAACAGTTTCTTTAATAAGTGGTGCTGGGAAAACTGGATAGCCACAGGTAAAAGAATGAAATTAGAACATTCTCTAACACCATACACAAAAATAAACTCAAAATGGATCAAAGACCTAAATGTAAGGCTGGATACTATAAAACTCTCAGAGGAAAACAAAGGCAGAACACTCTTTGGCATAAACTGCAGCAATATCTTTTTGGATCCACCTCCTAGAGTAATGAAAATAAAAACAAAAATAAACAAATGGGACCTAATTAAACTAAAAAGCTTTTGCACAGCAAAGGAAACCATAAAGAAAATGAAAAGACAACCCATCGAATGGGAGAAAATATTTACAAACGAAGTGACCAACGAGGGATTAATCACCAAAATATACAAACTGCTCGTGCAGCTCAATATCAAAAAAACAAACAACCCAATCAAAAATTGGGCAGAAGATCTAAACAGACATTTCTCCAAAGAAGACATACAGATGGCCAAAAAGCTAATGAAAAGATGCTCAGCATCGCTAATTATTAGAGAAATGCAAATCAAAACTACAATAAGGTATCACCTCACACCAGTCAGAATGGCCATCATCAAAAAGTCTATAAACAATAAATGCTGGAGAGGGTGTGGAGAAAAGGGAACCCTCCTACACTGTTGGTGGGAATGTAAATTGGTACAACCACTATGGAGAACAGTATGGAGATTCCTTAAAAACCTAAAAATAGGACTACCATATGATCCAGAAATCCCACTCCTGGGCATATATCTGGAGAAAACCATAATTCGAAAAGATACATGCACCCTAATGTTCATTGCAGCACTATTTGCAATAGCCAAGACATGGAAGCAACCTAAATGTCAATCAACAGAGGAATGGATGAAGAAGATGTAGTACATATATCCAAAAGGATACATGCACCCCAATGTTCATTGCAGCACTGTTTACAATAGCCAAGACATGGAAGCAACCTAAATGTCCATCAACAGACGAGCGGCTTAAGGAAATGTGGTATATTTTTACAATGGAATATTACTCAGCCATAAAAAAAGAATGAAATAGTGCCATTTGCAGCAACATGGATGGACTGAGAGATTATCCTACTAAGTGAAGTAAGTCAGACAAAGACAAATAACATATGATATCACTTATATGTGGAATCTAGAAAAATGATACAAAAGAACTTATTTACAAAACAGAAAAAGACTCAGACTTAGAAATCAAATTTAGGTTACAAAGGGGAAAGGTGGTGAGGAGGGATAAATTAGGAGTTTGGGATGAACATATACACACTACTGTATATAAAATAGATAATCAACAAGGACCTACTGTATAGCACAGGGAACTCTACTCATTATTCTGTAATAACCTATATGGGAAAAGAATCTGAAAAAGAATGGATTTCTGTATATGTATAATTGAATCACTTTGCTATACACCTGAAATTAACACAACACTGTAAATCAACTATACTCCAATATAAAATAAAAATTAAATTAAATATACATATATATATTTGGATTACATGTTTTCCTTTGTATATGTTCTACATTTTACAAGCTACATTGAGTAGCATGCATTGCTTACACAGTTTTTAGATATCTAGGAAAAGCAACTTTCTAATAACAGCCCAAAGCAAATCAAACTGGATAGGGACTCATGAGAAAAAGGTAAGTTTTAATTGATATAAAAGAATTACCAATGTGAACTATTATCCAGGCACCTACATTAACAGAAACTTAGTATCCTATTCATGCTAGCAAAAGTCTGACACCTTTCTGTAATGGCTGGTCAACAAAGATTACACTGCATTTGGTTCTGAATACTGTATTTTAAAGAGTATTGACAAACTAGAAAGCACTCAGAAAACATTTACCAGAGTAGTTAGGATTTGATCTTTTTTTTTTTTTTTTTTGGTACGTAAAATGGTTAAAAGATCCAAGGATGTCAATCAGGACAAAACTAAGAGGGAAATTCATTTTCAAATATATGAAGACTGTCTTAGACAAGAGGCAGAGTTTCTGTCACCCGAAAACAAAAACAAAAACAAGATAGAATTGAAACTAAAGTTAGAGAAACAAATTTCACTACAAAGTTCTCTAAGTTAGAGAAACAAATTTGTCTCAACTTGAGACAGAAACTACATAGTCACCTATCAGGATCACTATAGAAAGGTTTTTGCTTTAAGTGGCAAGGTAGATTGGATAACCCAAGTTTTTTATTACAACCCTGAGATTCTCCTACTCTAAGATTATCTGATTACCTTCACTCAGGAAAACATACTTTTCTATACCATTTACTATCATCCAAAACATGACAAATTCAAATTTGACTTATTTATATAGCATTTAAATCTGCCTTTAGGCTAAGAATTGTAATGTTCATATGATGAAAAATATGTACACTGATACTATGAAAGAGTTTCCAAAACAGCAAAAAATTATATTAAAAATGTTTTTAAATTTTATAATGAAAAGCTCTGGAGAGTCATTCAGATAATGGTATTTCAATTAGTATAAGAGATATTTATTATAATACTGTTCATATGATATTAACAGTGCTCTATACATGATGGAAAATATGAATTATAGACAAAATTCAAAGTACAATAGCATCACCATGGTATCAAAGGCCATCATTGCTCTCATAATTCATAGAGAGAAAATGTCATTATGATTTAAGAATTAAATGTCATTCAAACTTTTTTATTATGATAAAATATGTGTAATTATACTTTTTGAAAGGCATTCAATCTAATGGCATTAGAGAATATAAAGCAAAACAAGGGTTCTAGCAATGAGAATTTGAGTTATTTGTCAATTTGGCATAAAACTTCTGTGCTCAGATCAGAACTATGTCTGTTTTGTCAATGTGTAGCCCAGATGACATGGTCATTTTGAGTCATTTCACTTGAACTACCTAAGAGCATTACTGAATACCAATGGATACCTGGGCAATCACAGGATGGCTGGATGTAGCCAAGTCCAGCATTGTGAAAACAGGAGCTCTGATATCCTGACTAGGCTAAATTGGACACATTAATCCATTCATTAATCATTAACTAAGTTCCTAATATTTGCCATCTAGACCCTAAAGATGGTACAAAGATGTTATCCCTGCAACTTAAGTACTTTGCAGCTTCACCAACATTGTAAGGATGTAGAGAAAAAGAAACGTTTGTGCACTGTTGCAGGGAATGCAACTTGTTATGGAAGACAGCATGGAGAGTCCTCAAGAAATTAAAAATAGAATTACCACACTATACAGCAATACCACTCCTGGGTATTTATCCAAAGAAAATGAAGACACTAATCCGAAAAGATATATGCACCCCAATGTTCACTGGAGCATTATTTACAACAACCAAGATATGGAGACAACCTAAGTGTCCAATGACAGATGAATATATAAAGAAGATGTGGGAAAAAAAGAAAGATGTGATATGTATGTATATATGTGTGTGTGTATATATATGCATATGTGTGTGTGTGTGTGTATATATATATATATATATATATATATATATATGTAAAATGGAATATTATTCAGCCATAAAAAGAATGAAATCTTGCCATTTGCAACACATGGATGGACCTGGAAGGTATTATCCTAAGTGAAATAAGTCAGAGAAAGATAAATACTGTATGATATCATTTATATGTGGAATCTAAAAACTAATACCAATGAACGTATATAGCAAAACAGACATCGACTCACAGGCATGAAAAACAAACTAGTGGTCACCAGAGGGTAGAGGAAAGCAGGGAGGGACAAAATAGGGGTATGGGATTAAGATATACAAACTACTATACATAAAACAGATGAGGAACAAGGATATATTGTACAGCACAGGGAATTATAGCCATTATTTTGTAATAACTTTTAATGGAACTGACTACATAGAATCTAAAAAACAAAATAAATGAACACATATAACAAAACAGAAAAGGACTCACAGATGTGGAGAACAGGCTAGTGGTTGCCAGAAGGGAGGAGGGCGGGGGAATACGCAAAATAAGTGAAGGAGATTAAGAGGTACAAACTACCAGTTGTAAATAAATAAGTCACAGAGATGTAATGTACAGCACAGGGAACACAGTCAATAATATTGTAACAACTTCATATGGTGCATAATCTATAAAAATATCAAATCACTCTACTATACACCTGAAGCTAAGATAATATTGTAAGACGGCGGGGAAGGGGAAGGTGGGATGAATTGGGAGATTAGGATTGACATATATACACTACCATGTGTAAAATAGCTAATGGGAACCTGCTTATAGAACAGGGAATTCAGCTCAGTGCTCTGTGATGACCTAGATGGGTGGGATGAGCGGGGGTGGGAGGGAGGTCCAAGAGGGAGAGGATATATGTATACATATAGCTGATTCACTTTGTTGTACAGCAGAAACTAACACAACATTGTAAAGCAATTATACTCCAATAAAAAAAGATAATATTTCTAGTCAACTATATTTCAATTTAAAAGAAGATTCATGTACAAATAAATAATACAGGGTACAAGGTGATGAAAACCATAAAAGGGGAAATTAAGGTGTTTTGGGAGATCAGAGGAGGGAAGTATTGTTTTTGGAAAGAAAGAATATAAAGGAAATGGTATTTGAATTAAGCCTAAAAAAAAGATATTTAGGACTCAGATAAGGAGAGATAGGAGAACAGGAGAGGAAGATATTCTAGGAGAGGGAGAAGAGCACGCACGCACGCACGCACGCACACATACATACACACACACACACACACACACACACACACACACACACAGGACTGTAAAGAAGTCGAAAGCATATTTAGTAACCATGAGTAGTGTTGCATAGCTGAAGTGAATTGCTGAAAGGAGTGTACTGAGAGATAAGACTGGAAAGATAAGTTGAGAGCTGACTCTAGGGGAAGAGGGGCTTAGAGTGCATTGCTAAACAAATTGAAAATTGTTTGGTACTGAGAAGCTTCTAAGGGATTGGACAACTAGTGACAATAGGATGCCTCACCTCTCAGAAATGGTTTCACCGTATGCCTGACAGGAGGGGTAGATGGGCAAATGTTCTTTCATAGGCTTCCAAGCACTTCTGATTGGCTGCAGGTCCTATCCAAGTACAGCCTTGAATATTGAGGGAGTTCAGGGACTAACTAGAGTGTACCTAAGCTCTGTGTTGAGAAGAAATCTAGTTTGCTTCCTTCTCTCAAGACCCCAGCACTTTTACTTGACATTGCCATGTGCAATGATTATTGAGTGGAACGGTATGTGTGAACTCAGGGAAAGGAAAATAACATCAGTATCAGATTAAATATGATGGGTAGACAGGAAATCTTCAAACAAAATAATTTATAATACTGTATGGTTTTGAATAATGTGCTTTGTCTTATCCATGATTGTTTCCCTTAATGAAGATAGGTAGCTGGCAGCTTCCTATATTTCAATTCAGGATTGAAAATAAGGCTGAGATCTAACTTTACCTCAGTTATCAAACACGTAGTCAGTTTCTGCTTGAACCAAGTTCCACATTTGACATCTGTTGATAAGACTCCTCACCAGAGATGTTGGAATTGAAGTGGTAATATATATAAAGCCTCAGAGATAACATGGGCAATAAATAACGGTAATATAATTACAAGGCAAGAAGCAGGTTGATTACCTTTAACAAATACATATTGAGCACTTAGCTTCCTACCTAGCACAGATTGTAAGGTACAGCAATCTACGGGATGCTGATAAAGTGACCGTATAATTCATGGTTGAAACCAGAACACTTTTGAGGGAAAAAGGGGTCACTGTTAAGTTATAATGGAATAACAAGTGGTAAACAAGAGCTGTCCTGAGAAAACTGAGATGTATGGTCATTCTAGATTTTTAAGATATGGTTTGTAGCTTGACGGAATTGGCACGTCAAAAACTCTTAGTGTACAAAGTGGCATAAGACCAAACCCAAAATGATGTGAGTTGGGAAAAAAGAGTTTTGAGAAGGAACTATAATAATTAGAAAGTAAGATTTGAAATTTGAACAGATGAGAAACTTTTGAGTAGTCCTAGACATCAAAGTCTGTAATTAAAAGTGGAAAGGTAGAAGTGAAGTGGATATAAGAGGGAGCCTGAAGAAGTATGCCTGACCTAAGTCTATGCTTATTTTAGTCGAATGGATATCTGAATAGAATTTTTTAAAGGATGACTCCATTGCCTCCCTTACTTCTCCTGTAAGAAGTGATTTCCCTCTTTAGAAAACCAACTCCGATTATGGATTTCATGCATGTCAAGCTCAACAGGCAGGGATATGATTATATCAGAAAGTTAGTATGCAGCGTGTGCACTTTAAAATTACTAGGAGAATAATAGTTTGCAATCTTTTTGTAAATCAGTAAGCTTTTCCACCTCTATCATTCCCTCCCAGCATGGCAGGAAAAGTGCAAACCTCATCCCTTTGGAAAGAAGATGACTGATGAAATATTAATAAAGATTACTAACAAAGTAAGCATTATGACTAAGGTTGTGAGAGCCATGGGATCTAAATGGTGAACAAATTTATTCAGCAAAAGGGCAAGTTACTCAGATGTTTTAAAGCAGATGACACCACCTCTATAAACTGCAGGGGGCCTTTGGGAATGAGGCAGAATGGGGGTGTAGGAGGAGGGGACATTTGAAAGAAGGGAGTTATTTATTTGCATTAAATAGTAGGCAAAAAGAAAGGGGAATTTCAGTGAAAAGCTCACAGCACATACATACAGTACCATGGAGGCTTTTATTTCCTCTCCAAATTGTTACATTTCCCTCGTCTTGCCTTTTTGACCATCACAGGAATTGATTTAAGCCATACATTTTCCTCAGCACAAGGCTGAAGTGCTGAGGCTTTTAGATCATATGCATACGTGACTGGCTAAAGTGGATTTTTTTATTTAAAAAAATCAAATAGTGAGACTTGGACATTTCCAGTGATAGGTGAAACAATGTAACTCAGAGACAATTTTACCCATTTTCATGGATTTTTGTTTTAGATTGTGTTAGCTTGGGCTACTATAACAAAATACAATTACTGGGTAGCTTAAATGACAGACATTTATTTTCCCACAGTTCTAGAGGCTGGAAGTCTGAGATCAGGGTACTAGCACAGTCTAGTTCTGGTGAGAGCCCTCTTCTTGACTTGCAGACAGCCATCTCCTCACTGTGTGCTCACATGGTCTTTCCTTGGGACATGCATGTGGATAGAGGGAGCTCTGATGTCTTTCTCTTCTTATAAGGACACCTATTCCATTATGGGGTACCACCCTCATGACCTCATCTAAACGTGATCACCTCCCAAAGGCCCCACCCCCAATATCATCACATTGGTGGTTATGGCTTCACCATATGAATTTTGGGGGCACACAAACAGTCCATAACAGAGACTTAGCTGGTGACACTCTTGGTGAAAGGCCAGAAGGAATCATTGTCTCTTACATGTAGAATCAACACATGTCCCATCTTCCCCAACCTTCCCTGAACTCAAGGGTTATTTATCCTGCCTAGGCAGTGAGAGACTGAGATTGGGAGAGAAAGAGAAAGAGGGAGGGACGAGTGTGAGAGAGCAAGAGAGCGAGCGAGTGAGTTAGCTCTAAGCAGGGTAGCAATCATGTTCAACAAGCTGAGGGACTTGTATTTGATAGGGATGTCCAAAGCAGCCACTGCATGTCTTGTCTGGTAACCCCTCAAGCTCTGCAACATAGGCTTAGATGTGAAGGATGGCTACATATGCATCTGTGGTGTCTTAGTTCATTTTGGGCTGCTACAACAAAGATACCAGACGGGGGGCTTATAAACAACATAAACTTATTTCTCACAGTTCTGTAGGCTGGGAAGTCCAAGATCATGGCACTGGCAGATTTTCTGTGTGGTGAGAGCCTGCTTCCCGGTTCACAGACGGCATCTTCTTGCTATGTTCTCACATGGCAGAAGGGGTGAGGGAGCTCTCTGGGGTCTCTTTTATAAGGCACTAATCCCATTCTCATGGTTTAATCACCTTCCAAATGTCCCATCTCCTAATACCATCACACTGGGGATTAGGTTTCAACATATGAATTTTGGTGGGGAATAATCATTCAGTCATGTGGTATTCAAGCTGTGCTGTTGGTACCCTCCTTCTTTACCTCTAGGAAGTCCTCTCATTTTCATTATTCCAACTCCACCATATAATAAATAGGCCACGAGCCAAAGGAGAGATTCTTCGAATGAGTAAATTTCAACATTATTAGGGAGATAAAATTGGAGAGCAAACAGTAATCAGGAGCTATATCTATTTTTATAAGTGAGGAATTTGAAGCCTAGTGAGGCCTTCAGTGACTTATTCAAGGTCAAGAAATGAGCTACCAAGGAAACATAAAGAATCATCCAGGTCTCCTGAATCCTAACAGATTTCCTTTCTTCAAAAGCATACGGCTGACCTGAAAGCTTAAAAGACTCCTAGGGCCTCCTTTGATAGGTATTCTCCTATAGGCTAGAAAGGTTACTAAGGTCATTTTTATTAAGGAAAGGAAGTTAAAGAAAGATAAGACTGCTGCTATTTCTCAAAGATTTGTCGTTCAGTTATATCTGTCACAGTGAATAACTCATAGAACAAGGGACACAGGTGAGAGTCCGGAGGGTAGATTGAGCCCATCCTGAATTCAAATTTTTCAAAGGAAAAAGAGAAGTTTCATTACTATTTTAAAGGATGTTAGAGGATTGTTGTGGTACTGTTGCATAGTACCAGTAGATTAAGAAAGCCAAAATCATAGGCATTCTTCATGACTCTTCAGAGTTTAGTAAGGAGGGAGACCCAGGGAAGCAAGGTAAAAGTTTGCACTGCAAAAAACCAACTGAGCTTCACTGTAAAATAATTAATTGCTATTAGTAAACACATTAAATAGATATGTTGAAAATTCTATTGCTTTTACATAAAACCGTGAGCCTTCCAGAGGACCTTTCATTCAATTAAACTATTGACTTGGGTTGGGACCCTGCTAGGTTATGCAGTTCATATACATTGGCAAAATCCAAGTACTGTTTTTCTTTTATTGACGAACACTAAAAACCAATGAACAAAGGGGACCACAGGTTCCTACAAACAGGAAGAATGTCAACATCAGAGGTGTAAACATGCCCTTAATTAATGAATTTAATAATTATTTCCCTCTGGTTAAGGATATTAAGTCAAATCTGGTGTTTATAAAATAATAAGATAGAGGTATACAAAATATAAAACCTAGTCCCAACACACACAAGAATATTAGACTTCCAGCAACTTCAACCTGGAAACTAGAAATAGACAAACAAAAAATTAAACCTGAGGTAGTTCACATAAATCCCAGGAATTAAATAAAGCCCAAGTATTTTGTCCCATAGAAGAACTATTTCATCCTTTGCTCAGATTCATATATCTATGTATCTTTGTATACAAGAAAATAAATGTATCTCATTCTCCAATCTATAGAAGATTAGAGGCAGAAAATCAGAAGCTACAAGCAAGTAAAGAAAGTTGCCATTTCAGGCTGACATACCACAATGAAAAATGACATACATTCTTTTTTTTTTTTTTTTTACTTTTCAATTTTCTGACTATTAAACAAGGCTATATATTTTTAATTAATTAATTAAATTATTTATTTATTTATTTATTTATTTATTGGCTGCATTGGGTCTTCGTTGCTGCACCCGGGCTTTCTCCTAGTTGCGGCGAGCGGGGGCTACTCTTCGTTGCAGTGCGCAGGCTTCTCACTGCAGTGGCTTCTCTTGTGGCGGAGCATGGGCTCTAGGTGTGCAGGCTTCAGTAGCTGTGGCTCACAGGCTCAGTAGTTGTGGCTCGCGGGTTCTAGAGTACAGGCTCAGTATTTGTGGCGCACAAGCTTAGCTGCTCTGCGGCATGTGGGATCTTCCTGGACCAGGGATCAAACCCGTGTCCCCTGCATTGGCAGGCGGATTCTTAACCACTGGACCACCAAGGAAGTCCCGACATACATTCGTATAATAAGCGAGAGGATAAAACTCCTAAGGCTATACCCAAGCAATTTAAAACACTGAAATTTGGGGCTCTTTGTAGTATGGATGACATACATCAATAAATACCAAGGACATGATAATGTGTTACATGGCCTGATGTTTGATAGTCATATTGATCTGTTTCTTCAGTCATCAAGCAAAATTTTTTATATTATGTTGATTTTATCACCTTGGATATGAATTTACATAAAATATAATTTATTACTTGCTGCTTTGCTACATTCCAGTTCTTAAAGAGGCAACTTTAAGGTTTTTTGAAAATTAACATTTTTAGAATACCTCTGTTGATGATGCTAGATTAAAAGAAAATTACCATGTGTATACGTGTGTGAGAGACGAAACGTGGATTCTTAGTATGAGGAAAGAAATATGACTTGGGTGCCTGGATAAACAGAACCAGGGCCATTCCTTGGTTGTGGGGTGGGCAGCCTGGGTAAATGTTTTTTGTGGGGCCCCTGACTGTATAAACAACTTAATTTTAAAACATATTATAAAATCAGTGGGCCCATATGAAGTACAGCGGTTTATTGATGAAGATTTAGAATACTGGATAAAAAATATTTAGAATCGTGGATAGAGAAGGGATACTTTTGTATTAGTTTACTATACAAAAAAAATGCACATGAAGAACGTTAAGTCATGCCCAGGCACTATTTCTTTCTGCTCAAGTCCCGAAACAACCTTTTTGTGTATTTTATTGTTAAATGGGCCATTTCTAGCTAATTTTATATCTTTCACCATGAAAAAAACAATACCGGTATTATTCACAATAACATGGCTCTTCACAACCAGTTTATTATAAAATAATATAGATCTCTTGCCTCTGCAGTTTCCTAATGCCATTTATTTAATGCTGATTACGCCATTACTCGTAACACTACATCATCCATCCTGCCTCTTGTGAATACTGGTTTATACTGACTCTTTAAAGTTGTTACTGTGCTCTTTTGATGATGACCACAAATGCAAGTCTTGCCCAGAGTATGCAGAGAAATGTGAGCAATAATTTCTTTTCTGGTCATATTAAATTTATCATTCAGAATTTTACAGTATAAACATAGAAATACATCTTTCAATCATGTCTTGTTTTGAACTCTTCAGGCCATAATCACCACCAAATAAAATCCATCAGAAAATCCTTAAAAGTCTCCCCCAAAATACATATATCCAAAATTTAACCACTCTTCTCTGTCTCAACTTCTGCAATCCTAATCCAAGCCACCATCACTTCTCATTTAGGATAGAGGCATTCAATACCCCATAGCAGGCTTCCTCAATTCTACTTCTGCTCCTTTATATTCTTTCTTACACAGCAGTCAGAGTCATATTCTTGAAACACATCAAGCCACATCCTTGCTTAAAACAGTGTAATGAAATTCAAATTCTTAACAATGTACAAAAGAAAGGTCTTCATGATCTGCCCTTGCCTACCTCTCTAACTTCTCTCCCCCCACCCCCCACACTATGCTCTATACATATTTATTATACAAACCACTACAGGGCCTTTGTACTCTCCACAAATCAATCTCTAGCATAATCCCTTTTCTTTTCTTCATAGCACTCATAACTTACTGAAATTATCTTGCTTATTAAACTGCTTACTGTGTGTTTCTTTTCCTTTCCACTAGATGTAAGGTCCATGAAATCAGATATGTTATCTGTCATGCCCACTGCGGTATTCCCTGTGAATAGTGGTCAAGTTGAGATTAGAACCTAGATTGAAAGACTCAGGCCAATTCTTCCTTCCAAGGCTTAAAATCTATTTAGAGAGACATGAAACACATTAAGAGTAATGCAGTACAGTCCTCATTTAGGTACTGATTATTTGAAATAGGCTGAAAGTGATAAAAGATGTCAGAAAAGACTAAGATTAGTACAGCCAAGAGTCTTAAAGGTAGATATTACAGAGGAGGTAGATTAAGTCCCTTCGTCTCAGAGACCCCAGACAAATATAGAAGTTAAAAGTAAAACATACATGTGTGGAATCACTACTTTGTATCTGGATAAGATTTACTCTGTATCAATAACTCAAGTAAAAACCACCCAGATTTTGATTCTTGCCAAATATAACATTTCTACTCATTGCTGATCTATGTTTCCAGGGGAAAAAATCACAATTCAAGTACTTATATTCTAAGCTTTATCAATTTGCAAAAAAAGAACACTTCAAAAATAGATTTTCTTCTTCCCACCGGACTCCCAGGAGTGATTGTGAACTACGGAGTGACCCTGGATAACTTCAGTCTCCAGTATATTGCAATTAAAATATGGTCTTAATTATATTGAAATTTGTGAGAAAGGTCCATGAAATCTTAGGGAGAAAATGATGCTGTCATTAACATGCAAACCAGTCCTGTGGTTTGCACCAGCCTGTGCAAAAGACATATGCTGCAGATGCATAGAGAATGAGTTATCAGTTGGATTGTGTGGGCTGCTTACAACAGGAGACAGAGTTGTAAAGATCTAAGAAAACTTTTTATAAATCTGATCAGGCAAGAAAGACCATAGAAGTAACAGAATAAACTGTTCTGGGGTACATGCTGCCAGAAACAAAGATCCAAGACAAGGGCAGAAAAGATGAGAGAGAGGGGAAAAAAAAAAGATTCCTGGGCCCAGACTCAGATTGACAGAGGCAAAGACAATGGGAGAGGCCATATACTTGCACTAAGAAAACTGAGAATTATAACATCTTTCTTGGGATTTGGCTCAGAATATATCTAAATTTCTCATGAGGTATATATGCTGGATTGTACATTCACATGAATTATATGTGCTGAAAATTTCAAATCTTAGGTGGTAGGAACAATGATTAATTCATTGTCCTGAAAGAAGAAAGGGAACCTATTCTTGAAGTCTTCAGGTTGCTTGGGGTGATGACTGTGGGATGAAGTGTGCCATCTTACCAGACAAAGCCTTGTCTGACTTCCCAAACTAGGACAGCACGTGTACTGAGGTATTTTTAAACACATATATTGGAGTGTTTTATATGATTTTAAATATAACATAATAAGCATGCATCCCTTTTATAAAGAAGAAAATGCTAAATATCAATAATCTCATGCCCAGAGATAAGCACTAAAAATTGGTATATTTCTTTCCATTCTTTTTTTTTTTCCATTCCTGGTTACAAATATACCCTGTATCATCCAATTTGGAGTACAAAATAAGTTGCATCTCTTCTGATATTCAAAGTAATATAAATCTGAATCTCATCCCACAAATTTCAATCAGTCCTTTTGTTCTCTTAGTCATTTCTTTCCCCAATATTCCTCAGAATTCTTATTCTGAGGGCACAATACTTCCATTGACTACTTGATCCATACTGCATACAATGAGAGGCAGGTAATTTTCCAAATGGAAAACAAATTGCTATTATAAAAGGTAAATGAATACTGAGTGGCCAGTGGGTGGCCAGAACAAATGTGTACTGTATTTCCATGGGTTCTCAAGAAAAGGGGACTCTGAATTTCAAGTATTTTGGGGGTATCACACAGAGGCTGCAGCTTTCATCTGAAGAACTGAACTGTATAATACAAATAAAACAAATACTAAGCACATTTTAGCCTCTCCTTTGGCCTCTTTTGGGGTACATTCTTTAAGTATATTTTTCCTCCTCCTGATTTTAATTATTTTCTTAAACTACGATTTAAAAGTAAACTAGGGCTTGAGCTAGTCTCCTTTCAGATGGCTTTTTGAATCATTAACCACCTTAGTTTGCATTTGGTTTTGACCATTCACTCATTTCCATGGTGATTTAGAAGAGCAGCTGAAAGGAAGCAGAAAACAGATAAAAATCTGTCCTCTTAAGCAAGAATAGGGATGAGGACAGAAAGCAGGAAAGTAGACTTACATAAGTGTCATTCAGGATATGTGACCCATTATGTTGATAATAATCAAGGCACTTTACTGGCTGCTGCTTCTACTTATGTTAATGATGCCACTATTGAATTACCATGCTCTGAAGGAAGTAAAGTGGCATACATAGGACAAGTGCCAAATCTTCAAATGGTATGATGGATTGTGGATGCATTATAGACTTCTGGCAGGATTTAGAGCATCTTCACATTTAGAGTATATACCCAGCTGGTGACCATCTCATGTTAATACTTTTGAGTTTGGGGTGTACCAAATCCAGCCAGTCTAGAGCAAAACTGTGAAATCAGTAACATATAATTGCAGAGTCCCCCATCTTTGCTTCCATATATTCACCCTCCCTTGTGGTGTACCAAAGACCTTAATAATGTCCTCATAATAACTGGGTTCCTTGCTGTGGTACAGTGTTGGAACTAAGTATGTCCCATACTCTTGAATTTTCCTAATTTCTTTCTTCCCTTACAAACATTTCTATCCAGATTTCATTCTCTGCGATCCTCTAAGAAAATGGAGGACATTTCCATGAAAATGGAGGAATGCTACGTGGCAACATTTTGATAGGGGTGTTAAATATCTAGCCCAATCATCTTCAACTATTTCTTAATCTGAGAACACTTTGCTCAAATAACATTTTACAGATTTGCTAGTACTATGAATGTGGACTGCCCAGGTTTAGTTGAAAAATTTGTAATAATTTTTATGGACTTGGAAATTTTTCTGATTAAAAAAGTAACACATGATCTTTGCAAAAGAAAAAGGGGGTGGGGACTTGCCTGGTGGCGCAGTGGTTAAGAATCCGCCTGCCGGGCTTCCCTGGTGGCGCAGTGGTTGAGAGTCTGCCTGCCAATGCAGGGGGCGCAGGTTCGAGCCCTGGCCTGGTCTGGGAGGATCCCGCATGCCACAGAGCAACTGGGCCCGTGAGCTGCAGTTGCTGAGCCTGCGCGTCTGGAGCCTGTGCTCCGCAACAAGAGAGGCCACGATAGTGAGAGGCCCGCGCACCGCGATGAAGAGTGGCCCCCGCTTGCCACAACTAGAGAAGGCCCTCGCACAGAAACTAGGACCCAACACAGCCATAAATTAAATAAATAAATAAATAAATAAATATTAAAAAAAAAAAAAAGAATCCGCCTGCCAATGCAGGGGAGACGGGTTCGAGCCCTGGTCTGGGAAAATCCCACATGCCATGGAGCAACTAAGCCCGTGTGCCACAACTACTGAGCCTGTGCTCTAGAGCCTGTGAGCCACAACTACTGAAGCCCACATGCCTAGAGCCCATGTTCCACAACAAGAGAAGCCACTGCAATGAGAAGCCCGTGCACTGCAATGAAGAGTAGCCCCCACTCGACACAACTAGGGAAACCCCATGCACAGCAACGAAGACCCAACACAGCCACAAATAAATAAATAAATTTATTTTAAAAAAAGAAAAAGGGGGTAGAATGCATAAAGTATAAGGAAGAAAATGAAGATTATCCATATCTCATCACCTGAAGGTAGCCAGTGTTAACATTTTGGTATATATTCTTCAAAACTACATAGCTTGGATGAAGAAGCTACAGCTGAAACTCACATGAATGCTATAGAGAGTAACTGAATAATACAATTAAAGCATCCAGCATTATGCCTGGCACACAGAAGACTTTAAATAAATGTAACTATAGTTTGTCAATTTCACATTTTATATCTCATTTGATTCCCCATGACATTGCCCTGTTGTAAATGAAATCAACAGTGTCACAAACTGAATGCTTGTGTCCTCACAAAATTCATATGTTGAAATTCTTATCCCCAGTGTGATGGTATTTTAGGAGGTGGGGGCTTTGGGAGGTGATTAGGTCATGAGGGTGGAGCCCTCATGAATGGGATTAGTGGTCTTATAAAAGAGACCCAGAGAGCTCTCTGGTCCTTTCCTCCATGTGAGGACACAGTGAGAAAACAGCATCTGTGAACCAGGAAGCAGACTCTCACCAGACACTGAACCTGCCAGCACCTTGATCTTGGACTTCCCAGTGTCCAGAACTGTGAGAAATAAACATTTGTTGTTTAAACTACCTAGTCTATGGTGGTTTTGTTATAGCACTCCGAACAGACTAAGACAAGCAGTATTAGCATTATTTTTCTCTAGATAATTCTTGTTAAGAATAGAGATTTTCAGGCCCCAAATACCTGAAAAATTTCAATCCAGTAGATCTGAGTAGGAAACTGGAATTTTGTATGTGCCAATAGTTCAACAAGTTAGTCTAGTGCACAGTCAAATTTGAGAAACTTTGCTTTATGGATATCACTCAGTGAGCATTCAAAGGCCATGCCCCAAACCTTCTCCTGAGAATACTGACAAAAGTTCAAAACGACTCACTGCAAGGTAGGTGTTGGTGATTCTGAGCCATCTTGATGCAGAACCTTGAGAATCTTTGTCCTACACCTACAATGACTTTTTGTTATGTGCTTATGTCCTAGTATGTGCTCTATTGCCTTCAACCTGTGTGTTGTCCCCAATTCATGCTCTTTACTAGCAGCCCCAGGAGAGCAAATTTGCATTCTTGATATCTTTATGTCGCCCCACATTACTTAGCATAATGTGTTGCACCCAGCCACAGATCAGTCAATATTATTGACTCACCAAATGATGAATTTGAAGCAATCAGTCAATATTACATTAGTCCTAAGGGAAAAGAATGTGGAATGCACTTGTTTTGAACAACCTCCATTTGCCCATTATTGTTGGAACAACCATTTCCCTCTGGGCAGAGTGAGGAACAGCTCCCTCCATCCTCTATCCAATTCATCCTTCTCCAGCCCCTCCTGACTATAGTCCCTAAGTCGCTGGCTGACATTTTTTAAAAACTAGTATAATGTGAGCTATTGCAAAAATTCACAGAAATGTGCCTAAAAATCTAATCTGGTCTATTCTTGGTAGGACTCTGGTTAACTCACCAGAGAAGTTCTTTTACTACTCTCTTCTAGAAGCTCTGAAATGTATCCAGAACTTCCTTAAGCTGCCAGTTTCTTCACAGTAGTTGTTAGTGTGGTCTCTAGAACCAAACTGCCTAGAGCAGAATGTATACTCTTACACTCACTGTTTAACTTTGGGCAAGGTTGTTACCTTCTCTATGCATCAGTTTTCTCATCTGTTAAAAAAAAAAAGTGGGGGCATACTATCAGTATCCATCCCACAGTGTTTCTGTGAGAATTAAACTTTATAATGCTCATAAAGAACTTAGCACTGTGACTGACACACGTTAATCACTCTGCAAATGTTAAGAGAGGATGGTGTTACCACCGGCAGTGGCAGAACTGTGAGAAATATGCCAGTGTCAGGACCATGGGAACCAAGAAATCACATACAGCTGTTCTGACAACAGAGGTCAGAGTGGGGAACAGGTACTAAATCTGGGGCACCACCAGTCCAAACACTGAAAGTGGAGCCTGATAAAGAGGTGAGGGTCTGGCTTTGCCATGAGGTCCTTACATACTTTCAGCAAGGACTCACTGGTGCAAGCAGTAAATTATTACTCCTGGCCAGGTGGAAGTGTTTCCTTCCGAAGATGTTTTGTAAGAAATTCTGGATTGCTGGTGCTTAACTGATTAAAAAAAAAACACTTATTGACTTGATTTATTTTTACCCCCAAAGTAGCAAACTGGTACATTAAATGGCTAATTAGCTTTCCTTATTTGTATGTGAAAGGAGAGAAGGCTACAATAAACCCATGGTAGAACTGTAGGGATTGTATCAACCCCACCACTGTCCTGGGTCATTGCCACTATGCAGCATCTCTGTTGACAACAGCTCTGTTACACAGTCTGAAAGGAGTAGAGGTGGCAGCAAATAATATCAACCATGGATCTTCCAGGTTGCATCCTTACACTCTCCACAACACAAATAGATCCCCTCCTCCATCTTTGAAAGCATCCCGAAGAAGGGTGTGTTAACTGACCTTAGTGTGGTAACCATTTCACAAAATATACATGTATCAAGTCGTCACATCATACACCTTAAATTTACACAATGTTATATGTCAATTATATCTCAGTAAAGCTGGAAATAAAGAACTGTATCATAGATAGTCAGTGAGGCTCTCAGCTTCAAGGACCACTTTTCCCTTCAGGCTGGACCAGAACCTACTTTTCAGTGGGAATTTGCGAAGGTACATTCTCTCCCTTTTTTACTCTGGAAGCAAAAATACTGAATAACATTGTAAATGTTGGAAACTACAGTGTTGAAGTGTGTATCTTTTGTCCTGTACAGCAAACCTTTGTAACCCTGACCACTCACTGTTGTCTATGCTAGAATCAGAGCCCAGGAAGAGTTTTGGACAACTATATAATCTTTCCACTAGGCAGAGCATTTTATCTTTGCCTGTCTTCCTGCCCTAGTAATGTGGACTAGACTAGACTCTGGTCACCTCTCCCCAGGTAAAGGCACTGGGAACCTTGCAGCTCCATTAATAATTTATCTTCATCCTACTTCTCTCCCACTCCTTTCCTCACTGCTGCCAATGTACACTATAAATTCTCTTCTCCGTGATGCTACTTATGCTATTTCCTCCCCCAGAAATGCACTCCCTCCTCCTCCCTGCCTCTTCAAGTTCTACTCATCTTTCAACACCCAGCTCAACTTCTACCTCACTAATTAAGCCTCTTCTGCTGGTTCTAGCACACATTCACACACTGGTCTTAATTTCTTCTGAGTTGATAGATATGATAGTGTAAATCAGTCACTAAGTCAAGTGTTTTTCATTTTTTAAAAAGATGTATGTATGTCACTAGTGGTAATGTTTTATATACACACACACACACACACACACACACACACACACACAATTCTGGTCTTTCTGGCATGAGTTAAAGGTTCTAGAAGGCAATTTTATATTTGATACGTCTTTTATATTTCCCACAGCATTTTTCACAGATGCTCTAAACATATAAAGACTTACACCCCCCTGGTACCCTCAATTATTCATATTCAGATTATCATTCTCCAGTACCTACTATAAGTCTGATTTCTTCTCCTAATAAATATCTAATATTCATTTTCTTTCCAATTTTTAAAAAGAGGAAAAATAGAAGAAAAGAGGTAATATTACATTTAAGACAATTAAAAGAAAAAATAAAAAAAGAATAGAAAGGAAAAACAAGTTGCAAACATTCCTTATTACCACTTCTTTGGCAGCAAAACTGATTCTGGACCAGACTTACTGGTCTTGTGACTGAACCCTAATCAGAGCAGAACCTGCTGTTCTGACTATGTTTGGCTCAGCAAATGAGATAAAAAGTAATGAATTAGCACCTATTGGGAGCTTTCCAGACTCCAAATGTTCTATGTGTATTTACTTCTTCAAGCAACAATCCTATGAAGAGAATTTTATTCCCATTTTATAGACAAGGAAAGAGAGACCCAGAAAGGTTAAGCAACTTGCTCTTATATGTAGTAAGTAGGTGGCAGAGCCAGAATTTGAACCCTGATCTGGCTTTATTCCAGTGCCCATATTCATAATTATTATGCTATGTGGTCTCTGTTTCTCTGGGCTGGCTGAAAGCTCAACTGGATGTATTTATTTCCTGTATCTAATCGGGGCTAGGGAAGGCAAGATCTTAACAGGGTTATGTGATGCCAATGTATTTAATACTACTTTAATATGATGCTAAAAGTTACTGTAGATGAGGCATCACATATGGCATAAAAATTATGGACTTTGAAGTCAGACATGCTGGTTTACAGACCCTAACTCTGCCACTAATTAATTGTGTGACACTAGGCAAGTCACTTAACCTCCTTCAGACTCAGTTTTTTTTTCGCATCTGAAAAATAAAGGAAATGAACTCGGTGATCTGTAAGGTCCCTTCTAACTCTAATACTCTATGATTTAAATATCAAAATTATTACTCTAAAATAAAAGAGACAGTTGCTTAAGGATCTGCAATTAAACAAACCAAAGGAAAAAATCTGGGTCAATAGATTTAAATATATGTGTTAAGCTAAATTTAGTGTTCCAGCAGAAAATTTTGTCTTGCAAGTTAATACAGAAATCAGTGTGAACGGTAAAGTTTTCCTAACTTAAAGAGGAAAGCATCTACTTATAATGTCACCAAAACAAAGCCAGTAGTTAAAAAGGCCAGAAATGTTATAGGAATCCACATTTACATCTTTAGTAAATGAGGTTATGGTATAGAAAGTACAGTATCTCTACATGTCTCAGAAGTTTGAGCTGAGAATGCTTCATGAATAAAACATTAGGTCATAATGTGCACTCTAGTGTTTCACCCGTCCTCACCCTCCCAACTCAAGAAAAGCATTTTGTCTAAACCTCTTTGTGTTGATTCTGGCTGTTTATTTACATTTATTTTGTCTGAGCATTTAGCTTCTCTGGGAACAAAGCTCTTCAGGAAGAAAAAATAATTTATAGCCTGATGCCTTAAAATATG
Source organism: Eschrichtius robustus (assembly GCF_028021215.1). Taxonomy (NCBI): domain Eukaryota; kingdom Metazoa; phylum Chordata; class Mammalia; order Artiodactyla; family Eschrichtiidae; genus Eschrichtius; species Eschrichtius robustus. The sequence goes on from NC_090845.1 coordinate 107,966,271, forward strand.
ATTTAATGTGACTTCTTTTGTAGTTTGATACCCGCAGTAAACCTAAATCACACTGCTTTCTCAGTGGTTAAAATATTAAGTCACAATGTTTTAGTAACTGCTGCCCTAATATTTGATGGGGATAAAATGAAGATTGGGGATCCATGGATAGGAAGAATAACTCCATCTGTCTGCATTTGATTCATGATTGATTAGAAGTTGTTACCACTACTCAATATATTTCATTTTAAAGGATCTCAGGTCGAAATTTGTGAATGACAGGAGATTCTAATTGGGCAATTTCATAAAATGTGAATACTATCTGACATACAAAGGTATATGGGAGGGAGCCAAGCAAAAAATGAATTCGTGCTGCCCCACTCCCTTGGTGCCTTATTTAAATACAAGTTTTCAATGTGTTTAAAGGTGACATGTTTATGATCATGTTTGTATGCATGGGTATAAAAGTAGAAGAGAAAAGGAAGAAGTAGGAGAAGGAGAGGAAAAAGGGGAGAGAGACAGAGAGAGGGGACCAAAAATAGCATCTATTAGATTCTGGTGCAAAGCATGTCCAATATGAGATTCAGCTCCAGGGCTGTGGCAGATATTGTTTTTTTATTTACCCCATAGCCATTTACTCCACTTCCTTCGGAAATATTTTGTTTGCTAAAATGTTCCTAGGCCCCGGAAATAAATCATGATAGGTCTAAGCCAGTTATGGCAATCCAGTTCCCCTTTCCCAGTGAATGGACTAGTCGGGGACATATGATGCAATGCTGGCTAATACAATACAAAAGAAATTCTGCTGGGAGCTTCTAGAAAAGATTTTCCTCCCCTAGAATCTCTCAGCAAGCTTAGCTCTATCATGGTTCATCTCCTGGCACTGGGCATATTTTAGCTTTTACAAAATCCAGCCTTTTGTTTTCCTGTGTTCCTGTCTGCTTTGAACACTCTCATATAAGGACATGCTGCTTAGAGCTATTTCAGTCACCTAGTGACCACAAGGGAAGGACAAAAAAGAATTACAGAGATGCCTATCCAGTGCCCTGACATCATCATTCTGTTGAATTAATTCTAGCATCAACTTCCTCCAGATTTCCCCTTTAGAGAACACTAAATGTTCTTATGGTTGAAGCCACTGTTAGCCTGTTTTTCTGTTACTTGAGCCATAAACATCCTCAATAATACAGAAACCTGCCCAGAAATGTGAACCACTTCTAAATAGTTGGAGTAAAATCAGATAGCCAATGTCTATTATATTGGAGAACACATCAACTTCCAAATCTGGCTCTGTTTCATAACTTATCTAAAACTTCAGCTCAGCTTTAAAATGTTCCCACTCTTGATCACGTTGTCCTCTGTCTTTCCAGACCACCCCAAAGTAGTGACCACACACTGTGGCACTTGACTATATAGAGATTTGTGTTCTTTATTTCTATCTTTTAAATTCATGTCATATCTCCAAAAAGACCGTAAACACCTTGAGGTCAGTGTTTGGCTCTTATAACCAACACAGCACCTAGGTAGGAGAGTAAAGCTTCTACTTGTTGAATTGAATTATAGCCCTCTTCTCTGTCTTACTTATGCTAGAGATGCTGAAACTCAATTTTTCCCTTCAAGGTGGATGCTAGTGGGAGCATGATCCTTTCCACCAGGTTCTGGAGGGACAGTCTTCTGCTCCATTTCCCACTCCCTTTCATGTAAGTAGGTGTTAAAGGAACAACACTATCGCAAATGGAAGTATTTTTATTATCTCAGGCCTCTGATTTTCCAAAGTCGATCTGTCATTTTTGTAACTCATGTCATTTTTGTATACAACAGCCCAAGCAGCTTGAGAATGTAATCAAAGAAGGGGCATATCAGTGGATATTTTAATGATCCAAACAATGGCAGAGCAACTCTGTCAAGTCAATTTAAAAGTCTTGACTAAACTCACCAATTATTCCAACTAATAGCAGGGCCCTGAGGATTATGAAGACACTCATCCTTCTGAGTAGTTGCTTGTACTTTTCCTTGGCCTTAGGCCATAGGTTAATTAAGCAATTACGCAGGTACTAAAATAAATAAAATAAGAAACACATATACAGTTTCTACAGATTACAACACTGTCTGAGTCTAACAAAATGTGAAGTCAGAATCAAGCATTTTTAGTGTCCTGGATGACTCATAAAAATTTTATTTCCCTAAAAACATCCAGGTTTTGCAACTATATAGATAACCCCAAATCTATACCTTCAACGGAAACACTGGATTTTTGGTCTCCCACATAAATAGATGTTCTTGCTTTCTATTTCTATTACTATAAACCAGGTACAAGTTTTTTGGCCAAATCATCAGCAAACTAAAGTGGACTCATGTGAGAAATGAGGTATCCTCCTCACCAATAGATGGCTTGAGTACATGACTTCTAAAGGGCCTTCATTTTACTTGTGATTCTTTCCTATCCATTCCATTCCTTTCACTGTGGTCATTATATTTTATGTGAAAGAGTCAAAGATACTATCTTTCTTTGAGCAATTCTCAGATGAATGTCAGGAAAAACAGGCAATTAGAATTTTAGCACCTGCACAATTCAGTTCCAAAGCACTTTAAACAACAGTGCTAAATTCGCTATAGAAAAGCAAATGTTTATCTTAAGTATGGTTTAATCCTCTTTTCCAGGAAGCTTACGTAACAAAAAATACAGCTGGAGGCTATAGTGACCCATTTATAACCATAGTTGGATTTGTTACCAGGGAACCTGTCAAAATCAGCTTAGTTTGTTTGAATGGCTCATTCTGGCTCTCTGTGCCTTTCTTCTCATTTGATTTTAGGAGCTCAAACTGGTTTAGTGATGCCAGCCAGGGGAAATGGTTTTCTTTGACTTTGCCAACTTGGCAGGACTAGAATAAATGCAATAGATGGCTATCCACATATTGCGATGTTTCAGGGGTTGTTCATTTGTTTCTTCCTCTCCACAGTGCTCTCTTTACTGGGAGGGACGGCTTTGGATTCCCTCCCCAACCTTGTCACTCTGGGATAAAAAATCCTACAATAAGCTATATATGGCATGTAAATATATCTCTCTCTTAGGGAATAAATCAATGTGTTACACTGATTATGTGTGACTAGCAGAAAGGAAAAGAAGGTAGGTTAGTGAGTGTGAGAGAATCAAATGCCAGCAACCAACCAAAATTTAGGTAGCCAAACTTTGCTTCCTGCTTAGAAGGAGGCAAGGCTGGAGTCAAATTAGCCATGGCTAATATTGCTTTCATCTTTGTTTTTCAGAATTTGGTACCATTACACTCCTTGCTCATGATTCATTCCCTTATTTATTAAACAGGGCCATCCAATGACAACTTGCTGTATTAGTTTTCTATTGTTGTGTTATAAATTACCACAGATTTACAGGCTTAAAACAACCTTCATTTTATAGCCCAGTTCTGTAGGTCGGAGGTTCAGGCAGACTTGACTAGGTTCTCTATTCTGGGTCTCACAAGGCTGAAATCAAGATGTATTGGACAGAATGGGCTCTTATCTAAGGTGTATGGGAAAAAACTCACCTCCAAGCTCATTTTTCAGTCCCTTGTGGTTGTGGACTAAGTTCCCATTTCCTTGAAGACTCGGATGGGGTGACTCCCAGCTCTCTCTGATTCTCTCACATGCTCCCCTCCATTTCAAAGCCAGCAGCAATATGTACTTGGAAACTCTCTGGCTTCCTCTTTGGCTACCAGCCTGAGAAGACTCTGCTTTTAAAGGAAGAGATCATGTGATTAGATTAGGCACATCCAGATAATCTCCCTTTTGCTATATAATTTGCAAATTATATAAATTTGCACATCCTATGTAATCCAGGGAGTAACACCAGGAAACTCTCATCTATTGCTGAAGAGAATGCTGAGTAATACAGTGGCTTTGGAAAACACTTGACAGTGTTTGCCAAGGGACTGGAAAAAGCTTGGCAGTTTTCTACTAAGCTAAACATAAACTTACCATCTGATCCGGTACTCATATTCCTAGGTATTTACCAACTGATTTGAAAACTTATGTCTAGAGAAAACCTCTACATGAATGTTTATAGCAGGTTTATTAATAATTAAATTCTGACAGAAACCAAGATGTACTTCAATAGGTGAATGAATAAACAAACTGTGGTATATCCATACAATGGAATACTATTTAGTGATAAGCAGAAATGTGCTATCAATCCACAGAACAATATGAACGAACCTTAAATGCATATTGCCAAGTGAAAGAAGCCTGTCTGAAAAGGCCTCATACTGTATAACTTCATTTACGTGACATTCTGGACAGTAAACAAATTGGTGGTCATCAGGGGTTTATGCAGGAGTGAGAATCAAATAGTTGAAGCACAGGGTAACTTTTAAGACAGTGAAACTATCCTGAATGGTATTTTAATGGTAGATACATGACACTGTGCATTTGTCAAAACCCATAGAACTTTACAACACAAAGAGTAAACCTTAATGTATACAAAATTAAAAAATAAATTAAGAGGGTAAGGATACAAGGAAGGAATGCACACTATGATAAGAGAATCTAACTGTATTACAAATTGTATTACAAATTGTATTACAAATATGACAACCTCACTGAAGGCAGTAGGGGAAAAAGTGCTGACCTAAGTAACTTTGAAAACGAGTTAAGTCTGTAAGACTAAAAGCAAAGGGAACTGTACATAACCACTGTATTCTACTTAGTAAAGTTTTGTCCCATGTGAGTAAAGACTAGCAATTCTGACAGTGTTATACATATATACTTAGATTGAACGATTAAGTAAATGGATGGTGGATAGCAAGAACAAGGTTTTTCACTGTTGCAGAAGTTTACAAATAAGCAATAGGAGGAGGCTAGAATGATGTATGTGGTAATAGATTAGAGTTAGACACGTCAATATGAAATCACATTTAGTTTAATACAGATAAAGATGAATACACCTAGAAATATTTATAGTCATGTGTACATATACAGCACAGTATACACACATTTATTTCCTTGCAATGTTAGCAAAGAGGACCTATAAGCGATTAACTCCAGCAATGAGCATAGCTAGCATCAAGATTTTGGTTTCTGTGGAAATAAGTAAAGACCAACCAAATGAGAATTGGCAGAGGTTATTTACTGAGAGCGTGCTGGGGAGTCAGGCCCATCACTTGCATTTTGGCACAGACTCAAAGGCAGGCATAGGAATAGCAAAGCTTTATACGAGAAAAAAGGGAAAGCTTCAGCTATGCCCTGATTGGAGGCTGTTGTCATGGGGAAGCTACATGTAGGCAGGCTAACTAGAAGTAAAATACCCTATGTGATTAGTTAAGTGTGCATAGCCATAGTTGGCTCTCTCTGGACAGTTCTAAGTTGGAAGCAGGGACAAAAATTAGGGACTTTTCATTAATAAAATCAGTTATTAATCAAGTCCTGGCCATTTTCGGCCAATTGTTACAGGGGTTACTGTTTGCCTTCCTGAGCTGGTTTCTAGAGATAGTGGTCTGACTTCCCACAAGTCTAACTTTTGGATAGGCTGGCTTCTGGGCTGGTTACTGTAGATAGTGGGTTGTTTTGGGGGGTTGGTTGCTAGAGGTCAGAGTTCCATTTTTATATATGGTCTGGTATCATTTCTTGGTATACTAAGTCTATAATTTTTAATACCATTCTATAATAAAAAGAACTAAAGCTCCTTGGACAAATGACTGATTACAGGACTGGGGCAGGAAATACACAAAACAAGCCTGGAGCATATTTTAGTGCTAGAAAGGGAATGATGAGAAGGACGATGATGATGAGGAGGAGGATGAAGATGATGATAATATTCCCATAATGATGGTAGTGTGTCAAAGGGACACAGCCACCTGTAGCAGCTTCCAATGGCTAAAGTTGAAACAACTTGAGCAACAAAATAAATATTTGATAAAAATAAGTATTGGATTATAACTCAAAGTATAGAATAGATATCCATGAGTCTATACTGATATATATGATTGAATAAGCAAATAAGTGGGGAGACTAGACAAAACTTATAGGCAAAATATGAAAAGATTTATGTAGATACACTTTCCCAAGCATACAGAACATAATTCCCCACTCCTCAAGTGTGGGTTGTACATAATGACTGCCTTCCAAAGAGTATAGCATGGAAAAGGGCAGAGGAAGGCGAAGAACTTTACACTGTAGAAAGATGACAAATACTACTTCAGCCAGATGATCAAGCTTGACATCAGCAGTCATAAATCATGTACCCTTGATATGATCTGATAAGAATGGCAATTTACCTCTCTGGTTTTTGTCCCCAAGACACATAACCTCAATTTAACAATAAGAAGAACACTGCACAAATCCCAATTAAGGAAATTCTACAAAATACCTGACCACTATTCCTCAAAACTGTCAAAGTCATCAAAAACAAGGAAAGTCTGAGAAACTGTCACAACCAAGAAGAGCTTAAGGAGACATGATGATTAAATGTAATGTGGGATCCTGTATAGGAGCCTGCGATGACAAAAGGGACATTAGATAAAAATGAAGAAATCTGGAACAAAGTAAGGACTTTAGTTAATAATAATGCATCCACATTGGTTCAGTAGTTATGATAAATGTACTATACTAATATAAGATGTTAACAATAAGGGATATTGGGCATGGGATATATGAGAACTCTCTGTACTATATTTACAACTTTTCTGTAAGTTGAAAGCTATTCTAAAATAAAAAAGTTTAACCCCACTTTGACCAATGGACAGATCACCCAAAATGAAAACAAATAATGAAACACAAGCTTTAAATGACACATTAAACAAGATGGACTTAACTGATATTTATACCAAATTATAATTTGGTAATAATGTTTTTGAACATTATACCAATGTTCCAAAGAGAACATTCCCTCCAAAAACAACACAATACACTTTCTTCTCAAGTGCTTGTGGAACATTCTCCAGGATAGACTGTATTTTGGGTCACAAATCAAGCCTTGATAAATTTAAGAAAATTGAAATCATATGAAGTATATCTTCCAACCACAACAATATGGGACTAGATAACAATTACAGGAAAAAAAAACTGTAAAAAATACAAACACATGGAGGCTAAATAATACACTACTAAATGACCAAGAGATTACTGAAGAAATCAAAGAGGAAATCAAAAAATACCTAGAAATAAATGACAATGAAAACACGATGACCCAAAACCTATGGGACGCAGCAAAAGCCGTTCTAAGAGGGAAGTTTATAGAAATACAATCCTACCTCAAGAAACAAGAAACATCTCAAATAAACAACCTAACCTTACACCTAAAGCAATTAGAGAAAGAAGAACAAAAAACCCCCAAAGTTCACAGAAGGAAAGAAAACATAAAGACCAGACCAGAAATAAATGAAAAAGAAATGAAGGAAACAATAGCAAAGATCAATAAAAATAAACGTGGTTCTTTGAGAAGATAAACAAAGTTTATAAACCATTAGCCAGACTCATCAAGAAAAAAAGGGAGAAGACTCACATCAATAGAATTAGAAATGAAAAAGGAGAAGTAACAACTGACACTGCAGAAATACAAAGGATCATGAGAGATTACTACAAGCAAATATATGTCAATAAAATGGACAACCTGGAAGAAATGGACAAATTCTTAGAAAAGCACAACCTTCCGAGACTGAACCAGGAAGAAATAGAAAATATGAACAGACCAATCACAAGCACTGAAATTGAGATTGTGATTAAAAATCTTCCAACAAGCAAAAGCCCAGAACCAGACGGCTTCACAGGTGAATTCCATCAAACATTTAGAGAAGAGCTAACACCTATCCTTCTCAAACTCTTCCAAAATATAACAGAGGGAGGAACACTCCCAAACTCATTCTATGAGGCCACCATCAGCCTGATACCAAAACCAGACAAAGATGTCACAAAGAAAGAAAACTACAGGCCAATATCACTGATGAACATAGATGCAAAAATCCTCAACAAAATACTAGCAAGCAGAATCCAACAGCGCATTAAAAGGATCACACATCATGATCAAGTGGGGCTTATCCCAGGAATGCAAGGATTGTTCAATATATGCAAATCAGTCAATGTGATAAACCATATTAACAAATTGAAGGAGAAAAACCATATGATCATCTCAATAGATGCAGAAAAAGCTTTCGACAAAATTCAACACCCATTTATGATAAAAACACTCAGGAAAGTGGGCATAGAGGGAACTTACCTCAACATAATAAAGGCCATATATGACAAACTCACAGCCAAAATCAGTCTCAATGGTGAAAAACTGAAACCATTTCCTCTAAGATCAGGAACAAGACAAGGATGTCCACTCTCACTGCTATTATGCAACATAGTTTCGGAATTTTTCACCACAGCAATCAGAGAAGAAAAAGAAATAAAAGGAATCCAAATCGGAAAAGAAGAAGTAAAACTGTCACTGTTTGCAGAAGACATGATACTATACATAGAGAATCCTAAAGATGCTACCAGAAACTACTAGAGCTAATCAATGAATTTGGTAAAGTAGCAGGATACAAAATTAATGCTCAGACATCTCTTGCATTCCTATACACTAATGATGAAAAATCTGAAAGAGAAATTAAGGAAACACTCCCATTTACCACTGCAACAAAAAGAATAAAATACCTAGGAATAATCCTACCTAAGGAGACAAAAGACCTGTATGCAGAAAACTATAAGATGCTGATGAAAGAAATTAAAGATGATACAAACAGATGGAGAGATATACCATGCTCTTGGATTGGAAGAATCAACATTGTGAAAATGACTATACTACCCAAAGCAATCTACAGATTCAGTGCAATCCCTATCAAACTACAAATGGCATTTGTCACAGAATTACAACAAAAAATTTCACAATTTGTATGGAAACACAAAAGACCCTGAATAGCCAAAGCAATCTTGAGAAAGAAAAACTGAGCTGGAGGAATCAGGTTCCCTGACTTCAGACTATACTACAAAGCTACAGTCATCAAGACAGTATGGTACTGGCACAAAAACAGAAATATAGATCAATGCAACAGGATAGAAAGCCCAGAGATAAACCCACGCACATATAGTCACCTTATCTTTAATAAAGGAGACAAGAGTATACAATGGAGAAAAGACAGCCTCTTCAATAAGTGGTGCTTGGGAAACTGGACAGCTACATGTAAAAAATGAAATTAGAATACTCCCTAACACCATACACAAAAATAAACTCAAAATGGATTAAAGACCTAAATGTAAGACCGGACACTGTAAAACTCTTAGAGGAAAACATAGGCAGAACACTCTATGACATAAATCACAGCAAGAGCCTTTTTGACCCACCTCCTAGAGAAATGGAAATAAAAACACAAATAAACAAATGGGACCTAATGAAACTTAAAAGCTTCTGCACAGCAAAGGAAACCATAAACAAGACAAAAGACAACCCTCAGAATGGGAGAAAATATTTGCCAACGAAGCAACTGACAAAGGATTAATCTCCACAATATACAAGCAGCTCACGCAGCTCAATATCAAAAAAACAAACAACCCAATCCAAAAATGGGCAGAAGACCTAAATACACATTTCTCCAAAGAGATTATCCAGATTGCCAACAAACACACAAAAGGATGTCCAACATCACTAATTATTAGAGAAATGCAAATCAAAACTACAATGAGGTATCACCTCACACTGGTCAGAATGGCCATCATCATCATCAAAATATCTACAAACAACAAATGCTGAAGAGGGTGTGGAGAAAAGGGAACCCTCTTGCTGTTGGTGCCTAGTGGGGAAACAGACACAGTGAGGGGAGGAAGGAGAGACCTGACAGAGGAAAATTAACCAACCTCACCTTTTTGGGATTAAGTCCTCCTTAGAGAAATCAGTCTCATAAAAACGGTGTAGGGGAAAGCCCAGCATAAACTTCTGGTCTGATCTTTTCATTTCCACTCTGGGCTGATAGCCAGACTGTTTTAAATCAATTGACTGTGGATTAAAGTGGAACTGGGCTTGTGGATTGTTTGAGACCAATAGGAAGTGTTTTATTATTCCATAAGTCAGAGTACCTTTGTACAGTGTTTTATGATTATGGTTTTTGGGAAAAAATTCCATTTCATATACATTATTTCACTTTGATTTTGAATCTTGCAGTTGCAAGACGTAGAAAGCAACTTTTATGATGTTCATTACAAAAAGATGGGAAGACTGAGAAGAGAGAGATTTAGTAATTAGTTTAAGGTAACACAAATAGAAAGTTATGAACACAGACTTTAACTTAGCTTTCTTGACTCTCCGGCCCAGTTCTCTTTTCACTCTGCCATGCTGCCTTTTATACACTTCCTAGGGCCTGATTCTGACTGGTTTCACCCACATTCCAAGCTACCTTAAAGTTTCAGAGAAGATTTTGGGTGAATACACAATGCAGCCAACAGTGATCCTCTATGTAATTGGAACTGAAATAAGAGGGAAATCATCTAGGCTATAGGCATGAAATGACACCTGATTGTTTCCTCCTGTCAGCACTTCCTGCTACTTGAAGCAGCTCACAGCATCTCTGTCTATTGAGACCACTTTTGGGGCACTGGCTGACAATTTGTCACAAGGACCTGGGTAAGATGCACTTTTAACCAAAAATGTCAGTGATATAAGGACATTTTTTTTAGTATTGTCACCCCCGAAAGAGTTGCAGCATAAGCTAAGTCATTGCTCAGATTCCAAATCAGGAGATTTGGCATCAGGAAGACTTAGCCAAACCAGGATAATCAGTTCAGCATTTGAGTATTTGATCAATTAGACACCAATGATCTGGCTTTCAGGACATTCATGGATTTTTGCTTAATTTATACCTATCCTTTAAATGGATATTTTGTATCATGGAAGGTGAGGGTAAGGAGATGGTGAGGGGAGGCACAGCCCCTGTAACTGGAGGTAGCACAAATTATCCCAATTACCAAATGGTTCCAGAACTCTTCTTTCCTTTGTCAAATGAGGGGAATGATGGCTGAATACAATAGGATAGCAGGGGCATCAGACCCAGCACTTAGAGTAAAACAACATTAAAAAAAAACCCCAAGTCTGGAGTGACCGATTTTATCACTATTGTTGTTATTTATTTAGTTCCAGATATTATAAATGTCTAATGTGGCCTCGCAACAGCAAGGCTGTCTAACCACCCAAATGATTTGATCTACTTAAATCAAACTACATTCAAAAGGAATGTAAAAACAATGACTGAAAGACTGCCCTCACTATTCTATCACAGTGCCTGAAATCTCCATCCTGTCATGCACGTAGAGCCATAGATGCAATATTCAGTCAATCATCCATTAAGAAGTTTATTGAGAACAAACCATATGATAGGAATTACTCATAGGGTATGAAGATTCAGAGATGAACAAACCTTGTCTCTTCCCCTTGAGGAGCTGACATAATAACTCTGAAGTAAAGCAAGTAAAAAGATTATTAAAAATCATAATAGAGAAATAAGTCCTATCAGAATGCAGAGTCAAGGCCCCTAGTTCAGTAGGAGACACTCAGGGAAGGCTTCTTGGGGGAAGTGACATCTAAGCTATATTTTAAAGGGTAAGTAAGCAGGTAGAGTGGAGAAAGTTGGGAGAGACATCCCTACCAGAGGAAAAGTGTAAAGGCTCAGATGTATTAGAGCACATGGTTCATTGAGGAGCTGAAAGTAGTTCAGCACAGCTAAGGAAAGGCATGATGTAATGTAATAATGACAGATGAGGATGGAAAGGTAAACAGGAGTCAAGTTAGAAAAGGCCTTGTGGACCATGCTAGAGTTTGCACTCTCTCTAAAACTGTCTGTATTCACTGAATGATTTTAGATAGGACGATGCATTAAAATTGGGTTCACAGCATTATGTTAGCTGAAAGGGCCTCCATATTAGCATCAGTGATTTCTAGGCAGGAGCTAGTCACTAAGGGAATGAGAACAGAATTAGGGACTGCAGGTCCAGGTGAGGTACAATGAATACTAACCAGGATTGAATAATGGGAAATCCTGTTTATCTTTGGACTTCGGAATACACAGGCTCCTGTCTTTAGAGTAGAACTCATTCCTCCCAATGGTATGTCCCCCCCCCTCTCTGTTTGTGCCACTGAAACCAAGCAGGCCCTTGTGGGGCTCCTGAGCACAAAAGTCTTTCTGTGTCCCCCATTTCTTGTTTGCAGGAAATAGGCTTCATTCAGCCTCCATGACCTTCCCTGAGATCCAAAGGGCAGGTTCAAACAGTTGCTAATCAGGGAGGGGAAGAACAATCAAGAAACAATAGTGCAGCCTTGGGGCAGGGTTCTTGTTCCTCTTCAAGGGATATACATAATATCTTTGAGTTCTTCTGCAGAACTAAAACCCCCACCAAATGGAAGATGTTAACTACTTGATTAAGCATTCTTCTTTCTAGAGAGAAGGCCACAGTTTGACAACCTCAAGAACAACAGGATGTTCCCTGGATTAGAGGAATGCAGACCCTGCAGGCACACTGATTCTTATCAACAGCCCTGACTATAAAACTCTCACAACCCCCCCTCCCAGCTTGGGACACACAGTTTTGAGGGCATAAGCCTGCTGTGGCCCCCCCTTGCCTGGCAAAGCAATAAAGCTATTCTTTTCTACTTCACCTAAAACTCTGTCTCCGAGATTCAATTCTGTACTGGTGTATGGAGGCCGAATTTCAGCTACACCACCTTCTTTCTTTCTCTAAGTCCTGATAACAAGAAAGCAGGACCTCATAAGTGAGAACTTAACCAGACATATTTATTACCCCTATGCTAATATAGACTGATATTAAAAAGTAGACCACTCATAATGCCAGCTTGGCTCTACCTTAGAGTTACACTGATCCAATTAGCTGCTTTCTCAGTTACACATTGGATTAATTACCTAAAAAGACAGCTGCTTTTAGTAAAAATGTAGTATCTCACATACAGAGCTTAAATATATCCCATGAGACAGAGTAGAGCCCCACTTGGGCATAGGTGTTTAAAGTATGTGTTTACTCTCCAACCTTTACATTTAATTAGCAATCAGCAGGTCATAACCAGTGATAGAACATCTTCTAGCCCCCTGTCAGCCACTGACACAGCCTTTGGGCCATAGTCAGGCTGAAAATATTACCACTTGCATTAATATTTAATTCTGATTTCCATCTGGAAGAGCTATAAAAACTGCTGAGGGTTAGCAATTGTAGAAAGGAAGAAAAGAGCTCAGGTTTCAAATGTACTAAAGGTGGCCCTGATTTGGGAGCAATGGTGTGCCAGTGTTCAGGAAAACTGCGGATGAATTATTTGAGTGAGGGCATTTTCTACCTAAATTAGCTAAGAAAGACTGTGGCATAAACACAATATTTTATATATTGCTTGCCATGGCTTGCTGCCACTCATTCACATTTTAAGAAACAGATCTCCATCTTCTAATAAAGTGCATCAGAAAAGCAGTGAATGGTAATCAAGTGCTTAAAAATAATTGGACTGGTGCCTCTTTGAGGTGCCATGGCAAAACTCGTACCTGGAACCAACTCTTTCAGTACCTCAATAGGTGACCTTGGGAAAGTTTCTTAAAATCTCCATAGAACTTTTTTCTTCACCTATGAAATTCTGAAATGATTTAAAGATGAGATAATAAATATTAAAATGTTAAATATATATACACACACAACATGTTGTTGAGGATCTGATTATAAGTGAATCATTGAATGAATCATAAAACTTGAGAGCTGGAAGAGATCTTAATGCTCATAAATTCAACCCACTCCTTTTACAGATAAGAAATTTGAATCCATAGAGGGAGACTGACTTGCCCAATGTCAATTTTCCACTAAGAACCACCTCTCACTCAGTTTGACTCCCACTTACCACTTTGTTTCATGTTAGAAAAGGGATAGGTAAGACAAACCTGGTAGGAGAAAAATGAGGCAGAGAGGGCAATACTTTGGAGCCTGGACGAGAGAGAAGAGTGCTACCAGTTAGAAATTATGTTGGCACTCAGTGTTCTACTGAATGATGTTACAGTTAAGGAACCTTAGATGATCCGAGCTTTAACCCAGACCACTGCCAACCCCTCCCTAAAATAGTCACATGCAACAAGGAACAGTGACAATGGAAGGTAAAGTCGTATTTGCTGGGACTTTGGCCACAAACCCCACTGCAGAAAATTCTAATGAGTTGGGCTAGACCACACATAGAATGCTGCCTTTTACATGATAGTTAAGCTTTTGACCAAATCAGACCATGTGTTCTGCTCTATAGAATTTGGTCACTTCCTAACACCTCCACTGCTACCACTCTGGCTGAAGCCACTATTGCCTCATAAAAGAGTTATTGCAGTAGCCTCTTAACTGATCTCTTTGCTTCCACTCTTGCCTTTATAATCTATTCTCAAAAAATGGTCAGTGATTCTGTTAAAATGTAAGTCAGATTATCTTGTGTTCCTACTTAAAACTCTCTAACTCATCCCAGTGGCAGTTAAAGGCTATCACATAACCTCCTTCCCTGTTACCTCTCTGACTCATCCCCTGCTACTCTCCATCTCAATCACTGCTCCAGTCACAATGGCTTCTGTGCTGTTCCTTGAACTACACCAAACACATTGGCTTCTCAGGACCTTTTCATTTGTTGTTTCCCCTGTCTGGAGTGCTCTTCCTCCAGACATGTGCTTACTTCACAAGGATTTCTATTCAAACGCCGCTTAGAGAGGTCTTTTTTGATCTCTATAAAAATAGTAATATTCACCCACCCCTTCAGTCTCTAGCTCTCCCTTATCCTGCTGTATTGTTCTCCATTTCACTTCTTACCATCTTTCTGCCTCCCCCACTAGAATGCAGGTGCCATAAGGCCAGAGAGTTCAGTGTTTTTGTTTTTTTTTAATTTGCTTTGATTTTTCTTCACTAATGTATCTTAATGCTTAACACAAAGTCTGGCATACAGTAGACACACAATAAATACTTGTTGAACATATTAATGATTGAATAGGTACTTAAAAATGCCACATATATTTATGTGACAGGCACTATGCTAAGTACATTGCATTCATTGTCTCGCTTAATTCTTACACATACAGAAATATAACTAGGAAGATACTGTTGGTTATCTCCCTTCTGGATGAGAAACCTGAGAGGTTAAGTAATTTGTACAAGGTCGCTAGTTGTAGCACAGCCAGAATTCATTAAAATCCACGTGATGAAACCGAGTCCGCCTAAAACTGATACCAAGCAGGACCCTGTGGGGCTCCTGGGCACAAAAGCCTTTCTGTGTCCCCTGTTTCTTGATTACAGGAAATAGGCTTCATTCAGCCTCCATGACCTTCCCTGCGTCCCAATGAGCGGGTTCAAAAGAGTTGCTAATTAGGGAAGGGAGGGGATGTGGAAACAAGAGAGGAGCAGTCAAGAGAAACAATAGTGCAGCCTTGGGGCAGGGTCCTGGTTCCCCCTCAAGGGGAACACATAACAATATCTTTGAGCTGTTTTGCAGATATTGACACCCCTACCAGGTGGGAGAAGTTAACTGTATGCTGCCCACAAGCGCGGAGACCCCAGACCTGTTGAAACCAGAAGGTTGATGATGCTGGCTCCCGATTACCTCACCACCAACCCATCAGAAGAATGTCCATGAGCTGATCACGTCCTCTTTGAACCATTACTATAAAACTCCCCACTACCCCCTCCAGGTCGGGACACACAGTTTTGAGGGCATTAGCCTGCTGTGGCCCCCTTTACCTGGCAAAGTGATAAAGCTATTCTTTTTTACTTCACCCAAAACTTTATTCGAGATTTAATTCACTGTTAGGATAGAGAGGCCGAATTTGGCTTCAAAAGCAAGTTCCTCTGCCGAGTTTATATTAACCTCTCTACCCAAAATGTTATTCCCTTTCTTGTTCAATGACTGCTCACCTCAAGATTGAGAAGTACCAAAGAAAAGGGGGGGGGGACCTGAAACTTAGTAGGACCCTGTGGGGCCCTCCCAGGCACAAGAGCCTTTCTGTGTCCCGGCTTCTTGTTTGTAGGTAAAAGGCCTTCAGCCTCCTAGACCTTCTCTGAGTTCTAAAGGGCAGATTCGAACAGTTACTAATCAGGGGAGTGAGAGAATGCATAAAGAAACAATAGTGCAGGGTCCTGGTTCCTCCTCAAGTGATATACGTAACAATCTGATACGTATCTCTGAGTTCTTATACAGGAACTAAGCCCCCCACCCAGGTGGAGGATGGCAACTTGAGGCTGAGCACATGCATGTGGACCCCAGACTGGTTGGAACCAGAAGATTGATGATCGAGATTCCTGGAATACCACCCTGTTACCTCACTGCCAACAATCTGTGGAAGGTTACACACCCTGCAGCCCTCCCCCCAAATTTTGCCTATAAAAACTCTTCCCTGAAAGCCATCAGGGAATTTGGGTCTTTTGAGTACGAGCTGCCCATTCACCTTGCACGGCCCTTGCAATAAACCTTTCTCTGTTTCAAACTCCAACATTTTGGTTTGTTTGGCCTCACTGTGCATCTAGCACGTGAACTTGGGTTCAACAACACAAGTATGGCTGACTCCCAAAGCCCATTAACTTAGCTACCATGAAATACTGCCTTTTTAGTTCCAATCTGAACCTGAATTTACTTGCCCTTTCTCTCTTCTTTCTAAACCTGTTTTATGGGAATAATTGACACTGTATATATGCCACTATCCAGGAAAGTCTCTCCCTGCCTACTGAATATCAGGCTAGTAAGTGATGGGATTCCAAGCAGGACACCATTCAGTTTCAACAAATGACTCTGAATGCTGATGAGCTGTCATGGAAAAGGGCACAAGTGGTGGAAATGTTCTGTACACTGAGGCCTGCCCAGCAGACTGGCCCCATGTGATTTTAGTGCTTATCTGAAGCTCAGCATACCAGAGAGCTGCTGAATATCCTGGGAGTTGGAACACAAACAGCCACATAAAGCACTGGATCTTGGCCATAAATTTCAAATCCTCATATCAAGCTGTCACCTTATTGAACATAATACTTGTATCAGTCTTCTTAAGGAAGAAAACAGGCAAGAAATTATCTAATCCAGACAAGCCACCCATAAACTCTAGGAAGAAGATGTGAATTTATTTGTATCTGGAGCTTTATATAAAACATTGGGGGTCATAAAATGACTGTTGCACACAATAATAATTACATATTTATTGATCCTGCCCTCGACAGTGTCCAAAGTGATTTTATGTACATTATCTCAGTTTAAGCTTTTAACAGCTGCCTGAGGAATGCAGATGAAGAAACCAAGTTCCTGGGTGTGATGGCTAGTAAGTGGCACAGCCTGAACGAGATCTGTACCCAGATCTTCTAACTCCCAGTCCAGTGTTCTCTTCTCCATATCATACAACATTCCTAGTAATTTCTTTATGGAAACTTTGCATTAATTATACCAAGGCATATTCAAGTTTGGTAATCACCATGTTCTACCAAAGTTTTCTCCACAGACATGACATAGGTCCACTCTTAACTGGAATCATAGAAGTAGTACTGCAAAGCTCCTTGCCCACTTCCACCAGTCTGAGTTAAGACCTTATGTATCCCTATTTTGTTTAGTCATTAGAGGAGAGCCACGTGGAAGAGAGTAACTCCATATTATTAATCGATATAACCAGTTAGCTTCAGTATCCTAGCACTATCTTAAAGAATGGGCCATTGGACAGATTCATTTTAATGGGAAAAAGCGCATCAAAATGGGGAGAGACAGGTCAGCTTTGAATAAAGAGCACGAGTCAAAGAGCCTAGGTATCCGGAGGACAATATGGGAACACACAATACCTGGAGTAGGAAAGAATGTGTGACAGGATGAGGACTGAGGGGAGTGAAGAACATGAGGGGTGGAAAGAAAAAGAGTTTAGGAGTTTAAACCATGACTGACCAATTTTGCTTTGGGCTACATTTGATGGAAAAAAAAGTTCTATCTGAAGCAAAACTAATTAAAATGAGTTTGCAAAGATAAAATATTGTTTGTAAATAGTACAAAAACAGAAAAGAAGCAAAAAAAAAGTCTTAGCTGTCCAATGTACTCCATTACATTATCCAGAGAAGATGGAACTGGTTTTCTAGAAAGCTAATGAGCTACTAAATGGAGGGTGTGAACTGCAAATGATGCCAATCAGGACAAACTTATGGTTACCAAGGGGGAAAGGGGGGGGGGGAGGGATAAATTAGGAGATTGGGATTGGCATATACACACTACTATATATAAAATAGATAACTAATAAGAACCTACTGTATAGTACAGGGAACTCTACTCAATACTCTGTAATGACATATATGGGAAAAGAATCTAAGAAAGAGTGGATAGGGACTTCTCTGGTGGTCCACTGGTTAAGACTCGGTGCTTCCAACGCAGGGGGCACGGGTTCAATTCCTGGTTGAGGAACTAAGATCCTGCGTGCCGCACAGTGTGGCCAAAAAATAAAAATTAAAATAAATAAATAAAGAGAGTGGATATATGTTTAAAAAAAAAATGGGGAACTATGCTGCATGCTATGTTGGCTTTTTCGTTGAATCCCTGAGTTAAATTATGTAAATAGTAAGGAGTTTGTAAGAAAGCACTAAAACCTCGAGGGTTACAAATGATAACAAAAAAAAATATTACAGGCAGTGGTTATCTTCTTTAATTCTTTAAGTGTTCCATGGTAGTAACCAGAATTTGATCAATAATTGTTGTAAGTAAAGTAAAAAGGAAACAAGAACTATTTATTGATATTCATTTAAAGAAACATTTTTAGAACATTTTGAATAACACGTTTCTACTGTGTAATATTTTAGCTCTGTTCTTGCAATACATGTGGAATTCTATTCTGAAATGAAATATATTTACCAATGAATTAGAAGAGGATGTTAAGATAAGTGGTACCACTAAACACACTAATCACAAACCTTCTTCTAGTTATCCATCATGTCCAAATGTCTTTGAAATTGGAACCTTTAGAAGACATGTATTGCTCCCTTTAGTTTCAAACAGAAATAACTTCTGTGAAGTTTGTCATAGGCCAGTTTTCACAAAGAACACCTTCAAGAGCTGGTATAGCATATAGATTTCTTTTCATCTGCCAATTTCAATTGTTTTGTGGTGGCCATGTGCATTACTGCTAAGAATTCTAAGGCTATTTCCAGGCTCAGCCAGAAAGAATCCCATGATTAATTTATCCTGTCCATGGTTGAAGGAAAAGGGAAGTGGAACTACAAGTATCAAATATTTGCTACCTCTTCTCTAGAGACCATCTTATCCTCTTAATATTGATGACTAAAATTTGGGTAGCTTCTGCTAGCGGGTAGTGATAATTTCTGACAGAGTAATGCAGTCTACCCTTTCACTTTCCTTAGGGGTGCATAAGTGAGAGGTGTGAAAGATAAATCATTGCCCTATTATATAAAAAAAAAACACAATTTGATACCTAATTTTCATAATCCTTAAGGAAATATATGACTGGAGCAAGATTAAAAGAAATAGAAAATATATGTACAAGGCAATTTGTCAGTCTTATTAAAATAAGCTACATTGATATGTTTCTTAACTAAACCTTGATTCTTGTTTGGATTTAAGGAAATATTCTAAATTATTTCTCGATGTGGTTTTTAGGCTCTGTAAAGTGGCTTCTGGGCCTAGTCATTTATGGGAGCAAAAGCAAGCAGTTTGTAACTTTGATGCTAAAGCTCCACATCCACTGTCTTCCACTGCAGTTACTGAGTACACTGTGGTTTGCTTGACTCTTCACACTGTCCTTAGATGATTACCTCTCATTATTGTGATTTTCAGTAAAATCTTAAACTGTTTTTCCCTATTTCCTCCATTCCTTAGTTTGCCCTGTATGGGTCCTTGAAGCTAAAGTGAGTCTCTTATAGGCAGCATATAGTAGGGTCCTGTTTTTTTAATCCATTAAGGCACTTCATGGTTTTCGAATGGAAAATATAATCCATTTACATTTAAAGTAACTATTGCTAGGCAAGAACTTACTGTTGCAATGTTGTTAATTGTTTTCTGTCTATTTTGTAATTCTTTTGTTCCTTTCTTCCTCTCTTGCTGTCTCCCTTTGTGATTTGATGATTTCCTATAGTGGTACACTTTGATTCTACTCTATCTTGTGTGCATCTACTATAGACTTTTGTTTTGTGGTTACCTTGATGCTGACTTTGAAACATCTCATAAATATAACAGTCTCTTTTTACCAAATAACAGCTTACTTTAACTTTTATTGCATACAAAAGTCTACCCTTTTATTCTCCCCTCACACTTTTATATTTTTGATATCACAACTTGCATCTTTTTATATTGCACATCCATTAACAAATTATCATAGCTATAGCTACTTCTGATACTTTTGTCCTTCAACCTTTACAATAGAGTTAATTGGATAACAGACCACCATATTAGATTATTCTGAATCTGACTATATATTTGCCTTTACTAGTGTGTTGCTTATTTTCATATGTTTTTATGTTACTAGTTAGTGTCCTTTAGTTTCAGCCTAAAGAACTACTTTCAGCATTTCTTTTAAGGCAGGCCTAGTGGTGATAAACTCCCTCAGTTTCTGTTTGGGAAAATCTTTATGTCACCTTCATTTCTGAAGGACAACGTTGCTGGGTAAAGCATTCTTGGTTGGCAGTTTCTTTCTTTCAGCACTTTGAACAGATCATCCCATTCTCTCCTGGTCTGCAAGGTCTCTGCTGAGAAATCTACTGATAACCTTATGGGGGTTCCCTTGTATAAGAGAATTTCTTTTCTCTTGCTGCTTTTATAATTCTCTTTGTCTTTGATTTTACATAGTTTTATTATGATGCGTCTTGGAGAAGATCATTTTGGATTGAAATTTTGTGGTGACTTATTAGCTTCACAAACTTAGATGCTCAAATCTCTCCCTAGTTTTGGGAGGTTCTCAGCCATTATTTCTTTAAATAATTTCTTTGTTCCTCTCTTTTTCTAGAACTCCAATGATAGAGGCTGGGCTCTTCTATTCTGCCATCTTGGTGACATTACTCTCCTGGCACTAGTTTTAATTCATACTTGAAGGTCTAACTGGACACCATCTTGTCCAGGTGGAGCCAAGAAAATTGCTTCCAATCTTCATCTCTACTATCTTTCTTCAGTATAGATGCTGATGTACAATTCGAAGATGCAAACGGGCATTGCTGGTTGAAAGTACTAAGAGACTTTGCAAAATAATTGTGCGTACACACTGTTTCTAATCACTCTCCTTTCATTCTCTCCAGAATCTAGTCCAGTTGGACTTTCTCCATCCTTACTGTGTCAAAAATGCTTATTGATAAGGTTCCCATTGACCTATGCCTTACTAAATACAATGGTTAATTTTTATGTATCATCTTACCCAATCCATCATTCACCTCTTCCAGGAAAAAAAAACCTGTTTGTTTGTTTTATTGAAGTATAGTTGATTTACAATGTTGTGTTTCTTTCTGGTGTACAGCAGAGTGATTCAGTTTTATATATATATATATATTTTTTTCATTATGGGTTATTACAAGATATTGAATATAGTTCCCTGTGCTATACAGTAGGTCCTTGCTATTTATCTATTTTATATATAGTATCTGCTAATACCAAACTCCTAATTTATCCCTCCCCTCCCTTTCCCCTTTGGTAACCGTGTTTGTTTTCTATGTCAGAGTCTGTTTCTGTTTTGTAAATAAGTCCATTTCTATCATATTTTAGATTCTACATATAAGTGATATCACATGATATTTGTTTTCCTCTGTCTGACTGACTTCACTTAGTGATAATCTCTAGGTCCATCCATGTTGCTGCAAATGGCATTATTTCATTCTTTTTTATGGCTAATATTCCAGTGTGTGTGTGTGTAGGTGTGTGTGTGTGTGTGTGTGTGTGTGTATACACACATACATATGTATGTGTATACCACATACCACATCTTTTTTATCTATTCGTCTGTCGATGGGCATTTAAGTTGCTTCCATGTTTTGCCTATTGTAAATAGTGCTGCTATGAACATCGGGGTGCGTGTATCTTTTGGAATTAGAGTTTGCTCCAGATATATGCCCAGGAGTGGGATTTCAGGATCATATGGAAACTCTATTCTAGTTTTTTAAGGAACCTCCATACTGTTCTCCATAGTGGCTGCACCAATTTACATTCCCAGCACCAGTGTAGGAGGGTTCCCTTCTCTCCACACCCTCTCCAGTATTTGTTTCTGGACTTTTTAATGATGGCCATTCTGACTGGTGTGAGGTGGTACCTCATTGTAGTTTTGATTTTCATTTCTCTGATAATTAGCGATGTTGAGCATCTTTTAATGTGCTTATTAAAATTGTTCTTGTAAACAATTTTCTGTAAAATTGTTCTGTAAAAAATTGTTTTTTACTTCATTTCTGACACCACATTCTCCTACTTCACTGACCACTCATCTTCAGTTCCCTTTGCTAGTTTTTCCTTGTGGCAGAGACTGGCTAGATGTTTATTAAACACATTTCCTTTACTTCCTTGGCACACACTTCCAGTACATTTCCCAGCCCCCCCCCAACACCCAGTTCACTGTAGCCACGTGACTGCTAATGGAAAGGGAGTACAACTTATGTGTTCATATTTCAAACCTGGCCCATAAAGTTCTCCCACTCACAGTCCTCCAAATTCATTCTTCTTCTACCAGCCTGATGAAACATGATGACATTTAATGCTGTAATTGTGATCACCTGGGAAGCCAGGTAATTAAGGATAGTGGAAACATGAGTTAGGTCACTGCAGAAAAGTGCCCTCCCTCCATCAGTAGCACTCCTTCTGGAATTTACTTAAGAAAGATATAAACATCTGTTTTCTTAAGACATTTAACAATTGCTTGCTAGAACAACTAATGTTTACTAACTAATATGTGCTTTGTTTTTCTGACCTCTTAATGTTACACTGCCCCAAGCACTAGTCCATGCATCTCTTATCTTTTCTATACATATTTTTCTCCTTTGATGATCTCATCCAGACTATATGCTAATGATTCGTAAGTTTACATCTCTAGCCTAGACCTCTCCCCTAAAATTATACCTATATAAACAATTGTTTACCTGACATCTCTATTTGAATTTAATACTTAATATGTCCAAAACTGAACCCATGGTCATCCCCCCAAAACTTGTTCCTTACACACTTCCCCATCTCAGTTGTTGGCCACTGCATCCTTCTACTCACAAGGCCAAAACCTTTGGATTTCTCCTTGACCCATCTCTTTCTTAACAGCCTCACATTAAATTTGTTGGAAAATTCTTATGTTTCTGCCTTCAAAATATATCCACAATTCAAGCACTTCTCACCACCTCCATCACTACTACCTTAGTTTCAAAATCATCATCTCTCACCTGGCTTATAGCAGTATGTTCCTAATTGGTCTCACAGCTTCCTCTTTTACTTCCCTTTAGTTTATTCATCACACAACAGGGTGATCCTCTTAAAATATAAATTATATAGTATCACTCCCTTGCTTAGAAACCTCCAGTACCCTATCATCTCATCCATGTTAAAGGCCAATATCCTCACAATGGCCTATAAGGCTACTTAATCTGACCTTTGATCTTTTTTCCTATATTGCCTGCCTTGCCTGCTCTTCTACAACCACATTGACCTCCTCACTGTTCCCTGAACATACCAGCCACACTCCTACTTCAAGCCCCTTGGTGCTTCCTATTCTCATTGCCTAAATTTCATTCCCAAGATATCAGAACAGTTAATCTCCTCAGCTCCTTTAGGTCTTTACTCAAATGCATCCTTCTCAGTTAGGTCAATCCTCACCACCCTAGGTAAAAATGTAAACACCCCAACTCACTCCACACATCCTCTCTGATTTATTTTGCTCCATATCACTTGTCACCAACTAATGTACTATATATTTTACTTACTACTTATTTTGTTATGTTCCACAAACTAGAAAGTAAACTCCATGAGAAGAGGACGCTTTTTCAGTGCTATACTCCCAGCACCAAGCACAGGCACATAGGAGGTTCACAATAAATATGAGTTAAATGGGTGCATTTTACCTCACTGCTCTCTTCATTTCTTTTGATTGGAATTGAGCAGAAGATCTTCCTCCACTATCCACAGATCCTTGTGGCAAATGGCAAGGGAAGAAACCATCCCCCAACAGTGCCAGTTGACTGTTTCCATGGCAGATATGAATCCTCCAGCCACTCACCAAGGTGCCTTAAAACAGCTAATTCCCATGCCACTGGAGTTGTTATCCATCACATAGCTGCATTATTGTGCTACTCAGGTTGTGGCTGAAAGCTCTGTCCCCAGGGTCCCTTGGCCTGGCAGAATCCATCTCCACTGACTTCTATTCAATATCCTGCCAGCTATTTGAGCTTCTGTTACTATAGTAGAGGCTGATAAATAACTATTGTCTCCTTGGCATTGCAGGGATTTTTTTTTCCTTCCTTTCTTCCTGAGATGCACCTGATTTGTTTTTATAGCAAATTCTTGGGAGGGAGGAGATTCTCTGCTTTCTTTAATTGTTCTCACTTTCATTACCTCTATCTCTATTGTGCTGAAATCTGTAAGTCACTTGTCTGCATCTACTTCCAGAGATTTGATCACTCTCTCTCTACTTGTGGTCTGCTTTGCCCTAGAGCTATGGGCCATCAGCACATATTATCACTTTCTTGAGTGTTAAATAATTTGAGTAAATATTTTTATAAAACAGAGTAACTTTATGATATTTAGGATGATCACATGTTAGAGTTGTAAGTACATTTAGAGAAGTCACCTTTTCCAACACATTCAGTTTCCAGATGGGGAAACTGAGTCCCAGAGAATCTAAGTGACAGTAGTTACTTAGCATTTGCAAAGTGCTTTCACAAATACCTCCATATCTCCATGGAGCAATAATTATTATTCCCATTTCACATGTAAGAAAACTGGAAACTGGGGCTCTGAAAGGTTGAGTGAGTTCCAAATGACACATACACACAGCACAGGCGGGACTATGTGCTATCCTATGCTCTTCCCATTATACCCTGTTGCTTCCTACACATACCTCAGAAAAAAAAAGTGCTAAGCTCTTAACTTTGTGGGACGTAAAGGGGGATAAAGAAGAGTTGTACAGGGAACATATTAACCCACAGTTAAACTGATTATTCTTGGCAAGAACAGTCTACTTCTATATCTTTGTCACTGCTCTTCTGACAGCTGGTGTAGTGCTGTTAAGTTGCTGAGGGCATAGATGACACAAAGCTTTGTTTAGACTCAAACTAGCATGGGTGTGTCCACTGGTCCTTAAAGGAGACCTTATCCCCATGCAGCTTCAGCACTGCCACTTGGCAGACACAAGTAATTGCCCAGGCCATGCTTAGTAAGTCTGTGGGTAAGTAACAAACTTTAGACTAGTTGTCTCTACTCTCTGAATTCTTAGGTCAAAAGGAATACACCACATTCCCTCACTTAAATTTTCCTTCTTTTTCTCAGATGTTTTACTGTTAATACTAAGAGGGAGCAAGTTTAAGTTGTAAAGTATGTCTGTGTGTGTCTATGTGTTCCACTAATGACGGTAAACTCTGGCATAGCTTGAGTTCAGGTATAAATTCTTCCCAGCCAGTATGTTATTCTACTCATGGCAAAACCCTCCTTCAGCACAGAGCCTTCAACAACTTGGTAAGAATACCTGAAGTGCTGTCAACAGTGGTTAAGGTCTCTATAGACCTCTATTCAGCCAAGTAGATTTAATGCAACACAATTTCCTTTTTTCACTTATTCTTATCTAGATTCTAGACGTTCCAGATACCTTTTGGGGACATATGAAAGGTGCTATTGTTCAACTGTATATTTATTCAAGGTACAATATTTGGCCTGGGATATGGAAATCAAGCAATTATCTTACACAGTTATACGAATTCTATATTTTGCCTTTCCAAGAAATGCCTTTGGCTTATTCATCATTTTCATCTGTGAACAAATGTAATCAACACACAACATCTTATCTAGAGGCAGTGGGATAGAAGGAGATAACAAGACTTGAGTACTAGCTCTGTCTTATACTAAGCTGTTTCATACTCAGTTGTACCTCAGGAACTTTATCTGTATAATGAGACTAATACCCCCCCCCCCAAAAGTGTGTAGCTGTGTCATACTTAACCAAACATAAGGTATTTTTTATTTAATTAGCATTTTTTCTAAATTAAAAACATAAATAGAAATAACCACAAAGATGAACTGACTTATTATTCTTCCCTTCTGAAGCAATGACTAATAATAGATCGTCAGCCAAAAATATATCTATCATGCTGGTTGCAGCACTTTGGGGGATTGGAAAAGTCAGGGCCACAGGAACCAGAAAGTTTGGGTAACTATCATCACAGAAAATTTCCAAGAAGGAAATGAGAACTGTTCAGGTATGCATCATATATTCAGCTATCGATTTGTGAAAACAACTGTCTAACAGGCCTTCCTGCCCCACCATTCCATTCTCCACACTATTACTGGAGCAATCATTTAAAAATGCAACCACAAAAAAATATAGATTACTGTCACTCCCTTGCTTAAATCTTAAATTGTTCAGTGGACTCATATTGCATTTTGGATTTGGATAAAGTCCAAATTTCTTAATATGACCTAAATAAACCTGCATGATCTAAAACCTGACTGATTTTCCAGCCTCAACTAATACCTTTCCCAAACAACACTAAATATATTAAAACTTCTGCTTGCATACATTGGTCTCTCTGCTTGAAACACTCTTCCCAGTGAGCATCCACCCCTCCATGCCCTCCCCACCTACACACTCATCCTATTTCTCCCTTTACCTTGATAGTTAATACTCATCCTTCAAGTCTCAGCTTAGATGTTCAAAACTCTCTAGACTATGTTAGGTAGCCCTATAGTATATTCTCATGACATCCTGTAAATTCCATATCACAATGTATTGCAACTGCTTGATTTAAATTTTTAGTCTATTTTGCTGGACTATGAGCTCCTTAAAGGCAGGGAATGTTTTTCATTCACTATTATAAGCAGTTTAACGTAGTAGCTATCAGTGCAAACTCTGAAATAACTGCCTGGCTCCACCACTTTGACCTTGGGCAGATTAATTGACCTGTCAGTGTCTCAGTTTTCTCATTTATAAAATGAGATAATAATAAAATAGCTATCTCGAATGGTTGCTGGGATGATTATGAGTTAATACATGTAATGTACTTAAAACGGTGCTAGGTACCTAGTAAGTGCTCAATACACATTAATTGTTATTTGTTTTTATCCACAGTGCCTAACACGATGCCTGGCACATAGCACATGCTCAATAAATGGCTAATGAATGAGTGAATAAGGAGTAGAATCAGATAGGTCTTATTGCCAACCAGCAAGCTCTGTGAGTGTCAGACACAACCTATCCTTCTCATAATTGAATTCTTAATGCCTAACACAGTTTCAAGCATCGTGTTCTGCTTCAGTCCCTATGAAGGATACGAACTCATGAGATGAATAACTCTGAATTTGTGTATATGTTTATTATAGTTACTTAAAATTCCATTCAAAACTTCAATAAACAAATTTCCAAACTCAAACAGAAATGTAGAACCCAAATCTTTCCCTGTAAACCATTGTACTAGATATTTTATTATCATTAGGGATGGACTCACATTATAGTTGGTTCTCAGTGACATTAACCAGCAGCCTCCTTTCTACCTTTAGAAACATTAAAGCCGTTACTGTCAAAGTGCTGCTTTTAAGAGAATACCCCCAACTTCTCAACTTCTGCCCTGAGACACAGATGTAGAGAACAAACGTATGGACACCAAGGGGGAGAAACCGCGGTGGGGTGGGGATGGTGGTGTGCTGAATTGGGCGATTGGGATTGACATGTATACACTGATGTGTATAAAATTGATGACTGATTAAAAAAAAAAAAAACAGAATACCCCCACTAATTAGTACAAGTTGACCATTATGGAAAATGGCCTTGAAAATTGGATTTGAACCTCCTAGCTGAGCCAGTAGTGCTCAGAGGAGGAGTGAGCAGCACTGTTCTTGCCTGCACGGGCATGCATGGGAAAGATGCACAAGCCTTGACACAGCCTAGTAGGGTTTGCATCATAGTGCTACAACTTTTTAACCCCGAAATCCTGAGCAAGTTATTTGACTTCTCTATGCCTCTGTGGCTTCATCTGCAAAATGGTAATGAGATTAACATCACACTACACAATTTCTGTAAGTATTAAATATGATCATGTATATAGAGTGCATAGCATGGTGCCTGGCACATAGAAATGGTAGATATTTTTATCATTATGGGCTTTAACCCCTGACATCTCAATTTGTTGGCTGGGTCATCTGAGCAGGAGTACAGTAGTCATTTCCCAATGTAAACAGTACCTTGGTGACCTTTTGCAGGAGAGTCTGTATAAGTAGCATAGAGTCTCTTACAATCACCATATTTGAGTAGAATATTAGAGCCTTGGCTCTTCAACTTTATAGCTCTGTGAGCTTGGCCAAATTACTTATAACCTCTTTGTGCCTTAGTTTCCTCTTGCATAAAATGGAAACAGTAGTAGTATCTAGCTCACAGAGTTGTTGTGGGGATTAAATGAAATTGTTTATTATAGCCCTTAATAAGAAACCCAACACATTGTACAAACTTAACAAATGTTAGGAATGATAATGACATAAAAGGCTCATCCCTAGCCCTTGAAATCTACTTGATATTTCTTTGTTATAATGAATTAAAGATTCATATGAAATTATAACTATAATCTTTAGAAGAAGAATGTACTGAGTGCAAAAATGCTGCTCCATTTATTAAGCACCTATTATATCCACAGTATTCTTCTAGGTGTTTTATAGACATTACTTTCACCTTAAGAGCAATGCAATGTGGTGAACATGATTATTCCCATTTTAAAAAACATATCAATTGAGATCAAGATGGCAGAATAGGAGGACGTGGAGCTCACCTCCTCCCACAACTACATCCAAAATACATCTACACGTGGAACACTTCTCACAGAATACCTACTGAACACTAGCAGAAGGTCTCATGTGACAAAAATTCAAGAAAGATCATCACGTAACCAGGTAGGATGAAAAAAAAAAAAAAAACAACAGGAAGAGGGATGGGACCTGTGCCCCTGGGAGGGAGCTGTGAAAAAGGAAAGGTTCCCTCACCCAGGGAACCCCCTTCACTGGCTGGGAGATCAGCCAGGACAGAAAGGGAGATTCAGAGGCTCCGAGGAGAGTGCAGCAGCTGGATTGCAGCAGGCAAAACAGAGAGAGACCAGTACAGAGGGTCCTGGCCAAACCCCTGTGCTCCCCAGCCCAAGATGAGCATCTGCTGGTGCATGCAGGGGCTGGGTGCTGAAACTGGCTTCAGAGGACAGAGCCTGGGAGAGGACTGGGGCTGGAAGCGCGGAGACAGCCTAAAGGGGCTGGAGTGTGGTCCAAGCCACAACCGGGGGTGTGCAGGAAGGGTCTGCCATTGAAGCCTCATTGTTAAGGTGTTCATTTGAAGGGAGGGGCGGGGCCTGCCATAGCAGCCTCATTCTCAGCCTGCTCAAAGCAAGCACAGTTCAACCTCTAAGAGCTCTGGGAGCCTGCAAGCACTAGAGTGTTGCCCACACACGGAGGTGGGGCTGAAATCCCTGCTGATCCCCAGGGGCTGCATGACTTCAGAAGCAGGATTAAAAGCTGAGCCATGTCCCAGCCGCTGTGTGATCTGAGAATTTATACACTGCAGGAGGCTCTGTAAACTCGGTGTCTGCGGGATATCCAAGTGCATTACTGGTGTTTCCATGGCTGGGGCAGGAAGATGACACAAATAAATGGAAAGATATACTGTGCTCCTGGGGGTGAAGAATCAATATTGTTAAAATGGCCATACTACCCAAAGCAATCTACAGATTTAATGTGATCCCTATCAAATTACCCATGACATTTTTCACAGAACTAGAACAAATTGTCCTAAAATTTATATGGAACCATGAAAGACCCAGAATTGCAAAAGCAATCCTGAGGAGAAAGTGTAATACAAAGCTGGAGGCACAACCCTCCCAGACTTCAGACAATACTACAAAGCTACAGTAATCAATACAGCATGGTACTGGCACAAAAACAGACATATGGATCAATGGAACAGAACAGAGACCCCAGAAATAAACCCACACACCTACGGTCAATTAATCTTCCACAAAGGAGACAACATTATACAATGGAGAAAAGACAGTCTCTTCAGCAAGTGGTGTTGGGAAAGCTGGACAGCCACATGTAAATCAAGGAAGTTAGAACACACCCTCTCACCATACACAAAGATAAACTCACAATTGCTTAAGGACTTATAAAATATAAGACATGACACCATAAAACTCCTAGAAGAGTACAAAGGCAAAACATTGCCTGACATAAATCATAGCAATATTTCCTTAGGTCAATCTCCCAAGGCAATAGAAATAAAAGCAAAAATAAACAAATGGGACCTAATCAAACATATAAGCTTTTGCACAGCAAAGGAAACCATCAAAAACAAAAGACAACCTACAGACCAGGAGAAAATATTTGCAAACAATATGATGGACAAGGGCTTAATTTCCAAAATATACAAACAACTCATACAACTCAATAACAAAACAAAACAACCAAACAACTCAATCAAAAAATGGGCAGAAGACCTAAATAGACATTTCTCCAAAGAAGACACGCAGATGGCCAACAGGCACATGAAAAGATGTTCAACATCGTTAATTATTAGCGAAATGCAAATCAAAATTACAGTGACGTACCACCTCACACTGGTCAGAATGGCCATCATTAAAAAGTCTACAAATAATAAATGCTCAAGAGGGTATGGAAAAAAGGGAACCCTCCTACACTATTGGTGGGAATGTAAATTGGTGCAGCCACTATGGAGAACAGCATGGAGGTTCCTTAAAAAACTAAAAATAGAGCTACCATATGATCCTAAAATCCCACTCCTGGGCATATATCTGGAGAAAACTCTAATTCGGAAAGATACATGCACCCCAATATTTATAGCAGCACAATTTACAATAGCCAAGACATGGAAAAAACCTAAATGTCCATCAACAGAGGAATGGATAAAGAAGATGTGGCGTATATATACACAATAGAATATTACTCAGCCATTAAAAAAAAGAATGAACTAATGCCATTTGCAGCAACATGGATGGACCTAGAGATTATCACACTAAGTGAAGTCAGTCAGACAGAGGAAAACAAATACCATGTGATATCACTTATATGCAGAACCTAAAATATGATGTAAATGGACTTATTTACAAAACAGAAACAGACTCAGACATAGAAAACAAACTTATGATTACCAAAGGGGAAAGGGGGTGGGGGAGGGATAAATTAGGAGTTTGGGATTAGCAGATACAAACTACTATATATAAAATAGAAAAATAGCAAGGACCTACAGTGTAGCACAGGGAACTATATTCAATAACGTGTAATAAACCATAATGAAAAAGAATATGAAAAAGTATATATATATATCAATCACTTTGTTGTACACTAGAAACAAACACAACATTGTAAACCAAGTATACTTCAATTTTTTAAAAAGCTGAGAAAAAAAAAAAAACCCACACCAACTAAGATATTTAAAGAAAGTTACCAAGACCACACATCTAAGAAATAGACTAAGAGAAAGGCAGAACTGTGATCTGAGCCCAGGTCTGTCTGACACCAAAGCCTAAATTCTTTTCACTACATCTTTAATCTGTCATTATGAATTTGTTTACTAGATTAGCTAGCTGTCATCAGTAAGAGAGAGGGCCTCCGAGGATTAGACAGAGGACAAGAAAGTTCAAGAAGGAAGGAGAACAAAAGAAAACAGCTCAAACATGGCTTGGCCTCAGGCCAGTCCTTTCAAAGGCTCTAGTCTCTGGCACTTTGTCTAGTTGTTTCAAGGTACACTGGTTTTGCCTGTGCTTTTTACCCTAGGTATATATTGATTTCCCAACCTATAAAAACTTACTCTAATCTCAATATTTTAATTTCCATAGCACTATGTGAAATGTTGATTTCTTCTTTGCTCTGCCCTGCTTTTTTAAAATAAATTCATATAGACCTTCCTTTCACCTTTTTATTACATAGCATTTTCCGTTCCTCCCCCTATTGACCTGACACTCTCCCAATGTTTGCACTGCTGGTGATAACTGCACATCTGTATCTAGTAGATATTAGGGGGAAAAACACCCAGCATCACACAGGGGCAGAGGGCACTATTTAAACGCAGCTTATGGACAATCTGCTTCTGTTTTTGTTTTGTTTTGTTACTATTTCATCTGTTTTTCCATCAGCACTATTACCACTGAGGAAGTTATTTCATTTACATTTCTTTTTTGTCCACTGGAGTTCAAGGTCCAGTTCTCCCTCCTTGCATTCTAGACGTGTAGGCTGATTTGTGACATCATGGTTGTAGCCAGACAGAAAACTGCAAAGTTATCTATACTAAATAGATCTACGATAGAGAAGGTGTCAGAGCAAGGAAGTGACTCAGGAATGCAGCATCAAGGAAACCTAAGTACTTCTGAAAATTCTAGAGCCCTAGAAATTGGATAGCTGACTTGCTGAGGTACTTAGGATTACCTCTAGCACATTTGAGAATCTCTGAAAATTCACACCAAATAATGATGTGCTATTCTAAAGCACCTCCAGGAGAGAAGAAGACAAGACAGCCAAATTTTAAGTCTGCTCAATTGTAGCTCTTGTCATACAGCCAAATCTTTCTTAAACCACTCTAGCAGCCCTCCCTAATAGCCCCCAATGCACTTCTATTTAAAGTACAATTCAGACAAAGAAGAGGGTTCTGTTTATTTTTTGATCTTCAAATTTCTCCTTCCTCACCCATAGATCCCAATTGGTTAAGCTGAGTTAACAAGTAGGGAGATTAAAGAGACTCGGTGAGTGAACTGCTTTCAAATTTGAGGAAAGAAGTCAGTCAGTCTGAGCATTTGCAATCTGGTATATCTAGATGCGTAGCTATTCTAGATCAAGGTAGGACTTGAGAAAGAATCAATAAGGAAGACAAAGTTATTAAGAGATGCACTCATTGGGGTCCTGCTTACATTTCTATTACCAAGTGTAATGATATGTTCGTTTGAATTTATGCACCCTTTCCTTTATTACAGCTAGTCATGACTATCATTTTTAAAAGTATGGATTTTACTAACACAAGTGAATTGCATACTTCCATTTCCTGAGGAACATCTAACCTTAATCAATATTTTCACAGAATAATAGACCTGAAGAAGGTAGATAGTATATAAGTAAAGTCTATAGAAATAGTTATTCTACACAAAAGAACTGTAAACAGGACCCTAATTGACCCTAAATTTGTTAGTAGTTGTCCCCTATTTCTGGACATTAGTCAAGTTCACTTTTAGCCAAGACAGCTTTTTAATGAAAACCACCAGATTAAAAGTCAAACACATCTTTCTGGCTGACTCAGCAGCCAACTCTTTTCAAGGACATAGCTAATCTCTTCTCTAGTATAAATTGAAAACTTGCCACCACACTTCCTCCACTGCCTTTCCACATCCATGCCCCAGCCTTTTGCTTTCCTTTCCCCATGCCAGAGCCAAACCCATTTTTTTTGGCCAACTTTACAGCCCTACTCTGAATCATGAAGATGAGGAGAAATGTTCCCATTGAGAGACCATGGCCAATGATTTTTGCCTCTGCCTGCAAGGAAGTTTCCAGAGGAAGCAGAGTTGCTCCTGGAATTAAAAAAAAAAAAAAAAAGAGTCCAATGTGTATTGTTAGTCTAGAAATACCTAAGTGTGACCTCTGTTTTCCTTTATTCCACATTACCATCTCCATATCCAACCAAATGAAATTTAGTTCAATTTGTCAGTGTGCTAAGATGATGGAAACTTGTACATTATGAAATGGCGGCTGGAAAAATATTAAAGAAACATGAGCAAACAGTTTATATCCCTTCTATAAAGAGATTTTCCAGAAACATAAAGAGAATTAATCTGTATACTTATATTCTTTATATGTTTTACCTTTTAATTTAAATTTTAAGCAATTTAAGTATTTTATTTCCCATCCATGATCCATTCTTTAACGCTCTTTCTCACTAGATGACAGAGTGCAAGTGAGATTGCCACTGCTATTGCAACATATCCTGATTTAGGGATGTGAAATAGCTTTTCCATCCAGCTATGCCTAGGCCAGCTTAAAACTTATTGATACCACTATTCAATAGTTATGTGATATGAGTGTAAGGGATCCCAGTCCTCAAACTCCTAATCAGCCTTCAAAATCCATTTTAAAAGATTCTTTAATGATACTATCGTTTCAACTTTTCTATAAACCTAAAACATTTCAAAATAAACAGATTAAAAACAAAAGAAAAAATGGACTAGAATATTTTTATTACATTCTAGATGTTAGTCTAAATTGTATGGGAAAGCAGTTTTATTTATCATGGTCCAGACTGATGAGCAGAAACAGAGGGTGGGAGCAGACTCTGGTAAGTAACTGCAGTATGTGGTGCAGAGGTAGTGGAGAAGTGGGGTGGCAAGGTAACAGGTGTCCATATAAATGATCATCAAGTATCAAGGGGAGCAAGAATTCTCTGTTTGGGGCTCATGGAGTGGGTTTGCCAGATATCAGACAAAAGAAAAGAGTAAGATACAGGTAGATTCTATGACTATTAATAAGCAGTCTGTATGTTACTAGCATCAACTTAGGGCCTTGTGTTAGTTTTTTACACTGCTATAACAAAGTACCACAAACATGGCTTAAAACAGCAACCGTTTATTACCTCACTGTTCTCTAGGACAAGAGGCCAGGTAGGCTTGGTTGGGTATTTTGCATAGGGTCTCCAAGGCCAAAATCAAGGTGTTGGCCAGTGACTTTTCTAGAGGCTCTAGAGGGGAATCTACTTCCAGAATCTTCCAGATTGTTGGCAGAACTCAGTTCTATGCAGCTATAGGACTGAGTTCTGATTTCCTTACTGGTTCTCAGCTGGGGGTTGTTCTCAGTTTGTCCATCCATACTCCCTGGCCCATGGCTCCTTTCATCTTCAAAGCCAGCAGTGGTGCAGTGTGCAGAAAACTTCTTATGCTTCATATATTTCTGACTTCCCTTTCTGCCTTCTTCCTCTGCTTTTAAGGGCTCATGTGATTACACTGTCCCATTCCACTTACTCCCAGATAATCCAGGATAATCTCCCTATTTTAAAATCAAGTGATTGATAAGTTAACTATGGCAAAGTCCATTTGGCCATATAAGGTAACACGTAAGATATATACACATTCTTGGGGATTATTGAGTGGAATCTTCTTGGAGGCAACCACAGGCTTCCAGCTTAGTTGCATCCTAAAGTCAGGTACTGTGCAGCCTCTGTCAGCATCAACCCTTCACCCTCACTAACACCTCACACACATGATCTTAATGCATCAGAAGTAAATGCAACCAACAGAACTCTGCCACACTCCATTTCCCATAATGCCACTGTATTCAGGAGGCAAACACTGAACATCAATTAAGCAAATTATCTTAAAGTATCCAAATTATGAAAGAGTCTAAGAATGTATTTAACTGTAAATGACTATATCAATAGTTTCTTTTTCATACTACTCTTGAAACAATGCTTATGTGGGTGTGGAAAAGGACGCTTTCAAATAAAGCCTCTGTAGTGTTCCCAAAACTAGGAACGGTCTTTGAGCTAAAGCCCTGTGCCATCAAAGGTGTGGGAGGGAGATATACATTGTTTAGCATTTCCCATAAACCTAAACACAAGTAACTACCTTCTTTACAGGAAAATTCAAAGATCAGGACCTCACCCTGGAAGAGGACTAGGCTCTAAAATCCATTTGTCAAAAGAAACAAGCAAAAAAGCTCTAGTCTAGCAGTCTGAAATACCTCTGTAATTGATTTTTTCCTCTAGTTTTTATGAACTGACTATAGAATCTGACTACAAGGCCAGCCTACCGACAGAATAAAAATGTATTATAAACCATACACAAAACATAAGAAATCATAGCACTGTCCCCTCCAGGGACGTTCCAAAATCTAATCCCAATGATATCTGATCCACGAAGCTCAGCCATACAATTTCTGCATTTTGAAATGTAAATTGATTCAGTGAACCAGTTAAATTTACTTTAACTGATTATTAATATTGCAGTAAAGGGCTTAAGAATATGAAATTAAAATTTTTTTAACTCTCCTGTAGAGCAGCAATGTGTTCATTTGCAAGGATTTTACTATCAACAGCTCCAATTGGCCTGTCCATGTGTATTTGATTATTAAGTAATGTGGTTTGTCAGGGAAAAGGGGCTTCATTACCATTGCAAGTCATTCACTTGCAGGAAAACATTGTCTGCTCCATTTCCACAGCTGTTTTGTCTTAAATACCTACCCATTAATGCTCTGTATCTTAGCAGACATGTTTACTTAACTCAAGGAAACAATAGTTGTCTTAGAGGATTAAGGAGTATTTTCTTGGCTGTCATGGGAATATTATTTTTTCCCTGTGTGTGTGCGATTTTCATTCACTCTTCAGTTCCCTCTATGTTGCTTTCTTTAACCCTAAATTCAGAAATGAGTGTTTGATGTGCTGTATGCCATTTTACTCATAGTTAATATTTCTTCTCCCCCTAACACTTTCTGAACCTTCACATTTAAAGACAATGAATTTGCTATGCTTGTACTCTATAAATAGAGATGGTAAATCTTAATTATACTTTCAAATTGCAGTGTCTGTTTCCAGCTGTGCATATGAATGTTTCTGATCAGGATGTATGTTCCAGTATGTTTATTTTTAATCCCCAATTATATCCCTCACAAGCCAAAACCAAATGTGAAATGATCAACTTTTATTTGCAGACACGTGTCAACTGCTTGTTAATAGTTCCATTCTTGAACCTTTCTTGATATAGCTCTCAGAGAGTTTCCCCTTGCCTGTAGTCTGAGGGAACACATAGCCTGAAAGTTTTCTCACTGAAAGGTGGGTGTGCCTACTGTACTTTCCAAAGCTTACGAAGTGAGGTGCCTCAGCCTTGGCAGATGTGGGGTGTCTCCATGTATTTCTCTGGATCTTCTCTGGAGAGTCATGATAGATTTTGAGAAAGCTGCACTATTTAAGGAGATTTAGATTTGAAAAGTGAGCCAGATGCACTCCCTTAGGCTATTAGTAAGATTATCAGTAGATGGGTTACAACATGGATTTAAAACATCTTCTAATGTGGCTTCAAACTAATTAAAGGAAAAAAAATAACAAAAAATAAAACCCTACAATATAGCATCCAATGGAATACTATGCTTAAAATCCACCCACGGTATTAGCTTATTTATTTCCTATTCTTCTCTAACTAGTCACCCACAGAGGCTAGGACCTACTTTTTTTTCTCCACCCTGTATGCTCTTTTGACTAAAGTAAGTGCATTTTGGATAATTAGATAATCCAAGGCTTTCAGAATTCTTGGGAAGACTTACAGAAGATAATAACTGGAACATGTAAGGCTTTACGAATGGTCCCACAGAGAGCATAGGGAGCAAAAAGAAAAAAAAGTAGTGGGTTTCACACTGAAAGACCAGTAAGCAAAGATGGTGGAAGTATTTATGATTATAAAGGGTATGGCCTTAGAGATTACCTATTGCCACTATTATCTACACATGATATAAGACTACTAGGCCTTATTTGTGGACACACTGGGTAATTTATAAGAACTATTAGATAGCCTTTTTGCTAAATCAATACCAACTCAAGAGTTTTTAGTTGCAAATGTATATTGATGTTTTTTGATAAGGAGGGGGAAGTGTTAGTTGGTTAGTGGATGGTTGTGAGTAGAGGCTTCTAAACACTGAAGAGTTAAAAGCAATCCCAGCACCAAAGTTAAGTTTACATAGATACAATAGTTATTACTCGCTCACATTAATAAATCTCTTTTCCATTTGACAAAACCATGTCCCTTATAAGATCTGAATTTGTCCTTATAAAATCATAGTCATATTATAAAAAAGCATGTCAGATTTCCAGATATTGAACTTTATTTCTTTTGAAAATCCAAGATTTTGAGTATGCAAGAATGATACTTACTGAAAGTAATGCTTACATGGCAGTTCAAAAATGCTTCAAAGAGTCTAAGGGATGAGGGAGATATGGTCAGTGATTTGTGTTCAAGTCTAACTATAGCTTTCTAATAGACACTTAAAATTTAACATTTCCAAACCTGAACACTTGATTCCCCTTCCCTCCAAAAAAAAAAAAAACCCCCAATGTTCAGTATTCCCCATATAAGTGAAGTGGCATCATTACCTCAAGCAAAGCCTAGACTTTATTATTGATTTCCCTCACCATTTAACTCATCACCAAGTCCTGCCTACTCTACTCCAGAAGATAAATTGAGTCTGACCGTTTGTCTTGATGTCTACCCTCCAGTCCAAGCCACTATCATTTCTCACTTGGACTACTGCAACTGAATCCTAAATGTTCTCTCTGTTTCCATGTTTCGCTCCCTATATTCTAATCTCTATAGAATAAAAAGTAATATTTTAAAAATTCAATTCCCATAGCACTCTTCTACTCAAAACGCGCCAATGGCTTCCAGCTGCCATTGTACATAGAATAAAAAGAAACTTCATATTACTTAAGGCCTACAGACCTAATTTCTGCCTACTTCTTTAACCTCATTCTGTAACACTCCCCCTTCATTCACTACACTGCAACTACAATGGCCTTCTTTACATTTTCAAATGCCCATGCATATTACAACTGTATAGCCTTTGCACATTTCCTTCCCACTGTCTGTAATCTTCCGCCTCATATTTTCACAGAGCTGGTTCCTTGTTGCCATTCCAGTCCAAGATTAAATATCACCTTCTCATATAAACCTACTCTGACCACTCAATCTAAAGTAGCTCCTTCCTTTTTCCTATTAAATCCATTAACATATTTTTTTCTGCCTGCTAAAGAACAAAGGACATTCTCTCTCTGGTTAGCTGCTATATCCCCAGAGTCTAAACTATTGTTGGGCACATAGTAGGTACTCAAATATTTGTTGAATAAAGACATACACTTTTGATTTAGTTCAATGCCACTATCACTTACTTTGTTTACTTGTTTTTGTTATTGCTTTGCTTTCTTTTTTCAAATCACGCTAAGACAGTCAAACTCATTTTTTTTTTTAAAGTTCTTGTTTTCCCTTCAGGCCTATATACCTGGAACGGCTATATAATCTGGAGTGTGGAATAGGTAAGTAGTTGAGAAAGGTGTCCATATATACACAGATAATATGTATTCTCCAAATGTAGCTACTTTTTTATAATCTTTCTCAAAGATTTTCTCCTTTCATTGAGAACATGATTTTGCCTTGATCACTTTCAGCTGGTGATTTCATTTAGGTGTGGAAATTCATTCCATTACAAACTCAGATTGTCCCTTCTAAGCCTGATTTAGAGTTTGGGGTTTCTGTAGAGATTAGAACCTTTAAGTAAAATGAATCATCTTAATATATGTGAGGACAAATTACCAACACCAGTATTAGGTAAGTAACAACTGTTTAACCTAAAGAAAGTTCTCTTTTTTGTAACTCAGTTTCCCCATCTGGAAATGGAGTTAGACTAGATGAACTCTAAGATCCCATCTTTCTTCATCATTCTTTGCTATTACAAAGGCCTTCCCAGCCCCTGTGCAGTCTTTTATGTAAAATAGGTATTCTGCTAATAATGAAAAAAAGGCAATGGTAGCAGTGGCTCAGCTAAGTAAATGCTTGTTAACATATATGCAGAAAGATTGTTGGATAGAATAAAGAGAAATTTTTCCAAACAAGTAGAGAAAAGATTCAACAAATGGTGTTGAAACAACTGGGTAGCCATCTGGAAATAAGTTAAAGTTGGATCCCTACTTCATATCCCATCAAAAAATAAATTCCAGGGACTTCCCTGGTGGGACAGTGGTTAAGAATCCACCTGCCATTGCAGGAGACACAGGTTCGAGCCCTGGTCCGGGAAAGATCCCACATGCTGCGGAACAACTAAACCCGTGCGCCACAACTACTGAGCCTGCACTCTAGTGCCCATGCGCTGCAACTACTGAAGCCCGCGTGCCTAGAGCCCGTGCTCCACAAGAGAAGCCACCGCAATGAGAAGCCCACGCACCGCAATGAAGAGCAGCCCCCACTCGCCGCAACTAGAGAAAGCCCGTGAGCAGCAACGAAGACCCAACACAGCCAAAAATAAATAAATAAATTTTTAAAAAAAAATAAATTCCAAGTGGATTAAAGATTTAAATTTATGAAATTAAGTAATAAAATCATTAGGCAAAAAACCATGGGGGGACTGTTAAACCATAGAGTAGTAAAGGCCTGAGGTTGGCAAAAAACCCAGAAGACATAGTTTAAAAGTCCAAATTTGAAAAAACTGATGGATACAACTAAATAAAATTCAAAAATATGAGTTAAAAATAAACTCAAATGACAACAAACTGGGAAAACATTTATAATTCATATCAAAATTAAAGTACTAATTTCCTTATTATATAAAGAATCCCTAAACATCAGTAAGGAAATTAATAATAACCTAAAAGAGAGTGATAAAAATATATGAATAAACATTTCACAGAAATGAAAATACAAAGAGCTTTTAAATACATGAAATAAATGAAGTCTTATGATATACTATGCTGGTAAGGGTTTGGGAAAACACTTATACATTGCTGGTGGCAGTGTAAATTGGTGCAACCACCTATGAAGGGCAAGTCAGCTATAACCACAAAAATTACAAATACACACTGCATTAGTCAGGATTCTCTAGAGAAATAGACCAATAGGAGACTACACACACACACACACACACACACACACACACACACACACACGAGATTCATTCTAACAAATTGGCTCATGCTACTGTGGAGGTTGAGAAATCCCATGATCTGCCATCTGTAAGCTGGAGATCCCGGAAACCAGGAAAGCTGGTGGTATCAATCCAGTCCAAGTCCAAAGACTTGAGAACCAGGAGCACTGATGGTGAAGTTCCCAGTAAAAGAGCAGGAGAAGACCTAGGTCTCAGTTCAATTAGCCAGGCAGAGATAGAGAATTCAACCCTCCAACTTTCTTTTTCTATTCGGGCCCTCAATGGATTGGATGAGGCCCACCCACATTGGGGAGGATAATATGCTTTATGCCAATTCAAATGCTAATCTTTCCTGTAAACAACCTCACAGACATACCTAGAAATAGTGTTTAACCAGATATCTGGGCATCCCTTGGCCCAGTCAGGTTGACACATAAAATTAATCTTCACACACATATATTTTGACCCACCAAATCAATTTATAAATATGTATCCTATAGAGACGCTCACCCATTTACACAATTAACTATGGAAAAGGATACTTATAGCAGCATGCTTTGTAATACCTATTCAAAAAATAACATATTTTTAAAAGAGAAATTCTTGTTAGGAAACTCTCAGGCAAAACTGAAAATTATGATTATTTCTCTGCTTCTGTTCTTCTTTATCCCTTCACTACTATCCCCTTCCCCAAGGCCTCCCTTCCTGCACTCTGGACTCTGTCCTTTTCCCACACTTTTCCCTCAACAAATAGGCCTTTTGGCCCATTTATTCAGGACATTTACAGAGGCCCAAGAGTCCTCTTTTTTTTTTTTCTTATTCTCACTAAAGTGTTAATGGCTGACAATTTGATCTATTACTCTTTCCAACTAAATTTTATTTTTAAACATAATCTTTGAACCAAAGGTAACAATTTAAAACTTTTTACATTATGGAGGAGAGGGTGGTGCTCTATCCTCCCTTCCCTGACACCATCTCAAGCCAAATTATGGTGAGGCACAATCATGAGCTTAACGTGTATCACCTTGAATTTGAGTGTTGTCTGACGTGGGCCTAGAAAATATCTAAAAGTCAAAACATTGTGGCTAGAGGGACTTCCCTGGTGGTGCAGTGGATAAGACTCCATGTTCTCAATGCAGGGGGCCCGGGTTCGATCCCTGGTCAGGGAACTAGATCCCATATGCCACAACTAAAGATCCCACACGTGGCAACAAAGACCCCTCGGGCCGCAACTAAGAGTTCGCGTGCCACAAATAAAGAGCCTGCGTGCCGCACCTAAGGAGCCTGCCTGCCGCAACTAAGACCCAGGGCAACCAAATAAATAAATTAAATTAAATAAAAATATAGTGGCTAGAGAGTCTTGGTAGAGTACAAAGAGAAAGTACCACATTGAGAGTGATCTGCATTTTCACCAATGGCAGGGAAAAGTTGCATTTTCTTGTGGGCCATATGTGAACCCCACAAAAAGTAACCAGCTGTGAGCAATACTGTAAAAGGATAATACTAAAGAAGGCTCCCTACCAGGTGTAAGGTGACCTCAGTTGGGATGCTGGATGTATCCTGCAAAAACTATAACTGGACCTCCCCAGTTGGAGAATATCAGAGAAACCCACAAATGTACCCAAGGAGTAGAAGAATTAGCACTTTGGATATCAGTCATACACAGAAGGCATTCATATCAGATGACATCAGCACTAGTCAAGTAAGTCCTTTTTGGTTCCTTGTGTGTGCTTTCCTCTACAATTCCAGTCTTAGAGGAATGAGAGTCAGCATAGTAATTTGAGGTGGAGGGAGGAGGAAAAGAAGGAGGGACTACCACGCTCATCTCTTTCCCCTTTACTTCTCTATTCATTCTTACTCCCCATCTGTTGACTGGCCTACGGTATTAAATCTTGGCTGTTATGCTGGTTTCCTGTGCTTCTCCAATAATTCCTTTACTTTCTTTGTTCCTCAGCTGCTGCTTCTAGAAAATGGGAATAAAAGCACTGGTCTCTGCTTTTCCCTCTGCATTATGTAATACATAGACGTGGTACTGTGCTCATTAGGAGTCTATAAAATATTTCAGAGACTCTGAAATTTATTTTGACACTTCAGGGACAGAAACTTTGAATGTGTTACTACTACGGGT
This sequence comes from Eschrichtius robustus, assembly GCF_028021215.1. NCBI lineage: Eukaryota > Metazoa > Chordata > Mammalia > Artiodactyla > Eschrichtiidae > Eschrichtius > Eschrichtius robustus. The sequence continues at coordinate 108,009,155 of NC_090845.1, forward strand.
TCTATAAAACATTAACCCTTCTTCAAGATTATCCTTCTTTCCCAAAATAGGCAATCACTTGAATGAATTATACTCCTCAAATGAATTGCAGTCTCTTGATACATTTATTCGCATTCACTTCTGTACTTTAACTGAAAAAAATGGGTCATTTCCCAGTAGACAATCATAATAAAAATAGTCCATCCTCAAATAACAAGTACATTCAGATACCAGACAATATTAGTTTTTAAAGGAAACCCAATTATGGCCTTTATGGGTGTGAAGTTTCTGATTTCCTTATAATGTAGGTATAGTTATTTAAACTGCCATAGTAAGCACTGTTAATAACACACACATAATATAGTTGTCTTGGCATGGGGTTAGTATGAAAATATGTATTATTCTCCAGGCTTAGAGGAAGACATTTAATAAGAAGATATGAGCTAAAAACCACAGTAGCTTTACCCTGGTGTACAGGCAGGCTGTTTGTTTATTGGCAAGATTCAGGTGCAACTGGAGGCCTTTTTTTTTATTAGCAACTTAATTTCGGTCACATTCTCCCTATGAATACACAGGATATTATTCATTAATTAGGATGTAATTGTAAAGTCACCGCAGTTATCTAACAAATGTGTTAATTAGACCCTCTTTAAATTACAGTGATTACATTTACTTCCTTTGGTGACATGTTCTTGAGATGTAAATGGACCCTGACACCCATGTCTGGCTCTCTTTGTGAAAAGTGTACAAGCACAGCTACTTTCCCATTCTTTCTGCCCCCATTCATGTGGACGCAAACCTCCTTGGGGTGGGGGCTAGGATTTACTGAAGCTGTGAAATGAAAGGGCTCATGGTTGAGGGCTAATAAAATACCCTGTCAGCCAATGTAACCCTAGTAAATAGTATTCTAAGCCTCCTTATTTTCTATCCAACAAGGGAGCATAGCCACTAAAGAACTCTTTCCCATTCACTCATAAGTACAAGGAGAAAGGATGGCCAGGTGTATAAAGAAGCTTGTCTTTGATTGAGAACACCTCGCTGTGCATGCCTGCTTCCTTTGCCCCGACCCGCCATCTCTAAAATGTTGCATAATCTCACACTGTCCTTGGCAGCTCATTGTGAGCCTTTCTCTCGCCTTCCTTTCCCAATTACCTCATGTTCCAAACCATTCCTTCTCTTTTCCGTTCTTTGCCTCAGAGGGCTAATCTGATGGGCAATACCAACCATCACTCCACCTCTACCATCTCCAAAACACATTTCTCTTTTCCCAGGGTCTTCTGTGTCTCAACTCAAAGGAGTGATGCTAATTACAGTAATCATGTGTACTTATGGTAAACACAACCCACAACTCAGGAAGCTGCCTGCTTGTTTTATGCAAAAAGTACTACTGGGGTCTCTCATTCATTTTCTCTGCATCCCTAAAGAGGTTCTCTTCTTTTTTCATGTCTTTGCCTTCTTCGGTTGTAAAATGATGTTCATGAGTTCCAACCCCGAAATGAAAAGCAATTATTAGGGAACAGCGGAAGAGCTCTCAGAGACCATCTGAACTAGAAATGGCATAGGTTTCATCCCAGGGGCCAACCTTGTTCTACTGATACTGGCTGTCTGTTGTATAGTGTTAGAATTCTGAGGCCCTGCCTGGGTTCAATGGTAAAGAATATCATGACCGATAAGCATTCTCTACTGCTGGTGTGAAAGTGGGATATGGCAGCCTGTGTGTCAGGCATTTTGTGTATTTTTTCTTTCCATTTTATACCAGGAATCTCTCAATAAATCTGCCATCTTTCTACATGATGAGGCACAAGCATGAGGAGATTTGAACACTTTGTAACTTAGAGATGGTACCAACAGATGAGTCATACATTTTATTTCTCTCTTCTCCTCAAAATTGTGTTTCCAGGCACTTCAGAATTTATAACAATATCTCTAGTTGGGCAAACGTTACACCTAGGCAGTTTTGGAGATGGCTTGTAACAGCAGCCAAAACCCATATTCATGGAATTGCCATCATTAAAGTCACTTTTTTCCCATGAAAGCAGTGGAGATCTTATAACAAAATGTAACTATGGTTCATGCACAACAGAACACAGAAAGTTCTCATTAGCCACCGTCATTGACATTGGTGATAGTATCAGGCTAGCTTCTACCATCTACTGGCAGGCAAGACTAGGCCATAGAGAGGGCAGGGTATTTTGCTGTAGAATAAAAATAAAATAGAAGTGTTAAAGTTTGGGCACAGCCCAGGAAATAAAGAACCTGGTATGGAAGAGCTGGCTTGAGAGGTCCACGCACCAGAGATACTGGGACACAAAGAGGGAAAGTCAGACATCCCAATGTCAAATATTTTCTCCTCTACAGGTTGACTGTTTTGAAACAGATAACACTCTATGTACGATGTGTGTGTGTGAGAGAGAGACAGAGACACTCTGCCCAGATACACAAAATAGTCCCAGAAGCAAGCATGAGTGGCCAAATCACAATGACTAATACAATTTAAAGAGTGACTATAACAATAGCCAGGACATGGAAGCAACCTAAATGTCTATCGACAGGGGAATGGATAAAGAAGATGTGGTACATATATATAGTGGAATATTACTCAGCCATAAAAAGGAATGAAATTGAGTTATTTGTAGAGACGTGAATGGACCTAGAGAGTGTCATACAGGGTGAAGTAAGTCAGAAAGAGAAAAGCAAATATCGTATAATAACGCATGTATGTGGAATCTAGAAAAATGGTACAGATGATCTTAGTTGTGAAGCAGAAATAGAGACACAGACATAGAGAACAAATGTATGGATACCAAGGGGGAAGGGGGTGGGGTGGGAGGAATTGGGAGACTGGGATTGACACATATATATTATTGATACTATGTATAAAATGGACAACTGATGGGAACATGCTGTATAGCACAGGTGCACTGTGGTAACCTAAATGGGAGGGAAGTCCAAAAGGGAGGGGATATCTGTATGTGTATAGCTGGTTCATTTTGTTGTGCAGTGGAGGGTAACACAACATTGTAAAGCAACCATACTCCAATAAAAATTAATTTAAAAAAAAGAAAATCACAAAGGGGTCATTATAATTAAAACCATATTTTGGTAAAAAAAAATAAAAAATAAAAGACATCCACTAGAAAATTTTAAGTTTAAAAAAAAAGAGTGACTATAATTAGGAACTTTCAAATGGTAAGAAAGGAATGAATACAAAGTGACAGAGAAAAAGAGAAAGGTATATCCCTTCACTAGGCAACTAGTCTGACTTTCAGTATCTTCCTGCCTTCTGGCTGCCATACCTAGAACTTTATTCCCAATAAATTCCTCCTAAATTCCTTCCAATCAATAAATGTCTGTTCTGTGTTCCACTGTTTCTTTAAAAAAAATCCATGTATACCCAGATGCAAGTAATTGATGGTGGTCTAGTAATAACTGGCTTAAGCCAATGTTCCACCAAAACTGGGCAAGTCTAAGAAGAAGACAGCTAGAGACAAGGAAGTCAACAATAATTTGAAAATGAGGGGCAAACCTAGTAGCCAAGATAGCAAAGTTTGAAAATATAAAGAGAGAGAATTGTGAATAAGAAACCAAAAGCCAAGCTCATAAAGAGCAAAAGCAAAGCTCTTCAATAAAGGTAAAGGTCCTCAAGGGTCTGAACATAAACAGACCACCCAGACAAAACTCTTCACACAGTGAAACCACGAAGAGACAAATGTGAAAAATTAGCCATGAATGTTTAGGTGGTGGTGACAGTGGAAGCTAGATAAATGGGCAGGTAATAAATGGTGACATCTTTCACCTAGGTACAGGGTCTACATGGAAAAATCGCCTCATTCTCTGAAGGCCCTCTTCAGTGCTTTCTCTCCTGCCTCATGACTGCTTTACAGAGCTATAGTAAATCTTTTAAAAGCCCTGAGCACTGGAAGGATTATGCTGCTTTCTCTTCCATGCAATTCCAAATAAAAAATACTAAATCATTAAATAAGCATAAGTAAGGCCAACAAAGTTCTGATTTTGTCTTGATGACTAACTAATTCAATGCTTTTTAAAAAATATCAAATATCAAAATTTTCCTTAAAAATATTTTTGGTGTCATATGAATGTACTTAGTTGCCTTATAAGGTAACCAGGCCTCCTTGTCTCTATTTCTTGTCAGTTATCTGCCCCCTTATTTCTCCTCTCATACAGGAGCATGAAATAGCTGCTGGATGCCCCGGGCTCTGTTTTCCCCACTTGGGAGGGGGAGGAGGAGAAGGGGAGAGGGTTGAAAAAGTAGGAAGTGTTCAAGCCTAACAGAGCTGCTCTATATTATACAGTATTAGCTACAGCTTCTCCCATACTTGGTTGGGCTTCGGGTCAATCTAGTTCATAATACGTAGCAGCTGTGTTTCTGGAGTACAGCCTTCAGGGGTTAAGAATGCTTCAAAGGAGGTCACAAGCATGTTAACGATGGTTAGCAGCCCTGCTAAGAAGATCATCAAGCAGAAGGCAGGTTCCCCCACTTCCATAAAAAACACAATCGAGTTCAGCTTCCGGGCTATGCTTTCTGAAGCCAGGCAAGCCCATGTTTCTACGGCAGTGATACCAAAAGCAGCAGCACTTACTCGCCCAGATACCTTTTCTTTTGCGTTATAATTAAACTGGAAACTTGCTTTTAAAAATTAAGATTATAATTTCTAGGGCTCATAGTAGACTGAATTCTTTTCTGCCCTACTTACCCTATACTAGAATATTGGTTAAGAACATGGAGTTTGGAATCAGTCAGGCTTTGATTTGGGAAACATGGGTAAATTATTTTAAATTCTTGTATCTCAATTGCTTCATCTTTTCTATGAACCTGGACCTCTTCTGGCATGTGCCATCTTAGTACAGTTGACCCATGAACAACACGGGTTTGAAATGCACAGGCCCACTTATATGTGGAATTGTTTTCAATAAATGCTACAGTACTACACGATCTGGTGTTGGTTGAATCGGCGGTGCGAAACCACGGATATGGAGGAACTGCGTGTACAGAGGGTCGACTACAAATTATACACGGGTTTTCGGCTGTACAGAGGGTTGGTGCCCCTAATCCCTGTGTTGTTCAAGGGTCAACTGTAATTGCTACCATCATGTAACTAACAAGTTGATCAAACCAGAAACCTAGGAGTATTAGTCAGCTCAGGCTGCCATAACAAAGTACTACAGGCTGGGTGGCTTAAATAATAGATATTTATATCTCACAGTTCTGGAGGCTAGAAGTCTGAGATCAAAGTGCTAGCAGCTTGGGTTTCTCCTGAAGCCTCTTACCTTGCCTTGCAGATGGCTACCTCCTCTCTGTGTCCTTGTCTGGTTGTCCCTCTGTGCACACACATCCCTGGTAGCTCTATCTCTTCTTATGAGACCAATCCTATTGGATCAGGACCCCACCCTTATGACTTCATTTAACCTTAATTAACTCCTTAAAGGAGCCTTACCTTCAAATATGCTCACGTTGGGGGTTAGGGCTTCAACCTATGAATTTGGGGGACACGGTATAGTTCATAACAGAGTAATTATTGACATTTATTCCACAAATTTAATGTATCACCAAGTCCTGTCCTTTATAACCAATTAAACTTCCCCTGAATCAATCAAATTCATTCCAGGTCTACCACAACCAGTTGGTCTAAGCTGTCACGATCACCTTTCACCTGATTGAATATAATCATCTCCTAACTGGTCTCCATGTACCCACTCTCTTACTCCTCCAATATATTTACCAATCAGCCAGAATGATTGCTTCAAAACACACATTTGAACAGCTGATCCTCCTCTTTAAAATATTTCACTGGCCTCTCATGGCCCCAAATCCTTAACATACTTACCACATAATCTGGCCCTTCCTTAACTTTCCAACCTCCACGTCCGCCATGCTCATGCTTATTCTTCCTGCTCCCACCACACTGGCCTACTTTCACAGCTTTCCAAAAGCCCCATACTCCCTCCCCTACGAGCTTTAGCACATGCTAGTTCCCAACTCTCACTCACTCCCTCAGGGAAGTCTTCCTTGATCTTCATGACTAGGGCAATCCCTCTAATTATACAATTATACCTTCTTGTAGCCATTTTTAAGACTTGTCACAGTTGCGATTTTAATTTATTTATGAGATTATTTGATTATTATCTGCTTCTCCCACTAGTCTGTAAGCTCCTTCAAAGTATTGCTGTGAAGATTAAATGAGATAATGAATATAAAATACTTTATTCAGGACCTGGTTCTTAGTGCAAAATTGATTTTAGCTTTTATCACTATTATGGGAGCGCGGGGATTCTCAGCCATTGCATATATTCTATTAGTTAAGCTTAGTTTTCAACCTATATTCATCACCTGGTTTTTGTCTTTTCTGAAATGCTACCACAGTATCTAGTCCATGGTTAGCTCTCAATAATTGTTTGCTAGTGAAACTGTGGGTAATCATTAGTTAAATCAATTTCACCTATAACCTGCCGTCATTAATCTAGGTCGTTTTAACTGTTGCCATAAAAGACTTGCGTGTCTTCCAAGCAGCACATAGCCTAAACAATAAGATGTTTGCCTGAGTTGTTTTCTAGGAGCTTGGAGTCACCTGCATCTAGTTAGAGCTGAGCCGGTTAAGACTGGATAGGACTACCAACCCTCCAACTGGGCATGTGCGAGTTTCTGCATGGTGACCCTTTGAACGTGCAGAGAGCTGTAGCTTAGTTGCACCTGCGCAGAAGCATGGTTACCGCACCTTTTTCCAATCATCCTTCCCCACGCTCCCCACACCTCAGACCACCGCCCTGTTTCTTTATTCCTTATCTCATAAATACCTCCAGCCCCTTCTGAGAGGTAGATTTGAGATTTTTCTCTCGTCTTCACGCTTGGCTGCCTTGTGAATAAACCCTCTTTGCTGCAAACCTCAGTGTTTCAGTACTTTCGCTTGCTGCGTGTCACGCAAAATGAACCTGGTTTGGTAACACTAGTATTGTTAAAGTGCACTCTCTGATTCTCTTCTATGTACAGTTCTATCTTGGTCACTCACTAATTCTGTGACCTTGGGCAATTTGCCTAACTAGCCTGATGATAATGAGGCCTACTTGAGCCAGCTGCTATAAAAAGTAGCCAAATACAATGACCTGGAGAGAATGGGTGCTGAGATATATTATTTACCCTCTCTTTCATCCTACGTAGAGGAGTCATGCCTTCTTTCTTGTAGATCTGGAAAGCAAAAGGCACCGTAGAAAAAATATTTTATACTCAAACAAAACCATTGCCTTTACTATGAGAGAGCTGATTTCAGACTCACTTTGGGAGTCAACACAATTCTATCTTTCTCAAGTGCCAGAAGAATATTCATAAATATACTTTCCCTTCAACGATGTGTCTAAAGGAGTGCCAACATGCGCTGTTTATTCCCTGGTGGAAACACTCAGGCCCAAATGAATTCACCTCCATTTCCAGCTTGCCTTTGTCTTTTCCGTGGTTGACAGCTGGACCTTTAAAACAGGCTGCAGATGGGCCTGCTTTAAGACAATAATATACCAAAAAATCCAAATTTCAAAACATCAATTTGGGAGTAATTATTCTCATTACTGGATTCTGTCTTGACAAAAAGATTAACCATAGGATAACTTTAAACAGTACTCTCCCCCAGTAAATTGAAGTATTCATTCACAGATTATTGACTGAAAGAGAAGACTCGGGGGCGACAGTAGTCAGCTGAGAGGCAAGAGCAAAATTACTTAAGTTGCAGCTGTAGGAACTGTTTCATGACAAAACAATTGTATGTAAAAAGTAAACAACTTTGACATTAGGAGCTTGTGGAGAAATGATTTACAAACCCTCCATTTGAATCAAAGAATATCAGAGCTGAGAGGGACCAAATACAGACACGCACACAAACATTGCAATTAGACCACTACATTAGAATTAGAAATTCACCTAGATTTTACTACTACTTGAGAACATCATTGCAACATGGCAAGTGCTGAAATGTGGGATGTGTGTTGCTCTGAAGGAGGAGGAAAATGAAGGAACTGTGGAATCACTCAGCTCTCAGTTGCCTACCTGTTTTCTGACTTCCTCATCCCCGAGTTAAGCAGCATCCGATAGTGCAGTAGTTAAGACCACAGGTGGCCAACATTAGAATCCTCACTTACACATTGCTTACCAGCTATGTGACCTTGGGTAAGTTATTTAACTTCATGACCTCAGTTTCCTCATCTTTAAAATAGGTATACAAACAGTATGTATACTATTTGTTACGAGGATTAAATCTATGTAAAGCTCTTAGTAAAGCACTACCTGGCACATTGCAGATACTCAACAATAGATATTATTTATCAGTATTAAATACTCTGTATGTATAATAAATATTAAATACTAACTTCCTGAATGCTGCCAGAGTCACTCCACAAGTTAAATGCAATATATCTACATAAAATGTCTCCAATACTGAGATTCAGTATTAAAGAGGGACATGGTCACAGTAGAAATTTTTTTCTTCCTTGGGAAAGTTCATTTAGTAAATCAAAAGCAAAATGAATGGTAGTTACATAAAGGGAATGTTAAAAACTGAGAAAAGTGTATTCATACTGTCAAACAATGGAATATAAGACACTATGCAAAAGCTCTATGAAGGAATGGGAAATGATTTATCCATTGAGAAAGAATATTTAATAATATGGAAAGGTATGAACAATAGATAATTAAGTAAAACAAAGCAGGCAATAAAATAGTATGCACAGTATGATCTATCCCACATACACAGACACATGCATTTTGTTTAATTTGGAAGAGACATACTAAATCATTAAAATAACTGTATCTGAATGGGTGAATTGTGACTTTTAAAATTTTAATCTGTATTTTAAAAGTTTCTCTGCACAGAGAAATCATCTGTTTGGTTGTTTCACTTTTATCTCCTCAAGCATCTGCCAAGTTCTCATTGAGGGTGGGAAGGAGAAAAGATTAAACATTAGTTAGATGACTCCAATGTACCAGGCAAATATATATATATATATACATATATATATATATATATATATATATATACACACACACACACACACACACGCATATATAAAACATATTATAAACATACATACACAGATATACATGTGTATATCTGTGTATATGTATACATACTACACATGCACACATACATGTATGTAAATTAAATTACACAATAACTTTGCAAATTGTGAACTATTATCCTGATTTTAAATATATCAAGAAGTTAAGTGGCAGGAACAGGGACTGTGTCTCAGATTTCACATGCTAAATTTTAGAGTCTAGCCCAAAATTCAACAAACATTAATTGATCATCTGACAGTAGAAATAAACTAATCAGTTTCCAAACATTATTAGAAACTTATCAGGGTATAACCTAGCCCATACCCACTCCATACATAAGTAAAATTCAGTTATAATTTTCACTGAGTGAGATTTTCTTCTGTTTTTAAAACATCATGCCTAAATTTATTTTTTAAATTTTTCTCATTTTTTAAAATTGAAGTATAGTTGACTTACAATACTATATTAGTTTCAGGTGTACAACACAGTGATTCAATATTTTTATAGATTATACTCCATTTAAAGTTATTACAGATTAACAATAACCCACAACCTTCAGATCAACTGACAGACTTAGAGAATGAACTTACGGTTACTGGGGGTGGGGGGGTGGGGGGTGGGGAAGGGTGGGGCTGGGGGATAAATTGGGAGTTTGGGATTGACATGTACACACTGCTATATTTATTTATTTATTTATTTATTTTAACATCTTTATTGGAGTATAATTGCTTTACAATAGTGTGTTAGTTTCTGCTTTATAAAAAAGTGAATCAGTTATACATAGACATATGTTCCCATATCTCTTCCCTCTTGCATCTCCCTCCCTCCCACCCTCCCCATCCCACCTCTCCAGGTGGTCACAAAGCACCGAGTTGATCTCCCTGTGCTATGCGGTTGCTTCCCACTAGCTATCTATTTTACATTTGGTAGTGTATATATGTCCATGCCACTCTCTAACTTTGTCCCAGCTTCCCCTTCCCCTTCCCCATATCCTCAAGTCCATTCTCTAGTAGGTCTGTGTCTTTATTCCCGTCTTGCCACTAGGTTCTTCATGACCTTTTTTTTTTTTTTCCTTAGATTCCATATATATGTGTTAGCATACTGTATTTGTTTTTCTCTTTCTGACTTACTTCACTCTGTATGACAGACTCTAGGGCCATCCACCTCACTACAAATAACTCAATTTCGTTTCTTTTTATGGCTGAGTAATATTCCATTGTATATATGTGCCACATCTTCTTTATCCATTCATCCAATGATGGACACTTAGGTTGCTTCCATGTCCTGGCTATTGTAAATATACCCTGAGAAAACCATAATTCAAAAAGAATCATGTACCAAAATGTTCATTGCAGCTCTATTTACACACTGCTATATTTAAAATAGGTAACCAACAAGGACCTACTGTAAAAAAATAAATACATAAAAATAGTTATAAAATAATGACTCTAATTCCCTGTGCTATATGATATATCCTTGTTGCTTATTTTTTAAAAATGTAAAGAGTAGTTTGTGTTTCTTAATCCCATACCCCTATCTTGCCCCTCCCCCCTTCCCTCTCCCCACTGGTAACCATTCATTTGTTCTCTATATCTATGAGTCTGTTTCTATTTTTATATATACATTGTTTATTTTTAAAATTCCACGTATAAGTGATAACATAAGAGTTTTGTCTTTGACTTATTTCACTAAGCATAATGTTCTCTAGGTCCATCCACATTGTTGCAAATGGCAGAATTTCGTTCTTTTTTATAGCTAAGTCATATTCCATTGTGTGTGTGCGTGCGTGTGTGTGCGTGTATATACACACACACACACACACACACACACACACATATATATATATATATATATATATATATATATATAAAACACATCTTCTTTATCCATTCATCTGTTGGTGGGCCCTTAGGTTGCTTCCATATCGTGGCTACTATAAATAATGCTGCTATGAACACTGGGGTGTATGTATATTTTTGAATTAGTGTTTTCATTTTCTTCAAATATATACCCAGCAGTGGAATTGATAGATCATATAGTAGTTCTATTTTTAGTTTTTTGAGGAACCCTCATACTGTTTTCCATAGTGGCTGCACCAATTTACAATCCCAACATTGTACGAGGGTTCCCTTTTCTCCACATCCTTGCCAACATTGTTATTTGTAGACATTTTGTTGACAGTCATTTTGACAGGTGTGAGGTGACATCTCATTGTGGTTTTGATTTTCATTTCTCTAATAATTGGTGATGCTGAGCATTTTTTCATCTGCCTGTTGGCCATTTGTATGTCTTCTTTGGAAAAATGTCTATTCAGGTCTTCTGTCCATTTTTAAATTGGGTTGGGATCTTTGGGGTTTTCTGGATATTGAGTTGTATGAACTGTTTACAAATCTTGGATATTAACCCCTTATTTGTTGTATCATTTGAAATATTTTCTCCCATTCCGTAGGCTGTCTTTTCATTTTGTCAATGGTTTCCTTTGCTGTGCAGAAGCTTTTAAGTTTAATTAGGTCCCATTTGTTTGTGTTTGCTTTTATTTCTTTGCCTTAGGAGACAGATCCAAAAAAATATTGCTATAATTTATGTCAAAGGGTGTTGTGCCTGATTTTCTTCTATTTTAAGGATAAGTTTAAAAATCTTAGAGTTATGTAGAGAAAATGTAATATGAATGAGAATAGAGTGGGATTTGGAATTGTTTGGCCCCTATCTCCCAGAGATAAACTTCTACATCTTTCCAGATATGAGTAAAACAAAACTTTCTTTCTTTGTGTTTACCCAGTGAATCTTTGCTTCCATTCATGCTACCAAGACAGACTACTGTGACTGGCAATTTGGCTCAAATATTTGTCAAAATATAAATTCATTTAATCTAACAAGTGATCTGCCTGATCTTGTAAGAAATTGTCTTTTTAACTAAATTGATCATAACTCATAATTGACTATAATAAGTTGATCATAATAAATCCAGTCAAGCAGGAGGACATTCAGGCTGTCAGACAGCACACACACACACACAAAATCCAGATGTAGCACATAGTTTGCACTACAGAGATCTAAACCTACCATTAAGAAAATCATGTCTCCGAAATAGAATTTACCATAATAAGAGCCCAACCACAAAGTGTCCCAGCAGCCAGCCAGTATAACTACTGAGTATCTATTCATTCACATGAATGTTCTGCTCTGGGGCACATATTAAGGAAACGACAGGTTTCCTGCCCTCACAGAGTCTGCATCCCAAACAGACATTACTTTTAGCATTTACTGTTATTTGTGAAAATAGATTGTGTTGCCTCTTCTCTTTGAGTCCCTTCCCTTTCCACATCCCTAACACCATAGTACTTACATATGGATTTGCTACATGAATGAATTCGTGTAATACTGATTCTTCAAAGCCTTCATTGGTTCCCCACTGCCTTCAAGAAAAATCTTCATGTCCCTTAGCACGACATACAAAGCCCTTCATGATCTGCCCTTTATCTCTGACTCAAGGCTTATGTGCCTTTCATCCACCATTAACAAACTCCTTACAGTTTCCCAAGTATGCCTCATTTTTGGAAATATGTCTTCCTCTTTTTGGAAAGCCATGTCTAGCTATAATTTTCTAACTTATTCTCTTTTTAATTATGAAAAGTAAAAACAGATTACAGAAAATAATATAGAAAATGTCTATGAATCTAAAACCTGGACATATATACACCACCAAACATAAAATAGATAGCAGCCTCATAGCACAGGGAGATCAGCTCGGTGCTTTGTGACCACCTAGAGGGGTGGGATAGGGAGGGTGGGAGGGAGACACAAGAGGGGGGAGATATGGGGATATATGTATACATATAGCTGATTCACTTTGTTATACAGCAGCAACTAACACACCATTGTAAAGCAATTATACTCCAATAAAGATGTTTAAAAAAAAAAAAAAAAAAAGAAGAGATCCTTCATGTTTGTGTTCCTTTATACTGCTCCTCTCAGACTAAAGGCAGTCACTTATGTAAATTTCAGGTGTATTTTTTTTCATCCAAGACTTTATACATGTATTACATATGTTTGTGTCCATAAAACTAGTTTAGAATTGTTTTGTATGATTTAAAATTTATACAACTAGTATAATTTGCATATATAACTCTGCAACTAACTTTTTCACTCAATGATCTGCTTTTTTACTTCAATTCATAAAATAATTAGATATTATTACCCAATATGGCATGGTTCATCTAATCCCCTATTGATGGATATTTTAATTTTTTCCAAATTTCTGCCTGTTACAAGAAGTGCTATATTAAGCATCCTTGTACACATATCCTTGTATACATTTACAAGAGACTTTCTAGGGCATCTAGAAGTGAAAATGCATGTTTTAAATGTGACTCAAATTTAACTTTATTCCATTTGTTTCCCAAGCAATTGTAACAATTTATATTTCCACCAGTATATCTAAATGTCCCTCTTTCCCTGCACTTTTTTCACATTTGATATTGCCAGGCAGATCTTTTAATTTTTAAATAATGTTCAATATTATGAATGTATCACAATTTATTCCTTCCCATTGATGGACATTTGGTAGGTTCCAGCTTTTTGCCTTTAATGAATAAGGCTGCTGTGAAGATTCATGCATAAGTCTCTCTGTAGACATGTTTTCATTTATCTTGAGCAAATACCTAGAAGCAAAATTGCTGAGCCAATTCCATGTCCAGAAGTATGGATTAAACTTTCCCTTGTTGTACAACTAAAAATCTTGGATATTTATTATATATTTAAAAAGCACAAGAAGTCTATAAAAGGTGGAGTAAAGAAGGCAGATCAGCTAGTTATCTCAGAACACAAGTTTAAAAATGCTGTTGAGTTCTCTGGATATTATTTTTGATTCATATATCCTGAGTTGGAGTTGAAGAAGCTGGCAATACCTAACACTAACAGGCACAAATAAAAAAGTATCATCCCTCTCCACCAAAAGCCTCCTCTCTCTAGCCAAAGGACCAAGAAAGGAGCAGCCTGGATGGAAAACTACTAGTCAATAACCACTCTACTCCAGCCAAATACCACAGAGTACACTGTGGCCCCACCTCTACTGACATCAGCAAAATTTGAGTGGGAAGCCTAGATTTCCACCCTTGCTCAGATGTAATAAGAGTATAACCTGCTGGGGTGGTATCAGAGAAGGTCAAGTAGGGAGCCTGGACTTTCATCCCCACCACTAGTAATGAGCCCACTCCATGGTGTTAGTTGAAAACCAAGGGAGATTCCCCTCCTTGAGTTTCAAGAGAAATCAAATGGGGAATCTAGACTTGTAACTTCACTTAACAATAATAAGGGGCACCCACTTGTCCCATGCCAGAGCAGTATCAAAACTATCTGACTAAAGCAAAAGAATATAAAAAAAGAATGTCTATATGTGTATAACTGAGTCACTTTGAGATTGGCACAACATTGTAAATCAACTATACTTCAAAAAAAATTTTTTTAAATAAATAAAATAAAATAGTTTGGAATTTCTAGACCTCAGGATTTCATAACGTTCAGCTATTAATGCCTTTTAAAAAAGGAAAAGAAAATTTAAATAATATTGGAGTCTCAAATATCCATATTTCAATAAAAACTATCCATAATACCAAGAACCAGGAATATTGAGATAAATGAAAAAAGATAATTAATAGATATCAATATTGAAATGACAGAAATGCTAGAATTCTCTGACAAAGACTCTAAAGCAGCCCTAATAAAAATGCTTTCTCAAACAATTACAAATATGTTTGAAACAGATGAAAAAATGGAGAGTCTACTCAATACTCTGTAATGACCTGTATGGAAAAATAATACAAAAAAAGAGTGGATATATGTATAACTGATTCACTTTTCTGTACATCTGAAACTAACACTATGTTGTAAATCAACTATACTCCAAAAAAATTTTGTTTATAAAATGGAGAGTCTCAGTAAAGAAATAGAAAGTATCAGTAAAAAATACAAAATATAAAGAATAACCTAATAGAAATTTTAGAACTGAAAAATGAAATAACTGAAATAAAAAGCTCAGTAGATGGGCTCAATAGCAAATGGAGGAGACAAAGGAAAGAATGAGTGAACTGGAAACTAGAATAACAGAAAGCACCCAACCTGAACAACAAAGTATTAAAAAAAAAAATGAACAGAGCCTCAGAGACCTGGGAAAGTATTAAAAAAAAAAAAAAAAAAAAAAAGACCTAGCATTCCCGTAAGAAGAAGAGGAGGAGGAAGTTTAAAAAGTACTCAAAAAATAATGGCTGAAAACCTGACAAATTTAGCAAGAGACAAAAACCCGCAGATTTACGAAGTTGAGCAGACAACAGTTAGGATAAACCCAAGGACATGTACACCAAGACAGATCATATTAGAATTTTGAAAACAAAAACTAAGAAAAAATCTGGAAAAAAGCCAGAGAATAATGACACCTTACCTGTAAGGAATAAACAATTCAAATGACAGAAGATTTCTCATCAGAGACCACGGATGCAACCAGTGGTGCAAGACTGGTTCAATGTTCAAAGTCAATCAATCTAATCCACCATGTTAACAGCATAAAGTAGAAAAACCATATGATCATATCAATCAATGCGGAAAAAGCATATGACAAAATTCAATGTACATTCATGATTAAAAAAACCTCTCAGCAAAATAGGAATAGAGATAAAACTTCCTCAACTTGATAAAGAACATCTATGAAAAACCTACAGCTAACATTATGCTTAATGGTAAATGACTGAATACTTTCCTCCTAAGACTGGGAACAAAGTAAGGCTATAAACTCTCATCACTGTTATTCAACACAGTGCTGGAACTTGTAGACATGCAGCAAGGCAAGAGAAGGAAATAAAAGGCATACAGATCAGAAAAGAAGAAATAAAACTATGCCTATTTACAGATGACATGATTACCTAGATAGAAAACCCCAATGAATCTATTTTAAAAATACTCCTAGACTTAATAAGTGAGTTCAGTAAGGCTGGAGATTCAAGATCAACCTACTGAAATTAATTTTATTTCAATATACTAGCAATAAACATGTAGACACCAAAATTAAAAATACAATACCAGGGACGCCCCTGGTGGTCCAGTGGTAAAGAATCCACCTTCCAATGCAAGGGGACACGAGTTCAATCCCTGGTCAGGGAACTAAGATCCCGCATGTCATGGGACAACTAAGCCCGCGTGCCACAACTACTGAGCTCGCGTGCCTCAACTAGACAGCCCACGTTCTGCAAACTACAGGGCCCATGTGCTCTGGAGCCCGCGCACCACAACTAGAGAGAAGCCCAAGTGCCGCAACGAAGAGCCCACGTGCCACAATGAAAGATCCCACATGCTGCAACTAAGAGCTGACGCAGCCATAAAAGTAAATAAATTAAATAAAATAAAAAATAAAAATACAGTATCATTTATAATTGCTCTAAAATGAGAAATACTTAGGTGTAAATCTAACAAAATATCTACAGGACTTGTATGCTGAAAACTACACAATGCTGGTGAAAGCAATAAAAGAATAGCTAAATAAATGAAGAGAAAAGTTGTGTTCATGGATTAGAAGACTCAACATAGTAAAGATGTCAGTTCTTCTCAAATTGATAAATAGGTTTGATGCCATTCTTATCAAAATTCCAGTAAGAATTTTTGTAAATACAGACAAGATAATTCTAAACTTTATATGGAAAGTCAAAATAACTAGAATACCTAAAAGAAATTTTGAAAAAGAATAGAGTGTGAGGAATCAGTCTATCTGATCTCAAGACTTATACTGTAGCTACAGTAATCAAGACTCTGTGGTATTGACAGAGAGATAGGGACATAGATCAGTAGAACACAATAGACCCAGAAATATATTCAAACAAATATGTCCAACTAATTTTTGACAAAAGTGCAAAAGCACTTCAATGGAGGAAAGTTAAGCTCTTCAACAAAAGGTGCTGGAATAATTGAACATCCAGAGGCATAAATAAATACATCTAGACATGTCTCACACCTTACACAAAAATCAACCCAAAATGGATCACAACTCAGGTTTAAAATATAAAACTGTTAAAAATTTTGGAAAAAAAGGAGAAAATCTTAAGGATCTAGTGCTAGGCAATGAGTTCTTAGATTTGTCACCAAGAGCATAATCCATAAAAGGGAAAGTTGACAAACTGTATTTCATCAAAATTTAAAACTTTTGTCCTGTGAAAAATTCTGTTAAGGGAATAAAAATACAAGCTACAGACTTGGCGAGTGTATTAGCAAACCATATATCAGACAAAGGACTAGTATCAAAATTATATAAAGAACTCTCAAAAGTCAACAGTAAAAAAAAAAAATCCAATTAGAAAATGAACAAAAAGCATGAACAGACATTTTACTGGAGGATATATACATACACATAGCAAATAAGCACATTAAAAGATGTTCAACATCATTAGCCAACAGGGAAATGCAAATTAAAACAACATGATCACTACACACCTATAAAGAATGGATAAAATTTAAAAATAGTTACAACACCAAACGCTGGCAAGGGTATAGAGAAACTGGATCCATTGTTGGTGGAAATGTAGAATGCCATGTTCACTCTGAAAAAATAGCTTTTTCAGTTCCTTAAAAATCTCAGCATGCAACTAACATACAATCTACCAATTATACTCCTGGGTATTTATCCCAGAAAAAAGATGGCTTATGTTCATGCAGAAAACCTGTATACAAATGTTTATAGCATCTTTATTCATAATAGCCTCAAACTGGAAATAACTCAAACGACATCCAATTGGTTACTGTTAACACAAACTGTGGTATATTCAGAATAATGCTCTGCATTAAAAAGCAGTGAACTGTGGATACACACATTAACCTGGGTCACTTTTAAGAGAGTAATGCTGAGGGGGGTGGGGATGCCAATCCCAAAAGGCTATATATTGTGTGATTTCATTCCTATATGAACAAATTACAGAAATGGAAAATATATTAGTGGTTGCCATGGATAAAGAAGGGGTAAATACATGCATGCTCAATGCTACACCTTCTGAGAAACAACATCAAAGGCTTCATATTCCTGGGAAATTAGACTTCATTCAAATGGTCTATCGAAGTCACTAAACACATAAAGAATAAAACAACAACAAACACAAGACCCCAAAATGGGGGAGGGGAGTGATTTTTCAGACTTACTATAATAAATTGCCTAAAATACCCAGTTTTCCGAAAAAATTACAAAATATGTGAAGAAACTTAATATGAGATCCCCTTTATAATGAAAATGAGCTCACCATTTTTGCAAGGATCAGCTTCTTGGGACCAAATGGATTTCCAAAAAATATGTAGATAATTACACAACAAAACCTTACTGTGCTGGGACTGGGAAAGCTATTAAGAGAGACTAGTAATCTCAGATGCCAATTAAATTAGTATGGCAACAACAAATCTATCTTCTGGTGACAACTCTAAAGGTTTTTTACTTTAGGTCAGTGATTCCCAAACTCTGCTGCACATTGGAATCACCTGGCTCCCACCTCCAGCTATTGTGATTTAATTGATATGGGATATAACTTGGGCATCAGGAATTTTAAAAGCTTCCCATATGATTCTAACGTGCAACAAAGTTTGGGAACCACTAATTTTTTTTTTTTTTTGGCCGCGCTGCACAACATGTGGGATCTTAGTTCCCCAACCAGGGATCGAACCTGCACCCCTTGCATTGGAAACACGGAGTCTTAACCACTGGACCTCCAGGGAAGTCCTGGGAACCACTATTTTATGTTGTTATTACTATATAGGACAATAGTAATACCTACCTTTATTGTGCATCTACTGAAGGCCAAGAATATAGAGCAACTCTTTGTTATAGTTAATATTATAAAGCCCATTTTATAGATGAAGAAAATGAGCTCGGAGTGGTTAAATTACTTTCCCAAGGTCACTTCCCTAGGAAGTACCAGATACAGGATTCAAAATAAAGTATATTTAATTTGATAGTGTATTATGCATAATGCACTATATTAAGGTGGTAACAGTGCAGTAACCATGTTATTGAAAACTTGTTTGCATATCATATCTTGGTATATTGAATGATATTTAAGTGCACCACAGAGCTTGTTATTTGTAAAAATCCTTTAGTGAATACACATTCATCTTCTACATTACTCCTTAGAACATGGCTTAGCAACAGTAGCTCTTATAAAGGAGCCTTCAGGATTTAATAAACAATAAGCTCAGAATGAATCAGTAGATGTGGTACAAACACCAAAACAAGTAAAGTAATTATTCTTAGGCTGCATTCATAAAAGTATGATATCTAGACTGGGGGAGGTGATTGACTGGGTTCTGCTGTGATCAGAGCACGCTGAAGCATTATGTACAGTTTCTGAGCTTTATCATTCTTTGTCCGTATTATAATAAAATATTATAGGCTCACAATACCATATCTAAAACACTGAAGGACAGATATGTTTCAAAAATCCAAAAAAATTTAGGATGTAGAAAGATAATACAGTGCCATACACTATATACTATTTAGCACACCCAGTGGGTGTGCTAATCAAACACAGTAATAATTCTGAAGCAAAATCAATGCATATACAAACTACATTGCACTAATGAAGATTATAAACAGCTTTACATCAGTTCAGATTTTGCTGAATAATTACCAAATTTTTCAGATTAAGTCAGGCTTAATGGCTAAATGATATGAAAAGACTTTTCTCAGAGTTTTTTGGATTCTGAATTACACATAAGGCATCACGGAACTGTATATGCTCATAGTAATAAAAATTTAAGCAATACAGAAGAGCACAAAGGGAAAAAAGAACTCTTTCTGTCTCTTCACTCCTAGTCTCAGTTTCACAGCAGTACTATTTTAATAATTTCTCTTTGGGGGTTTCCTGCTGGTTATCACCATAACATGAAATATCTCTGTGTGTGTGTGTGTATATATATATATATATATATATATATATATATATCTGGATTTATAAACTTTTAAAATAATATAGTAGCTTTCTACCAGTAAATAATTAGTTCATTCTACTCCCCCACATCCTCCCTACTCACCTCCTACCACCACAACCCCCAAAACCCTGCTAGCCACATTTTTATTTTTAGATATAACCGTGTATACTAAAGTTTATTTTCTTAACCTTTCCAATTTAGATGGTATCTTTACCTTCCCCTTTATATAGAATGGAATACCAGGCCCCATGCTTTTAAAAGGGACAAACCACAAGTGTAGTAGAGACATAAACAATGTCATATAAGAAACATAGAACCTAAAGAAGAGATGACTCAAGGAAAAGATGGAAATTTTCATTGAATAGTTGAAGGACTATCACGAAGATGACAGAACAGTGTTCTGCGTAGCCTCAAGAGGGTAGAACTAGAAATAACAAATGGAATCTACAGAACACATTTTAGATCAGTGTAAGCAAAATTTTATAAGTATAAGCAAGAGATATCCAAAGAAAGTATAGACAACTTCATGAGGTAGTGAGTTCCTTATCACTAAAGGTGTTTAAGCAGGAGCTTGGTAACCTCTTGGCAGAGAGGTTACAGATGAGTTCAAACATCATTTGGGTAATATGAACTAGAAGACATGTAAGATCCTTTCTCACTCTGAAAGTCTATGATATGGTGGTTGTTTAGTCTCTAGGTCTCTTAGAGTTTAAGAATATCTATAATTCCATGACATTAGTCTCAATAGCATTATGACTGAAACTGGCTAACCAATTTTCCAGTAAGTTAAGGATCTGCCATATATTGGTACAGAGCCCTAAACAGAATTCTATACTTTTCTTCTAGGAAGTCTCACCAGAGTCTTCCTGATGTGATTTTTGCCCCAGGACACAACTAGTTCTTTGGGGACACAAAAGGAATTAAAAGACGTTTGTAGTTAGTCACATTACTCTTATAAGCCATAGTCAGCAGACTAGAAAGGAGAGAAAAGAGAAAGAAAAGAAAGAGAGAATCAATGTGGGAGATAGTGATTATGTCTGAGGGCTAGAGGCTTGGTGGGATGTGAGGGAGCAGGAAGGTAGCTTGTTAAGACTTCAAGAGAACCAAAACAAGCCTCATTTACCCTATTGGAAAAGAGTGGTTTACCTATTGGAAAAAAGTGGTTCCAAATTGCAACCCCAGGCCTCAAATTTATTATTTTTCATTCTTGATGAGAAGATAGCTATTCACAGGAGAAATACCGCTGCAGGTTAAATGTGAAGGGAATCTCCCTTACATTCTCAACCTTGAAAACTGCAGAGATGGATGGAGATATCTCAGGAACATTTGTTAGTAAATGGAAGTTAATTACTGGAGAAAGATCTTGACATTTCTTGTCTAGCCATCCTCATTAATGAACTCTTCTTTTCTTCCTTATTTCCTTTCTTTTTATTTCAGTAAGAAGCTTCAAAGTCTAAATGAGCCTCAAATCTCAATGAAATAGAAAAGAGTGTTTGCCCTATTATGTTTTATTTTGCAGGCATGTCTATGGTAAAATTCAAGAAAAAAAAAAATATTCTTTTGCATATTCCTGCCCAATCTCCTCAGTTATTTTATATTATGGAATCACAGGAAGTAATGCCTACCAATGAATGACTGACTCACCCATGTATGTGTGTGCACTCATGGAAAGCCTCCTAAATTTGTCATGAACACAAATATATGCATACCTTCAAATACATGAGTGAAAATTAAATATGTACAGTGAAATTTTTTAAAGAAGTATTGCATAATTCCAATGAAATGGCATATTTTTCAGCAGAATAGCAAAAAATCCAAATCAATTTTTCTATTTTTTAAATTGTCCCCTGAGGAACCAACATATTTTATTTAAATGGTGACACAAATTAAGTCCCCTGTCACCATAACTACCTCCCCAAGCACATATACATGCACCCACATGCTCTTCTGCTCATATTCAGAAACATTTCTCCACCCACAGATTTGGAGCCAAGGAGCAAATGTATAATACATCTATTTATTTCTGGAAGAAGGAGTGGTTATTAATTGGTTTGAGTAAGCCTAGAGAAATATATCTAAGTTGACCAAGAAAGAGTCTGCTCACAAGGACTGGTTAATAGGAAACATCCTATTTAATCTGTAAAAACAAGGACTGAGAGTGTGGAGTGGTGGTTAGTCAGAAACTCATTAAAGGAGATAGGAAGAATGGTCTTGATGGTCAAGCTCCACAGTATGGAATTAGAGCAGAGATGCACAAACATAAATGAGAAATCTGAGAACACTAAAGCGGTCACCGAGGAAATGAATCTTGTATTACGTAACAGTGAGAGGGTACACTGATAGGATTTACTACTTTAAGAGTCTGAATCATCCTGATTTTCAAACATTATTTCAGTTATGCCATGGATATGCTCACCCTTGAGATAGTTCTTATATTTTTGTGTGTTATTTGCTTCATTTATTGCTCTCTCTTTGTGAAAGGAAATCATAATAAGAAGACTTAAAGATACAGAGTGGGTAGTATTAATGAAATATTGGCTTGGCCAAAAAGTTCCTTCGGGTTTTTCCGTAACATCTTACGGAAAAACCCGAACAAAGTTTTTGGCCAACCCAATATTAGTCAATTATTTATATACTCATATCTTAGAATGCCCTATGTCATATAAGTGCTCCAAAATGCACTGTGCAGGATGTACTGGGGGAATGAGACAGTCAAGAGGCCTTGTATCAAATAAATGTAATTAAAAGCAGGACAAGATCGATCCACAGTTGGGGGAAACTGCGTGAAGGGTACATGTGGCCTCTGTCAAATTTTTGCAAATTCCTGTGAATCTATAATTTTTTCAAAGTAAAAACTTTAAAAATTTTAATCCATGGTGAGCAAACATGAAGAAACTGATAGGAGTTGGGAAACAGGAAACAAGGAGAATCCTGGCCTAGAGGGTGACAGAACTTACAAATCAACCAAACCGGGACTGTTTTCAATCTTTGTACATGACCCAGAGAATGAATGGCCTAATATGAGTTTTTTCCAATTCTTACTTCAAGAAGTAAGTAAGTATGGTAGGGAGCTTCTGATCATCACAGAGATATTCATAGAGACTGACTGTTATATAAATTTCTGCTTCTAAGAAGACAGGATCTGTTTTAGAGGCCCGTGACAGAAACAATATAGGTTGTCCCCATGCATGCACTAGCCCCTCATCTTCCTCTTGCCCTGCCCAAACCCAACTAAGCAATTACCGTGCTCTAATATACAATGATGCCATATCCTTTCACAATAGCTGGGGTAATGAGGAGAAAGTTAATCTGAGAGGATTTCCCCAAATCCTTTCAATATTGCAGATGATCGCAGCAGGCCCGCCTAGTACCTCCCTCGGAAATAAGTAGAATATCTCCTCCCCCCACCAAAAGAAACTAAGCTGGTGTACAAAATTATTTTTCGCAAGACGGTGGGCTATGCATTGCCAAACCCAGTAAGCTAAACAGGATGCTTTCCCCACACTTCTGGCGGCTTCTTTTTGAATGCCAACATTTTGTATCCATAATACCGCTAATTCCTGCAAACACAAATACTTTACTTGTATGTAGGATGGAAAGACATGTCTGTTAATATCAATTTTGTAGTGAATGTTTCCAATAGATGTTAAGCACTAATTTTTATTTGTTAATGGAGATAATAACTGCCAGGGAGAGAGGGTGTGGGGATGGAGGAGGGACAAAGCCTTCACTATATTGTCCTGGGCCATATTGGGATTCAGATTGACTAATGACAAAAAGTTCTCTCCAGGCATCAATGAGCCAACTGACAAGCTGGCAATCACTCCCACAGACTCTTCAACTCTGTCTTTAAATAAAATATTCCTTAAACCCCTCACCTCTTCCTCTCACGTCAATTGCAGCAAGATAAATGTTACATTAGATCCCATCACATACTTTCAGTTAAAGAGGCTTTGGAGCATGTTGGTGTAATTTGAACGCAGGCTAAATTTCAGTTTTTGAAGGTGCGGAAACGATAAAGTTTGCTTCTTTGATGCCTAATGAACAGCCTGAGTCATTAACCAGGTGAATAAAGATGGGGGTATGGATGGGCCTCCTCCTCTCCATCCTCTTTCATTTTAAATTGGGATTCAAACTAATGCCTTATTTCAGGGAGCATTTCTGCCACTGACAGCACATTTCCCATCCCTCCTGCCTGAGTCACCAACCGACAAGGA
Organism: Eschrichtius robustus; assembly: GCF_028021215.1. Classification (NCBI taxonomy): domain Eukaryota; kingdom Metazoa; phylum Chordata; class Mammalia; order Artiodactyla; family Eschrichtiidae; genus Eschrichtius; species Eschrichtius robustus. The sequence goes on from NC_090845.1 coordinate 108,033,356, forward strand.
GAAAGTTTGCCAAGTCACAGCGAATATCTACACCATTAGCTCGTCCCATATCTAGATTTTCACTCTCCATGACATCAAAAGAAGTTTACAAAAGGTCACTAAGAGGAAAAAAGAAAAGTGGATCCAGAAAAGGAGATAAGGGTAGAGAAAATTCAGTGACAAACAAAGTCCCTTTAGGGCCCGGATGGTGCTAGGCTTTTGGGGTATATGGCTTGGATGGTCTAGAAAGAATCATAAATGTACACAAATATCTGAAGGCTGAAATAATAGAGAATGGTCTTTCATGGATTCGGCAGGCAAATCCAGAGCCATTTTGTTTTAAAGGGCACTCTAGAAAGCCCACTACCCCTACCTCCTTAACCATGCATCAGACAATAATACTCTTTCCTCCTGACTGAGAGAAGATTTCAGATGCAGAGAGCCCTGGATGAAGCAACACATTGTCTTGAATTCTAGCAAAGGTGGCCATGCTGCCTAAAGAGGCAGATAATATAGCGGAGTGTAATAAAATGAAAGCATTCTTAACCGTAAACCTTCCTACATAGTAGCTAATAGTGCCTGCAGGGGGGAGAGAGATAGAGGAATCACTAAGGGAGGTCCAAAAGAGACTAAAGGTAAGAAGGCACACTCAGCAGTGTTTCCTTAAACAAGTTCAACGGGTATCAGCCATCTATGCAGAATGGACCTTTTTGTGGTCTATATTACTGAGAGGGACTAAGCACCCATCCGCATATGGATATCCAGGTTTAGAAAACCCTTCCTTTGCCACTATTCCTGTCAAAATCTTAGAAATTAGCCAAGTATCATCTTGTCACAGCTCAAAACTGGAGGATGCAGAAACAGTCCAAATATCTACTTGTGAACATACTAACAGGAACACCCCACTTATTACCATACATACTGAAGCACAAAATTTCTTCAAGCATCTTCACAGCACTTTTGGCCTGAGTATATTTAAAGGCCTTGGATATGGCTAAGGCCAGATGGTAGGAAACCAAAGTCAGGTATAAGACAAAACCAGCTACATAACTTTCAGGTTCCCAGTGCAAAATTAAAATGTGAGACCCTTGTTCAAAAATTATTAAAAATTTCAAGACAGCGACAGCAAAGCACTAAGCCAACATTGGGATTCTTCTGAGCATAGAGCCCTGTTTGACAGCACAGGACTCATACCTATGAAGCGGATTCTGGTGCAATACATGGGTTTTAAAAGGAGAGGCCTCTGAACGAGTCAATATATTAGGTATGTATTTTTCCTCAGATTACCTATTTGCAATGAATTACAGTGTGGAAGTGCCATGAGAAGGAGCAAACTATGAAGAAAAAGACACATTTCACTTGTTGTCATTGTTGTTGGATTCTTAATATTTGGTTTGATTTTTTTGTTATTGATGTTCTTGATTTCTTAGATGAGGTTTTTCTGAAGAGGGTAGTGAGAAGATCAAATATTTTTCACATGAGTAAGTTTGAACTCAGGTACTTGGCCCACAGCCCCTCTCCTGGGAGGAGGGAGGGAAGTTCCATTTTTGCATATCTTGAGGATCATTCACTCTACTGCATTAGCAATCCTAGATTCAATTACTGTTAAACTGTGCAATGCTCGAATAATTAATGGCCTTCCTGTGGCACACTGAATAATTCATACCATTGTTTCTCTCAGAGAAAACTATGGCCTTGAGATACAGAGGCTGCTACTAGTTCCTATGAAATCTTGGATGAAACAGTAAAGGCTTTGGTTATCATTCTGAGAGGAAGCTCCCTAGTCCCAAATAGAGTCTCATATGACCTGGAAACATGAAACACTCTGGTCCTGCCATAAAGACATGGTGTGCTATGTTATAGGGAGAAATATGTCTGTTGCTTAAAAGGTCAAGGTCACAGATATTATCCCGGCTGTGCCCATTAACTCTGTTTTTATATAATCACAGAATGAACACAAAGCTGGTTTGGATCGAGCCCTGACCTTGGTGAGCCATCTTATAACTCTAACACTAATTATAATAAGATTTAAGAGAAAAAGGATAGACGACTCAATATCCATTCTATTTTATCTCCACCCCAGACCTCTTTCCTGATCTTCACACCCATCCATCTACCTGTCTGTAGAACATCTTCACCTGGATTTTCCCAGGGAAACCTTACACTTTACAGGTTTGGTATTAAATTTCACTCCCATTCCAGTCCCTTACCCCATCCCTACATCAGCTCTCAACCTATTTATCCTTCTTCCATTCAGTTGCAAAAGCTAAATCCTTGGAGTTATGCTTGATTCTTCCTTTTCTCATTGCCAGTCCCTCAGGGATAAGGTAAGGTGGGAGAATTTAGGTATGAGGGGACAAATAATGTAAGTTATTCCTCAAAAACATGCGAATATTAGCCAGAAAAGTGTTTCCAGAAGGGGCTGTCAATCCATTTGGTGCGTGGTGTGGGTAGATGGACAGGAGAACTGTAATAACTGAAGTACAGAACCAAATGGAGGTTAAAGAACCAGTGGCAATAAAAGCAAAAAACGGGGTATAGCATCTAAACCAGAACTAGGTTCAAATGCCAACAACACTACTGACTAATGTTTTTCCCTTTCCTTTTTTGTAAAATAGGACAGAGGTCAGCAAAGTTTTTTGTTTGTTTTGTTTTTGTAAAGGGCCAGGTGGCAAATATTTTAGGCTTTGCAGGCCATACGGTCACTGTAATAACTATTCAACTCTGCAGTTGTAGCATGAAAGTAGTCATAGGGTCAATATGTAAATGTTTGGGTGTGACTGTGTTCCAATCAAACTTTATTTACAAAAACAGGTGGCAGGCCATTTTTGACCCACCGGCTATAGCTTGGTGACCCGTGGAATGGCCTATGCTATGGTAAAATTTTAACCCTCTAATATTAGAGACTGAACATAATAAAAGTTTATTTCTTACTCACATCACACACAAGACAGATGAGAATATCTTCCTCTATCTTGTAGGTAATATCATCTGGAACACATGGCCTCCAAGGTGACATAGAAGGGAAAGAGAGGACTGAAGGATCCCATTAGTACAGGAAGTAGCTTACATATTTTTAGCCCATATCTCATTAGCCAAAACCCAGTCTCATGGCCCAAATCTATTGAAAGACAGGCTAGATGATATAGAGGCATATATGAATATTTGGTGAGCAACTCACAGTCATCAACATGTGAGGTGGCAATAATTTCTGTCCCATATTGTTGTTAGGACAAAATATGTGTAAAACATTCAGCACAGTGCCTGACACATAAGCAGCACTCAATAAATATTCAAACTCTCCCAACCCCTTCCTTCTGATAATTTCACTCCTTGGCATGCCATAAAATGCCCTTCACACTCAGACAGAGCTATTTATTGAATTAACATCCACATGCCTTTTCTAATTCTGTTTCCTCTACTCTTCCCTCTTTGTTATTTCTACCTAATACATATTCACTTATCTTTCATATTCCTTCTCAAATGTGATGTTTCTTTCCTTTAACTTTCCCAGGCAGAGTGACTTGGACTCCTCCTCTTGCACCACCACACTTAGCACACATCATGAGTAGAGTGATGGGCATGTTGTAATGTCCCTAATTGCACATGTATGCATCCTCCACCAGACTGCGAACTCCATGAAGACAGAGAGACGTCATAGTCTCATCATCCTTCAGCATTTACCATAGAGTCTTATATACAACTGACTGTCAATAAGTGTTAATTAAACTCAACTGATTAATCTTAATAGTGGGAATTTCAGGTCCTAGGCAACTTGAGACAGATTGGGAGCTTTTATTGTTTATGCCGGCTACAGCCCCAGTGCCATATTGGTAGCTCCACAGAATGAGACCTGGCACAGAAGAAGCACTTAATAAAAGTTTGCTAAAACCAACAGAAAAGAGAAAAGCAGAAAAGGTGGTTATTTGTCACTATGTATGCCCCAAAAATCTTTTCTTAATTTTTCATGAAATTCAGTCCATTGAAGGGAAGAGTTGACTAAATTCAGGCAAAGCAATTGATGCCACAGAGCATATTTACTGTCATTTCAGAGTGGGTCCATCAAGAATACTTGTGAAGCCGCATTAAGCCAGCCATTTGTAGCACAGGACCCAGTGACCCTGACACCTGGGACTTCTCACTGCTGAATGCTAAGCATTTCTGTTTAGAGAGACTCCCAGAGCAGCATAAGCACCATCTATCTTGCTGCACCTCTCAGTCTCAATGAAAATCAACTGATAAAAAAAAAAAACCCTACACATTGTAGTCAGGCTTTGGTTTCTCAGCTCACCTTTTCTGAAGCTGTATCAAATAATACCTTTTATTTTATCAGTCGTCCATTGCATTCAGTACTTTTCTATCATCATCATTATTATTTAAAAAAACCAATAGTAATCATAGCTGCCATTTATTAGTAGACACAATGTGCCAGAAAATTTATATGAACTACACTAAGCACTTTGGAAGCTTAAAAATACCTCTCCTGACCTGGAGACTCTTGATTAGGCCTACTATTCTATATGGCTAACAGGGAAAATCACCACCTTATTCAAAAACTGAAAATAGTATTGTTTGCTCTGTGCATCTTAGGGCTAGGCCCTCACTGATAACAAAGCCTGCAAAAAAAATGGGAGGCAATATATAGTACAGACTCTTGTATTCAAATCCTAGCTCTGACACTTACCAATTATATGGCCTTGAACCAGTTACTTGATTTCTCTGAGTCTGTTTCCTTGTGTATAAAATGGAAATAATAATAGTGCCTATTTCAGTGAGTTATTATAAATGTTAAATGATAATATTTCTAAAGCACTTAAAGTTTAGGTACATAATAAGCACTCAGTAAATATAAGCTATTATTATTTTGACATTGTGGATAAAATAGGCTAGAGGTGATCGTGAGGAAGTGGAGCAATGCCCCATTCTGAGGGTAGGGAGCGAACATAGGCTCTCTTCTTACTCTAGGAAGAGCATCAGTATATCTGGTGGTGAGAACCATGAAGGGATCAGAGAGGAAACACTGGTAGAAAGCATGGTAGACAGTAATATTTAGATGGGTAATTTTGGAGACATTTGTTAAGTCACATATAAATAGAGTCCAGAGATGATCTGGGGGTAGGAAGGCTGATTGTTTTCATTCCAGGAGAAATAATAAAAGAGGGCTCATAGCCTCACTGGATGAGGCTCAGCTCACGCAGGTAAGGGGAGGCAGAAGTCAATGTAAAAAAACTCTGATTGAAAAAGTGTGGGATTTTTGACAACATGGGTGGACCTTGAGAGCATTGTGGTAAGTGAAATAAGGCAGAGAAAGACAGATACTCTATGATCTGACTTATATGTGGAATCTAAATAAACTACAACAAAAAAAACCAAGGTCATAGACAACAGAGAACAGATTGGTGGTTGCCAGAGGGGTGGGGGGCAAAATGGGTAAAGGGGGTCAAAAGGTACAAACCTCCAGTTACAAAATAAATAAGTCATGTGAGTGTAATGTACAGAATGGCAACTATAGTTAATAATACTGTATTGTATATTTGACAGTTGCTAAGAGAGTAGATCTTAAAGTTCTCATCATAAGAAAAAAAAAACTGTGTGGTGATGAATGTTAACTAAACTTATTGTGGTGATCATTTTATAATATAAACAAACATTGAATCATGTTGTACACCTGAAACTAATATGTTATATGTCATTACATCTCCACTAAAAAATTAATAGATAAATAAATAAAAAGAAGTATTTATGATACAGCAGAATGGGATTCCTGTCATCCTCTTTACTTATCCCTCTCTAAGCCCTGAGTACTCGAGGAATGAGAGTTCCTGCCTTTTTCCATTAAGCATCCTAATAGGAGTTGTTCAGCTTCTTATTATGGAAAATATTAAACATTATGAAAATAGAATAATATAACAAACCTCCATGTACTCATCACCCACTTTCAACAATTATCAATTCGTGGACAATCTCATTTAACCTTTACTCTGCCCACTTCCCCCAAACCATGCCCTGGATTATTCTGTGGCAAATCCCAGACATCAGATAATTTAATCAGTAAATATTTCATCATGCATCTCCAAAAATACAATCTTTTTTAAAAATATAACTACAACGGTATTATCACATCTAAAGAAATAAATAATTTTATCAGATAGTCTACCAGTGTTCAGATATCCCTGATTGTCTCATTTTTAAAATATATGAATTTTTCTCCACCTTGCTTTAACATTGCGTCATGGAAATAATTCCATAGTACTATATAGAGATATTGAAAAGAGCCTTTTAATATATAATAAAGCATTGGGGCTTTCCCGTGTGAAGAGAAAGCTGTATTAGTAAGATAGGGATTTACTTGTTTTGTCGATGCTCCACTGGGAAGAATCTGAGAGACCCAAACACTTCCCACACTACCCACAGAGGGGCCATCCCATAATGAAGTAGTGAGTGATGTACTTCCTATTCTTGACCTGGATGGAAAAGGCAGAGGGACAGAAAAAAGGGAGGGAAACTAGAGCGACAAGCCACTCTCAGTACTCATATAGATGTAAAAGTTGACCAGCTGGGAAGAGAAAAGGAATGTTCACCATTCTCCAGCTGCCATTTTGTATTTGTGGTTATCTAGTAGTAATTTCACTTCCTTTCTGTTAGTGGACTGCATATGCAGGCCCCATAAGATGCTGTTGGACATGACGGGTTGACATTTATTTAGACATCTTTGGCACTAAATGCGATATTTGGAAAATCACTTTATTTCTCTGGGTCTCAGTTGTATCATCTATAAATTTTGAGACTAAGTTATATAATCCCAAATGTTCCTTCAAACACTAACACTCTATGTTTTCTTTCAAAATAATTAAAATTTAAAAAATTGAAATCACCAGAATTATTTGTGGATATCTAAAGTAGAAAAATCAGGACTTTGCTCTGTGCAGGGAAAACTTCACTTTTTGAAACCAAGAGCAGTAGATTTAAATTAAACATAAAACAGAATGTTAACAACAATCTAGCTGTAAAAATAAATAAATAAATAAATATTTAAAAGTATGGATACATTTTGTTGGGATTTACAGTAGGCTGCTCTCTTGAGAACCTAGGCAATTAGGCCAGGTACATAAATAGCAGATGGGAACCTGATCATGGTAGACAGCACAGTGGAAGCAGAAAAGAAGGAAGGAAGGAATGTTCACCAGCGATAATCTGTTAAAGAACATCAGAGATTATGGTTCAAATCTGATCTGACTCAAGGTGATACATACTTATGTGTCATTTCCACATGCAATGCTAAGCACGACATTGCATATGGGGGAAATGATCTTCAAAGTTTACAAGAAAGATGGATGAAAAATTAGAGTAATTCCAAATTTCACAATGTAGAATAAGTACACTTTTCACTAGAGTGGGACATGCGAAATAAAAATAGCATCATCCCTGCTTGACAGAACCATATTATTTCAACATGTGTTTTACTACTAAGGGGAGAGATTAGGATGGTCGAGGGACATCCAGAACTTGCCAAATAGATGGCAGCATAGACGATGTTTTCCCCTTTTTAGAAAGAGCATGGCCCAGGGTGGCATTTCCAAAATACTGTAATCTAATGAGGAGGGATATATGAAGGGTTCTAAATGGCAAGAGTCCAGTTTAAGTCTTAGTTAAGACTAAATCCTAAGTTTCATAAGTAGCCTTTGGAAAGTCACTTGACTACCCTGGGCCTCAGTTTCATTATTTGTAAAATGACTTTCAAACATTTTTTACTTTACTAAGAGAAGATATTGTTACGTTTGAGTTTCCAAAAAAGTAATAAATGATAATATTAATAATAATAATGGCTGCCAACCAGAGTGACCCTAGTCACAATGCCCACTGTAACCTCTTAAGAAAGGTCTTTACCAAGTTGCTTGATTGGTCTTTTATTGTCTTTTGACCTCCTCTTAAAGTGAACTGGTATCCATTTGGGTTTTATTAAAGCAGAGGAGTTCCCTGACTCTGGGTGTCTACCATCTCTTTGACCAAAGCCAGTGCTAAACTCTATGTTCAGCTTCTCTGTGAAGTCAAAAATTTAAGAAACACAAGAACAGTTGATTGTTCAGAGACAGAATCCATTGAATGTATAAAATGTGCTACCTACCTAATACCTTCTCAAGCTAACTAGTGCCTTCTTTGAGAATGAGCCGTGGAACCATAATCTCTACTTTAAAACCACGTTTTTTTGTTTTTGTTTTTGTTTTTGTTTTTCTGCAAATGGAGCCATAAGCACAAAGCAGCAACTTTACAACATTTCTGAGGTGCATATATGAAGGTCTAAATTTATAGTGGTGCCCCCTGGGTTGTGAGGAGGCAGAGGAGAGGGAGGTGGAATGAGTTCTGTTACACTCATGTGACTCGAGATTATAAGAGATGTTTACAGGGATCCAACCTCTGCTGAAAGGAATTGAATGCTTAAATAAAGACTTGGCTTTAAATACCTGTTCCAGCTCTAAAATCTTCACTTTCTTGCATGTAAAATTCGACAATAATCCCTACTTCACCTGGCTGATGTGAAGATTCACAGTAGATTCTCAATGAACGTTCCTTCATACACATTCATCCTTCCAGTACAGGACAAAGAAGTCAGAAAGGATTGGACACAGAGAATTTCCAGGGACCTAGCACTGACTCTTTGCAGGCTGGATGTTGGTAACGGGCCACTGTTTTAAATAGAGGGGTGGGGGCTTTCAACAATAAAGGAGACATGGTTGGTTCTTAAAAGAGGTGATGAGTAAATTCGTCCTAGGAATACTATGGGACATGAAAGTAGCAACCATTACATATGTGTAACTGGAATCTAATCATGAGAAAACATCAGCAAACCCAAATAGATGAACATTATACAATGTAACTGGCCTGTACTCTTAAAAAATGTCAAGGTCAGGAAAGACAAGGACTGAGGAACTGTTCCAAATTAAAGCAGTTTAAAGAGATATGACGACTAAATGCAATGTGTGATCTTGGAATGGATCCTGGACTGGGAAAAATAACTACAAAGACATTATTTAAATTATTGACAAAATTTGATTATGGACTCTGAATTAGATAATAGAATTTTATCAAAATTAAATTTCCTGATTCTTACAATTATACTGCGGTTATGTAAAATGATGTGTTGTTCTTAAGAAATATATACTAAAGCATTTATGGGTAAAGGAGAACAATGTCTGCAACGTAATCTCAAATATGGGGGGGGAATGGTAAATTAAACAGAGCAAAATGTAAATTAATTGGTCAATACGAGTAAAGTATGAATCATTGCAACTTTTCTCTAGATTTGAAATTAAATAAAATTTTAAAAATTTAAAAATGGGTGTGAGACAAAAAGAGGACAGTACAGAGCTGAGATAACGGGTACATAACAGGTGTACCTGACATCTTGGGTGGAAGAAAGGGTCAGAGAAGACTTGACAGAGGAACTGACCTAAGCTGTGATATGAAGAATAAATCATTTTTTAGGTGAAGTGGTTTAGTGAGAGGAAAATGTTACAAAGAGAACAGCATATATGTAGACCTGGAGGCAAGTAGGGGGAGCATGATGGATTTGAGTAACTGAATATATAAGCGGGGCGGGCATTGGTGATCAATGAAGCTGGAAATGCAGGCTGGATCCAGATCATAGTGGGACTTTTGGGGAATAAATATTTGAGAGGAGGCTTGGAAAAATTCATAGGATGTAAGGGAAAGTTAGTGGGTTTTATCTGTGGTTTTCTGGCAAAGGATTTTCAGGACATTTTCTGGCTGTAGGCTTTTTAGGGGAATGGGAAGAAGAAATTTTCTTGAGGTTGTTTATGGATACAATTGACTAAGAAAAAAAGGGTAGGGAGAAAATCCCAAACACTGCTTCACACAGAAATTCTAAATTTTTGGAAATACTCTGTTACATAGCACAGTACCATATCACCAGTGATAGAAGGCATTGTTTTTAAGAAAAAGCTCTGTTCTCAAGGAAATTACAGAACCAATATCTGGATTAGGCTGGAGAAGGTAGAGTTGGGAGATATGCTCCTCAGCATAGGAAACACTCTGATGTACAGATTTTTGTCTTTTGGATAGAATTTAGTACAGAGGATAAAAGTTAGAATGACCATAGGTACTAGGAAGGTTAACATATATTTAAAGTAGATCAGATGTAAGAAAAGCATTGTGCAGTCCAGACAAGATGGCATAGACTCATTTCTCCCTGTCTTCCAACTATATACCCTGGAAACAAGATTTTAAGCACAACTATAAACCCTGGAAACAATGTAATATGGAACCCAAGGAGAAATCTGAAATGTAGAAAGAGGAAGGCAGACTGGTTAGGAACACCAAGATTGAAGAAACAAATAGCAACAGAGTGTCTTGAGACATCATTCCACACAAGAGGGTAATCAAGGCCCAGCATCCTCCACCCCCCAAGCTAGAAACAGCAAGTGGTTCAAGTAGGCTTATTCCTCCCCTGGATGGAACAGTGGTCCTAATAACAACAGGCACTTCCATTGGCAGCAGCAAGGGGGACAGATCAGGAGCCCCACTGACAAGCATCCAGGGGAAGCACTCTCCTATCCTACTGGGCCAGATACTCCCCTCTCCTACACAGAGATACCAGGAAGCTTGGCAGCACTAACAGGGGGAATCCTGCAACAACAACATCCATCTAGAAGTAGTCTTTGTCCCAGTGGACCAGAGAACTCCTTCTACCATGGAAAAACACTGGACAGCTGGGTGGCACTGGCAGCGGAAATCCCACTATAACAGGTGACCTAGCCTATGAAGCAGTCCCTGTCCCTGCTGGGCCTGAGACTACCATCCACCAGGTGTACCCACCAGGGAAGTTCTGGAGGGAAGGGGTGGAGACTCCCTTCACCCACCTAGACAGGCACTTTCTGCCCTCTCAGGCAGTATCAGCAAGGATCAGTGTGAGTCCCAGTGACATGAGACCGAACAAACCAAAACTGCATTACAAAGTCTCAGAAAATTAAATTGTCATTGGAACTATAGCGCACAAAAGTAGGCTAGGACCTGTGTGCTAAACCTAAACAGAGCGACTGCCTGCTACAATAAAAGATTAAAATAGCACCCAGGGTCTTATAACGTAATAGTCAAAATGTCCAGGATACAATAGAAAATGACCCCTCATACCAAGAACCAGGGAAATCACAAGCTGAGTGAGAAAAGAAAATGAACTAATGACAATACCAAGATGAACCAGATGATGGAATTATCTGGCAAGGATTTTAAAGCAGCCATCATAAAAAAATGCTTCAACAAGCAATAACAAAATTTTTTGAAACAAATAGAAAAATAAAAAAGTTTCACCAAAGAAATAGAATTTTTAATGGAAATCATACAAAAGAAGGAAAAATACAATAACTGAAATAAAAACTCATTGGATCAGCTCAATAGTAGAGTGAAGATGATCCAGGATAAAATCATTGAACTTATAGTCAGAATGTACCCAATCCGAACAACGGAGAGAAAGTAGATTAGAAAAAAAATGAACAGATCTTCAGGGATCTGACAAACAATGACAAAAGATTCAAAGTTCCTATTATCAGAGTTCTAGAAGGAGAGGAAAGAGTGGATTTAAAAGATTATCTGAAGAAATAATGGCTGGAAACTTCCTGAATTTGGCAAAATCATAAACGTTCAGATTCAAGAAGGTAAATGAATCTGAAACAAAATAAATCCAAAGGAATCCATGGCAAAACACATCACAGTTAAACTTCTGAAAAGCCATGACACAAATGTGATTATAAATTTCAAGTGATATTCTGCTTCAGTGTCAAGAGACAATAAGGAGTAGCGAGGACTGGGGTGAACTAGAGAGTACATGTGCCATCTAAGGGGCAGCCCCTGTTCAGCTCTAGCTAGTTATATATGTGGGAATTCAGATCTAATTTCTTTGTGTGTGAAATCTTAACCTTAAGTGTAAGCAACTAATTATTTACATTTTAACTCAGTATGCCAGTTCTGTAGCAAGAGGAAGTAGTGACTTTGGAACTAGACCTGAGATTGAATCCTTACTCTACCATACCATATTGGACAAAGCCATAAACTCTCTGAGTCTATGGGTCCTCATCTATAAAATATTTTAGTAAAGAATCTGACTCCATTTTTTTTGATGTTTGAGTGTGGACAGCTTTTAAGCCTCACCCTTCCCTCTTCCTCTTCTGTCCAACATCTAGAAAAGCTAATAAAAAAAGCCAAGGTGCTCCCTCCTTTGATGCCCATGGAAGATTCAAACCATGCAAGCCCCTGCCCATGAGTAGAAACCCTCACACAAGCCCAGCCCTAACCACAATAAAAATCCCAAACCAGTCTCCTTCCTGTATTCTCTCAAGTGATTTTCAAACCAGCTTGGGAAGCCTGCCTTGCTGTCCCCAGAGACCCCATTATGTAACTAATAAACCTTTTAATAACCTCTTGGTGTGTATGTGTGTCATTATCAGTCTCTACATCTGGACAAAATTTTGAGTGAAGTTCTACCCTGTATCTGTAGTGTACCACAACAAATGGAAACTATAATATTTACACTGTAAAGTTCCTGTGAGGAATAAATAATGTCTGAAAGGTGCCCTGGCCACAATATATGCTCAAAAAACAGCAATTACCATAGTGACAAGTATTAGTGAATAGAAGTTTCCCCAGGCCTTCTTTTCCCTTTTCAAAAAATGTGCCCTTTCTTTTTTTTTTTTTTTTCAAGAACAGGTGAGCATTCCAACAAGTCTCAGGCCTAGGGACTGGATAGAAGCAAGACCAGCCACTAGGGATTATAAGTGGTATGGCTTGCTTGCAAGCTTTTTGATATGTTTCCAATATATGCCTTCAAACTTGTTCTGGTATACTCATGCAGACTACCTAAAGAAATCCTGAAGCAAAACTGACCTACAGATGGATTCTGTTTGGCCCATAGAGTGTTTTTAAAATATTTTGTATTAGTTGCCAGTATTTTAAAATCAGGAGGTGTCATATGAAAATCTGGGTTTCTAGTTCTCTTGAAAATTTGGAAGACCTAGCATCACTGTACTCATATTCCTGCTTGCTGAATAGTAGCTGCCACTTTTAAATGGAATGTGAGCTCTCCATTCCACCTGAGTCCCCACCATTATACATTATTTCCATTGCTAAAGCCCAATGTCAAATGTCATTTATCATTATAATTTGTTGATTTTTCTAATAATTGAGAATTGTTTTTCTACACCAGTTTATAACAAAAATAGGAAATGAAAAATAACAACAAGAGCACTATTAACAAGAAAAATAGAGAAGCAGTTAAGCCCAGGCTGCTATACTAAATGATATAATCTTCCTGGCCCCCATAACCACCATGAGGATGTCTGTTTTACTCCTTGGTTTACAGATGAAGATCCTCAGATTCCCTGAAGAAGTTTCATAAAAGTTTTAATTCTCTATTGAACACTGAGATTGTAGGAGCTACCTGTAAGCTAAAATGGCTAGTTAGAGCCAATTATTTTTTTTGTTTTTTAATGAGAGTTCTCAGAGAAACTCAAGGTTACTTCCTACATACGATTAGACTATAATTCAAATAGAAGATCTGATGGGGCATTAGTGAAATAATAGTTTCCTCCAATGTATATTTAATTACTGTATACATCAACCATTTTGAGACACTTCAAAAGGATAAAAGGTAAATTCTTTTTATTGTTCACTGTTCCTAATTTATGATTTACTTTTACTTAATCCATTGCTCAACACCCAAACATATATTCACTATATTTCACTGATTCATTTTGTATCAAATTTTGGACTGAAGGAAGTTTTATATAAAAGACAGAGAATTTAAGATTCTTGAATTTCTGGTCCAGGGGACATAAATTTTTCAGGTGCTGCAGGGAAGCCCCAGGGCAAGACCTGTCCAAAATATGACTTCCAACAGCCTGCTATGATGGATGGAATTTTGCATCTCAGTCTTTCTTTTAGATTAAAACATAGAAATTACCTACAAAATGTAAACCTAATAAGGGTAGGAATCAGTGGGCACCCTTTCAGAATCATACCTCCTAAACCAATATGACCTGGAACCTGTTGGATAGTAATTTTTGATGTGAATTTGGGCAGAGCCAAAAAGTGAGATTTTAAATCTAGAATCCTACAGTTAAGAAAAACCATAAAAGTCATCGAGTCCAGCTTCTTTCCAAATGTAGGTATTTTGTCCTCTATAGCATACCTAAAATGGGACCAACAAAGCCTCCAGACTCTTCAATACCTCCAGTGGCAGAAAGCCTGCCACTTCAAGAAGTATTCCCATTCCTGTTCTCATCTGTAATCATCTGGTATTTTTTCTCTGTTGAGCCAAAATACAGTTCTCTTTATGTTCCATTCACTGAGTTCTTTATATATTTTGGATATTAACCCCTTGTCAGACATGTCATTTGCAAATATCTTCTCCCATTCAGTAGGTTGCTTTTTTGTTTTGTTGATGGTTTCTTTTGCTGTGCTAAAGCTTCAGGTCAATAAGTGGTGTTGGGAAAACTGGACAGCTACTTACAAAAGAATGAAACAAGAACATTTTCTCACACCATACACAAAATTAAACTCAAAATGTATTAAAGACCTAAATATAAGACCTGAAACCATAAAACTCATAGAAGATAACATAGGCAGTACACTCTTTGACATTGGTCTTACTAATTTTTTTTTTTTTTGGTTCTGCCTCCTCAGGCAAGGGAAACAAAAGCAAAAATAAACAAATGGGACCTAATCACACTCCTGTGTTTTTAAATAAGCATGACATTAAACTGTCTAGAAGTAGTAGCCAGAATCAGAGTTGTAGCAGAAAAGAGTACCCTTCCCCCATTTTGATTTTCCCTATGATTGATTTTCAAACTATAGAAAGATACCTTTTCTCAATGAGCTTTTTAGAGACTAGAATGAGTTTGAGTCAAGTGCAAGTCAAACAATCAGGCGATCAAAGGAGGAAAAATTCAGTAGTTTGAAATCTTAGGTTATTAACGGTTTTTGATTCTTGACTGGGCTATAAGTGGTGATAATTATTCCTTCATGAACAAATCTGAGGACTGAGCAAGACTGCTGAGATTAGGAAATGGGAAACTGCTCACAGTGATCATTATTTCATCACGATTAACCAAAAACTAATGAGTTTGGTTTCTAAGTAGCACTTGGGTTTTTCTGTTATAATTTCCTACTTAATTATAAGGATTAGTGTGAAAGCATACCTGTGAGTTATGGCTTCAGCCTACTGGAAATGCTCATACACATCCATATACTGAGAGAACACTGAGCTTGCCATGAAGCATCCTGCCAAGAGCCACTGACAGCATTTTCCAACAGACCTCTCTGGGTCATGCCACCAATTACATGCTTCACATAAATCTCATGTTGCTTAAACCTTCCACATAATCAGAATAAAATGACAAATCTGTTTTCATTAATTAAACATATTACCAAAATGTTGCACTAGGAATGCAATATATTTTCTCTCTTTTTCTTTTACAAGACACAACAAGGTAAGAGAATTAAAAGGAGAGAATTGGAATGTGGGAATGAATTTCCCCACTGAGTGATTTTAAATCAATCTTTGGACTCAAGTTTCATTTACTGTGCCAACAAGTTATTATTGACAAAAAGAGATAAATGACAATTGCGCACATACCCCCAAACTACTTTCAGTGACAAAATTTTCAAATTTGTCAATGGGTAGTGTAAACAATTTCTATATCCACCCGTATAATAATCTGTGAAGTTATTAATGTCTGATTTCTATAGAAGGATTTAACAAAGATTAATTCGTTAGTAAGGAATAACAAATCAATTGGGATTTGATGAGAAGGATAGCTGATCCTAGTACATGGGTAAATTTCTTACATTTCTCATATTAATGGTATTTATTTTCAGTTTTAAGTCATTTTCTGCTTTGCAGCCTTTAAAAACACAAGCTTATCAAATAAATACAAGCCTAGCTTACTGGCCTTCTCCTAGAAAAAAATTTTATACACATGTTAAATTGAAATTGTAATATTTGGCTCAGAAAATAGCTGTGGGCTAACCATAGCTAAATGGTTGCCAGACATCAAAAGACCAAGTCCTTAGTTGGGGTGGGTGAATATGGGCAGGTATTTCAATCTCTCCAGATTCCTCCAGTTCACCAGCTTTAAAATGAGTAAAGAATCTCTAAGGCCCCTCCAATTTGAATATTTATTTAAGGTCTTTATATATTGAACATGGCTTAGTCACTAGCTAATGTCTAGCTAATGTCCCATAATGGCAAATCAGTTTTGACTGTACTAATCTTTGAAATGCCTAACCAAATAGTTTTTAAAACCAGCAACTAGCCTTGAAACTAAGTGATAAACTTAATTTATCAGTTTTATGGGCCTTAGAAAAAGTACCATTTGGGGTTGCATCTATATGACAAAACCAAAACAATTTGGTTGTAAAAGAAGGAAAGAATGGAGTACTTTGAAGATGACCGAACTGTTCTTAAAGAAAATTAAAGTTACAGCCATAGTTAAGATAGTCATCTTCACTCCTAAATCCCCTTAGGGTTATGTTCCTAAATTTGCTATCCTATTGGCTAGAGGCTGGAACTGATAGGTGTGGCCAATGCCACAAGGGAAGCTTCCTATAAACAGAATTACTGGCTTTGAAGACAGAGCTATTAACCTTGAGCATCTTTAATCGCCCACCAAATAAGAATAAGCACCCTTAAGCTCTCAGCGATTAACCTTTATTACAGCAAGTTGCTCCCACAGGCTTTCCTACTTACTTAAAGACAAAATAGCAGAATGACTGAGTTTAATACTGTTAACATTTTCATAGTGTATTTGGGTTCCACTGATGTAAAAAAAAAATGTTTTATTACCCTTAAAAATGTGTTGGTTACAACAGTGAAAAAAAAAAATGTCCTAAGACAACTGAAATGTTTGAGTCAGGGCTCTGGGCAAAATGAGCTTTAGAGGAAGCAGTCTCTTAGCTGGTATAACTAGAAAAGCAATAGACCAAGAGTCAGGAGACCTAGAATTTAGATCCAATTCAGTATGAAGAGAATGAATAAGGAGGCACTGAAATTCTCTGGGCCTCAGTTTCCTCAGATAAAATTGAAGACTGTTGTATTGGATAATCCCTAATGTCCTCTTGAGCTGTAATATTCTGAGTCTAATCTATGCTTGTGTGATGAGCTAACAGGTACTAATTCAGACAAGCCGTTTTATTTGGGTACAGAATGATGAAGATAGGTACGCTCAGTTACTCTTCTGATTACATTTGGACATTAGCCAATTCCAAGAATATAAGCTGAGATGTATACCCCCAGAAGCTAAAGTGCAGGATTCTAGGAATGTAATAGCAATGCAGCTTTTGAATATTTCAGAGGCCCTCACAGAATTTCTAATACTTGTTGTCCTTTTATACGTTTGGTTTTATAGATCTAAAACTTTTGAGGCAATTTCTCTGTGGCTACTATGCATGCTATTTAGTAAGATGTTAACAGGCAGAGATTGGTACCAGAGAAATTCATGGGCTTCCCATAGAGAAGTAAGGAGTAAGCCTGCCCATGGCTGGGGAAAAGACAAATGTATCACAGATTATATTATAATCTTCTGCCCAATAATCATTTTTTCTATAATAGATAAAACATTTTTTTATAGCAAGGAAAAGCATTTACTAATCACCATATTAAGTGTTTACAAATTACTATATTAATAAGTATAACAGTTTTTAAAAAATATTGAATCTAAGCCAGAGGCAGAATAACTTGAAAAGGCCATTTGGGTATGAAAGGATAAACCTGAAATAGGCCTGCACCTAGTGACAGTATAAGAAGAGTTCTATACTATGTATAAAATAAACACGGACTTACTGTATAGCACAGGGAACTATATCCAATATCTTGTAGTAACCTATAATGGAAAAGAATCTGAAAAAGAATCTAAACTATATTTCAATTTAGAAAAAAAGAGTGCTAAATTGCTCTGAATCAGACAATGGGAAGTATTGTCTATATATTTACTCTTGGGAGGAAAAGGTGAACAGTCTAAAGAGAACAGAGGAAGTAGAAGGAACAAGAAACAAGGTGGGAGGCTGAAGCCTGAGCTTATTTGAAATAGCTGAGGAATTCTTTAAGAAAAGGGTTACCGCCGGCCAATGCAGGGGACACGGGTCCAGGAAGATCCCACATGCCTCGGAGCAACTAAGCTCGTGCACCACAACTACTGAGCCTGTGCTCTAGAGCCCACGAGCCACAACTACTGAGCCCACGTGCCACAACTACTAAAGCCCGCATGCCTAGAGCCTGTGCTCTGCAACAAGAGAAGCCACCACAATGAGAAGCCCGTGCACCGCAACAAAGAGTAGCCCCTGCTCGCCACAACTAGAGAAAGCCCACGTGCAGCAACGAAGACCCAATGCAGCCAAAAATAAATAAATTAATTAATTTAAAAAAAGAAGGGTTATCAGTAATTCAATTTAAAATCCCTTGCATTGCTGAAATGAGATGTCCCTTCATCCCTACAATCCTTCAGAAAATTTTCCGACAAAGACCCTATACGAGTGTTCTCTCTATGGAAATCAAAGAAAAGGAACTGAGCTTCAAATCTGAGCCAGCATGGAGCTGGCTTAAGAAAGAAATGCAAGATATAGAGTAGAGAACAAAATCTAGACAGAAGCCAGAAATCAGAGGCAGAAAAAAAACAGAGAAACTGCTATTTTTTTTCTATCCAAGCATCTCTTCTCTGATTCTTGTAGCCTAACCTTACCTTACTTTGGAGGAATTGCCTCTTCCTAATTTCTTGTGGTACTTCTGATTTAGTCACATTATCCCACCTCACTTCACATGGCTACAGGGGCGGTCTGTGAACCAGGTTGCGCCAATCACAATTTCCCTTTCCTCTTACTACAGGTTCTGATCCAAGGGTGGGCCACACAGCACCAGTTAGAGACTTTTCCTTTAATTGAGAAATCTCAGATGGCAGATGGAACTAACCTTGCCTAGATATTTTTTTATTGTGGTAAAATATAAATAACATGTAATTTATCATTTTAACCATTTTTGAGTGTGCAGTTCAGTGGAATTAAGTACATTCACATTACTGTGGAACCATTATCACAATCCATCTCCAGAACATTTTGAATATTCCGGACTGAAACTTCATACCTATTAAACAATAACTTTCCATCCTCCCTCCACCCAGGCCCTGGTAACCTCTACTCTACCTTCTGTCTCTGAATTTTACTAATCTAGGTACCTCATATAAGTGGAACCATACAATATTTGTCCTTTTGTGTCTGGCTTATTTCACTCAGCAAAATGTATTCCACATCCATCCGTGTTGTAGCATATAACAGAATTTCATCCCTTTTTTTTTTTTTACCATGGTAAATACACATAACATAAAATTTACCATTTTAATCATTTTAAGTGTACAGTTCAGAGACATTAAATACATTCACATTGTTGTGCAACCATCAACACCACCAATCTCCAAAAAATGTTCATCTTCCCAAACAGAAACTCCATACCTATTAAAAACTATCGCCCCCATTTCCTCTTCCCCCTCTCCAAGCAACAATCATTATATTTTCTGCATCTATAATTTGACTACTCTAGGTACCTCACATAAGAGAAATCATACAATGTTTGCCCTTTCATGACTGTCTTATTTCACTTAGCATAATGTCTTCAAGGCTCATCCATGTTGTAGCATGTATCATAATTTCCTTTCTTTTTAAGGCTAAATAACATTCCATTGTATGTATATACCACATTTTGTTTATCTATGAACACTTAGGTTGCTCAAAATGATTTTTCTTCATTCTGTTAATGTTATATTGACTGATTTTCATACATTGAACCAACCTTGCATTCTAGGAATATATCTTACTTGTTTTGCTGTATAATCTTCTTAGTATGCTGCTGAATTTAGTTTAGTAGCAGTTTGTTGAGGATTCCTCCATCAGTGTTCAAAGGGATAATAAGCAGTCTGTACTTTTCTTGTAGTATCTCTCTCTGGTTTTGGTAATCAGGATAATGTTAGCCTCATAGAATGAGTGAGAAATTCTCCTCACCTCTTCAATTGTTTGGAAGAGTTTCAGAAATATATATATAATTATTCCTTAGATTTTTGGTAGAATTCACTAATGAATCCATCTGGTCGAAGGCATTACTTTGTTTGGAGGTTCTGACTACTGATTCAATCTCCTTATTAGTTATAGGTATATTCAGATTTTTTATTTCTTCATGATTCAGTCTTCGTACATTATGTGTTTCTAAGAATTGTCCGTTTCATCAAAGTTATCCAATTTGTTGGAATACAACTGTTCATAGTACTTCTCATCCTTTTTATTTTTGTAGAATCAGTAGTAATGCCCCTACTTTAATTTCTAATTTTAGTAATGAGTTCTCTCTTTTTTCTTAGTCAATCTAGCTAAAAATTTTTTTATTTTGAAAAATAATCTGTTAAGTATCTATCTAAAAATAATTTGTTAAAGATTTTCAATTTTGCCAATCTTTTCAAAGAATCAACTCTTTGTTGCGTTCTCTATTTTTTATTCTCTATTTTGACTCTATTCTTCATTATTCCCTTTCTTCTGTTGCTGTAGACTTTGACTGCTTTCTAGAGCTCCTATAAAGTTATTTTATCCATCTTTGGTGGTTTCTTTCCTTTATTTTGTTTCCTTTAACATTTCTGTGGGAAAATGAAGGAATGGCACCTCCTAGTCCACCACTGTGCTGGTGTCATTCCTCCTTTTCCTAGATCTTGAAGAACATAGACCTCAACTAGCATTTGATTCAGATAAAGCCATATAACTTGAAATTATATTCAATATTGAAAGTACTATTGGTTAACCAATTAATCACGGATTTATTCTTTTGAATTGTAGCTTAATGTAGCTCTGCTACTTTCAGGCTTGAGTAAAAAATTTAGAATCCTAATCTCAGTAGAGTGCTATCTTTGAGTCCTCTATTTCTGGGGTAAAATGAGAGCACCAGACATATGCTGATGAAGGGAAGACGACAGATGGTATTAGGAGTAGGGTCCAAAAATTACTGAAAGAGGAATAGTCATCAAACATTATCACCTACTATATAATTTTTCTTTTCATCAGCTTTGCTCATTTCCCATAACCTTCTAATACCACAGAAAATGACAAAAGGATCCCTGGAAATGGTCATTTAGTAGCTCAAACAAATAAAAGTAGATAGCCTTTAATTGTTTATTGTGGCCCCTTATTTCATTCTCACTCTATGAAGACTAACCAATCAGCAAGCTAGAATTAATTTGTCAAGATTTAAGGCCCCTTTTAGACCTAAAGTTATAAAATTCTTGCATATTATAAATATGAGTATAACAGAGAAGGAGAATGACAAAGAAATATTCAAGGCTTCTTTCACTTAAGGAGGATTATTTTTTTGTTAGCTATACTCCTAGGCCATTGCAGTACAGATCAAGTTAATGAATGAATGAAAGAACTAAAACCAGATTGATTAATTTATCAAATTGATTAAATGAGCTGAGAACTTCTTTTGGAAGAGAAAAGTAGGAAATCAGGGGAGATATTAGGGAAAAGACTAAAGTGAGCATCTCCTAAGAAAAAACTTGAGGTATTCATGAAGCAAGGTGAAGGGGATTATGGTCACCTGCCTTGCTGAGATGAATGGTTTGCGTGTGTGTGTGTGTGTGTGTGTGTGTGTGTCTCTGTGTGTGTGTGTGTGTGTCTGTGTGTGTGTGTGTGTGTAGACGGCTGGAGAGGACTTTTTCAGGTTTAACTGAGTGTTATAAATGGAAACTCTCTTTAGAATATTCTGAGAAACTTCAGTAAAGATGCACTGGATGTTAGACAGGTGTTCTGTGGCATGAAAAATCATATGGATCCTCAGGTTGCAAGTGGTTTGGCTTTAAACAGACTATATAACCAAGTAGTATGTTTCAAATTTTCAGTCCTATATACAAAAATGATCAATTTCCCCCTTTATTTTCTGGAAATTTCTCCATCAGTTTATGCATTCTGTTATAGGCAACTGAAAACCCAAGCTGCCTTAGACCATTGAAAGGATTTATTGGCTAATGGATCTGTACGTTCAGAGGAAAGGCAGAGACAAAAGGATTATCTGGTTTGGTGTATCAGTAATGTTGTGAGGCATCTGATTTCCTTCTGTCTCTCCATAGTCTCAGGGTGATGCTAAAGCTGTTTTCCATCATGGGTGAAATACTGCTGTACTAGTGGAGACTTTAAGTTCATATACAGTGCCACTCAAGAGAAAAAGTGTTTCTGCTTAGTATTTCAAGACAGAATATTGAGATTCATCCTGAATAGCCCACATTGGCCCAGAACCAATGACTGGGCCAAGCCAGGATAATGAAATATGCTAAGCTACTCCTAAACCTGGTGGTCAACTTCCCCTCAAAGTACATCAAGGGGAAAGGATGATGAATAAAAATGCAGATACCTTAAGCAAGGTAAAATGATTACAGATTCAGGGTAGGCAATTACCAGCATCCACGACAGTTACAGCTCATGCTCAAATTTGTCTTATGTCTTCAACAAGGTCATACAATATGCAAATTTATCAATTTTTCATTCTTTTATTCAGTTTCTGAAGTCAACAGGAAATAATTATTCTTTTTAAGCCCATAAGTGAATGACTAAATGTCTAACATTCTAAAAAAAAAAAATCATTCCGGCAATATACTACAGTGACATTTCTTAGGGTCAGAAGCCTGAATTAGGTTCATATATCTACCACCTCCTAGAGAAATGGAAATAAAAACAAAAATAAACAAATGGGACCTAATGAAACTTCAAAGCTTTTGCACAGCAAAGGAAACCATAAACAAGACCAAAAGACAACCCTCAGAGTGGGAGAAGATATTTGCAAATGAAGCAACTGACAAAGGATTAATCTCCAAAATGTACAAGCAGCTCATGCAGCTCAATATCAAAAAAACAAACAACCCAATCCAAAAATGGGCAGAAGACCTAAATAGACATTTCTCCAAAGAAGATATACAGATTGCCAACAAACACATGAAAGAATGCTCAACATCATTAATCATTAGAGAAATACAAATCAAAACTACAACGAGATATCATCTCACACCGGTCAGAATGGCCATCATCAAAAAATCTAGAAACAGTGAATGCTGGAGAGGGTGTGCAGAAAAGGGAACCCTCTTGCACTGTTGGTGGGAATGCAAATTGATACAGCCAGTATGGAGTACAGTATGGAGGTTCCTTAAAAAGCTAAAAATAGAACTACCATACGACCCAGCAATCCCACTACTGGACGTATACCCTGAGAAAACCATAATTCAAAAAGAGTCATGTACCACAATGTTCATTGCAGCTCTATTTACAATAGCCAGGACATGGAAGCAACCTAAGTGTCCATCGACAGATGAATGGATAAAGAAGATGTGACACATATATACAATGGAATATTACTCAGCCATAAAAAGAAACGAAATGGAGTTATTTGTAGTGAGGTGGATGGACCTAGAGTCTGTCATACAGAGTGAAGTAAGTCAGAAAGAGAAAAAAAAATACCGTATGCTAACACATATATATGGAATCTAAAAAACAAAACAAAAAAAAGTGGTCATGAAGAACCTAGGGGCAGGACGGGAATAAAGACGCAGACCTACTAGAGAATGGACTTGAGGACACGGGGAGGGGGAAGGGTAAGCTGGGACAAAGTGAGAGAGTGGCATGGACATATACATACTACCAAATGTAAAATAGATAGCTAGTGGGAAGCAGCCACATAGCACAGGGAGATCAGCTCGGTGCTTTGTGTCCACCTAGAGGGGTGGGATAGGGAGGGTGGGAGGGAGGGAGACACAAGAAGGAGGAGATATGGGGATATATGTATAAGTATAGCTGATTCACTCTGTTATAAAGCAGAAACTAACATACCATTGTAAAGCAATTATACTCCAATAAAGATGTTTAAAAAAAAAAAACGACATAAAAAAAATTCATAGATCTGTATTTTCTTAACTCTGCAGCCTTGAGTGACCCACTAATCCTCTCTGGTTCACAAGTTTCTTATTTGTTCATCATAAAGATCATCAGAATTATCTTTCTTCAGAACAGAGGACTGTCAACACCTTGCTATCAAACACCTAATAATAGAGGTTGGCATTTTGGGTAGAAGAGAAGAGCTAGGAGCCTATTGATGAAATTTTCACTAAAATATATTCTATATTCCCCAGTGTTCAAAGGGAATACTATTCCCCTTTTTTTTTCTATTTTCATGTGGTATGATCACCAGAAGAGTATTTTGTCTTCTTTCCTGCTTCACTCCTTTTACTACACCACATGGATAAGGAAAGTATTACATTGTTGGTGGCAACAGCCATTTCTTCTCTTTTGATTACAAAATAAACTTCATGAATCAGTGAAAATAAAGAGTAGGGAACTCCAAGGGCTTATCCTTCTCCAGAAACAGTAAAAATAAGCAAAAGAGCTTTCAAAATGAATTTCCATGAAAACTCTTGAAAGTAGTTAAAGGTTTACAGCAACCAAGCAAATGCTGGATCAAGAAAAAGATGACTTAAACGTAGTAGGAGAGCACTGTGGCTTTTTAACATATCCTCACTCCACACTCCTTTCCAGTTTCACAGCAGTCCTGAAGACAGCATTCCAACTTCCCAGTATGTGTCCCTGGTTCTGGAGAGAGCAGAGTAGACCTTGCCCTAAAAGGACTGTGTTCTTATGCTTTGGCCTGTCTGGGGACTCCTGAAGGACTGATGCACGGCACTTGCCTTTGCTTTGTCTAACTCAGAACTTTCTCAGTGTAGAAAAGAGGCTCAGCAGAGGGTAGTTCTCAAAACCTTTGAAGGGCAAAAGGACAAGCCACTGCCACTTTCACTGAAAGTAATCATCAAGAGTTATTACCTTCTTCACAATTTTTCTTTTCCCCAGGTTTCTTCCTTTCCTACAACTTTGCAATACTATGGAAACTGACAGAGAGCCCTGAAAATGGTCATTTAGCAACATAAGCAAATAAAATACATTTTATTTCATTTTCACTCTATGAAGACCTGAGGCAAAATATTAGAGTTGGGGTAAATAGTAGAGACACAGAAAGCCTGGGAATAAAACCTGAAGGAGATACTTTGGAGAATAAGGGCTTTGAAAACCTCTTACATATACCAGGGAATCTAGAAAGCCAGATGCATAGCCAGGACAAGATGCATGCTGAGAAAAGACCTGATAAGAACCTATGCTTTCACTACGAATTGATCTTTCAGCTAAGTGAAACCAGAAAGTGAAGGCTAAAGCATCAATATAAATGACCTCGCTAAGCAATGAAGGAGTGCCTCAACACAGAACCAGTCCGCAAAGACTATGTATTTTTTTTTCTTTTCCCTTCCCTTCCCTTTCTTTTCCTTTTCTTCCCTTCCCTTCCCTTTCCTTCCTCTCTTCTCTTCTATTCTTTTACTCTTCTCTTCTCTCTTCTCCTCTCCTCTCCAATTTCTAACTTTAAAAAAACTATGGAGGTCATAAGACAATGGGGTGACATATTTAAAGTGTTGAAAGAAAAAAACCCTAAAAATCAAGAATTCTATATCTAGCAAAACTATCCATCAAAAATAAAGGAGAAATTATGATATTCCCAGATAAACTGAAGCTGAGGGTGTTTGTAGCTAGAAGACCTGCCCACTGTGGTCGTCATGGTTTTTAATCCAGTCTATATGTTGCTTTATTCAGTTTGCTACTACTGTGTTGAAGATTTTTGCATTTATATTCATAAATGATATTGGTCTGTAGCTTTCCTGTGATGCCTTTATCTGGCTTTAATATCATGGTAATATTGGTCTCATAGAATGAGTTAGGAACTGTTTCCTCCACTTCTTTTTTAAAAAAGAGTTTGAGAAAACTGGTACAATAAGTCCCCTACATACAAACCTTCAAGTTGCGAACTTTCAAATTTGCGAACGTGCATCCGGTTCCAGCAAGGAACCAGAACCTGTGCCATCAATGTCAGGAGTGAGTGAAATTGCAGCTTGCCCTCCATCTCCTATTGCTGATGATCCTTCAGCTCTACCATCTCCCACCTCCTCTCCCTCCTCCAGTCAGTAACTCTTCTTGCCTGTTCACTCGATGCCAGCCCCTGTATGCCAGCTGTTATACTGTACTACTGTACTTTTCAAGATACTGTACTGTAAGATTTAAAATGTTTTCTTTGTTTTTTGTGTTTGTTTTTTATGTATTATTTGTGTGGAAAGTATTATAAACCTATTACAGTAGAGTACTATATAGCCAATTGTGTTAGTTGGGCACCTAGGCTAACTTTGTTGGACTTATGAACAAATTGGACTTACAGACACACTCTCGGAATGGAACTCATTCGTATGTAGGGGACTTACTATATTAGTTCTTTAAATGTTTGGTAGAATTCATATGTAAATTCATCTGATCCTGAGATTTTCTTCATAGTAAGTTCTTTAATTACTGATTCAATCTCTTGTTATAGGCTTATTAGAATTTTCTATTTATTCTTGCATCAGGTTCAGTAATTTGAATCTTTCTAGGAATTTGTCAATTTTGTCTAGGTTATTTAATTTGTTATTATACAAATTTTCATAGTATTCCTTTATATCACTTTTTAACTTTTTCTGTAAGTTCCATAGTAATGTCCCTCTTTCATTTCTGATTTTAGTTGTTCAAGTCTTCTCTTTTTTATTCTTTATCAGTGTTGCTAAAGTTTTGTCAATATTGTTGATCCTTTCAAACAAAGGCTCTTTCAGTGTTGCTAATTTCTCTATTGTTTTTTCTATTCTCTGCTTATTTCTGCTATAGTCTTTATAATTTCCTTCCTTTTGCGTTCTTTGAGTTTATTTTGCTCATGTTTTTAGTTCCTTAAATTGTAAAACTATGCTATTAATTTGATATCTTTTTTCTTTTTTTAATATATGTGTTTACAGCTATAAATTGTCCTTTGAGCACTGCTTTAATCACATCCCATAGGTTTTGGTATGTTGTGTTATCATTTTCATTCATTTCAAAGTGTTGCCCTATTTTTATTGTGATTTCTTCTTTAACCCTTGGTTATTTATGAGTGTGTTTTTTTAAAAATTTACACACATTTGTGAATTTACCAAATTTACTTCTTTTGTTGATTTCTAATTTCATTCCATTGTTTTTGAAGAACATGGCTCAAATGATTTAATTCCTTATAAATATACTGAGACTTGTTTTATAGCCTAACATGTGGTCTGTCTTCAAGAATGTTCCATGTGCAGGGGAATTCCCTGGCAGTCCAGTGGTTGGGACTCCACGCTTTCGCTGCCGAGGGCCTGGGTTTGGTCCCTGGTCAGGGAACTAGGATCCCACAAGCCATGCAGCATGCACCCCCCCCAAAAAAAAAGAAAAAGAAAAGCAAGAAATAATAAAAAAAAAAAGAATGTTCCATGTGCACTTGAAAAGAATGTAAATTCTGTTCTTGTTAGGTAGAGTGATCTTTAGATGTCTGTTTAGATCTGCTTGGTTCATTGTGCTGTACAAGTCTGCTATTTGCTTTTGATCTTCTGCCTAGTTGTTCTATCAATTATTGAAAGTGGGGCACTGAAGTCCCCAACTATTATAAATAATCTATTTCTCCCTTCAGTTCTGTCTGGTTTGTTTTGTGTATTTGGGAGCTTTGCTGTTAGGTGCACACATGTTTATAATTGTTATATCTTATTGATGGATTGATACTTTTATCATTCTAAAATATTCTCCTTTGTCTCTATTGACAGCTTTTTTTCTCAAGTCCATTTTGTCCATATTAATATAGTCACTCCAGCTCTCTTCTGGTTAATGTTTGCCTGGTATATCTTCTTCCATTCTTTTACTTTAATTTGTTTGTGTTTTTTAATCTAAAGTGCATCTTTCATAGACAGCATATAGTTGAATCATGTTTTTTGCCCATTCTGCCAATGTCTGCCTCTCAATTGAAGTTTTAATCCATACTCGTGTAATGAGTATGATGTACTGATGAGTTAGCATTTACATCTGCCATTTTGCTACTTGTTGTCTATAAGTCTTATATTTTATTTATTATCTTTTATTTCTCTCTTCCTCTATTATTATCATCTTTTTTGAGGAATAGATATTTTCTAGTGTGCCATTTTAATTTCCTTCTTCAATTATATACATTTTTGCTTTCTTTCTTAGTGGTTGCCCTAGGGATTATAATTAGCATGTTAATAATACCAACCTAGTTCAGATTAATACCAACTTAATATCAATTGTATACAAAGTTTTCTGTTGACTGATTCTGGACGCTTTTTGTCAAGTGCTGCTTTCCATTTGGTCTAATTGGGAGCAGTACTTGTTGGAATTAATCATTTGGTTTTCTGGAAGGAGCTCATAATAGAGGACTCCCAATCCTACCATATACACATCACCTTCTTTGGATGAAGACCAGCCTTTGATGTGGTTGATGGTGGTTCATTTCATTTGCCCCACGATCACTTCCATTCCACATTATTGTACAGTATCCACTTTTCATCGTCTGTCACGATTTTTTTTAAAAAACAGAACATTTTCATTACGTTTCAGTAGAGAATTGCATGCGGAAATAAGGTCAAGAAGGTTTTTTTTGTTTAACTTATGTGGAACACAAACATCAAAGCGATTCACATAACCAAGCTGGTACAAAATATTTTCAACACTTGATTTGGATATTTTGAGTACGTCGGCTATCTCCTGTGTGGTATCACGTTGGTTGTTCTCAATAAATGTCTCGATTTGATCACTGTCAACTTCAACTGGTCTACCCGACCGTGGAGCATCGTCCAGCGAGAAATCTCCAGTATGAAACTTTGCAAACCATTTTTTTTAACATCTTTATTGGAGTATAATTGCTTTACAATGGTGTGTTAGTTTCTGCTGTATAACAAAGTGAATCAGCTATACGTATACATATATCCCCATATACCCTCCTTCTTGCTTCTCCCTCCCAACCTCCCTATCCCACCCCTCTAGGTGGACACAAAGCACCAAGATGATCTCCCTGTGCAAACCACCTTCGACACGTTCAATCAGTCACAGCACCTTCTCTAAATACTACACAAATCTTTTTGCGCATTTCAGTTGTGTTTTTACCTTTGTTGAAATAATAAAGCATAATATGACGGAAATGTTGCTTTTTTTCTTCCACCTTCAATATTAAAATAGCTACACAAAAATTCAGCAATTTTGATAAGTCTTTTTTTAAATGCACGCTGATATGACAGCTGTCACATACGATCTAACAAAATTGTTTTGAATGAAGTTAAAGACAACTAAGTGCTACTAGAGCCATCTTATGGAAAAAACTGAACGAACCTTTTGACCCACCCAGTAGTTACCTGTACTGGTGATCTTTATTCATGTAGATTTGAGTTACCCTCTAGTGCTGTGTTATTTCAGCCTGAAGGACTTACTGTAGAGTTTCTTATAGTAGGTTTTCTAGCCACAGTCTCTCACTTTTGTTTACCCAAGAATGTCTTAAATTCTTCTTTATTTTTGAATTATAGTTTTGCTGAACACAAACTCTTCGTTACAGTTTTCTTTCTTTGAGCCCTTTGAAAATATATCATCCCATTGCCTCCTGGTGTACATGGTTTATAATGAGAAATTAGCTGTTAATTTTATTGAGGGGCCTCTTTATGGAATGGCTTGCTTCTCTCTTGATACTGTCAAGATTCTCTCTTTGTCTTTTGACAGTATGTTTATGCTGTGTCTAGGTATGCATCTCTGAGTTTATTCTTCTGTAAGGTCACTGAGCTCCTTGGATGCATAGATTAATGTTTTTCGTCACATTTGGGAAGTTTTCAGCCATTTTTCCTTCAAATATTCTTTCTACCCTTTTCATTCTCTCATTTCCATTTGAAGTTACATTATGCATATGTTAGTATACTTTATGGTGTCCCACAGGTCACTTATGCACTGTTTATTTTTATTCATTCTTATTTCTTTCTATTCCTCAGACTGGATAATTTCAATGGCCCTATCTCAACTTTTCTGCTTGTTCTGTCTTCTCAAATATGCTGTTGAGCTTCTATAGTGAATTTTTATTTCTGCTTTTGTTACTTTTCAACTCTAAAAATCCCATAGGTTCTCTTTTTTCCTAATTTACATCTTCTTATTGGTATTCTCTATTTGGTGAGACATTGTTCTCATATTTTCCTTCATCCTTTAAACATTATTTCTTGTAATACTTTGAACATATTTTAAATTGCTGATTTAAAGTCTTTGTGTAGTAATTCCGAGATTTGGTACAGTTTCTATTGACTGCTTTCCTCCCTGTGTACAGGCTATTCTTTCTTGTTTCTTTGCATGTCTTGTAATTTTTTGTTGAAAACTGGACATTTTGAATATTATAATGTGGCAACACTGACAATTAGATTCTGTCCCTTCCCAAGGGTTTTGCTGTTGTAGCTGTTCTGTTGTTATTTTATTTTGAATTTTCTGAATTAGTTCTGTAAATTCTATATTCTTTGTCATATGTGGCTATTGATATTTCTGCCTGGTTATCTAAGTGGTCAAATAATGATTATACAGAGATTTCCTTAAAAGCCTGGAACTAATATGTCTCTTCGTCTTTACTGAGGGACTCTGTGTGCATATTTGACCTCATTTTCAACACTCAGCCATATAATTTCACCTTAGTCTTCACTTCCTGCTTATGTGGAGCCTCGAGATTAGCCAGGGGTGAGAGATTCAGGCCTTCTCACTTCTTTCCTAGGCATGTTGACAACCCTACACATGCCTGTGAACTTCTGGATTCCCAAGAATATGTCAGAGGTTTTCAAAGTCTCCTATGAGAGATCTCATTTCTCAGTTTTTTCTTTTAAGCTTTTTGATTAGCCTATTGTTTGATCCAACTGTTACCTACTGCCTCAGCCAGCCATGATGTTCAAATATTGCTTCTGATTATTTTCCATAAACATGACCGGGTAATAGCGTGTTTTCATTGGGGGAGGTCTGAGTCAGATTATAAAGTCAGCCTTGTGAGTGCTGTCTTCCAAGGAACCTCCATACAAATGAAATAATATCAATTCTTTGGAAATGAGGCTTTGGAGAAGATCTAATCCTATTAGGCTACCTCCACTGGCAACTAAGCTGGTAGTTTTCACTGTGATTGCAAGTCATTGGTTTTCAAGGCTACCACAGAATTGGAAAGGATGGGATGGAAATAGGACAAAATAAATGCCACAAAGCTCATTGTTCTTGTGTGGATTCAGCCATTTTCTTGAGTAGATGCTCCCTGAATTACTGCATGCCTTTGATTAATTCCCAGAATTTAATAAAAGTTGATTTAGACAATTTTTGTCAGTGTTCCTATTGATTTTATGGAGGAGAGAATTTTTGGAGATCCTCACTCTACTACTTTTGCTGACATCATTCAAGATTTAGATACTAGAAACACCTACCCTTGATGGAGATGTATGCAGCCTCTGTAAAGCCCCATTTATTTTTGCATTTATTGTGATTTTAGGACCTGTAGGTCCTTGTGAGTATTCTCAGTCATGCCAGCTAGCAAAACTAGAAGTAATAGCTTGCTTTCCTTAATATTTATTATACGCTTTGTTAACTGCAAGGCCAATGACTAGATGTAGCTAAAGAAAGAAAGATGAGTGATGAAAATAAATGAGAAGTATCCAAGTATCTCTTGAGCCTACAAAAGTAGGCATCTATACATTTGAATGTTTCCCAAAGCACCTGCTGCTAATAGTCATCCACCATACAAAACAAAAAGACAACCTACAGAATGGGAGAAAATATCTGCAAACGATGCAACCGACAGGGCTTAATTTCCAAAATATACAAACAGCTCATACAACTCAATAACAAAAAAACTAACAACCCTATCCAAATATGGGCAGAAGACCTAAATAGACATTTCTCCAAAGAAGACATACAGATGGCCAACAGGCACATGAAAAGATGCTCAACATCACTAATTATTAGAGAAATGCAAATCAAAACTACAGTGAAGTACCACTTCACACCAGTCAGAATGGCCATCATTAAAAAGTCTACAAATAACAAATGCTGGAGAGGATGTGGAGAAAGGGAACCCTGCCACACTGTTGGGAATGTAAGTTGGTGCAGCCACTGTGGAAAACAGTATGGAGGTTCCTCAGAAAACTAAAAATAGAATTACTATATGATCCAGCAATCCCACTCCTGGGCATATATCTGGACAAAACTATAATTCAAAAAGATACATGCAACCCTATGTTCATAGCAGCACTATTCACAATAGCCAAGACACAGAAACAATCTATATGTCCATCAACAGATGAATGGAAATAGAAGATGTGGTATAGGGCTGTCAGGATGGCCGAGTGTTCTAAGGTGCTAGACCCAAGGTAAAAAAAAAAAAATGATGTGGTACATATATACAATGGAATACTACTCAGCCATATAAAAGAATGAAAAAATGCCATCTGCAGCAACATGGATGCAACTAGGGATTAACATACTAAGTGAAGTAAGTCAGAAAGAGAAAGACAAATATCATATGATATCACTTATATGTGGAATCTAAAATATGACACAAGTGAACCTAGCTATGAAACAGAAACAGAATCACGGACATAGAAAACAGACTGGTAGTTGCCAAGGGGGAGTGGGGTAGGGGAGGGATGGAGTGGGAGGTTGGGGTTAGCAGATATAAGCTATTATACGTAGAATGGATAAACAACAAGGTCCTACTCTATAGCATAGAGAACTATATTCAATATCCTATGATAAACCATAATGGAAAAGAATATTAAAAAAGAATGTGTATATATATATATATGTATGTATATATATATATATGTATAACTGAATCACTTTGCTGTACAGCAGTAGTTAACACAACATTGTAAATCAACCATACTTCAATAGAAATAAAAGTTACTGAAAGAAAGTAAGAAACCATCTACACGGACATTGTTGATAATAGAGAATGATAGACAAATAAATACATTGACAAAATAACTTTGCTCCCTCACCCTTTTAACATTTAGGATGATTAACAGCATTCATATGTGTTTTCTTTCTCTGGGCTTCTTCTGCAAAGTGGTATAACTTTGAACATGCTTTTAGGACTCAAAACCTTAGTAAGCCAACGCACAATACAATCTTTTAGCCACTGATTTTCCTCCTCCTTTTCTTTCTATCTTTCTCTCTCTCTTTCCCGCAGGTTCTTGGATGATAGCTGAGAAGCTGCAATGATGTTGAGTAAGCTGAACACCTCTACCCCACCAGTTGAAGTAATTTTAAAATCCGCACAATGGTACATCAGCACCAAATGATGCTTGAACTAAATCCCCTAGCTCACTTCTTACTCAGAAATAGTCGGAAGAGTGCATTAAGAAGGATATATTTCACTAATCACCAATGAAATATTTCTGCCTACAGATACAGTGAATTTTACGGGGCTAACGTTTATAACAGTGAACAACTGACAATTTCATCCTAGGTGGTCCCAATTAACAAGAATATTCTGGACAATCATTTGCTTATATTTAATGAGGTGTCAGCCTTTATTCATGCCATTTGAAAGCCATGAGTAAGTGATAATGTTACTGAGGGAGGACCTATGCCCCAGTAAAACTTTCTTATCAACACATATAATAAAGAATTTAACTTGATCTGAGAAATTATTTTCCTTTACATTTGAAGTACAAACAAAACCTAGGCTAGGGGCTTCCTTGGTGGCACAGCGGTTGAGAATCTGCCTGCCAATGCAGGGGACACGGGTTCGAGCCCTGGTCTGGGAAGATCCCACATGCCGCGGAGCAACTAGGCCCGTGAGCCACGATTACTGAGCCTGCGCGTCTGGAGCCTGTGCTCCGCAACAAGAGAGGCCGCGACAGTGAGAGGCCCGCGCACCGCGATGAAGAGTGGCCCCCGCTTGCCGCAACTGGAGAAAGCCCTCGCACAGAAACGAAGACCCAACACAGCCATAAATAAATAAATAAATAAATAAATAAATAAATTTTTTTAAAAAATTAAAAAAAAAACAAACCTAGGCTAAAGTACTTTCTAATCGGCTTTTTCTTTGCTTAGAGATATTAGAGGCTGTTTGATTTATAACTAATTTAATTAATGAGTCTGTTGTTTTTCAATATACTCATTTGATGGGTGAAACAGGAAAGAGAATGCTAGCAAGTTAAGAGAATAGAGTCAAATGATTTTAATCCACAACATGGACACCACATAAGTACACTATCTGGAGCTGACTGTACTTGAAATGTCCTTATAAAAAGCCACTACTTTGAATAGCTCTTG
Source organism: Eschrichtius robustus (assembly GCF_028021215.1). Taxonomy (NCBI): domain Eukaryota; kingdom Metazoa; phylum Chordata; class Mammalia; order Artiodactyla; family Eschrichtiidae; genus Eschrichtius; species Eschrichtius robustus. The sequence continues at coordinate 108,067,583 of NC_090845.1, forward strand.
ATTTTCTGTTTAAACAAGAAAGAATTCAAGAAGGGACTCAAGGAGATTGGAAGAGAAATGTGTGTTGACAGATGGGCGAGCCTTCCAGTGCTCGGCTGCCAGGTAAAATGAGTCCACTGGAGTTGCAATCCGTTTCTTCCACAGCTGCGAGGCGGCTGGAGGCACATTTCACTACTTGTTAGTGCAGACCCAGTCCATTTGGAAACTGTCACAGGAAATAACAATTTGACGTTTAATAATTCACTCGTTGCTAAAGCCAATATTTTGGAATGGTATGTGAGGCATCCCACATTTAATAGCAAGAGCTTGAGCTATTGCTGGCAAGGTCATAACAACTTACTGGTTTTTGAGGCTTGGAATCTAATAGTACAAAAAAAAGATGGCTTTTTAAATACAAATGACAACTCATGCAAAATTCTGCTCCTTTAGTTCTGCAAAAAGGTAAAACTTCCTTTTAAGAATTAACAACGTGTTAGTGAAAACACAGAGAGTTTATGGACTACTCCTTTCCTAGAGCATACTTGCAGAAAGGCTTAAAATTACTCATGCGATGAAGATGGGAAGAGAGAGGGAGAAAATTAAAATACTCACTGTGCCAAGGGCTTTATATGTATTATATCATTTAATCCTCAAAGCAAACCTGTGTTATTGGTATTACTCCCATTTCACAGGTAAAGAAAATGAGGTTGCATAAACAACCTCATTTTTATATATTTTGATATTCGTTTAATTACAACATACAATTTACAACATTTGAACTACTGCAGCACACAAAACACAGTTCTTTCCAGTTCTATACTACTTCTTGGGTAAGAACTAACTTCAGCCCCTGCACTGGACAACGGTTTGACTGAGATGCAAAGGTGACATAACTAATTAGTGAATTAGTTAGATTTAAAAGCAGGTCTGTCTAATTCCAAAGCCTGTATAAGTTTCATTATATCATGCTATTCCTCACACACTGTAGGATTATATTACGCAAGATTTATGGTCATTGGGAAAGTGTTGATGATTAAAAAAGAATACATTTTTAAAAAGATAAAAGAGAAGAATATCACTTCAACCCCTGGAGGAGTGCTAAAAATCTACCATTACGAATGTATCCTTGTCTTTAAACGCTATATACCAGGTAAAAGGAAAAAAAGACCTTAAAGAGAACACTATGTGAGCCAAAATTCTCCAAATTGTGGTCCATAGATCATTATTACTGAGGGATTGTTTTTAAGGATTGTTATCTGACAAAAGGGTTAAATTAGTTTGGCAAGATGCTGAGTTAAACAGATTTCTTCCCTGTTAAACTTTCCCAAGCTTTCATTTACATTTTTATGAGGCAATTATCAATTGACTTTATTTCTTTTCATATGGTAATACCAGCAGTGCATAATATTTTGTAAATAAAATATATATCATCAAAAAAAATTTAACCGGGACTTCCCTGGTGGCACAGTGGTTAAGAATCTGCCTGCCAATGCAGGAGACACGGGTTCGATTCCTGGTCTGGGAAGATCCCACACGCTGCGGAGCAACTAAGCCCATGCGCCACAACTACTGAGCCTGCACACTACAGCTCGCGAGCCACAACTACTGAAGCCTGTGCGCCTAGAGCCCGTGCTCAGCAACAAGAGAAGCCACCGCAGTGAGAAGCCCATGCACAGCAACGAAGAGTAGCCCCCGCTCGCCACAACTAGAGAAAGCCTGTGCGCAGCAATGAAGACCCAACGCAGCCAAAAATAAGTAAATAAATAAATGAATTTAACCTTATCACAGATCATCAGTGATGTTACATTGTCCTGAATAAAGAATATTTGGCATCTATGACAGTCTCCTGGTATTTTTAACCAAGTCTGAATAACAAATTGTTTTTCAAATGGTGACATATAATCACATTAAAACACAAATACAGTAAGAGTCCAATACAGTTACCAAATAATGAATGACAGGGAGCAAAAGATTATTATTAGCATTGAATCATTTTAGTTATGAATAAATAGTAATTTAGTATCACAGTAAATTACTATTACTATTAATAGTAATAGTAATTTAGTTCCTTGATGAAAAGCTTGGTAACTTGCTAACTGAAAGATCATACCACTGACATTTAAGTATAGTTTATTAAGCAAGTCCACTGACGTATACTGAACCGCCCACCCTATGCCAATTTGTGAAAACCTGTCTTTACCACCATTGGCCATCATGAGTAATGACGAAGTACTGGATAAAAAGCTTTTAATATGTTAATATGCACAGCAAAGTTCCAAGATGCACAGTGGAAACATAGGTTTCCTAAGTGTGTCTTTCCACAGGAACTCACTTTACCAAATTTGTTCCACAGAACACTGGCTTGATAAATACTCTTCTGCGTTGTTTCACTGATCAACAACCAGGGTAAAGGAAGAGAAACAGGTTTGCTAAGAAAGAGGGGCAAGTGTTTGAGCCCCTGGGAGCCAAGGAGATGTCTCTTAAAATGGAAGATTTCAGGGACTCTAAAGCTCCCTCTTACAAACTACTTTGTAATTTTGCTTAGGATTGACTGCACTTGAAGAAATACCAAGGAAGCAGCACATAGGTCTGATCACCCAACATACAGTTTTATTTTTCCAGACTAACGTGATGGCTAGCTGCAGATTGGGATAGTGAATTTGTTTCCATGGCTATTTTAATGTGACCAGTGACAATTTAACAGCAACTTTCCCATTGGTTCACCATAAGACAGAAGCACTCAATAACCAAATGCAGGTGGCCAAGCCACAGGGGTTGCTGATGGCATTATGCCAATGTGGACTAAAATGAATGAGTGTAGTCACCATTCACTTGCCAATATTAGCCTTATGTATAGTTAGAGTAGATGGTTATTCAAATGTCATGATTTGAGCCATCCTGCCTCCAAATATCTTCTTGGTTATATTCCCAAAAAAAATCATACTGCCTGGAATTCTTCCACTGGAGATATAGTCTTTGGGTTAAGTATTACCCTCTCTAGATATCCATTTAGAAATAAAAATACTTCCAGAAGAGTAACATATGAAATCCCTTATCACAATTTATCAGATACTTTTCTTCCGTAATAAGATAAATGGGGTCCCACATATGGGAATGGGATAATGGGTTGTTGTAGGACACCAAAGAAAAATTTTAACTACCTCTCAATTTGACCATAGGTACTGAGCCAAATTAAAAAATCAACAAAACAAACAAAAAATGCCTCCCTTGGTCCCTTATTTTTTCCATTCTCTAATAGCTAGCAACCTCTATAGCTATGGATAGAAAATCAGACAAGTAATTTTGACTCTCTAATTCCATGGCCAATGTAGAAGGAGGCATAAATTACAGTGTAGAAGGAGGCATAAATAACTGTCTCTTGGAAAAGCCTCTCAAATACGTATTTGGGGAGAGAATTAAGATCCATGGCATAACTAAGGGCTGAAATATTTGACACTAACTATAAAGGCAAAAAGATTTTCCAAGGAAGAAGAAATGAGTGTGGACTGGAATAATCAGGGAAACTTACAGGAAGAAGAAAGACTAGAGCTGACTTTTTTCATACCCAAACCCAGAATGAGATACAGGAGTGATAGTTATTTCATAGGATCAAGCAGAGTTAGCAAACTGACTTCATCTCTTGTGCTAATTCCCCAAAATAGATAGTGGCTGCTGGTTGCCTAGAGCACTGTGTTGAGAAGGATGGTGAAAACTGCTTCCAGGCTTGGCATAAAAGAGTGCCATGATCAATTAAGTGATATCTGCCATGGGCTACAACCATCTTATCTGGGTATGAAAGCAAAAGCTCTCCAAGGACAATTTTGAGCTGATACTGATAAGATCAAACATCTGAACCTCACCTGGGCTAATATAAATCAATAGAATATATTCTCCACCACTGGGAAATTCTTATTTCCTACATTTACAGAATTTTAAATGGGGAATCTCTATAACCATCTCTCAGTGTTACCTCTTTTAATAGGTAGGCAGGTGCCACTTTGCAACATGGAAAATTTTAATTTTTGGTTTAGCTGAGTTCAAGCCAGGTTTAATGGTTTAAAAAATAATTAACATGGGCTCAGATAAAAGATTATGTATGCAGTGAGAATGCTAAGACACAGCCTGCTTAAATGTCTGAGAACTAAAAGGATCTACGTCCATTTGGTGCCAATTTCTGGCTCCACACCAGATGGGCCTACTAATGGTTGTGGTTCTGTGGGTTCTAAGAGGAATTGGAGAGACAGAAAAGTTTCATCTTAATGCTTCTCCTCACTATCCTCAGCATGACTCTTCTCATAATTACATCTCCTCAAAAATCAGAGCACTCTAAGTCTTTTTTAGTATGTCCTTGGTATTTATGAATCTAAGATTATATTTAAATATATTATGTTGAGTGAGTTTTGCTTTAATCCCTAACAAATTGTCATGTTTCCCTTTAAGAGAACACTTTGCATTTTGTTGTCATAGCAACAAAATGTGCTAGTAGGCTGAAAAACTGACATTTCCCCCTGATTTTTATTATTCATGATGCAGACACCATTTCCCCCATCACCTCCATCAGCACTAAAGGGTCTCTCCATTTAAATGTAAATTGACCATAAAAAGATAAAAGGTTCCAATTTTACTGGCCATGAAAGGTGCCTGTCTTTGCCATGCTTTTTTTTTCTTTCTTCTGTGCTTCTGCTTCAATACTTCTATAAAGGAGAGGCTCTTTAAAAGTTGAAGGGACATTTTTCATTCCACCAAAATCTGGGACCTTTCTTAACGCACATAATATGCCAAAAGAGAGGGAAAATTCTTCTTACCAAAAGAGGGTATAGCCCTGGCTAACATTTATACACATAAATTTACACTATTCAAAGTATTTGCACAAGCATCTTAACCAACTGTCTCTTGTGAACTCTAAACAAACTCAAAATTCAATGCCTTCTCAACAATCTTCAAAACAAAGGCACACACAACTAGACTGCTTCTGATTTAGAAATGAGACATTTCATACATCCTTCAGGACGAACTCATAAAATGGTGTTTTTTTATGCATATAGATCTCTGTGCGACCAGAGAAGGTAGGCTTCTCTTTAACTTCATCCAACCACTCTTTCCTCAGACTACCTGTTCAGCACGTTTCCTTCTTTCCAGAATATACGATCCAAAGAAGATACGAACATCAGCCCATTCTACAGTTGAAAGGTGTGAAACCATGGAAGCAAACGTACTCAACGAACTTAGTTTTCTTTGTTCATTTATATTTTTAGATTTTTTTAGATATGCAAAGAATAATCCTTTTACTTTTCAGTATTTATGGAAACAAATGGATAGGACTGAGAACTTTACCTGAACATAAATGTATATTTATTGAAAGACTAAATCATTGTATGAACTTGAAGAATGTTTTCCTGAAAGTTTTGGAAATTTTTCCAAGGTTAACCCTGAGCCATTAGGATTCTGAAGTACATTCATATCAGTAGAGTGATCCTACAAATAGTCAGAAGGCTACGGATAGGGAACAGAAATTGCCCTCATTTCTCCTAAGTATGGTAAAGACTCTTCTAAATTCATAGGCGCACATTCCTGCCTTAATAAGTAGCAAATTAAAAAATGATTGTTTTTTTCTTTGTTTGTTTGTTGTTGTTGTTGATGATGATGCTTGTGTAGGACCTCAAATTTTATCCTGGGAGCATCAATCATTACTCTAGATTGGCAAGATGGTGTAGCAATATATTCAAGCAATAAATTCAGACACACTTGAGTTTGAGTCCTAGCTATGCCACTCACTAGCTATGTGATCCTGGGAAGATAAACTTAACCCATCTCGGCTTCAGTTTCCTCACCAGTAAAATATATTTTATATCAGTGTTAACTTCATTTATCTTTGTAAACATTAAATAATTCATATTAAGTTTAGCTGAATATCTGGCATATAGTGTTTACTGAATGTTAGCTAATTTTATTACCATAGGAGTAGTAGCTAAGTGTGAATATCCCCTGGAAAATTGCCATTTCAACCAAGTCCTTGATATAAGTTTATTTATGGATATTTGCCCCCTTTGATTTCCTCAAAAAATGGGAATAGAGAGGCCATTATGGGGCAACCAAATCATCAAATCTGCCAGTGAATGATTTTCACCACAACCACAATAGCTTTATAGAATCAAAAGTAGGAGATCATGTAAGAGTCACCTAGTTAGAAACTACTCCAGATATATTTAGTAATCTTGATCTTAAAAATTACAAATAAAGGGGCGGAGTTAAGGTGGCGAACTAGGAGGACACAGAATTCACGTCTCCTCACAACAAGGGCACCTACCAGGCACCGGTGGGGGACCTTGGACACCTAAGTGGACGGGAGTAACCCCCAGCGACCAGGTAGGACGTGGGGCATGGGGGGAGTGAAGGGGAAGGAGAAGCAGAGGCAGGATGGGACTGGTGCCCCTGAGGGGCTGCTGGGGGAGGGAAAGGGATCCCACACCCAAAGGGGGAAACTGGAGGACCACTGGGAGGGCAGAGGATCAAAAGGGAGCATGGCCAGGTTTCCCCTGCCCACTTGGACCCCCAGGAACCTGCTGAGATCCCGGGCCTGATCCTCTGCCCACCTAGGCACCCTCCAGCCACGTGGGTCCTGAGGGAGTGGGAGGGAGGGAAGGGGGAGCAAAAATAAAGGTCAGACCTCCAGGACTGGCACCCCTGAGGGGTGGCTGGGGGAGGGGAGGAGTTCTTACACCCAGCGGGACCCACCCACGGTTAGGGGTGCAGTGGGGACGGGGGAGACCCTGGGGGAGATGGTGGGGGAAGGGCACGAAGGAATGGAAGGGAAGGGGACCAGCACTTTCCCTGTCCACTTAGGCACCGGGAAGCCTGTTGGACTCCCAGGCCTAATCCTCTGCCCTCGGAGCCTCCCTCCTGCCCTGCAGAGCCCAAGCCCCACCCCTACACCCCCACCCAGGGCCCCACCTCTACACTCAGAGATTCGCTCTGAGACCCCCTCCAACCGCACTGGGCCTAAACCCCACAATGGAATATTACTCAGCCATAAAAAGAAACGAAATTGAGTTATTTGTATTGAGGTGGATGGACCTAGAGTCTGTCATATAGAGTGAAGTAAGTCAGAAAGAGAAAAACAAATACCGTATGCTAACACATATATATGGAATCTAAAAAAAAAAAATGGTTCTGAAGAACCTAGGGGCAGGACAGGAATAAAGACGCAGACGTAGAGAATGGACTTGAGGACACGGGGAGGGGAAGGGTAAGCTGGGACGAAGTGAGAGAGTGGCATGGACATATATACACTACCAAATGTAAAACAGATAGCTAGTGAGTAGCAGCCGCATAGCACAGGGAGATCAGCTCAGTGCTTTGTGACCACCTAGAGGGGTGGGATAGGGAGGGTGGGAGGGAGCCGCAAGAGGGAGGGCATATGGGGATATACGTATACATGTAGCTGATTCACTTTGTTATACAGCAGAACCTAACATAACACTGTAAAGCAATTATACTCCAATAAAGATGTTTAAAAAAAATTACCAATAAAGAATTCTATATTCAAGCAGATTTTTCTTGGATCTAATTGGAAACCCTCTGGCTAGTATTTAAAGTAATTTCCTTTTTTCTCTTCTTTGATGATGAAGAACCACTGATCTCCATGATTGTTTTAATAACCCTTAACAGAGCCAGAGTTTAATCACAGAATTATGGGCATCAGATTTGGAAATGGTATTACAGATTTGCCAGTCTAAATAATTCATCTGAAAGATGAAAAGAAACCTGAGGCTGTCATAAGAATTGACACGCCCAAGGTCATGAAGTTAGCGAATAGTGGACTTGGCGTGGAACACAAGTCTCCTGGCTCCCAGTCCATTCTGTGAAGTGTTGGCTCTGTGACAGACATTTTTCGTTGTCTTAGTTTGGGTTCTCCTGATAGGGGAGCGTGAAACAAGAACATGGGTACAGATAGCTGATACGGGAAGTGATCCTAAAAAGGACAAGTAAGTGCGGTCATAGAGAAGGGAGAGAAGCCAATAAAGTGTGTGCTACTGAATTGGTTACCTTGTCTACAACTGGGGTTCAATCCCCCTGGAGACCTTGTGAGAAATCATTTAGAAAGCACCTCAGAATTTTCCCGCTGAAATATTGGATGGTTGGAACATTTATCCACTTACCTCCTATCTTCCATTTGTTGAGGGTTAGCCTCAAGCACTTTAATCCCATCACCCTCCCAGGCTGCACCTTTGTGTGGCTTGAGCAGCCTTCTAACAATTTGGAGATAGTGCTGAGGTGCACAAGTAGAGAGGCTCTGAGGAGTCTTTGAGATGGGATGAACTGTCCACTACAGCCGTGCTCTGGGGATGTTAAATGGGACAATGCAAGTGTTGACTACACTACTGTTCACCAATATCTACTTATCTTTCCTTTTTGAGCAGAGAAGGGAAAGACTGCATTTCTCCACTTTTATTCAATAGGGTGCAGCCATGTGAAAATAAAATATGAGCAGTAATAACCTATTACTTCTGTTCTGAGGCAATAAAAAACTCATGTGCAATCCTTCAGCACCTCTCCTTCCCTGCCTCAGCACCATGAAGAAGGCCTTGAGATGGTAAGGCTAAAAGACCAAAGCACCTTGGACTGCAAAGTCATCATATGAGGGACAGCTACCTTTAGGAGTCATCTAGGACCCACAGTGGACTCTGTGTAAACAGTAAAAAAAAACTTCTGTTGCGTTTAGCCACTGATATTTGGAATCTTGCTTGTTACTGCAACATACTTAGCCTATCCTGACTAATATAGGCTCTGTCGTCTGTAAATCACATATCTTAAGAGATTTCTGAAGTTGTAAGAATGTGCCATAGTGAAACATCTCATGTTGTCTAACTATTCTTCATTATCATCATCAATATATTTGTCCAGAGGCTCGTCAAGAGTAGGGCTGAAATCTGACCAGAGTAAAAGTAAAGTTTATGTGGAGACTGGATATATATTGTGAACCTAATTATCATAATACTCTAACAATTACGATAACCAGCCTCAGTCAAGCTATAGATTGACTCATAAAAACTGCTCTGTTGTTCTACTTAATTACTTGCACCCAATGCCAGCACTTCAATACAGTAATAAAGAAAACCATTCCAACACTGGTTCATTTGTCTAGCTATCAAAAAACTCTGCTTTTTTTTTTGACATCATGATAGCTATGCCTTTTTTTTTTCCAGCAGGTAAAATCTAGAATTTTATTTTATTTTTTAACATCTTTATTGGAGTATAATTGCTTTACAATGTTGTGTTAGTTTCTGCTGTATAACAAAGTGAATCAGCTATATGTATACATATATCCCCATATCCCCTCCCTCTTACTTCTTCCTCCCACCCTCCCTATCCCACCCCCCTAGGTGGTCACAAAGCACCGAGCTGATCGCCCCGTGCGATGCAGCTGAGCTATGCCTTTTTAAAGCCACTTCCCACATTAGAACATCTAGCACATCTCTATTAGCCAAGATTCAAGCTGTTCAAAGACACTCCAATGTATAGAAATGCTATAGTTATTACCCCACTGATTTCCTTCACATTATTCTCCTTTTCCCCTCTATTGAGGAAAAACACTTCCAAGGATTGAGAGCCATGCCTTCAAGGCTTTCTGGAGATGTACTCACACCAGAAAAGCCCAACTCTCAAACTCCTGGTCTTGAATTCATCTCTTTATAACACCTGTGTATTTACCCATGGACTTTGCCAACTCAACCAGGATGGTTTCTTTTTCCTATTGCGGTATATGACTCTGATAAATCCCCTGAACTTACTTGTTCTTCATAGGCCAGGTTTTGTTTACCTGTCTCTCTCAGACCTGTTTTTGATTTTTCTACTTCTACTCAGCACTGACACCAATGTAGCAAATTCTACTAATGAGACAGAGATAGGACATTCATTGAGCATTTAACTTCCATCAAAGCATCTGGAATCTTCCTAGGTAGCTGGATATTACACCCTGTCCCAGCAGTTTTGGTGCTTGGGGCAGTTTGGGTGAAGAAATATCAACGCACATTTGAAAATGGCATGCAAAAGCATCCCAGAGTCCCAAACTGGAAGATGAATATGTCAGGATGCATTTCTTTTTTCTCCCACTTACTCTCAGGAGTAAATTGGCCCATTTATTACAGTCCTTTACCTACATGAGCATGACCATGACATTCTTCCTTACCCGGCAAGGTAAAGCAAGAACGTCCGTTCAACGCTTAGATTTCCTTCAAAATGATTCAGCACATTTGGGCCTAACGGTGGCATTTAAGTCATGTTCTCTCTTATTCTGTAATTAAATTAACTTTAATTAGTTTCTCTCCCACCCCACCCCCATCCCCCATGCTTCATATAATTGCTGTGCTTTGAGTTTCCGTTTATTCTAAAAATCTGAGTCATCTCATAAAGGAACTACTAACATGGTTGTTAAAATAACACTGAGAGAACTGTATAATGAATAAGTGGCAGGGGTCAGGAAGAGAGAGGAGGAGGAATCATGAAGTTATTTTTGCTTAATTATAATGCTTTAATTTCTTATTTATTCACTGGATGTCTATTATGTGTGATGCACAGTTCTAGGCATAGTCAGTAACACAGAGTCATATGAAGAGGATATACTCATAGTTCTCCAGAAAAAGACAATTCAACTTATATATATATTGAGGCAACAGGAAGAACTCAGAAAAATTTCCAAATTTCCATTCAAACTAGGTCTTGAAGGAAAAATGGTATTTCGTCGGGTCTAGATGGGATGGTGGTAAAATATTTCAGGCAAAGGGAATAAATAGCATGAGCAGAAGTATCAAGGTGGCAAAATGAAAGTAAATACTTTAGGTTGGCTGGGGCATATGATCCATGAAGGGCAGTAGTAGTTGATAAGTCTACAAAGGCAGACTTGCAGCCAGATCCCAGAGGGCCTTGAATGACAGACTGAGGAATTTTGACTTAATTCAGTAGGTTATGAGGAATCACTGATGATTTTTTGTACTGGAAAGTGATATGATAACACTGTGCTTTAGGAAGGTTAAACTGGCAGCAGCATGAATAATGGATTAGAAGTGAGAGGAAATGTGTGTGTGTGTGTGTGTGTGTGTGTGTGTGTGTGAGACTGCGTGTGTGCGTGTGTGTGTGTGTGTGTGTGTGTGGAGGGGAATTACTGTAAACTAAAGTGGAGGCACATCACACACACAGACACACGTGCACACACACACACTTACCTTTAACCTATAGATATTAAATTACATACATTCAGTAGAAATAGGAAAATAATATTTTTAAAACACTGTATATTTTGTCCACCATTTTACTCAAGAAATTTATACCCTGGAGTGATCATGAGTTGGGAGCATGAATAAGCTCTTTCCTCAGCGGGTCTCTCAGTTCTTGTGGGACTCTCATTGTGAGCATCTCACCATGCTGAATGTGATTCTATAATTAAAATATATGCATTTTGTTTTGGTGTAACATTGCTCCTAAACTCAAGCCAACTACTTTAGTGCTCAAAAGAGAAGTGAGCCATTTCAATCCTAGAGCAACTGTTGGCTGCACTGGATTATAACATGATATCAGTTTCCAAAGTGATGTGTTCCTAACAGAGTTTTCAAGTGTTCGTCTTATGCACTAACTTTTATAACCTAAATGTTATAAAATTTGCGATTCTAATATCTTGTGATTACTTAAGTGATATGTAACAGAGCCCTAAGTGAGCCTGGTAATAAATAGTGGGAGTAGAAAGGGAGAGATCAAAATGATTTCTGTATGAGAAATATAATCTACAATAGTTGTGCAACTCATTGATAACTCATAAATTTGAGGCCTGCGTAACATATAGAAATATGGAATTTGGAACAAACAGCAGATTGGGAAAGGCAGCAGATAATGGGTTGACTCTTGGACAAACTGAGTTTGCAGAGTTAATGAGCCATCCAGATTTCTAATAGAAAGTTGTAAGTGTGGACCTGGACCTAGGTCAGTGGTTCCCAAACTTTGATGCACATTGGAATTACTTGGAGCAGCTTTAAAAAAATAATGATGTTTGGTTATTATTATTTAATTAGTATTGGGTACAACCTTGGCATTGAGAGTTTTATAAGCTCTCTAGGTGATTGTAATGAATAGGAACCACTGACATAGGCAGAGAAATAGGAGTTAAAGATGAAAATTTATCACTAATACACAGAAAAATGACGACAGAAGCTATGAGAATGTTAGCAATTGCTTAGCAAGTATAATAAGAGAATAAGAAAGGCAAAGTCTTAGAGGATTCCTGTCCCCTTATTGGCTATGAGAAAGTAATACATTATAGACAGCTGGGGTTAAGGATGTAGCCTCTGGCCACAGACAGAATAAAGATACCAAAGTATCAATAATATCCAGGACCCCACCTCAATTAATAATTATAATAACTTCTATGTGCCAAGCACTACACTTATTACTTTATATCATCATCATCACCATCATAGGCCTCATCATCATCAATATTATCCAACAGTCATTGAATGATTAATATATGACAACTTACACACATTATTTCATTTAATCTTCACAAAAATCCTATGAGGTCCCAATTTCATAAATAATAAAAATGAGGCTTAGAGAGATTAAGTAACTTGCCCAAAGTCACATATTGGCAGCACCAGGCCTTGAGTTCATAAATATCTGACTACAGAGCCTGAGATATGCATTCATTATGTTCCTAACAGTCCAGGTAATTACTTTTAGTAATAACAGAAAACAAATTGGCATTAACTTTCCAAAGCACTTTTATACCGCTTTTTTCACTTGATTCATTCAGAGAGGGTATTATCAGCCTAGTTTTACAGGTGAGAAAACTGACACACAGAGAGGTTACATGACTTCCTTAAAGTCACACAGTTTTATTGGTGAAGCCTTAATTAGGTTGGGACAGATTCATAGATTTTATAAAATTTCTTCCTGAAAGACTTCCGTGACCCACCACCTCTCCCTGACTAGATAAATGCCTGTCTTCTGTGTCCCTAAGAAGTACTTACCATACTGCATTGTAATTGCTTGCTTACCTATCTCCCTTATTAGTCTATGAGCTTAGTGAGGGCAAGAATCTTGCTTTTATTATTCATTCTTGTGTCCAAAGTCTTAAAACTGTATCTGGCATCCAGTAAGTACTCCATAAATATTGGCTGAAGTAAAGTGAATTTATGAAACTCCATCTAGGTGATCTGCAGGGAATGGATAGATGAGGCCAACAGTCCCTGTCCTCTATGTGGACAAGCTTTGAATTGATGGTATCATTTACTCTGTGCATTATAACAGTCTTCAAAAAAGTTGCAAGGGAGAAGGATAGGCCTGTTGTGTATAGCTACAGAATTTTCTAGCTTATGCATCATGAAACCCAGAAGCTTCTTCTCTATTTTTAAGGCCGAGGCTAGTGTAACTGGATAGCACAAATGGTTAAGCAAAGGGCCAGTATGAAGCCAAAGTTAATAGTTTCCCAAGTGAGAACCTGACTACATTCTCCATCAACTACTATTGCTCAGAGCACAAAGGGGAAGGAACATGGTGTCAAATTGGGCTTACTGTGAACTGAGCCTGAAACAGAGTATGGAGGGCTTTATATTTTTCAGCTTGCCTAAATCTCTGATGTGAATTAGTTTTCTAATAATTTGATTCTTTCTTCTCAAAGCGGAGGGCACACTTATAAGAAAGTGAGATAATGAGGGTCCTATTCAGTTTGCCTCCAGTTTGTATTGCATAGGGGATACAAAATATAGACAACATAGACCCTGGCCTTGAGCAAATTCCAGGTGAGATAGAAAAATTGGTTTGACATGATACCAACTAAACTAGCCATTTAAGGATGATATGGGAATGACTGCATAAAGGTGACAACTGTATACATAAATGTAGTAGGTGAAAGTTAAAGTATCAGAAAGATCAGAGAGGAGACACGGTTTTCCCTGTATGTGGCCAGAATCACAGGGGAAGAGAGTAGATTGGGCTAGAGACATGACTTGGGGCTTACCGAAGCTAAGGCATCCAGAATCATCCACTCTGAGTCTTCCTGCCATCTTTTTTTAAGGATACTTTCAGGAAGAAGTGGGCAAGACCTTTACTATGGCCTCAATTGGGGAAACAAGTTTTAGCCTCAAGGGAAAATTAATAAAATTAATGAAATGGTAGGCCAGGGCATTGGCACTGTCTGCTTGTGAAACAAGATAAGAGTTCAAGATCTGTGACTTGCTTTGCTGGCTCAGAGAAATGTCTCTGAATGCCTAATCCTATACTTTGTTGCCAGAACGCCCACCAGTCTGCAGTGGGTTTGGTTTATGCTAAGCAAAGGAAGAAAATGAACTCCTGGAAATTCTGCAGGAACCATTTTTAATACTGAAATTTTAATGTCGTGATAGATTTTAAAAAATAACAAGAATTTTTGCCTCCGTTTTTCAGTTTTTGCAAAACAGGCCAATTCACGGAAGAAAAAATCAAGAAGACAGGAAGGAACAGAAAGATTTGGAACACAGACTTCAAAGGACCCAAAGTGGGAAATCAGGCAGATGACTCATCATGTCAAGGGTTTCATAGAAAATTATAAATTGGGGCAAGCTTCTGAGTAATCTGAAGTACCCTGCAGAAGGTACCTGGTCCAGGAACCAAGGAACCAAGTACTTGCTGCCACCCACTTAAAGCAAGTGTAAAATGACTGGTAGGCACAATGCAAATTGCCACAGGCATCTTTCACCACCATAAAAGGACAGTTTGGGAGATCCTACTTTCCCTTTGCTAGAGAACAAGAAATATATCCCCATTCTATCTCAGCCACCATTCCCAGTCACATTTTAGACCTATCTCGTCATAAGAATCTGCCTCTTCCTTGAAATCACTAATTCAGACATCCCACTATCCAACACCACTTCCTGTTCTTCCAGTTCACTTACTCACATAGCTTGCTGAAATATTTCATTAAGGTCTCCACTGACCCCTTCATTTTCCTCTTTCCTTTCTTTTCTTTTTTTGGCTGTGTTGGATCTTAGTTGCTGCGCGCAGGCTTTCTCTAGTTGCGGCGAGCGGGGGCTACTCTTTGTTGCGGTGCACAGACTTCTCATTGCCATGGCTTCTCTTGTTGTGGAGCATGGGCTCTAGGCACGCGGGCATCAGTAGTTGCGGTGCATGGGCTCAGTAGTTGTGGCTCGCGGGCTTCAGTAGTTGTGGTGCATGGGCTCTAGAGCGCAGGCTCAGTAGTTGTGGCGCACAGGCTTAGTTCCTCCATGGCATGTGGGAACTTCCTGGACCAGGGATCAAACACGCGTCCCCTGCATTGGCAGGCGGATTCTTAACCACTGCGCCACGAGGGAAGTCCTTACCCCTTCATTTTCTTTCTTTCTCTCTCTCTCTCTCTCTCTCTCTCTTCCCCCCCTCCCCTCCTACTTCACTTTCTCCCTATTCATGATATAGCTGATGGTTCAGCATTATGATCAGCCTTTTGAAAATTCTGTCAATGTTCTTTTCTTTCCCTTTTTCTCTTACACCACCAGTAAAATACAACACTGGGTGAAGCATACCACTCCCACAATCTGTGATTATGACTGAAAGAGAGAAAATTCCAGAGCCAAGAAAATTGGGCATTGCTTATAAATTTACGATAAACTAATTTGGCATTAAACACTGCAAATGTCTTACTATGTTTCTCTAATAAGCTTCTCTCTCTTTTCTGCAAGGACTAGTTTTTATTTTTTTCTTTCTAACTCACCAAATGCACATTCCCCCACTGCTAATCTTTCTCTCTTAGACGAGGATGATCTTGCCTCATATCTCATACAGAAAATAGCCTTGAGACACGCATTACCCAGTCTTGCATCTGTGTTTGTCTTCTTCCCCTTTAATTATAATGGAACATGGTAGTGCAGTTGGACAGTCTAAGGCACTGGATTAATTATGGAAAAATAGCCCTCAGGCTAACAAAGACTAGCTCCTTTGCATGGACTCTGCTTCCCATTTCTTGCCACCTCTCTACAGGACCTTTATAATCAGTGTTCAAAGATGCTGTATTTACTCACATCTATAATAAAATTCTTTCTTGATCCCATTTTTTTTTCTGTTATTGATCTCTGTCTATTCTCAACAAAGTCAAGCTTCCCCAAAGAGCTATCTGTACACTCACTCCTCTTCCTCACTTCCCATTCACTTTTCCATGGCTTCAATCCTCATCACTGTGCTGAAATCTCTCTTGCTTAAGTAGCCCCTACTGACTTCCATGTTGCTAAATCTAGTAGATGCTCTTCAGTTCTCATCTTACTTGACATTGTGGCATCAATACTTGACTGAATTGACCACTCTCTACATTTGAAACTCCCTAGTTTTCCTCCCAACTTTGTGGCTCTTCCTTCTCAGGTTCTTTTTTTCTGTTGTTATAACCTATCTTCTGGGCTCCAAATGTGTACAGAATACTTACATGTTACTTGGCATTTGATTTCTCAAAGGTGTCTTGAACTCAACATGCCTAGAACTGGACTCAGTCTTCCTACCCCGCCAAAAGAAATCTATACCTCTTTTCCAATGTTCCCCATCACTGTAAATAGTACTACCTGTTTCTCATTAACTAAAAAGAGAATACAAAAGCCTTAACAAGGCTCTGAACTACCAACCACTAATAACCTCTCCAGCCAAATCTCTGGCCAGGCCTCTTTCCTATCCAGGAAGAACCAGCCTTAACTACCTTTCTTTCAGCTCTTCAAATAACATATCTCAAGGCCTTGGTGCATACCATTCCTTCTGTTTGGAATGCTTTTTTTTCTAACTAACTCCTACTTATTCTTTAAGACTCAGCTTAAATGTTTCTTATTCAGAGTAGATTTTCCTGACATCTGCTTTAAATTAGATCTCCTCAGAATTTGTTACTATAAATTAGTGTAATGGTTTGTTTAACATTGTATCTCCTTAAGACTGTTCCCTCCATGAAGGCAGGGACTACTTTTTTGTTCATCACTGTATGCACCGCAGCTATGAAAATGCTATTATATGGTAGGTAATTAAAAATAATTAATGAAGGAATGAGTGAGTGAACAAATAATAGTAAAACATTAGTGGAATTCTTAGTGTTAAGAAAAGGATGTCCTTTATTGCCCCAATTATTTAATATACCTCTAAAAATTTTGGCCAACTCAAAAGACACAATAAAAGATACAAGGATTTTAATAGTTGGAAAAGAGGTGACAAAATTCTCAGTATTTGCTCACTGCCTACCTAGAAAAATAGTGAGATTCCACTGAAAAATTAATAGAACCCTTAAGATGGTTTAATAATATAACTAGTTTCAAATTAAATATATAAAGTAAATATTTTTTCTACCAGAAATAGCCATTTAGAAAGTAGACTGTGAAAAGATTCATTTCAAATAGTAAAGAAAAAATTTTAACAATTAGGTATAAATAACTTCAGGTTACAGATGTCAAAGCAAAGGTGACTGTCTGATGCTCTCCTATGAAACCAGCTGAAAATAATGAGGAGAATGAAAAAGAAAAAAATTACATTCTCAATAAAAGTAAAATACAAACATAGCCTCAAGTCACAATCTATGAATAAGGTTGTCCAGTGCAGAGAAAATGTGAGCTGGTTGAATGAGAAAACCAAGAGTAGAACACAAGTCAAAATAGATCTTTGGTAACATGGAGGGTTCTATAAAAAGGGATATACGTCCTTACAGTCCAGGCCAATAATCTCTTAAAGATAGCTGATGTGTCCCTGAGCTCTCTTAAACCTGTGGAATAGCAGAGGAATAAGGGCTAAATGAGGGAATGCACAGACACAGGTGGGGTTGGGGGAAAAATGTTATTGGCAGTCAGCTCTGCAGTATAATTACACAGAAAACCTATAACACACAGGCTTCATTGCTAGCCAATTAGTCTTCCAGGGATTCTCAGTTGGGTGTGGTACAATCCTCCACTCCCTAGGGCAGGTTTCCTCAACCTCAGCACTACTGATATTTTGGACCACATAATTCCTGTGCACTCTAGGATGTTTATTAGCATCCTTGGCCTCCCCAGTGGGGATAATAAAAATGTCTCCAGATATTGCCAAATGTTGAAAATACTCACTGTCAGAGGACGCATGTAAATGTGTGAGGGTGTTTTAGAGTATCACAATAACTGGGTGGGGGTGAGGGACTACTGGCATTTAATGAGTGTGGAGATTGATTAAGTGACGATTGATTTAAACCTTTCATCCCTTCTGTCTGCCCCATCCAAAAGGTTTAAAGTGACCCCTTTTCCAATCCAAATTTCCAAGCCTGGTCAGAGTCTGAGCTGGGGGTAGAAATTGAGTTTTAAATTGAATGTAAAATAAAAGTTTTTATTTAGCTCAGATTGAGTTTTTTGATACATAAAAAGATGTTTTATTAATGCCTGAAAGTGACCAAAAAGCTATGATATCTACCCAATATGTCACTCAAGGGGAAGAAAGAAATATCCAACAAAGCATGCCTGAAGATGGTGGTGAAAGATAAATAAAATTGATTATTATATTATTCATAAAGTCCAACCCACTTGATAATTTAGTTATGAAAAACCACCTAACTTTAAAATCAAAGAAAGAATCCTATAGACATCCATGCTAAATAATAACTTATAAATGGAAATAAGAACTGAGGCTGGTCTCAAGCTTCCTGCTAAAATACAGTAGAACAATATTGAGAGAATCCTCAGGGAAAGAGAATGTGACTCAAGAATATTATGCCCATGCAAGCTGTCTTTTAAATATAAAGGTAACAGAACCATTTTCAACATGTAAGAACTCAGGAAATAGTCATGAGCAATTCGAGTTAAACAATGATTGGAACTATAGAACACAAATATATGGGCTTATATACATAGAGGAAAATTAATGAACAAAACCCAAAAACTGTTAACAGTGGCAGGTGACAGGAGGAGGCAAGCACTGCTAGCTGCCTATCAATATCTGTCCTCCATTTCTTTTCTACGAGCAAAAGTCCACTTTTATTTGGGGAAACAATGTATCCAGCTAAGAGTATTCACTTTCCCAGACTTCCCTTCAGTCTTGGCTAGACACATGGACCTAATTCTGGCCAACTAGATATAAGTAAGAGTTGCTAGATGGTGCTTCCAGGAAAGTTTTTCTTTTTTTTTTTTTTTTTTTAAGGGACAGACTTAGTTGGCTGCCATGCCCTTTTCTCTTTGATCCTGCCTGGAACATGAACTTGAGACTGGAGGTTTAATATCATGAGTTGACAAGCATGAAGATGAATGTCTACATGCTATAGGCAGTTGGATAGAAAAATAAAAGAAGCCTTGGTCCCTGATGGCTTCTCTGAGTCACACTAGTTCCAGAATACCTACTGTTCAAGTTCTTACTGCATAGAATGAGCAAGCCCCTGCGTATTTAAGCCACTATTAGTAAGATGTCCCATTATTTGTAAGGAAGAAAAATGCATTCTAAAGTCATACTGGGGGACTAGAGAAATGGCATGTGAAGAAGATACACTTCTCATTGTACATATTTTTGTACTATTAATGTGCTTTGCTATGTGACTGTATTACTTTGACTTATTTTTTAATCTAGAAAATAGGAACCCAAAATGCTTAGTAGTAAACAAGAATGCCAAATATATGTAACAAACATGTATGACCTTGCTGAAGTACATGAAAGAATATATTCACAAATGATTAGGTGACTTAAAAAGACATTAATTGCCCCACAACAAAACTTGAAATATATTTTTCTTTGAAGTTTGCAAAGAGATTTCAAAATTCATATGGAAAAATAAACATAAAAATAGTAAATAACATTTTGCAAAGGAAGGATAATGAAAAGGCTGTTAAATTACCTGGCATTAAAATGTATTTTAACACTACAATCATTAGAAAAATAAGATATAAATACAAGGACAGACATACATACCTATTTGACATAATAAATGTCTCAGAAATACACACTAATCTGTAGAAGAATGAAGTATATGATAAAATGCCATTTCAAATCAATGAGGAAAGGAGGAATTCTTCAGTGATGATGCTGGAACAACCAATAGTGAGTTGGTTGGTAATTTGGGAAAAAAAAGTTTCTTAGTTTGTACCTCCCACCAAGAATAATTACAGATGGATTCAAAATATTAATTTACAGACATCCACTTCTAGCAAAATCATGCACCAATTTCAATGACAAAATAAAAGAAGAATTTTTTAAATGCATGGCTGCGCTCTCAAAGAAGAAAGGAACAGGTGACAGAGCAAGGAAGTAGGCAATAGGTTCACAGGCTGACCATCCAAAATCCCCGAGAATAAAGAAAATTTAAGCAATGCAGTAAAATTCATGAAGGGAAAAAGAGCAAATTAAAAAAGCAAGGTAAATGGAAAGCGTAAAATAAAATGGCAGACATAAATTCAAGTGTATCAATAATTACAACAAATATAAATTGATTAAGCTATCAGGTTGAAAGACAGATACTCATAAAATAATTTTTTAAGCCAGCTATATGCAATTTACAAGAGACCTGCCCAAAACCTTTGGCAATAAAATGACTGAACATCAAAGTATGGATAAAAATACATGATACAAAATCAAAGCTGGGTCAGCTATGTGTATATAAGAAAAGTTAACTTTAAAGTAAACAGCATTACTAGCGATAAGAGGATTAGTTATGCAGTAAGAAAATGTGCAATTCACTAGAAGATATAATAATCACTAAATTTCATGAACCTAAAAACATAGATTCAAAAATACATAAAGAGGGACTTCCCTGGTGGTGCAGTGGTTAAGAATCCGCCTGCCAACGCAGGGGACACGGGTTTGATCCCTGGTCCGGGAAGATCCTACATGCCGCAGGGCGACTAAGCCCATGCACCACAACTACTGAGCCTGCACTCTAGAGCCTGCGAGCCACAACTACTGAAGCCCATGAGCCTAGAGCCCGTGCTCCACAGCAAGAGAAGCCACCGCAATGAGAAGCCCGTGCACCACAATAAAGAGTAGACCCCGCTCGCCACAACTAGAGAAAGCCGGGCACAGCAACAAAGACCCAATGCAGCCACACACACAAAAATATACATAAAGAAAAAATTGACAAATCCACAATTATAATGGGAGATTTTATTATACTTCTCTCAGTAACTATAGATCAAGAGGACAAAAATAGTAAGGCTAGAAAAAAATTGAACTACACAATTAACAATTGGTCTAACTGACATGTAATACCCCACACAAAGCAATCAGAAAATATAAAGTCTTTTCAAGTTTATATGGGTAATATACAAACAAAAAACCAAAGGCCTCGCACAGAACAGGTTCTATGACCCCAATGCAATACAAATAGAAAGCATCAAAAAAAAAAGCCAACCCCCATCTATAATTTGAATATATTGAATGAATATTTGAACATACGAAGGTTCAAAGAAAATATCATAATGGAAATTTGAAAAGATTTAAAATTGAAAAAGAAAGCACTGTGAATAACATATATATGGAATTTTTAAGAAAATGGTTCTGAAGAACCTAGGGGTAGGACAGGAATAAAGACACAGACATAGAGAATGGACTTGAGGACACGAGGAGGGGGAAGGGTAAGCTGGGATGAAGTGAGAGAGTGGCATGGACATATATACACTACCAAATGTAAAATAGGTAGCTGGTGGGAAGCAGCCGCATAGCCCAGGGAGATCAGCTCGGTGCTTTGTGATCACCTAGAGGGGTGGGGTAGGAAGGGTGGGAGGGAGACGCAAGAGGGAGGAGATATGGGGATATATGTGTATGTATAGCTGATTCACTTTGTTATAAAGCAGAAACTAACACACCACTGTAAAGCAATTATACTCCAATAAAGATGTTAAAAAAAAATAATAACTCAGGGGATGCAGCTACAGCAGTACATACCTAATAAATTTATAGCCAGATACATAGGCATTAGAAAAGATTAAGTATTTAAAATCTCAAGAAGTTAGAAAAAGAAGAATAAACCTAAGGAAATTAGAAAGACTAAATTAATGATACAGAGAGAAATTAATGAATTAGAAAATAAAGAAACAAACCAAAGGCTCGTCTTTTGGAAAGACTAGTAAAATATGGAAACCACATAGCAAATATAATCATTAAAACAAAAGAGAAAGAAAAGGCATGTTAAAAATATAAGGAATGAGAAGCAGGGATATAATTCGAGATACATTGGAGACTAAAAATTCAGATGGAAATTCCAAGGCCAACTTTATGCCAATAAATTTGAAAGCATAAAAAATGAATTTTCTGAAAAATACTTACCAAACTGACTTAAGAAATAAGAGGGAAAAACTTGAATATATCTATATAACCAGTAAAGAAACTGAATAAAAAAATTTAAATCTACACACAAAATCATCAGGCCAAACAATTTCATAGACAATTCCTACCTAAATTTCACAGAACAAATATTTTCTTTCTGATGCCCTCAAAGAACAGATAAATTATATCATATACAAATTGTTCTAGAGCTTTGGTTCTCAAATTTGGCTTCACATTATAATCACCTGGGGAGCATTTTAAAATACTGATGCCTGGATCCACCTCCAGAGATGCTGATTTATTTGGTATGGGCAAAAAAATCCTGAGTATCATTATTTTATAAACGTACAAAAAACAAAAAACAGAAATTCCCCAAGTTATCCAAATGTGCATCTGGGAATCACTGAACTACTGAATAAAATAATAAATAAGTAAAGCTCACCAAGTCACTGTTTGAGGCAAATATAAACTTAACTTGGACAGTACTAGAAAAAAATCTCAATCTCATTTATAATATAGATGCAAAATATTTAAATAAAATATTAGCAAACCAAATAAACATGCATTAAAAAGTACCTGATGACAATGTGTGGCTTAACCCAGGAATAAAAGATCTTTTAACGAGAAAATCTATTACTATAAATCATCATTTTAACAGATTAAAGGGGAAAATCATATAATGTGGATACAGAATTTTTTTTAGAAAATGCAAAGCCCTCTCAAGAGTGAAACAGCTTTTAGCAAACTACAAATATATGGGATCTTCCTTAACCTGATAAATCTATCAACCCCAAACCAACAGCAGACATATTACTTACTGGTAAAATATTCAAAATATAGTATTCCTTTTAAAGTTGAGAAAATGATAAGAATGACACTATGCTGCTTCTATTAAGCATATACTAGAGCTCTTATCCGGTACAAAAAGACAAGGAAAATAAAAGTCTTCAGATTGATCATGAAGAACCTCAAATGGTATTCACAGATGACAATGCTGTTAAAGAAATCCTATATAGAGAGTTGTACCATGCTTGTTAATAGAGAGAAAATATTTTAAAGGTCACAATTGTTTCCACGTTAATCAATAAATTCAATGGAATTCCAATTTCAGTTCCAAAAGGATATTTCACAGAAATGGACAAGCTGATCCTGAAATACCTTTGAAGACAACAGAGGCCTAAAAGAAAATCAAGAAAATGTCAAAGAATGATTAAAAAAAGAGAGAGAACTTTTCCTACCAGGTATCAAGAATCATCATAAAGCTATAGTAATTAACACAGTGGTTGTTGAATCAGGTATAGACAAATAAAATAGTGGAGCAGAATAGAAAGCCTAGAAAAGACTGATATTTATGTGGCAACTTGATATATGACAGAGGTTGCATTACTGCTCAGTGTGAGCAGAATGCACTATTAAAAAAAATGGTGCTGTGACAGTTTGCTATTTATTTGGAATAAGACAATGAAGACGCTACCCACATCATATAGAAAAATAATTCCATGTAAATCAAGTATCTAAACTTGAAAATACAAACTAAAAAATTTTTAGGGCATGGAAAGTATTTTCACATCACTAAATTACATTACTATTTTTTGAACAAAATATAAAATAACACAAGCCGTAAAGTCAATAGTTGATAAAGATGGTACATTAAAATTAAAAACCTGTGTATGTCATAAAACGTCATAAACTTAAAAGACAAGTTAGATTTGGAACAGATATTTGCTATATGCATAACACACAAAGGATCTGGGTCAAGAATATATAAAGAATCTGAACAAATCCATAATTTTTAAAAGACCAACAATGCAATAAAAAATGCACAAATGATATGAACAGGAAATTTACAAAAAGAACTCCAATTTTATGCAATTGTATGTGATAAAGTAGTAAAAATGTATAAACTAGAAATATAGGCATCTACCTGGGTAAATCCTAGAAATATAATGTTGAATGATGAAAGCCAGTTGGAAAAGATTCTATTCAGGTAAAATTTTAAAGCCCACAAAACAATATTTCATAGTGCACGTGGCTGTAAATAAATGTAGAAAATATAAAAGCATGCAGGTCAATTATATGC
Organism: Eschrichtius robustus; assembly: GCF_028021215.1. Lineage (NCBI taxonomy): Eukaryota > Metazoa > Chordata > Mammalia > Artiodactyla > Eschrichtiidae > Eschrichtius > Eschrichtius robustus. The sequence continues at coordinate 108,091,884 of NC_090845.1, forward strand.
ACAAATTTCAGCAGAGGTGGGTGGGAAAGGGATGAAGGAGGGTCTTTAGCTATAGCTGTAACTGTTTTTCTTTACCAAAAAAAACTTGAGTAAATATGGCAAAATGTTAGCATCTGTTAAATATGAGTGGTTGATTCACTGGTGCTTGTTATATTAAATTTATATAATTTTCTTATGTTTGAAATACATCATAATTTAAAGTACATTAAGAAAATTTAATGAGAACCTACTGTATAGCAGAGGGAACTCTACTCAAGGCTCTGTGGTGACCTAAATGGGAAGGAAATCCAAAAAAGAGGTGGATATATGTATATGTATATTCACTTTGCTGCACAGCAGAAACTAACACAACATTGTAAAGCAACTATACTCCAATAAAAATTAATTTTTAAAAAAGTGTAATAAGAAAATTTAAACTTTAAATGATGATGAGAAAATATATGTGAATATTTACCTGCTCACGGGAGAAGGGAAAGCCTTTTAAATTTAAAAGAAAAAATAAATCATAAAGGAAAAGGTTGATAAATGTGACTACATAAAAATATAAAGGGGGAGGAGAGAAGATGGCGGAAGAGTAAGACGCGGAGAACACCTTCCTTCCCACAGATACAGTAGAAATACATCTACACGTGGAACTGCTCCTACAGAACACCCACTGAACGCTGGCAGAAAACGTCCGACCTCCAAAAAGGCAAGAAACTCCCCCCGTACTTGGGTAGGGCAAAAGAAAAAAGAAATAACAGAGACAAAAGAATAGGGACGGCACCTGCACCAGTGGGAGGGAGCTGTGAAGGAGGAAAGATTTCCACGCACTAGGAAGCCCCTTCGCGGGCAGAGACTGCGGGTGGCAGAGGGGGGAAGCTTCGGAGCCACGGAGGAGAGCGCAGCCACAGGGGTGCGGAGGGCAAAGCGGAGAGGCTCCCGCACGGAGGAGCGGTGCCGACCAGCACTCACCAGCCCGAGAGGCTTGTCTGCTCCCCCGCCGGGGCGCGCGGGGCTGGGGGCTGGGAGCTGAGGCTCGGGCTTCGGTCGGATCGCAGGGAGAGGACAGGGATTGGCGGCGTGAACACAGCCTGAAGGGGTTAGCGCACCACAGCTAGCCGGGAGGGAGTCCGAGAAAAAGTCTGCAGCTGCCGAAGAGGCAAGAGACTTTTTCTTCCCTCTTTGTTTCCTGGTGCGCGAGGAGAGGGGATTCAGAGCGCCGCCTAAACGAACTTCAGAGACGGGCGCGAGCCGCAGCTAACAGCGCAGATCCCACAGCAACAGGGGCGCAGAGGAAAAAGCGGAGAGACTCACGCACAGAGGCTCGGCGCCGAGCAGCGCTCACCAGCCCGAGAGGCTTGTCTGCTCCCCCGCCGGGGCAGGCGGGGCTGGGAGCTGAGGCTCGGGCTTCGGTCGGATCGCAGGGAGAGGACTGGGGTTGGCGGCGTGAACACAGCCTGAAGGGGTTAGCGCACCACAGCTGGCTGGGAGGGAGACCGGGAAAAAGTCTGCAGCTGCCGAAGAGGCAAGAGACTTTTTCTTGCCTCTTTGTTTCGCTGCGCGCAAGGAGAGGGGATTCAGAGCGCCGCCTAAACGAACTCCAGAGAAAGGCGCGGGCCGCGGCGATCAGCGCGGACCCCAGAGACGGGCGTGAGACGCTGGGGCTGCTGCTGCCGCCTCCAAAAAGCCTGTGTGTGAGCACAGGTCACTCTCCACACCGCCCCTCCCAGGAGCCGGTGCAGCCCGCCACTGCCAGGGTCCCGTGATCCCCGGACAAATTCCCCGGGAGAACGCACTGCGCGCCTCAGGCTGGTGCAACGTCACGCCGGCCTCTGCTGCCGCAGGCTCGCCCCGCCTCCTCCGTACCCCTCCCTCCCCGCGGCCTGAGTGAGCCAGCCCCCCCGAAGCAGCTGCTCCTTTAACCCCGTCCTGTCTGGGCGGGGAACAGACGCCCTCAGGCGACCTACACGCAGAGGTGGGTCCAAATCCAAAGCTGAACCCCAGGAGCTGTGTGAACAGGGAAGAGAAGGGGAAATCTCTCCCAGCAGCCTCAGAAGCAGCGGATTAAAACTCCACAAACAACTTGACGTGCCTGCATCTGTTGAATACCTGAATAGACAACGAATCATCCCAAATTCAGGAGGTGGACTTTGGGAGCAGGATATATTGATTTTTCCCCTGTTCCTTTTTTTTTTTGTGAGTGTATATGTATATGCTTCTGGGTGAGATTTTGTCTGTATAGCTTTGCTTTACAATAGCTTTATTTTACTTCACTATATTATAGCCTCTTTCTTTCTATTTTTTCTCCCTTTTACTCTGAGCCGTGTGGACGAAAGGCTCTTGGTGCTCCAGCCAGGCATCAGGGCCGTGCCTCTGAGGTGGGAGAGCCAACTTCAGGACACTGGTCCACAAGAGACCTCCCAGCTCCACGTAATACCAAACGGTAAAAATCTCTCAGAGATCTCCATCTCAACATCAAGACCCAGCATCACTCAATGACCAGCAAGCTACAGTGCTGAACACCCTATGCCAAACAACCAGCAAGACAGGAACACAGCCCCATCCATTAGCAGAGAGGCTGCCTAAAATCATAATAAGGCCACAGACACCCCAAAATACACCAACAGACGTGGACGTGCCCACCAGAAAGACAAGATCCAGCCTCATCCACCAGAGCTCAGGCACTAGTTCCCTCCACCAGGAAGCCTACACAACCCACTGAACCAACCTTAGCCACTGGGGACAGATACCAAAAACAACGGGAACTACAAACCTGCAGCCTGTGAAAAGGAGACCCCAAACACAGTAAGATAAGCAAAATGAGACGACAGAAAAACACACAGCAGATGAAGGAGCAGGGTCAAAACACGCCAGATTTAACAAATGAAGAGGAAATAGGTAGTCTACCTGAAAAAGAATTCAGAATAATGATAGTAAGGATGATCCAAAATCTTGGAAATAGAATAGACAAAATGCAAGAAACATTTAACAAGGATGTAGAAGAACTAAAGAGGAACCAAGCAATGATGAAAAACACAATAAATGAAATTAAAAATACTCTAGATGGGATCAATAGCAGAATAACTGAGGCAGAAGAAAGGATAAGTGACCTGGAAGATAAAATGGTGGAAATAACTACTGCAGAGCAGGATAAAGAAAAAAGAATGAAAAGAACTGAGGACAGTCTCAGAGACCTCTGGGACAACATTAAACGCACCAACATTCGACTTATAGGGGTCCCAGAAGAAGAAGAGAAAAAGAAAGGGACTGAGAAAATATTTGAAGAGATTATAGTTGAAAACTTCCCTAATATGGGAAAGGAAATAGTTAATCAAGTCCTGGAAGCACAGAGAGTCCCATACAGGATAAACCCAAGGAGAAACACGCCAAGACACATATTAATCAAACTGTCAAAAATTAAATACAAGGAAAACATATTAAAGGCAGCAAGGGAAAAAAAACAAATAACACACAAGGGAATCCCCATAAGGTTAACATCTGATCTTTCAGCAGAAACTCTGCAAGCCAGAAGGGAGTGGCAGGATATACTTAAAGTGATGAAGGAGAAAAACCTACAACCAAGATTACTCTACCCAGCAAGGATCTCATTCAGATTCGATGGAGAAATTAAAACTTTTACAGACAAGCAAAAGCTGAGAGAGTTCAGCACCACCAAACCAGCTTTACAACAAATGCTAAAGGAACTTCTCTAGGCAAGAAACACAAGAGAAGGAAAACACCTACAATAACAAACCCAAAACATTTAAGAAAATGGGAATAGGAACATACATATCGATAATTACCTTGAATGTAAATGGATTAAATGCTCCCACCAAAAGACACAGGCTGGCTGAATGGATACAAAAACAAGACCCATATATATGCTGTCTACAAGAGACCCACTTCAGACCTAGAGACACATACAGACTGAAAGTGAGGGGATGGAAAAAGATATTCCATGCAAATGGAAATCAAAAGAAAGCTGGAGTAGCAATTCTCATATCAGACAAAATAGACTTTAAAATAAAGACTATTACAAGAGACAAAGAAGGACACTATATAATGATCAAGGGATCGATCCAAGAGGAAGCTATAACAATTGTAGATATTTATGCACCCAACATAGGAGCACCTCAATACATAAGGCAAATACTAACAGCCATAAAAGGGGAAATCGACAGCAACACAATCATAGTAGGGGACTTTAACATCCCACTTTCACCAATGGACAGATCATCCAAAATGAAAATAAATAAGGAAACACAAGCTTTAAATGATACATTAAACAAGATGGACTTAATTGATATTTATAGGACATTCCACCCAAAAACAACAGAATACACATTTTTCTCAAGTGCTCATGGAACATTCTCCAGGATAGATCATATCTTGGGTCATAAATCAAGTCTTGGTAAATTTAAGAAAATTGAAATCGTATCAAGTATCTTTTCCGACCACAACGCTATGAGACTAGATATCAATTACAGGAAAAGATCTGTAAAAAATACAAACACATGGAGGCTACACAATACACTACTTAATAACGAAGTGATTACTGAAGAAATCAAAGGGGAAATCAAAAAATACCTAGAAACAAATGACAATGGAGATACGACGACCCAAAACCTATGGGACGCAGCAAAAGCAGTGCTAAGAGGGAAGTTTATAGCAATACAAGCCTACCTCAAGAAACAGGAAACATCTCGAATAAACAACCTAACCTTGCACCTGAAGCAATTAGAGAAAGAAGAACAAAAAAACCCCAAAGCCAGCAGAAGGAAAGAAATTATAAAGATCAGGTCAGAAATAAATGAAAAAGAAATGAAGGAAACAATAGCAAAAATCAATGAAACTAAAAGCTGGTTCTTTGAGAAGATAAACAAAATTGATAAACCATTAGCCAGACTCATCAAGAGAAAAAGGGAGAAGACTCAAATCAATAGAATTAGAAATGAAAAAGGAGAAGTAACCACTGACACTGCAGAAATACAAAAGATCATGAGAGATTACTACAAGCAACTCTATGCCAATAAAATGGACAACCTGGAAGAAATGGACAGATTCTTAGAAATGCACAAACTGCCGAGACTGAACCAGGAAGAAATAGAAAATATGAACAGACCAATCACAAGCACTGAAATTGAAACTGTGATTAAAAACCTTCCAACAAACAAAAGCCCAGGACCAGATGGCTTCACAGGTGAATTCTATCAAACATTTAGAGACGAGCTAACACCTATCCTTCTCAAACTCTTCCAAAATATTGCAGAGGGAGGAACACTCCCAAACTCATTCTACGAGGCCACCATCACCCTGATACCAAAACCAGACAAAGATGTCACAAAGAAAGAAAACTACAGGCCAATATCACTGATGAACATAGATGCAAAAATCCTCAACAAAATACTAGCAAACAGAATCCAACAGCACATTAAAAGGATCATACACCATGATCAAGTGGGGTTTATCCCAGGAATGCAAGGATTCTTCAATATACGCAAGTCAATCAACGTGATACACCATATTAACAAATTGAAGGAGAAAAACCATATGATCATCTCAATAGATGCAGAGAAAGCTTTCGACAAAATTCAACACCCATTTATGATAAAAGCCCTGCAGAAAGTAGGCATAGAGGGAACTTTCCTCAACATAATAAAGGCCATATATGACAAACCCACAGCCAACATCGTCCTCAATGGTGAAAAACTGAAACCATTTCCACTAAGATCAGGAACAAGACAAGGTTGCCCACTCTCACCACTATTATTCAACATAGTTTTGGAAGTGCTAGCCACAGCAATCAGAGAAGACAAAGAAATAAAAGGAATCCAAATCGGAAAAGAAGAAGTAAAGCTGTCACTATTTGCAGATGACATGATACTATACATAGAGAATCCTAAAGATGCTACCAGAAAACTCCTAGAGCTAATCAATGAATTTGGTAAAGTAGCAGGATACAAAATTAATGCACAGAAATCTCTTGCATTTCTATACACTAATGACGAAAAATCTGAAAGTGAAATTAAGAAAACACTCCCATTTACCATTGCAACAAAAAGAATAAAATATCTAGGAATAAACCTACCTAAGGAGACAAAAGACCTGTATGCAGAAAATTATAAGACACTGATGAAAGAAATTAAAGATGATACAAATAGATGGAGAGATATACCATGTTCCTGGATTGGAAGAATCAACATTGTGAAAATGACTCTACTACCCAAAGCAATCTACAGATTCAATGCAATCCTTATCAAACTACCACTGGCATTTTTCACAGAACTAGAACAAAAAATTTCACAGTTTGTATGGAAACACAAAAGACCCCGAATAGCCAAAGCAATCTTGAGAACGAAAAATGGAGCTGGGGGAATCAGGCTCCCTGACTTCAGACTATATTACAAAGCTTCAGTAATCAAGACAGTTTGGTACTGGCACAAAAACAGAAATATAGATCAATGGAACAGGATAGAAAGCCCAGAGATAAACCCACACACATATGGTCACCTTATCTTTGATAAAGGAGGCAAACATATACAGTGGAGAAAAGACAGCCTCTTCAATAAGTGGTGCTGGGAAAATTGGACAGGTACATGTAAAAGTATGAAATTAGAACACTCCCTGACACCATGCACAAAAATAAACTCAAAATGGATTAAAGACCTAAGTGTAAGGGCAGACACTATCAAACTCTTAGAAGAAAACATAGGCAGAACACTCTATGACATACATCACAGCAAGATTCTTTTTGACCCAGCTCCCAGAGAAATGGAAATAAGAACACAAATAAACAAATGGGACCTAATGAAACTTAAAAGCTTTTGCACAGCAAAGGAAACCATAAACAAGACCAAAAGACAACCATCAGAATGGGAGAAAATATTTGCAAATGAAGCAACTGACAAAGGATTAATCTCCAAGATTTACAAGCAGCTCATGCAGCTCAATAACAAAAAGACCAACAACCCAATCCAAAAATGGGCAGAAGACCTAAATAGACATTTCTCCAAAGAAGATATACAGATGGCCTACAGACACATGAAAGAATGCTCAACATCATTAATCATTAGAGAAATGCAAATCAAAACTACAATGAGATATCATCTCACACCGGTCAGAATGGCCATCATCAAAAAATCTAGAAACAATAAATGCTGGAGAGGGTGTGGAGGAAAGGGAACACTCTTGCACTGTTGGTGGGAATGTAAATTGATACAGCCACTATGGAGAACAGTATGGAGGTTCCTGAAAAAACTACAAATAGAACTACCATACGACCCAGCAATCCCACTACTGGGCATATACCCTGAGAAAACCATAGGTCAAAAAGAGTCATGTACCAAAATGTTCATTGCAGCTCTATTTACAATAGCCAGGACATGGAAGCAACCTAAATGTCCATCGACAGATGAATGGATAAAGAAGATGTGGCACATATATACAATGGAATATTACTCAGCCATAAAAAGAAATGAAATGGAGGTATTTGTAATGAGGTGGATGGAGTTAGAGTCTGTCATACAGAGTGAAGTAAGTCAGAAAGAGGAAAACAAATACAGTATGCTAACACATATATACGGAATCTAAGGAAAAAAAAAAAAAAAGCCATGAAGAACCTAGTGGCAAGACGGGAATAAAGACACAGACCTACTAGAGAATGGACTTGAGGATATGGGGAGGGGGTGGGGTGAGATGTGACAGGGTAAGAGAGTGTCATGGACATATATACTCTACCAAATGTAAAATAGATAGCTAGTGGGAAGCAGCCGCATAGCACAGGGAGATCAGCTCGGTGCTTTGTGACCACCTAGAGGGGTGGGATGGGGAGGGTCGGAGGGAGGGAGATGCAAGAGGGAAGAGAAATGGGAACATATTGTATGTGTATAACTGATTCACTTTGTTATAAAGCAGAAGCTAACACACTATTGTAAGGCAATTATACTTCAATAAAGATGTTTAAAAAAAAAAATATATATAAAAACTCTATATAATAAAACACTTCAAAAGTTTAATTACAAAGTAGAGAACATGTTTGTAATATGTATGTGTATATGATAAATATATATATTTAGTATTATTAATGTAAAAAAGCACTCTCAAAATCCATTTGTTCATTAAATGTGAACAATATTAATACACAGAATACTTAAGGTTGATGAATATACAGTGAAACTAGCCCTTTTATCAACTGCTAGTGAGATTTTAAAATGGTTGATCTTTGGGGATAGCGATAGACAATAATAAAAAGAGCATTAATTGTTCATACTAAAAAAAGACATTAACCTGATAAAAATTATGATCTCTAAGGGATGAGATGACAGAAATGACTTACAGTTTCTATTTTATACACTTTCTTTTTAAGTACCTGGTTTTTATTACTTTTATAATTTAAAATCACAATCACTTTTCAATTTAAAACATTTAAAAGAAACTAATTTGTAGCTTTTGGCTTCTAATTCTACTTCTAAGGACACCATCCTAGGTTATAGTTAGACATGTGCACAGAACTTAACATTGCAGTTTATAAATTTTATAATACTGAAATATAGACACAACCTACTATTAAACATTACAGTAATAATTAAACACATTATGGTGCCTAAACATAATGGAGTAATATGCTGATATTTTAAGAATATGTTTTTAAAAATAATCCCATAAGAAAATGCTTACTATATGATCATAAGAAAAAAAAAAAAAAAGGATAACAATGATGCCATTCAGTGTCAAGTTAATAGAAAAAAGGTTTGCAATGTAACCCAAGTTGAGAAAGGGACAAATGGCTTTTATTATAAAAAGACCATAGTTATGTAGGCAAAGGAGCAACTCCTCTCCTATGTAGACCCAACGAAGGATTTGGGAAGGAAAGAAATTTTCCCTGTGTGAGATGTGCTTTTTTTATTTTTTATTTTGCTCTTCCCAAGAATATAAAAATATCAAGTAGCAGACTACAAACCAGAGTGGAGGATCACCCTGACATTCTTCCGCCCCCATTCCCTCCTCCAGTTTTAGGACTCAGAGTTCACCGCTCTCCCTCTACCTGGCAGAACAGCTTTAACTGACAACCCATGTTGGAGACAAACAATATACAAGGAGAGAGGAGAGAGAGAGAGAGAGAGAGAGAGAGAGAGAGAGAGAGAGAGAGAGAGAGAGAGACTGACGTTGACCTGGGACTTGGAAATACCTAACAGAAGGATAACAGACCCAGAAGAAATGGAGAAGTGGGGATTCAGGAGGAAGGAGCTAAGTTAAAAGGACAGATGGACTTGAGGAGAAGAGGAAAAGAGAAGGTATCCCCTTTCACATGGCTAGTGAAAAAACCCTCCCAGAACAACCTGAAAGTGGGGTCAACACAACCTCAGTACGTAGGCAGGACACGAGAGAAAAAAATCAAGGGCTCATCAACCAATATAACGTGTACTGTCTACCACTACCCCTTGTATAGTTTGGATTAATCACCAGAGGCCTTGAGCAAATTAGAGCTTGAACTCTTCTGCCAAATTTCCATGACGTTCACTTGTGTGGGTCACAAGGTAATAACTGCTATCCGGAAGGGAATGTTTACCCTCATCCCCAAAAGAAGACAAGGAATGTCTATGGGGCTTTGGGGAGATATGCCAAAAAGGCAATAACTCAGCCAGAAAATTTATCCTTGATCACCAGCTTGGCAGAAAATGTCTAAAGATACCACATGAGCCCCCAAATAAGGAGCCTACCGTAGAGCACATATACACATAAATATATATTACATATTTTCCTGTGCATATGTGTATGCATAGAAAAAGAACAAGAGGAAAGGCACTAAAATATTATCAATGTTTTCCTGAGATTTGCAATTACAAGTGATTTTTATTTCCTTATGGAGAACAGTGTTTTAAAATATTAATCGATGCTTGTTTTCCTTCTTGATAATTCCTTTTTGTCCTACAGTATATTCCACAATTAAAATTAGATACCGGCATTGAAGCTTATTGTCCCAGGGATGGGAAGACAAAAAATGACCCAGCATAATGAGCCAATTTTTTTTTTTTACATTTGAGTTTCAAAATAAAACTGTAAAGTCCATAGCTAGGAGGAGACTCTAAAAGCCAAAGAAACTTTGATTTGCTAGAGTGAGGCACCTGAGAGGAAAAAAATAATATTTTAAAATTCTAAAAACTTGCCTTTTCACATCAAGAGTGAAGACTGGAGGACCCAGGGTTTATATCATGAACCATCTAGTAGAGGAGAATGTGTAATGACATCGGAGCCGTTTCCCAACCACAAAAAGAGGAGAGAAGAATACTTTCTGTACTGGGAGAGAAGTTTGGGTGAAGATTTAAAAAAAAAATTCAGATAGATCTGAGAATTCTAAATGCACCCCACTTCGCGACTGCCCCAGGTGACCAGAGAGTGGCTGTCTTGGAGTAGAAATGGTAGCATGTTTAGGAAGAGAGGAACTTGATATATTGCCATTTCCTCCTGAGTCTCCCTTGGCTTCCAAGGTATGTTTAAGAAATATGAAAGTTTCTATGTGTCTAATTGAGCAAGGAAAGTGACTAAAAATTGAGAAATGGTATGTCTGCCAGGGTGTCTTCATGGCATGGTGACAAGGAACTGAGTAACAAGATGCAGATGGGACAGCCAAAGTCGGAAGCTCGTGAACTTGACTGAGTCTCAGCAACTCAGCTTATCTATATGAGCTGTAAAGGGAGTTCAGTCAGTCTGAGATTACTGCCAGGCTTCCCATTTCCCCACTCATCCTACCTCCAAACCATTACTGTGCATTTCCCCATATCAAGGGAATTACACAAGTAAGCACATCAGCACTGAATGCAGATAAGCTGATACATAAGACCAGTCTAGACAAGCTATATACAACTCAGTGGAGGGCGATAAGAATAGAGGGCTGACACTCACACCCAAAGGAAATTACAATTCAGAAGAAGGGAAGAAGGAAGAGTTGAGTAAGGAGACTCATAAAGGACTAAGTTTAAAATCAGAAATAGTTAAGATATCTTATATCGTAGGACTAAGTTTACTGCAGAAAGTTGAAATGCAAGTTAACAGCTAGGTGAATTTCAGTCGTAGAGAAATCAGGAACGTTGTATTCTTGTACATTTGAATTTGTGACTGTGAAATTTTCTACTTGCTATTTCTTTAAACTTTCTAGAATTTTCCAAATACACTGCATATTTGCATTTATTCTTTCAAACATGAACAAAATAAACATTAAAATAAAGCTATCAACATTTTCAAAGATGTAGATTACTTTATGTTACTTTTGAAAGTCCTGGGCTGGTAGAAGTCTGACTTTATATCTAGGGGCACTAGAAAAGACAGTGTCCTGTTGTTAGAAATTGTAAAAGTTAGAAACTGATAATGACTTGCTAAATATATTTTAAATCAACACACATTAAAACTGTTAGAAGCTGTTAAAATCTACAAGTAAGTGTCTGGAGAGAGAGAGAGAGAGAGAAATCTTTCGTGCTAAGAAAAAGTGGAAAATTCTTCATTTCCAATAGGAGAAAGAGTGACATTTGATAAACAACTTGGTAAAGGAATAAACAAAATGCTATGGGAGCAAATGCAGAGGAGCCATTAGTTCCTTTGAGAGGTTCATAAATCTCTTGCAAGTTGAATCTGCAAACCTAAACGTATAAAGTGATGACAGCAAATGCTGATATTTCCTTTTCTTTGACAAATCCCCATAACAGGCATATGAGCTGATGTCAAGGTAAAGAGGACATAATCAGGGATGCTTCTTGCTGTCCTGGAATATATGTGACATTACAAATAATAAACTTTATCCTGTCATTGTTGGACTCAATCCGGGAGTTGCAAACTCTTAACACTCTGGTTGACCTAGCCCACAGGCATGTTTATTCTGGCTCACAATTTTCTTTAAAATAAATTTAAATGTCTTTTGGTTCATTATACTCACTCCAGCTCACCACTGATCACACTGGTCCCTTTTTGGAAAATCAACATCATGCAATGGTTAAGAATAGAAACACAGAGAATCAGAGTACTTGAGTTGAAATTCAAGATCTGTCACTTACTAGTTATGTGACCTTGGGAAAAATGACTTAACCTCTCTGTGCCTTGGTTGTCTCATCTCTAAAATGGGAATAGTAATAGTAGGGTTGTAGTAAGAATTAAATGAGTTCATACTTGTAAAGCACTTAAAATAATGCCCACGCAGAAAGCACTGTGTAAATATTTGTTAAATAAATAAATAAATACGGGCTTATCTCCAGCCTGATTATGTTCCCTCCCTCGCCCCTGCAAGCATGTGGGTTTGTACCTCTGGCTTAATATATCCCCAAGAAAGCTTTTACCTTGGCCCTTCATGTAAGCAATTTGAGTGTCCCTCCTTACATGGTGTGAAATGAGGAATTTCAAGAGTTCTTTTCCACATATATCACCTATATGTACCACACAGCTGACTCATTACCATCATCATAAAAATCTTCTGAGCTATTCGAACACTGGAGATACTAAGGGATGCAAGGTATAGTCTCTGTCTTAAGGGGATTACTACCAAGAGAGAGAGACTGGAATTGTTCATGAAAAGTAAGTACAGTAGAAGACTGTATATGCTAAATGCTAAATGACAGAAGTCTATTGGATAAAGCAGTGATCACAGATGGATGGGGTGGACCAGGTAAGTTCTATAGAGGGTATGGGGCTTGAGCTAGTTTTTGAAGGGAAACTAGGGCTTAGATCTGCCCTGGTATTAGAGGAAGGCATTGTGAACAAGATCTATGTGATCAAAATATAGAGGTAAGAACATGTCTGGAAGCTTGAGAAATTACACACACATTTAATTTGAGTAGGGAGTAGGTTATGTGTCAGAAATTACAGGTGATGGGGACAGGCCCATAGATGAGGACTGGAATGTGGAGAGCACTGAATACCAGATGAAGAGCCCAAGGTTTTATCTTGAAAACAGTAGAAAGTCAATGAAGATTTCAGAGCTGGGAGAGGTGGTAGGGAGAGAGAGAATGGTTTTTGCAAATAAATATTTTATAAAGATTAATCTGTTAGCAGGTGTAAGATGGACAAGAGCCAGTGGATAGCAAGGCAGTTAGGACACCAGAGAGGAAACATGAAGACTGGCTGGGAGACTGTTTTAATGAAACAGTCTGAGATTGAGTTGACCTAGGTCTGGACCAGGGTGGGGCAGTAGGCAAGCTAAAGATTACTGAGGAAATGAAACCTCTCAATTATTTTTCCCAATTAACTTCTATTCGTCCATCAAAAAGGAAGAGTTAGCTCTTCAAGAATTCTGTTTTCCCGGAGCTTTATGTGCATTTGTCCATACTATAGTACACCAAAAGGTTCTGTTAACATGTCTATTTCTTCTTAACCTAAAAACTCCTTCTGGTTATGGGGTTTGTCAGATTTTTTTGTTTCTCTAGAACCTAGTACAGTGCCTGACATATATTAAAGTTTTAAAAACTGTAAAACTGAACCAAAGAATCAATAGGACCAAGTAGCTTTTAATGAATGGGGAGAGAAATAGTTCTTGAGGCTGCGTGGTACTTGGAAGATGAAGAGACTATGACATGAATTCCAGAAGAAAATCGGATCTGGCAGGAAACGGAAAAATTTTTCCAAGAGTGAGAGCTTTGAAACTCTAACACGCTCTCTCTCTCTCCCCCTCTCTCTTTCTCCCACTTCCTCCTCCTCTCTATCCCCCTCTATTTCTCTCTCTCCACCCCGTCCCTCTCTCCCCCCTCCCGCCTCCCTCTCTCAACAGTGAAAGTTATTATCTGGGAAGAATAACAAAGCTATATATTTAATATCTTGGTACACAGTTATTATCAAATCTATAAGGAATAGAGCCCCATTGGGGAATGGGACACAGGAGCAATCAGTTTGAGTTTAGAGAATAGATACAGCAACTGGGTGATTTGGTGTATGAAATGGGGAAAGGGGTTTCAGGGAAACTGAGATGGGATGCTTAAAGAACCGGGGTTGGGGGAATTCCCTGGCGGGCCAGTAGTTAGGACTCTGTGCTTCCACTGCTGGGGGCCCGGGTTTGAGCCCTGGTCAGGGAACTAAGATCCTGCAAGCTGCGTGGCATGGCCAAAAAGGAAAAAAAAAAAGGAAAAAAAAGGAAAAAAAAAAAAAAAAGAACCAGGGTCCAGGGCCTCTAAAAGAATAAAGTATTTATTGGCCAGTAAAACCATCAGATTAACGTCACCATGACTATCAGCTTTGGGTTTGACCTTCCACTGTACCTGAAAAGATGAAGTCACATACTATTAAAGGAAAGGTAAGAAGGGACATTTCAAATATAGTCATGCTACTTCTGGATTAACCAGCCTTCTATAGTCCACAATCGTCCTTCCACCACCATAGGCCCAGGGACACTGCTTATCTCAGGGACTATCTTTTGAATGGTTAAAAGAAATACAGAAAATCATCTCTTATCTCTTAGAGGTAGATGGATTTCCAAGTTAAAGGAACTTGGGAAACGTGGCCATTTCCCACTGGCAAGGCATGACCTTTTCAGTGAACTGTTTGAGGTACCTGCTCCCTTTTATCCTGAGCGATAACCATCAGTGAGGCATGGACTTTGCACAGGGTGGGGGCATACGTTGATGCTTAATAAAGGTTTCTGGAGTTAAACTGAGTTGCACTTGCAGTAGTAGTGATGAATTTGCCCAGCTCTAGCTACATGTGGCCAAAGGCACCCAGCTGTGACGTTTCTGGTCAAGGTTTAGGTACATACAGTGGCCAGGAAATGAGGCAAGTAAACTTAGCAAAACTAAAGAGGCAGAGTGGGAAACTAGAAATTTCATGGGCTTTAGAGTAAGATATACCTGAATTTGAGTCCTGGCTTTACCACTTCTTAGCTATATGAACTTGGGCAAGTTTATTAACGTCTATGAGCACTACTACCTCTTCAAAATGAGATTATAATAATGTTTACCTCATACAATTGTTATTAGGATTATATTATATAATCTACAATCATCAGTATGGCATTAATGATCATCAGACAAGCAATACTGGCCTCATGATCTTAGGTACCCTAACCAAGGATGTAAAGCATTGTTATCATTACAGCTAGACTGGTAGGGTAGACAGAATAATGGTCTCCTAAAGATATCCGTATCCTAATCCCTAGAACCTATGGATGTGTTACCTTACATGGAAAAAGGGATTTTTCAGATGTAATTAAGTTGAAGATCTTGAGATGGAGAGATTAACCTGCATTATTTGGGTGGGCCCAATGTAATTATAAGGGTCCTTATAAGAGGGAAGCAAGAGGGTCAAAGGCAGAAAAAAGAGATATAATGATGGAAGCAGAGGTCAAAGAGATATGCTTTGAAGATGGAGAAGAGTGGCATAAGCCCTGGAATGTGGGTGGCCTCTAGAAGCTGGAAAAGAGAAGGAAATGGATTCTCCCCTAGAACCTGCAAAAAGAACATAGCCCTATAGACACCTTGACTTGAAGAATTCTTACATCCAGAAAGTAAAAGAATACATTTGTGTTGCTTTAAGCCTCTAAGTTTGTGGTATTTTATTACAGCATTAAGAAACTAATAAATCTAGATTTGGTGAAAAGAATTAAGTCGATTGTCATCATCCTCCAAAAAAATCGTATTTAGGGCTGTATCACTAAATATCTCCATAGCTTGGCACCATAGCAGCCACTGCCCATAAAATGGCAAAAACAAAACCAAAACCAAAAACCTGAATTCCTCTTCCAAATCGCACAGTATCACTCTGGAATACAAGCCCTTGATTCCTGTCACTGGAAACATTTCTTAGAACATGGTCCTAGAATGGCTATATGGGCCCAAAAGAGAAGTTTGTATTAATATTTTTGACCTTCCTCACTTTGGGGCTGAAAGTGATGGCAAGAAAGATGGTCGTCATTCCTTTTACCCTTTAAGGGAAAACGGCCTCCTTCACCCATCTGTGCCTAAGAGGTGGTTCCAACTGAATGACTAGCTGGCACTGTTCTTATGGATAACGCAAGCCTTCTGGCTCCTGCTCAACAGAATCCAATTGCACTTGATGCCGAGGTGACGTGAGCACCTCTCCAACTCTGCAAGTGTGCCATTTGTACAGCTTTGGTGCGAGACAGAGAGACAGGATATCTGAGCTGCCATGGAAATATGCTTGGGTAAGTTGCTTGCCATTGTCCCAGGTCCTGTGCATAATTTCAGAAAAAAAGAATGAGACGTTTTTGAATGTTCGCTTTCACTAGATTAGGAATATGCTACTTTCAATTTTACAAAAAATCACTGAAGCATTTTGCTCAATACTGAACCAACACTGATTTATTTTTGAAAAAGACTACCTTACTATATAATGCATTTTAACTGTGCAAAGAATAGTGCGGAATTCTGTTCCTTCTTTCATTATTTTGCATTTTTTAAAATGTAGCATCCAATGTAGAAATCACTGTGGATACAATGCTTACATACCTCTGCCAGTACCGATATATTCAGCTTTATTTTTTAAAGAAGCAAGCTTCTGTCTGTTGGAAATACAGTCTTAACCATTAAGTTATTGGGAAAAAATAGATATGACCTGAGAAGACCAAACTTTGTATTTTCCTTACATGTTATGTATGGAAATTCCAGAAGTCGATTAATCAGAAGCATATAACTTTTATCTAACTAATGAGATCACGTACTAACTTCTCCCTTTGAGGCAAGTGACCAAAATTAGAAGCCATGCTCATATCCCAGAGCTCAGTACAATGCCTAGCATTTGTGCATGCATTTATTCATTCATCCCTACATTCATTCAACAAATATTTATTGAACACCTCCTTTTTCAGGTGCATGATAATGGGAACATAGCAGTGAACAAGAAAGGTCCTTGCCCTCATGGAACTTAAAGTCTAGCAAATGGTACATGCCTGATAGATGAATAATTTTATTCATTTGCCTGTAGTTTAAAAGTTAATTTCTAAGGAATGCCCTAATTTCTGTGTGCACACACGTGTATGTGTGTAATCATAACAGTGTTTAGAACTAAAGAGAGGGAGCAGAAACCAGGGTGGAGGTGTATCTCATATACCTAATCTTCTAATCTCCTATACCTGTGCCACTGACGGCTCTAGTTATAAATGTAACCCCTGATGGTAAGGATGATGACCCTGAGATCTTTAATGATGATTACTATCTTCTTATTAAGGCAGGAAAGTGGACACAGACATTTTTAACAAGAGTTGGGAAGAAAAGGGGTTCTAAGTAGCCTTAAATCTAATTATCTCAGCATCAATATGGAGTAGTGGTTTCCAAAGAACATGGGATTTGGAGTCAGATCTCCTGGAACTTGGGCGTGTCTCTAAGCCTCAATTTAATGTCTAAAATGGAGACAATAATAATGGTCTAGCAAGGTTCTGAGAATTAAATGAGACAACGCACATAAATCACTTACCGCAAGGCCCAGTGCATAGCTCTCAGTAAAAGTAGTAGTAGTAGTTGCTGTTGTAATTGTTTGGTGTTATGCTGATTTCCCAAAAATTGTTAGCTAAGAATTTACTATATCCTGGCCACCTAATAGGCTTTCTAATGTTCTAATGAGAACACATCACAGAAAAGAAAATATGACTTTGGTTCTCCTTCCTGAACCATACATCCCCTCCATGGTGTCTTCTTCCGCTCTTTAGTTCTAAACACTATTATAACCTCTCTCTCTCTCTCTCTCTGTGTCTCTCTCTCTCTCTCACACACACACACACACACACACACACACACACACACACACTCTTGAATTCAGCCAGAGATGGCATGCCAGCCATGATGGATTGATAGTTGCTGTCTGGGATAATTTGTTGAGAAGGATCCTGAGATTGCATTGGGAATCAACATTTAAAAGTAGCGTAATTGATTAGTAACGACTGTCATGAGTTTAGATCAGTAAGCGATAGCATACATGCTATATAGTTGGCATCTATGCCCTTAACTCTACTGGAAAGAAAGGATAGATCATTAGCACTTCAGCATGACTTTTAGTCTGTCTTTTTTCTTTTTTCTTTTACTGTTGGAGCATACACGTGCCTTTTGAGTATTACTGTTTATTGTGGAATAAAAGTCTTAGCTTCCTATTAAATAAGTTCCCAACATTAGGAAGCAAGTAAGAGATCTGGTTGGGAGAACAGCATTGCTTTTCTGAAATTGTATCATATGATACAACAACCTGCTTTACTCTTGCTTAAGTTGCTCCTTAATTTTTGTGATTCCACAAATTTGTCTTAGACAAATATAATAAACTTCCCTTAACTCTACTAACAACCTATCAAAGAGAGAACACTATATTCATACAATGGAATACCAATCAGCAATTTAAAATGAAAGAATTACTGATACATACAACACTATGAATAAATTTCACAGATATTTTGCTAAGACAAAAAATGCCAGACGCAAAAGAATACATACTATATAACTCTATTTTTATATACATGAATTTCTAAAACACGAAAGCCTGCTCCATGCAGCAATTCTCAAACTTGGTCATGCAACAAAATCACCTGGAAAGCTTGTTAAAATTGGGGTTTCTGATTCAGCTGGTCTGGGGAGGCGGCTAAGGCTTTGCATTTCTAACACGTTCCCAGGTGATGCTGAAGCTACTAGTCCTGGGTCCACACTTTAAGAATCACAGATCTATGGTGATAGAAGTCAGAGTAGTGGTTACCTTTGGTGCGGGGGCTGGTGTGGACTTGAAAAGGGCATAAAAGAACTTTCTCAGATGATGGAAATGTTCTATATCTTGACCTGGGTGATGGTCATGTAAGTATACACATAGGTAAAATACTACCCAGCTGTATCCTTCAGATCTGTATCTTTTACTGCACGTAAATTGTACATTTAATTAGAGGGAAGAACATGAGCTTTGGAATCAAACACATGAAGTTTAAATTCCCAGCTCTGCCACTTATCAATTCTATGACATTTGGCAAATTATTTCACTTACCCAAGCCTTACTATTTTCATACATAAAATAGGGTCCATAATAGTACTACCTCAAAAGGTTACGAAAATTCAGTAAGATGCTCATTGTAAGGTGCTGAGCAGAATGCTTGGCATAAACACTGTAAATGTTTGCTCTTATTTTTAGACATGAGTCTAAATTATAGGGATCAAGTAGTTTCTCTCCCCCCCCCACACACACACGTGCGCGTGCACACACACACACACACACACACACTCCTATCCCTTCTCTCCATTGCACTAGCACTCTTCCTCTTAGAAAAGTTCTCATTCTTTAACATCACCTTGACTAGTGGAGTGTCTACTGAAACAAAACTATTTATTTCTCCATAATAACGCCAGTGTGTCCTGGCCTAGAACCACCTGCCTCCCTGCTTGGCAAATGAGCAGCTGTATCAGTTGAGACAGGTGTACCTTGGTGTTCCCTATGGGCACAGTGTTCCCTGAATGTTACTGAGAGTCCCTGGACTAGGTAAACTACCCATGAAATCCAATTCAACTTGGGGAAATAGGTTATACATATGACTCAATGAAGACATCTCCCTGAGGAAATAACCCTGGCAGTGGTTAGCACCAAGGACACAAACTGAAGGCGAACATGTCTAGGTCACAAATTCAAGCTCTGTGTCCCTGTTTGCAGTGCTGCTGCAACTCACAGCCTCCATATTTCCTGTTTTTAGGCTCTTCAAAAACTGCTTGTTCTTGAAATCTATTCTATTATGGATATTTATCAGATTAATTCATCACTGCTCCCTCTCATCGCACGATATCAGGTAAGCCACAGAATTTATTTTGATTCCAGAATCACTGACTGAGCCCATACTCTGTGCCAACCACACTGCTGCCTGATACAGATACAGATCCAAAGTATACCTGATCTCTATCTTTGAGCGTTCTATGAGTGGGATAAGAAAGCCACGTAAGTAGACAATGATAGGTAAAGCAAGGGGTGTGTGTGTGTGTGTGTGTGTGTGTGTGTGTGTGTGTTTGTGTATTAAGGTAACACTGAAGAGAAGTATCTAAGTCTATACGGAAAGGCAGGGAGTTATAGGGAAGTGCTAAGAAATGGTTCCTGGGAGAAATTACCTTTTAAGATCTTTAGAATCAGAGGAACTAGGCTAAAAGCAGATACTCATTTCAGCATGAAAGGAGAAGAAGAAACAAAGTATTGTTTGGATGGGGATGGGAAAGGAAATCTAAGCACCAGATTTTATGTGCAGGCTGGTATGAAATATCCCGGCAGAGAATTAAGGAATGATGAGCCTGGTTGGTCCTAGAAACAAGCATGGATCCAGCTATATTGTCAAGTGTCAGATCTTATCTAGAGCAGAGTTGAATTAAGGCTCTTCTCTGACACACCCTTTTGTGTGCTTCTACTGCGCATGACTAAACCCCCAAATTCACCCTCAAATTAATTAATGTTACTATTGAATTGGGAAGGACTTTGAAAACAGCCCCATGACACATAGCTCAGAAAGCTATAGATACCTATGAGTCCCGCTCTTCCCTACCCATCTCCGCCTAACTTGGGAAAAAAATACCCATTTATAAACTGGGGAGCAGAAGAGCCAAGAATAGGTGCAATAAAATATGTTGCTTTTGAAGACTGATTTTGTGCTTCTTTTGGGGGAAAAAGCAGCTTCGCTTTTATTATGAAGCCCTGCAATTGATTACACAGAGTGAAGACTCATCGTTTTTTCCCAGTGTTTTTATTAAAATGAATAAGGCATTTTGTTTTTCACAAGATTATTATGCAGTTGCACAGCACATTTTTTCCACCCCTCCGTTTTATAAGGTTTCTCCCGCAGGCAGGTCTGTTACATTATCCTAACCTTGGCCCCATATAATTGGTCATGTCACCGAGGTACTAACTCATCCTCCAAGCAAGCACGTGAAATGCCATCCCTGAAAACTGGGGCCTGTTCTCAAGATTCTATTAGGAGTCCCATCATTCATCCTCTGGCCATGAGAATGATACCCTTTGAAAAGTCATGTCTGGGCAGATCAAACATTTTTCCCTCTCCACCCATATTCAGGGAGGAAAAAAGCTGACCAAATTCCTCCAATACTTCATGTGGAGGGTTAAGTGGTGATCAATAGAGACAAACACAAACAAAAGCATCAGGAAGTGAAATTGTTGTACGTGTACGTGTGGGTGTGCGTGTGTGTTTAGAGAGAGAGGGAGGAAGAAAGCCAACCCTATATTAAAGCCCCTAAATCCTTTACCTAAATCACAAGGCAGGCAGAGGGACTCCTTTAGCTGGGTGATGTATTTTACTTTAAAGGAAAGTAACATCCTACCATATATGCATTATTTTGGCGACCAAAATAGCAGTGTGACCTTGATCAAGTTAATTAAGTTTTCTGGGTTTCAGTTTCTCATCTAGTAAAAAAAAGTGAAGAGAGAGCACAGAAAGGCCCTTCCAGTTGTGGTTTCATATAACTTTAGATTGGACTTACTCCATATTAAAGAGAGAGATGAGGCTGAGGCACAGAATGCCTACAATGGCTCTCCTGTAGCACAGGCCAACAGAACCACTTTAGTTACCATAGTTGGGTTCATGGCTGCTGCAGTGCCCAAGCCCAACGCTGGGGAGTAACATATACACTAGGGTCTGAATTGCTTTCTAGGCTTTGTTTTATTCTTTAGCCATAAGTTGTTAAAGTACCCCTACCAACTGCCCCACTAAATATATTCTTGGCCACAGAAGAATCAGGTGAGAAGGTGAGCTATAGGTCCAACTCTAAGCACTGGTCTGAGTCCTTGAGCCTACAATGAACACTCTTTCTCCTAGATACCTCCTGTAGCATTCATTCTCTGTAGCACTCATTTGTATTATATTTTTTCATGTGTATTTCTGAATGTGTATGTGTGTATGTATCTGTGTGTGAGAGATGAGACAAAAAAAAAAAAAAAGAACAGAGAAAGAGAGGTAGAGAGTGTGCATCTCCCCAGTCAGTCTCTAAACCCTTTGAGAGCACAGATTATGTCATTTACCTCTTTCATCTGAGTGACACTATGGAGTTCTTAAGCAGGCTGGCTCTAAAGCAAGCCTCTCTGACTTCAAATCCCAGCTCCATAAATCACAAGATGTAGGAGATTTAACAAGTTTTCTAATCTTCCTGAGCCACAGTTTCCTGATCTGTAAAATGGGGATGATAATAATTTCTACCTCTGTTATAAGACTAAATGTTTATGTCACCTTCCCCAAAATTCGTATGTTAAAATCCTAACCCCCACTGTGATGGTATTAGGAGGTGGGGCCTTTGGGAGGTGATCAGGTCATGAGGGTGGAGCCCTCATGGATAGGATCAGTGCCCTTATAAAAGACACCCTAGAGAGCCTCCTCACCCCTTCCACCATATGAGGACACAGCAAGGAGATAGCCATCTATCAACCAGGAAGCAGGCCCTCACTAGACACTGAATCTGCTGGTGCCTTGCTCTTGGACTTCTCAGCCTCCAGAACTGTGAGAAATAAATTTCTACTGCTTATAAACCACCTAGTATGTTGTACTTTTATCACAGTAGCCCAAACAGACTAAGACAACCTCATAAGGATCTTGTGAAGATTTTATGTGTTAATATAGGTAAAGCACTTAGATCATTGCCTGGCACATAGTAAGCACTTAACAAATGTTAGCTACTATCATTATCATTGTTATTATTATTTGAAAATTCTGAGGAAATGCAAACCAAGCAAGGGCTAGAAGTGACTGAGCCAATCTGTCACATACATTTGTTTTATAATTTTATGATTTATTTGAAAGATTGAAACATGTTCCTCTAAAGAATTTCAAACAATGCAGACATCTAAGAAGTAAACAGAGAAAGTGACGTTTCAAGACTCCCCCCAAACCAAGAGCACTCCCATCCCAATTCCCCAGGGGCAACTCTTATCTTTGCAGATGTTTTTCTATACAAATATAGGTATATACCACCTCTAAATTTTTACAAAATTAATTTGATATTATGCTATAAGCACTGCACTGAAACTTGCTTTTAAATCTCAACAATGAATCAGGAATACTTACATATCCCTGCATCCAATACATCTCATTTTTAAAGGGCTGCATAATATTTCATCACATGAATGTGCTATAATGTGTAACCATTTCCCAACAGATGAGCAGTCAGGCTATTACAACTAAATCTACAATAACCATCCTTTGAATATGTCTCCCAATGCCCATGGGGGTATTTCTCTAGGATATATACATAGAAGCAGAATTGCTGGGCTGATGTAAAGGCCCATTTCAAAATTTTATAGAAACTACCAAACCATCTTCCAAAGGGTTGTACCTATTTTCATTCCCACCAGCAGTGTATACAAGTGCATTTTCCCCACATCTTCTCCAACACTAAAGACTGCTTATTTTTGTCTGTTTGAGTAACTACAATGATATGCTGGTATTTGAATGGGGATTTTTCCCTGATTGCTATTGACAGCCCACATTGAAAATCTTGCCCAAGTAAGCAGTCACTTTCTTTGTAAACAGGGATGGTTCTGATATAGTAGGAGTGCGCTGAAGGACTTCTTATACTGACAGTGACAAGAGTGCCAATGCCAACTGTATTGGGTGTCCCATGCTGCCATCATCTTTTGATGGCTCTCTCTTTCTTCCAGGCACTGCTATAAGTTTGCTCTCTGAGACATTGTGCACAAACCATGTGTAGAGACTGTATAAACTTTGTCTACAGAATTGCATCATGCTTTCAGTGCTGCTTTATCTTCAGTAGGATTTATTTTCATGAGCTATGGCTTCTGTCTTTCTATAGATTAGACTCCCTTTTCTACCCCAACATAGATCTTCCACCCAGGGGGAAGAATGGAAGTAGCATTTTCAAGCATCTACTATATGCCAGGAACTATATTAGGCTCTTTACATATTTTATCATACTGAAGCCTCACAATAACTCTACGAAGCGGGGCAAGTGCTGTTCTCCTCATTTTACAGATGGAAAAGTGAAACTGAGGCACCGAGAAGTTAAGTAACTTGCCCAAGGCTTCTGTTTCCAAAGCCCATGCTCTTTCCACTGCACCACAGTGCCTTTAAATTTTCTGGAAGCATTCATATTTCTGAATTGCCAGAGGTCTTATTTCAGAACACCTGGATAGAATCTTTTGTAAAATGAATTCATCAACCAATTAATTCCCAGTGTGAGCAAAATGCTACTGTGTGTTTCTGAAGTTAGAAAGACATTCCAAAGCATTTTCTCTTTTCACTACAAGGTTTTAGGTTTATTTAGTGTACTTTCTTTGAACTTTGTTCAGGCTCCTGAGCATTCAATTATGGCCACTTGTCTCACTGTTTAGGATGCAAGAATCAATGAGCTCAGGAGGGAAATAATCGATACTAAGAAAACAACATCAATTGACTGCTCAGAAACTGTCCCTGTCAAGGTGGAAGTGCTCAGAGTCAGGCTGTGGATTAAAGGGAGGTAAAGTCACTTTGACCCTCTTGCCTGCCTCTGCCTCTCCCACAGGAGGTGGAAGTGCCATCTCCCTCAGTTACCCAGAACCCAAGTATTAACTTTGCCTGCACTTCTGCCATCCCACCACCTTCCAGAACACACATTCAAAAGGGTCACTTTTCAGATCTAACCCTTGAATAAAATTATATAACTGGAGCTTCCTTAGACTTCACATCAGTGGATAAACTACAACTAAGGAACTGATGGCACCTGACATCTCTCTCAAAAGATACTGACATTTTAACAATAAAATTCCAAAGATATCATGACTTAGCCCACAGGTAGAAAGTTGTTTAAGCTACCCTGGTTTCCTTTATTATGACTGAGAATAGACACAAACAAAGAGACACAGATTGGAGAAAGTAAAAATTTACCTAGTCCCCTCCTGTACCGTGGCATACATATATCCACAAAGGGCCGTTCTCCCCAGCAACACTCAACACCCAGGAGTACAGATTCTTGATCCTGACAATCACATTCATTTATATGACAAATTAATAATTAATTAATATCTTTCTAAAACAAAAGTAGCCAACTCTTCTAGTATTGTACCCTTGGGTGTTATTAAGGTCTTTCAATGGTTGGATTTCAAATTCCTCTCTGAATTTTACATTCTCGACCTATTAAGATTGTCTCATTGAGCATGCACCATACAATAAGCATAGATCTTTGATGGGAAACGGGTGTATTAATAAATGTACAGGCGCATTGGCCTTGGCGATTTGTTTCTCTGGAATATTACACATTTTTGTCAAACTATATATGAATCCACCTTTAAAGTCCAACACAGAAAGGTTGACTTGGCAGAATATTTTAACAATCCTCAAATCATACCACCTTGGTATTGATCTACTTCACCCAAGGATGTGGCCAGCCCTGGTTGAATTAACCTGACAAAAAGAGAGGTAGCATAGAATAGTGGCTAAGAATATAGTTTCCAAAGTCAGGCGCATTACATTCAAATCCTGACTCAGCCAATTATTAGCTATATAACCCTGAGTAGGCCATGTTGTCTCTGTGAGACTCAGTTTTCTCATTTGTAAAATGTGGCTAATAATAGTGTTTCTCTCATAGGGTGGCTTGTGAGGATTAAATTTAAAAAGAGCATATATTTAAAGTGCCTAAACTGGAATAAGTATTCTCTAATCATTGGCTATTGATAATCACAATGCAAATTATAACAAGACATATTTCCCCACATACTATGTTCTCCGGGCTGGGGATCCAAGGTAGTATGAGCCACAGACCTGCTCTAGGGCAGTTAATCATCTATATGCTCACACCTCATATTGCTAAAACCATCTGAAACTTGCTGCTGAAAAGACCTATTAAATATAACTCCCCAACTATAGATGCTTTTGCCATGTTCTACCAGCCCCTCCCACCATAACAAATTGGCCTTGTGCCTTCAGATCACAAATGATAGAGCCTAGTAAGCCAGATGGGAGTGAGAAGCCTCTTGCCAAGAGTCACCTTTAATAGAGCTGCTACTGCCTTTGACCTTTACCTAGTATTTGCTAAAGAGAATCCCCAGGAAGCAAAAAGCTGTTCAAAAGCCTCTCTAGTTTTCTAAGATGAGGAAGATGCTACTATTCTCAGGATGAGCACTAAGAGGCTGCCTAGTGGGCATTAACTATTTTCCCCAGTTTTCATGAGAGCTGATCTTGTGGCAGGAGGAGTAATCCAGGTACTGTCACCCTTGGACATCAATCACCTTCTCTCAGCAGTGAAACTACAAATATCAGAGACGAAAGGACCCTTATAGGCTGAGCATGAGGATATTAAAGTAGAGCCTCCTTATTTTGATAAATGAGGAAACAGAGGCCCAAAAAGAAAACTTGACCTCACCCAGTGAATAACTGGCAAAATTGGGCGTAGAATTCTGATCTCCTGGTTCCCAGTCAAATCCTTGAGGAGTCCAACTCCAAACTAAAATCCTGTATTGATTTTTCAGGCCTGGCCATAGGCAACCACAAGGCTTTGTTCGGCAGGCCTCATGGGGAGAAGCTGCTCTCCCCATACTAGACTTGGTGCACAGTCACTGCATTGCAATTTTCCAGAGACAGTTACAGTCACAGACTCAGGCTGCCCACTTTGGGCCAACCATGCTCATATACATATTTGCATTCCTAGCCCAAGCATCTCCATTTGGAGGCCTTCTCATAGGGAACTTCAGTTGAGGCATTTCTCGCATCTCCACTGAGATCTGCTTATTAGGGGTCTTGGCTGAAGCACTTCGCTTTGTCTCATTACCTTTTCACTCCTAGCCCTTCTGCCTCTCCTTATCTCCAGCCCATAGGTCATAAAGAGGAAGGAGACTTTTGTTCAGGGCTTCTCAGCAGTAAAATTATTATCCTCATCTGCACTGCATCCATCTGACCTTTGCCCGGTGCCATTCCATGGGGGGAAATGGTACACTAGAGAGTTGGCTCCACTTTTTGCCTCTTGCTTGCAATATCACATTAAGTAAATAAAGGCTTGATTATTACTTTTAGTTTGTCTCATTGTCCTAATGACCACCCTAACATCTGGCACCTAGAGTCCTCTTTCCAATTCACTGTGTGGTTCTCCTGCCTCAGAATGCCAAGGGTTATTTTGAAGGAAGCCTATTTTGTTGTGTTTAATAGTAACTCCATGCAGTGTAGAGTCTGGGAGATCTATAAATTAAATATTCCTGCATGACCTTATGAGTCTGTAGATTCTATATTTTAGTGGTTCTCAAACTTTAAATAGCATTAGAAATACATGGAGACCTTTTTAAGATGCATACCATTGGGCCCTAAACCTACACATTTTGATTCAGTAGGTTTGGGATGCGGGTCATGAATCTACATTTATTTATTTATTTATTTTTTAATGAATCTACATTTTGAACAAGGATTATAGTTGAAGAAATACTGCATTAAGGGAAATAGCCTTCAAAATATAACTCTACATGGAAGAAATAACCTATTACTCTGTATACACACACATGGAGCATAATTTTTCTACCTTGAAATAGCCAGATGGGTTGAATAGATTCCCAACCGCCTTTTAAACCAGATATTTAATATCTACCAGGCACTCACTGGAGTTTATTATAACTATTTTCTTTAATAAAATATAAAGCACTATCAGACACAGTCTGGGACTCACAGTGATAATTTTTCCAAGAGAAATCTCAATGTGTGGCATGCTGAGCTAAGCAAAATCAATTCAAGCCTGCTTGATGTCACATTGCAGAGGCAGAAGCTGTTTCCTGTGTGTAAGAAAAATGGCTGGCAAACTCAAATAAGAGCAAGAACATTCCCAATGGAGCCAAATCTCTTGGGACACAGGATTAACGGAAGACCTTAATTAGAAGTCATTAAGGTGCACAGCCTTAACCTGATACCACAAAGGGAATCATAGACTTCCCTTCTGATCTCTTTTGAACTCAACGCCTCATCGCCAATTACACATATACAGATTTGTGGATGCTACTCTTCTGCTTTAAACGTCCATTGGTTCCTACAGAGTAAAGTGTAAACTCTTTGACTTTGGTACTGGTGAAAACTTAATTTTAAATCTCTTCTCCCACCATTTTCACCACACACACTTCAGCTATTTTGAAGTTCTTACAATTCCCAGACATTCTATGATCTTTCACAGCTCTCTGCTTTTTGTTCATGCTGTTTCCCCTGCACAGAATGGCTTTTTTTTTAATGAATCTATGTTATGAACCTTATGAATTCTTACTCATTCTTCCAGATCCACCTTTAATGTCACCTCTTTAATTAAGCCTTCTCTGAAGCCTCCGGAATTCTCTCCTCAGGCTCAGTGGAGACTTCATGACTACTCTACAACAGAAGCCACTTGAAGGATATGTGTAATTCTGTCATACTAAACAAATAATAGGCTCTAGGCAGGCAGAAATATTATCTTTTTTCCATATGTCCTATTGACTGTTGAAAATAACACTGGCACTAAAGTAATTATCTTTTCTCTAAGCACATTCTTCCTTCTAAATTTGCTACTATAAATTATGACATCACCATCTACTCAATCTCTGAAGCTCAAAAGCACAGACTTTACTCTTTGATTATTCCCTCTCCCTCTATCCCATCCATGTCTGCTTAATTTCTAAATTCTACAGCTTCTACCTTAGAATCATCTCTCAAATGTGTCCTTATCTTTCCAGCCCCACTATCATCTCTCGACCAGATTATTACAACAGCCTCCTAAATAGTCTTTCTGCCTTTTAATCCATGCTCCAGGCTGCGAGCAGAGGAATTTTTAAAAAATACAGAACTGATCTTGTTAGTCACCAACTCAAAACCCTCTAATGACTCCCCATCACCTCCACTGTACAGGCCAAAAATGTTGCCATGGCATACAATGGCCCTTCACAGTCACCAGGCTCATTTCCAGGCTCATCTTTTGTTATGACTCCATGAAATGTTCATACCAGATAAACCCATTTTGCAGAGATCATGGGGCACACATGCAATTTCATCCAACTGTGCTTCTGCACATGTGATTATTTAATGCCTTAACCATTTTCCGTGCTTTCTGCCAAACTCTTACTGATCCTTCAGTACTCAGCCCATATTCCCTCATCTTGTGAAGCTTCAAGTCCCATCAAACTCCACAAAGCTGAGTTAGTTCACAGTAACCATTTCTTTGGTCCCTCAACCATGCTTTGTAAATACTTATAATGTGACACTAATCTGGTTACCCATTTGTATTCTTCATTAACCTATGAGCTGCTCCGGGGTAGTGATCTGCCTTCATTCATCCATATTATAGTCAGTACCTATCAGAGAGTCTAACCAAAAGTCATTCTAAAAACATCCACTTAGTGTCTACTAACTGTATTTTTCACAGCTCTTAACGCAGAAGTGGGTACATTAGTTCGGTAAATGCTTGCTGAGAAATTAATTCCTCTGCTGGGTTCCAAGAAGCACCCACTTCATTCCAAACTCCTCTTAACAGCAAATAAAGTTATAACACATTTTCAACTTATTTGTTTTGCCAGAAACTGTTACTGAACATTAAAAATTGTTTTATTTTTGTTTTGTAATTTAGGCTGTGACTATGTACATAAAGCAGAGCTATCATTTAAATAAAGTCAAGCAACCAAATGAAAATGAAAGTAAATCATTTATAATACATAGATTTGGTGTGTTTCTGTCCACCTGAGGAAATGATATTAAAAGGCATGGTTATCCTGGTAGTTTGCCCCTCGCATTTATTCCAGACAAACCAGGCAAAATGATAATCCATTATTATGGATTTGTACGTGCTGCTTTCTTATCGATTGACGCATTTGCTTTTTACAATAACCCTGAGAAGTTGGCAGGGAGGTTTTGCCATATTTCCTTGTCTCTAAGGTGCCATAAATTATAAGATGAACTACCAATTTAATTACAACTTTTCTCAGAAAAAAATAAATGTCATGTTAGATGGATCATAATACTTCTTCTGATTTCAAAAACTTTAACGTATGAAAACAAAACTTCCGTCTTAGCCCTGAAGACATGTGGTATAATCCCCTTTTGAAAATGGGAATTCACACCCATGTCACATAGCTATTATGTAGGAGAGCCAGGGAGGAACTCAATTCTTTTGATAGGTCCGTCATTCCTCTTATTATTCTACTAAATTTCCCTAATGTCTGTTCAAGGGAATAATAATCTTGTGGGAATGTTAATAAGGGGGGAAAGGCTTCTGTGCTTAACTCAATTTGAGAAACTCAGAGTTAAAAATAAGTAGGTTACTTTACTATATAACTTCTCAGAACTTTTACTATGCTAATTAATGTATGTCATGAATTTCCAAGATAGGCCAATACTATACAGCCTCACACAATGTTATTTGACCATAGAACTTTTTTTCTCACTCTTATAAAGTATCTTATGTAACTAATGCTCTATACAATACACTTTGGAAAGCTACACTAAACCAATATAGAATTTCATTGGCCTCCAAAAGGCATGAACCACAACTCCCGATTTGTTAACTGTCAATTTCAAAGATCACATGTGGTAAAGCACTAAGCGGTAGATACTATTGCCTAACTCTTGATCCAACTTGGCTCTTAACAATGCTGAAGTGAGAAGTTCCACTCAAGAAAACCTGAGGCAGTAGCCATCAGCATAGTCACATCAACCAAAGCAGTACTATTCTGACATTGTTATATAACAAAAATGCCCAGAAACAATGAGAATTCTCTAAAGTCAGCCTCCCACCAGGAATATTATATTTGCCTGCCTTCTGAGGCAACAATATCCTTGAAAATTGTCTGACAGATTTTTCAAGTTGTTTCTCACTAGCAACTACAGAAATGTCTACTAGTCAACCAAAAACTTTCATTCGTTCATCCAACAAATAATTCCCAAGAGCCTAGCATTTATCAGGCACTACCTGAACACTAGGGATATAACAGTAAAAAGGGCAGATCTGTCCCTACTCTCATGATGCCCACAGTCTAGTCTACGAAAGAGTGATATGCAAAATACAATCTAATAAACAGAGTCAAGTTTGAACATGCAAAGTGATGTAGAGCCTGGGTCTTTTACCTGCATAATTCATGCCCTCAGAAGTCTCAGTCTGAAATATCCAAATCAGGAATGCCAAAGTAGAGCCAAAGGCTTAACTTGATAGGATGATTGGCCCAGCACTCCTGCTTACGTTGTCAGCAAAGTGCTGCCCTTACCAATGCCACCCAATTGCGAAGACAAACAAAAATATCCAACATCTTCACCAATGCCAGAATTTATCTTCACTCACAGCAAAGAGCAAACATTTTAAAATGCATTTGCAGAAATCTACCTGCCAGGTCCTGATGAACAATTGTTTATTTCAAAGATATTGGAATTTTCTCCAAGTTTAGTAACCCAATGGGCTCACCACAAGGAAACTTAGAGATATAAAATACCTACTAGACTGCTACCAATCTGTCTCCCTGCCAGTGCCAAAAAGCAACAGAAGCACTGGGTCCCGCACAGCATTAAAGCATTAAACAGTACTCTGTCGCCTGGAGTTTTCTTTCCCTCTTCTTGTCATTCATATGCCACCTGATATGTTTCTCCGTTTTTATGCAGAAGGACACATTAATCTAATAGCTGCCTTCATTGATTGAACATTTTATGTCCTTTTTACTCTTAAATGATCTGCTATAATTTTTTAGATATCTATAAACTATGTGAACTCTCTCTCATTTCTGTGAATTACTGTTTTTGCTCCTGTCCATGTTATTTGCATTCTCCCTTTTACCACCAGCTTTCATTTCTGATTCCAGAACTTTGAAGATGGCAATTTTCAAGGAGTATTACGGACTAATGTATATATTTGTCAAAAAGGCCAGAGGGCAGCTGTTTGTGGGGTAAATTGAAAATAATGTTTTCTTATGCTTCTTATTTTCATCTGATGAAGCCATTCTAACTCAACATAGCAGGTTATGTTGAGTGCTCCTTGCTGAGTGTGCTGGCAGGGGCTGGGCTTATCAAGTGATTCATGAGCTTCCTTAAACTGCAGCCTGAACATTGCTTAGGTTTATGAGAATGGCTTTTATGGAGGGATGACATGGATCGGAACAGTCAGACTCATTCGTTTATAGTTAGCTGAGACAGTTGAACTATGAGCTCCCATAACTGAGGCCTTTATTAAACACAATGTTGTCTAATATTGTATATGATAAAATTAACAGTAGTAGGTCTTATCGGTACCTTATTATATCATATTATATCTTATTATAGTAAGTTCTACTGGGCTTACTCTTTGCCAAAAGCTGTTCCAAACACTTCACATCTATCAACTTATTTACTTCTCACAAATGCCCTACGGAGAGACACTATTTCGAAATCCCAACTTTATAGGTAGAGAAACTGAGGGACGGGGATATTTACCCATAATCACAGTTAATAAATGATGGAGCATGGCTTTTGTAGCCATTAACTGCTTCAAATTCACTTCTCTCCTTCCCTTCCCCTGCTATGCTGTTCATCACAGGCAACAACATCCCCAGGTTCCCCTGTCCTCTGGCTTCTGCATAGGTTTGGTCAATGGGAGGCACTGATAGCTAGAAAGAAAATTGTAGGGAAGGAGTTGGCGAAAAGTCAGTCTCTCTGTCTCTTTTTCCCCCTTCTTCCTGTAGTATCTCTGGAAGCAGCTGTGTTTTCTCCAAATACACGTAGACAGCTCTCCCTCCACAGCCCCAGGTCTACCTGGGCAGCCTCTGCCTGGGTTTTAGCTTCAACCAGACAGCCTGGCTTCAAGGTTCTGGTAACACCACCTCTTCCCATTGCCCATCTAGCCCTAGAAGTGGAAGCAGCTTCCTGTAGCTACTAATCTCTTGGTGGACTCACAATCCCATGTTTGATTTCTCAACAAATCTATTACTCATTTAACCAATCCCAGGGTCCATGCGCTTGAACACTATGCTACTTTGCCCTTCCATAGAACAGTTTCATTCATTCTGTAGAGAGTTTTCCAAAGCATCTAAAAGATGGATAATTCAACCTGGAAGTGGACTTCTTTAAATTCTGGTTTGTCAAGAGTAACCCCAAACTACCCCCAGGGCCCCATGCTAGACTGTAAGCTCTGTGAGGAAAGCAATTGTGCATGTCTTGTTCATTGCTGTATGCCCAGCACACTACACAATGCCTCATAGTAGGTGCAAAATACATGTTTGTTGAAGCACCACCTGAAATCCACTTCCTTTTGTTCTTATGTAAATTTAATAATTCTCTCAAAATATGTATTCAGCATTATATATATGATAATACATTATATGTATGAATATTAATAGCAAATATAGGTTTAGGAATCAGACTGTCTGGGTTCAAATCCCAGCTCCATCATTCCCTACTAAGTGAATCGGGGCATGTTGCTTAATCTCTCTGACCCGCTAAAATGAGGACAATGTTGGGATCTATCTCATAGAATAGTTGTAAGAGTTAAATGAGATAATATATGTAAGGTGCCTAGTACAGGCCTGGAACATGGTAATTACTCATTAAATGGAAACAGATGCTGCTATTACTGTTGTTGTTGTGTTGTTACTATTATTGTTTCTATTGCTGCTGCTCTTATTATTTATCCTTTCCCCTTTATGACATGAATGCTGGTGTTGGAACATTTCCTCAGGAGGCAGGGACTATTTTTAAATGATTTTCTGCCTATAAGACCTTTCAGCCTCTGCTTTCTCCATGCCTCCCTGCTGTACAGGCTGAAGACCTTTAAAACTGGAGTCCATCAGGTCCTTGAGCCTGACTCCCAGTGGAGATAATTGAATTATTTCATCTTTCCTAAGCCTGACACCACCCCAGTATTACCACATACTCCATGAGCCTCAACTTCCTGCTAGGTTTAGCTGATATACATAACTGGGATTCTGCCTCTGTTTCCAGACAGCACTAAGCTTCTCTAGTGGCTCTAGAGCCTGAATCTCTGACTCCATGATTACCCTTTACTGACAGGGACGTGATTTTCATTCTTTGCTTTCAATCAAGACCTTATAGAACCACCGTGCTACCACATTTCTCCATACAGAGCTAACTACTGTTTGGAAACTTCTGCTAGTGAGCACCCACATACCATATAATCATATTAGACCACCATCTCCCTTGGAAATATATGCTAGTTAGGCCTGAACTTGCTACGCTACTGTGGACACTATGATATTAACTGCTAGCTCACTCCTTCAGAAGCTATTGCTAAACTGGTTTAGTTCCACAGCCCTGATCATGTTCTCTCTGGATTATTTCCTTCCCTCACTGGCCCTCTAAAGTCCTAGTTGGTTTTGTAGTCCCACTTATAAGGATTATAAGTGTTCATCCCAGAACTATATGCAATTAGGTACATCCCACACATTTTGTAAATGAGAATGCTGGATCTATCGGACCCAAAACCATTCAGCTAAGTCTGTTCATTTGGTCATTTTTCTGCATTCCTCATTCCTTCATTCATTTAGCAAATATTTATTGAGCACCTCCTGTGTGTAGTCTACTAGGAACAGGAGATAGAGTAGTGAATAAAACAAATCTATAACCTCAAGGAGCTTACATTCTGCAGGGTTGGGGTTCAACAAGAAAACTTTCCACAAGATTCTCAGGCCCTCTCTTGTTCTTTCTAGTCTTCTAGAAAGTTATTTCAATGACCGTATGTCACTAGTCTACTGGCTTCCACTATGATTCCTTTGCAAATAAATTTGGTTGTGCCAATAACATCAGGAGTAAAACTGATGAACACGCTTACCCATACACACACCCACAAACCCACACACTAAGTTATCAGTACTAAGGAAAAATAATTATTCTCATTCCACCGAAAACTATGCTCCAAAGTGTCAAAGCATCTATAGATTTGGTTCTATTTGAGAATGGAAGAACTAATGACCATGTTAATTGGGCTCATCAAGTCAGACATTTGACAACATTGTGTAAGTTAGGAAAATAAAATGAGTGTGATATAAGACCAGCCTTCAGATTAGCAGTCGCCCTCTCTAATGGAGCTCAAAATCTATTCCAAATGTCCAATCTAATCCAGAGTAACTAGAATGACCAGAAAAATCTTCCAAGAGCAAAAGACCCCATCACTTCCTCTCGTTTGCATCTTTCATTGTCAATAGGTAATTAATCACCAGGTTCCACCTCAGTGCTACAGGAATTTTTCTAATGATTTATTATATGAATAACTAAGGAAAGAAAGTCTCCAATGACATAATATGCATAATGTGTATTTTAATTGGAAGGCAATTTAGATATTTATCTAGGCCATGTTCATGTGCAAGTTATTTCTAATGATGGAAAGCTGCTTTGGTGGAACTAATTATAATAAATTACTAATGGCAGCTGCAAACATTAGGTGTTCAGCGAATGTGATCAATAGACCAAAAGCCAAGCATAGACATAGTTACAAATGCTTTATATGGATTTCTTATGGAATTAAAAAGGGGCCCCCTTTATATTGTTATACGAGAGAATGAGTCCTCTAAGCCAAGTGCACTAAGATCTTCTCAGCATTCACAAAGCTGCCTTAAGATACAGATCTATGTACCCCTAGATCCTCAGGAATGGGACTCTGTCCTGTTCCGTAGTGCACTTAATTCTCAGAAGAACTGGGGGTGCTAAGACAATGTTGAAATATCCCAAATAAGCTTCACTTTTCTCAGAAATCAATTTTATCCTGGTACAAGAGGTGCCTTGCTTGATGGAAACCAGTTAGATGAAAATTTAATTTCACAAATTGTTCATTTATTCTCATATTCACTGTCAGTGAGAAAAGAAAACAGGTCAATTTCCATAGGACCACAAATCAAATGCAACAGAAATATACTTAGAACCATGCACAGTCGAGTTAAAAACGGGTTGGACAATTGGGAGTCCTTGCTGTCCAAAATAATCTTGCTCAATATGAAACTATTTTTCTGCTTCAGATCTCATCACAAAAGCTCCTTGTTGTGTGCACTGTAAAATATTCCAGGGTCAGTAGGACCTCCCACTTTTGCTTGGTATTTTGAAAGCACGGACCACAATGAAAACAGGTCATGCACAGAAATACTAGTTCACAGATTGCCAGCAAACGTCCTGGGTCTACAGTTTAAAATTTTATGTTTCCTTAATTTAAGAACTGCAAGAGACATAGCAAATAATTCAAACACTCTCCTATCGAACACTCAGTTTATGAAATAAAATATCACAGATGTAAATGAATCCAATCGTGCAGCACATCTCTTCTGGCTCCTATTCCCTCCCTCCCTCCCCAAAAGTAAACAGTACCAAAAATTTGGTGTTTGCTATTTCCATGCATGTTTTATACTATTCTTTACACAAATATATCCATAAACAACATATAATAATTGTTTTGTGTTTTATGGTATCACAATGTATTTTTCCATAAATTCTATTCTTTTATTCATTCAGCATTGTGGTTTGTGAGATTCATCCATGTAGATGTGCATAGCTCTACCTGCATCATTTGTACTTCTGTATGTACTCTGTTGTATTCATATACCACAACTTTATAAGCTTTTCTCCATAGATGCACATTCTGTTTCTAACTTTTGTTATTACAAACTATACTGCTGTGAGCATGGTTCCTAACACCCATGTTCAGAAGTTTCTGTAGGGTGTACCCTTAGGCATGGATTTTGGTTGAAGGCTATATGCACATCTGCACCTTTACCAAACAATGACAAATTGTTTTCAAGAGTTAGTGTACCATGACCAGCACTGCCCACCAGCAGTGTAAGAGGGTTTCAACTGCATATTTTTCAAAAGTTCTTTTTTCTTCCTCAGAAAGTTATTCCTTTGCTACATCAATATTACCCCTTTTATTTTTTAACATCCTTATTGGAGGATAATTGATTTACACAAAGTGAATCAGCTATACGTATACATATATCCCCATATCCCCTCCCTCTTGTGTCTCCCTCCCACCCTCTCTATCCCACCCCTCTAGGTGGTCGCAAAGCACAGAGCTGATCTCCGTGCTATGCGGCTGCTACCCACTAGCTATCTATTTTACATTTGGTAGTGTATATATGTCAATGCCACTCTCTCACTTCATCCCAGCTTCCACTTCCCCCTCCCTGTGTCCTCTAGTCCATTCTCTACGTCTGCATCTTTATTCCTGTCCTGCCCCTAAGTTCTTCAGGACCATTTTTTTTTGTAGATTCCATATATATGTGTTAGCATACGGTATTTGTTTTTCTCTTTCTGACTTACTTCACTCTGTATGACAGACTCTAGGTCCATCCACCTCACTACAAATAACTTAATTTAGTTTCTTTTTATGGCTGAATAGTATTCCATTGTATATATGTGCCACATCTTCTTTATCCATTCATCTGTCTATGGACACTCAGGTTGCTGCCATGTCCTGGCTATGGTAAATAGCGCTGCAGTGAACATTGTGGTACATGACCCTTTTTGAATTATGGTTTTCTCAGGGTATATGCCCAGTAGTGGCATTTCTGAGTCGTATGGTAGTTCTATTTTTAGTTTTTTAAGGAACCTCCATACTGTTCTCCATAGTAGCTGTATCAATTTACATTCCCACCAACAGTGCAAGAGGGTTCCCTTTTCTCCACACCCTCTCCAGCATTTATTGTTTGTAGATATTTTGGTGATGGCCATTCTGACTGGTGTGAGGTGATACCTCATTGGAGTTTTCATTTGCATTTCTCTAATGATTAGTGATGTTGAGCATCTCTTCATGTGTTTGTTGGCGATCTGTATACCTTCTTTGGAGAAATGTCTATTTAGGTCTTCTGCCCATTTTTGGATTGGGTTGTTTGTTTTTTGATATTGAGCTCCATGAGCTGCTTGTATATTGTGGAGATTAATCCTTTGTCAGTTGCTTCATTTGCAAATATTTTCTGCCATTCTGAGGGTTGTCTTTTCGTCTTGTTTATGGTTTCCTTTGCTGTGCAAAAGCTTTTCAGTTTGATTAGGTCCCATTTGTTTATTTTTGTTTTTATTTCCATTTGTCCAGGAGGTGGGTCAAAAAGGATCTTGCTGTGATTTATGTCATAGAGGCTTCTGCCTATGTTTTCCTCGAAGAGTTTGATAGTGTCTGGCCTTACATTTAGGTCTTTAATCCATTTTGAGATTATTTTTGTGTATGGTGTTAGGAAGTGTTCTAATTTCATTCTTTTACATGTAGCTGTCCAGTTTTCCCAGCACCAATTATTGAAGAGGCTGTCTTTTCCCCGTTGTATACTCTTGCCTCCTTTATCAAAGACAAGGTGACCATATGTGCGTGGGTTCATCTCTGGGCTTTCTATCCTGTTCCATTGATCTATATTTCTGCTTTATGTGCCAGTACCATACTTTCTTGATTACTGTAGCTTTGTAGTATAGTCTGAAGTCCAAGAGCCTGATTCCTCCAGCTCCGCTTTTCTTTCTCAATATTGCTTTGGCTATTCGGGGTCTTTTGCGTTTCCATACAAATTGTGCAATTTTTTGTTCTAGTTCTGTGAAAAATGCATTGGTAGTTTGATAGGGATTGCACTGAATCTGCAGATTGCTTTGGGTAGTATAGTCATTTTCACAATGTTGATTCTTCCAATCCAAGAACATGGTATATCTCTCCATCTGTTTGTATCATCTTTAATTTCTTTCATCAGTGTCTGACAGTTTTCTGCATACAGGTCTTTTGTCTCCTTAGGTAGGTTTATTCTTAGGTATTTTATTCTTTTTGTTGCAGTGGTAAATGGGAGTGTTTCCTGAATTTCTCTTTCAGATTTTTCATTATTAGTGTATAGGAATGCAAGAGATTTCTGTGCA
Source organism: Eschrichtius robustus (assembly GCF_028021215.1). Taxonomy (NCBI): domain Eukaryota; kingdom Metazoa; phylum Chordata; class Mammalia; order Artiodactyla; family Eschrichtiidae; genus Eschrichtius; species Eschrichtius robustus. The sequence continues at coordinate 108,130,546 of NC_090845.1, forward strand.
TTAATTTTGTATCCTGCTACTCTAACAAATTCATTGATTAGCTCTAGCAGTCTTCTGGTAGCATCTTTAGGATTTTCTAGGTATAGTATCATGTCATCTGCAAACAGTGAGTTTTACTTCTTCTTTTCCAATTTGGATTCCTTTTATTTCTTTTTCTTCTCTGATTGCTATGGCTAAAACTTCCAAAACTATGTTGAATAATAGCAGTGAGCATGGGCAACCTTGTCTTGTTCCTGATCTTAGAGGAAATGGCTTCAGTTTTTCACCACTGAGAATGATGCTGGCTCTGGGTTTGTCATATATGGCCTTTATTATGTTGAGGTAGGTTCCCTCTGTGCCTACTTTCTGGAGAGTTTTTATCATAAATGGGTGTTGAATTTTGTCAAAAGCTTTTTCTGCATCTACTGAGATGATCATTTGGTTTTTATCCTTCAATTTGTTAATATGGTGTATCACACTGATTGATTTGCGTATATTGAAGAAACCTTGCATTCCTGGGATAAACTCGAGTTGATCGTGGTGTATGATCCTTTTAATGTGCTGTTGGATTCTGTTTGCTAGTATTTTTTTTTTTTTTTTTTTTTTTTTTGCAGACAGGGATTTTTTTTTAACAGGTTTTTGTTCTATGTTTATTTATTTTATTTACGGCTGTGTTGGGTCTTCGTTTCTGTGTGAGGGCTTTCTCTAGTTGTGGCAAGTGGGGGCCACTCTTCATTGCAGTGCACGGGTCTCTATCGCGGCCTCTCTCATTGCGGAGCACAGGCTCCAGACGCGCAGGCTCAGTAATTGTGGCTCACGGGCCCAGTTGTTCCGCGGCCTGTGGGATCTTCCCAGACCAGGGCTCGAACCCGTGTCCCCTGCATTGGCAGGCAGATTCTCAACCACTGCACCACCAGGGAAGCCCCTGTTTGCTAGTATTTTGCTGAGGATTTTTACATCTATGTTCATCAGAGATATTGGCCTGTAGTTTTCTTTTTTTGTGACGTCTTTGTCTGGTTTTGGTATCAGGGTGATGGCTGCCTCGTAGAATGAGTTTGGGAGTGTTCCTTCCTCTGCTATATTTTGGAAGAGTTTGAGAAGGGTAGGTGTTAGCTCTTCTCTAAATATTTGATAGAATTCGCCTGTGAAGCCATCTGGTCCTGGGCTTTTGTTTGTTGGAAGAGTTTTAATCACAGTTTCAATTTCAGTGCCTATGATTGGTCTGTTTATATTTTCTATTTCTTCCTGGGTCAGTCTCGGAAGGTTGTGCTTTTCTAAGAATTTGTCCGTTCTTCAGGTTGTCCATTTTTTTGGCATACAGTTGCTTGTAGTAATCTCTCATGATCCTTTGTATTTCTGCAGTGTCGTTTGTTACTTCTCCTTTTTCATTTCTAATTCTGTTGTTTTGAGTCTTCTCCCTATTTTTCTTGATGAGTCTGGCTAATGGCTTATCAGTTTCCTTTATCTTCTCAAAGACCCAGCTTTTACTTGTATTTATCTTTGCTACTGTTTTCTTCAGTTCTTTTTCATTTATTTCTGATATGATCTTTATGATTTCTTTCCTTCTGCTAACTTTGGGTTTTTTTTGTTCTTCTTTCTCTAATTGCTTTAGGTGTACGGTTAGGTTGTTTATTTGAGATTTTTCTTGTTTCTTGAGGTAGGATTGTATTGCTATAATCTTCCCTCTTAGAACTGTTTTTGCTGCATCCCAAAGGTTTTGGGTCATCGTGTTTTCATTGTCATTTGTTTCTAGGTATTTTTTAATTTCCTCTTTGATTTCTTCAGTGATCTCTTGGTTATTTGGTAGTGTATTGTTTAGCCTCTGTGTGTTTGTAGATTTTTACAGTTTTTTTCCTGTGATTGATATCTAGTCTCATAGCATTGTGGTCAAAAAAGTTACTTGATATGATTTCAATTTTCTTAAATTTACCAAGGCTTTGTAAATTTGTGACCCAAGATATGGTCTATCCTGGAGAATGTCAAATGAGCACTTGAGAAGAATGTGTATTTTGTTGTTTTGGGGTGGAATGTCCTATAAATATGAATTAAGTCCATCTTGTTTAATGTGTCATTTAAAGCTTGTGTTTCCTTATTTATTTTCATTTTGGATGATCTGTCCATTGGTGAAAGTGGGGTGTTAAAGTCCCCTACTATGATTGTGTTACTGTCGATTTCCCCTTTTATGGCTGTTAGTATTTGCCTTATGTATTGAGGTGCTCCTATGTTGGGTGCATAAATATTTACAATTGTTATACTTTCCTCTTGGATCGATCCCTTGATCATTATATAGTGTCCTTCTTTGTCTCTTGTAATAGTCTTTATTTTAAAGTCTATGTTGTCTGATATGAGAATTGCTACTCCAGCTTTCTTTTGATTTCCATTTGCATGGAATATCTTTTTCCATCCCCTCACTTTCAGTCTGTATGTGTCCCTAGGTCTGAAGTGGGTCTCTTGTAGACAGCATATATATGGGTCTTGTTGTTATATCCATTCAGCTAGTCTATATCTTTTGGGTGGAGCATATAATCCATTTACATTTAAGGTAATTATCGATATGTATGCTCCTATTATCATTTTCTTAATTGTGTTGGATTTGTTTTTGTAGGTCTTTTCCTTCTCTTGTGTTTCCTGCCTAGAGCAGTTCCTTTAGCATTTGTTGTAGAGCTGGTTTGGTGGTGCTGAATTCTCTTAACTTTTGCTTACCTGTGAAGATTTTAATTTCTTCACTGAATGAGATCCTTGCTGGGTAGAGTAATCTTGTAGGTTTTTCCCTTTCACCACTGTAAATATGTCCTGCCACTCCCTTCTGGCTTGCAGAGTTTTTGCTGAAAAATCAGCTGTTAACCTTATGGGGATTCCCTTGTGTGTTATTTGTTGCTTTTCCCTTGCTGCTTTTAATATTTTTTCTTTGTATTTAATTTTTGATAGTTTGATTAATATGTGTCTCAGCGTGTTTCTCTTTGGGTTTATCCTGTATGGTACTCTCTGTGCTTCCTGAACTTGATCGACTCTTTCCTTTTGCATGTTAGGGAAGTTTTCAACTATAATCTCTTCAAATATTTTCTCAGACCCTTTCTTTCTCTCTTCTTCTTCTGGGACCCTATAATTCGAATGTTGATGCGTTTAATGTTTTCCCAGAGGTCTCTGAGACTGTCCTCAATTCTTTTCATTCTCTTTTCTTTATTCTGCTCCCTGGCAGTTATTTCCACCATTTTATCTTCCAGCTCACTTATCCGTTCTTCTCCCTCAGTTATTCTGTTATTGATTCCTTCTAAAGTATTTTTAATTTCAGTACCTGTATTGTTCATCCCTGTTTGTTTGCTCTTTAGTTCTTCTAGATCCTTGTTAAATGTTTCTTGTATTTTCTCCATTCTGTTTTTGAAATTTTGGATCATATTTACTATCATTACTCTTAATTCTTCTTCAGGTAGCTTGCCAATTTCATCTTCATTTATTTGGTCTTGTAGGTTTTTACCATGCTCCTTCGTCTGTAACATATTTTTTTGTTGTTTCATTTTTTTTTTTTGATGGGTGGTGCTGTATTCCTGTCTTACTGGTTGTTTGGCCTGAGATGTCCAGCACTGGAGTTTGCAGGCAGTTAGTTAGAGCTGGGTCTTGGTGCTGAGATGACGACCTCCAGGAGGCCTCACTCCGACTGATATTCCCTGGGGTCTGAGGTTCTCTGTTAGTCCAGCGGTTTGGACTCAGAGCTCCCACCTCAGGAACTCGGTCCCAACCTCCGGCCTGGGAACCAAGATCCTGCAAGCTTCGTGGCACAGTAAAAAAAAAAAAAAAAAAAGGAAGAAAGAAAGAAAAAAAGGAGCAGTATAATATCACTTGATCTCAGCCAAAAGGCCAAGAAGCGATGGGAGCAGTATAATATCAAAGAAAAAAAAAAAACAAAATAAAATTAGAAAGATAAAAAATATATTAGGAAAAATAAAACTATAATTGAAACAATGGTTGCTGGGGGTTTCTGCTGTCCCCTTACTTATCCGCGGTCCCTCACCAGTGCCTGGTAGGTGCCCTAGTTGTGAGGAGACGCGAATTCTGCCTCCTCCTAGTATGCCATCTTGACTCTGCCCCAATGTTACCTCTTAGTTCAGTTCTTATAATACTGAAAAAAGAATTTACAATGTGGTCCCAGGTCAGTCAGCTGGAGTAGCTGGGGTCCACTTGGGGACACAAATGGATCATTTCAAGCTCCTACTTCCCATTTCAGCCAGTCTCAGGAGAAAATGGTGAAGCACATGACATTCATCTTTGGTAAGTTCTACTGCTCCTTCTGCACTTGCAGCTCCCAGTGATTTGATGTCTCTCACTGAGTATAGCCATACCATCACCAGTCACCACCTCATGCTCTAGCCAGCTCCCATTCTCATCACAGCTTGCCTGTCAACTCTGACTCATTCATTTATTCATTCAGTCATTCATTCATTAGTTCAATAAATATGTACTGAGCACTTAAGATTTGCTAGACATTATATAGTGGGGTTTAAAATAGAAGGGAAGGTTCAGAGTTGCCAAGACTGGTACCTCTTCTGCCTTATGTTCCAACCCTCTTCTCTTTGTCAGAAAATCTGATCAATTAAAGCAACGTGAGTAAGAAAATAACAAGTATTAATTGAACATCTACCATGAGCTAATGTGTCTGTGGCTGAAAATGACAACATGTTCACTGTAGTATGTAACATACTTGTACAGTAACATGGCCATCATCAATGACCCAAAAGAGAGTAGAAAGTAAGCTGTCATTTATTGAGTACCAATGTGTTCCAGGCACAAAGATGTTATCTCCTTTTAATTCTACAACAGTACTCTGATATGAGGAGTGTTATTATTTGCAATTAGCAACAAGGAAACTGAACCACAGCGAAAATCAGTGACCTGCCCAAGGCCTGATAGTTAAGAGCCTGACCTAAGATTCAAATCCTGATCTTACCCCACTAGTCCAAGGCCTCTTATGGCTGATGGTAGGAATTTTAAATATCATGAACTAGACAAGGAAAACAGTTTCCCATTCCAAGCCACTATATGCAGGCTAGACAGAGAGGATGCAATTTGCTGATGTGATTTTTGCCAAGAAAACGTCAAAGGAATCTTTAATCATTGTGACTGAGCTGAGGTTCCATTGCCCATTATAGATGGTGCCTCCCTCAGGACAAGGTCGTGGCACACAAGTCTTGATTCACTGCCCAGTCTGGTTTCATGTCATGAGAGCTAAGGAATATATCTCTGAGTTCAGGATCCTTCCACAGAAAATTTCCCTAACGTCTTCTAATGAAGGGTAAAGGCCAAGGTGGAACTGGCTGTGAGGCCATAGGCAATGTCTGAACCCTCTTTTCAATGCACAGGACTTCTCTGGACTCAGCAACTACAAGGAAAACTGGGTGAGAGGAAATAATGACATTATGGAGTCAATCCCAGAGGATCAAAGAATAGCAGTTAGCAGCAACCTTGTTGTCACTGAGAAGAACCTGGAGGTCAGATCTCAGTTTAGATGTCACCTCTTCAGGGAAATCTTCCCTCACCACCCAAGCCCAGGTTGGTTGACCATCTTGTGTGCTTTCACAGAGCCCTGTGCTTCCCCTACCATAACACTGACCCTCACTGTATTGTAATTGTTTAGTTACCTGCTTGTCTCTTCCATCAAAACTGTGAGATCCATAAGAGAAGGGACCATACTTGTCATTTCACTCTTACATTTGCAGTGCCTAACATAGTGGCTGGTACAAAATAGGTACTCAATGGGTGTTTGTTCAATAAATTAATGAATATACAAATGAAATTAGGACTGAAAAATTCATTCTCCTTTCTTAGAGGAAGAGACCCAGAAGTGGTCTGACTGAAGCATTCTAAGAAGCTAGAAAGCAGGACCCCATAGACCCACAAAATGTCCATAACACTTAATTAGCACTTGCTCTGTGCCAGGCACTGTTCTAAGTGATTTTATATTTATTGATTCATTTAGCCCTCACAATTATCCTATGAGTTAGGTGCTATAATTATCCCTATTTAACAGCTGAAGAAATTGAGACATAGAGAGGTTCAATATCCAACCCAAGGTCATTCAGCTAGGAAGTACTGGAACTGGGATTTGTACCCAAACAGTGTAGACCTGATGTATGTGCTCTTAATCACCTGGGTAAACTATAAAAGTCTTTCTTGATTTTTGTCCCAAGATAAAGTGCTGATAACTCAAGAGCTACTGTATTTTCCTATGTCTAGGCACCAAAATCCTAATCAGACTAGACTGTGTATTCCTTGAAAAACTTAACCCTGTCTCATGGATCTGTACTCCTGGCCCTAATATATTTTGGTTGTTCTGAAAAAGTACCATGCTAAGTTCACAAGAATACCTGTAGCTGAATCAAACTATCGTGTTATCTTAGATTAGGCCCTGGCACTAGAAAAAACTGGGTTTTTTTTTTAAAACAAATACCCAAACTCTCTAAATCCCAGTTTTTCATCTATAAAGAGATACTAATAGTATCTATCTCAAGGGGTGTTCTGAGAGCCAATTGTGATAAAAACTATGTAAAATGCTTAGTGCAGTGCCTGGCACAGAGGGGATGTTCAACAAATGTTGTCTGTGGGATTCATTTTCTTCCTCTGAAAAAAATGGGAATCCTACTACACATCTCCCGGGATTGTTGTGAGGACTAAAGGAGATAGGGAGTGTATTCCTAGCAACAGGCTATCTTATGCTATTGTGTCCCCCTTTATCCTATTTTCTCTTCCTTCACTGGGATTCCAGTTATAGGCTTACCACTATTCTAAAACTACTCTTTAAAAGGTCACCTGTAACTTCCAAAATGTCAATTCTAATGTTGTTTTCTCAAGTTTCATCCTACTTGCCGTGTCTGCTACATTTTTTTCATTATTGACCGCTCCTGTCTTAAATTTCTCCCCTCTTGTTCACTGTAAAATTGCATTCTGTTGCTGCTGCTTCTTAGAGACATATCTCTTATACTAGAAGCTCCTCTCTGCCAACCCCTTCAACAGGTACTTGCCAATGTTTTAGTCCTGGCACGCTCCACTTCCCACTGAGCCCACTCTTGCTGGGCAATCACATCTACTCCTGTAGCTACAAGAGCTCATTCTGTGTGAATGAGCCCCAAATTTATGACTCTGACCTTAATCTCAACTGAGCTTGAGTCCTTAATCTCTATTTCTTGCTGGATATCAAGCTTGGCAATCTCTCCTTTCCTCCTCCTTAAACCAATACTTCCTATGTTCCTCCTATGTTTCTTGTTTTAAATTAATGGCCTTACCACTCTCCTAAGCCACCAGAGCTTGAAACTCTAGTAATCTCTTTCATCTGTAGCCCTTATTATTTCTTGTTCAAACTAGAAGAGTAATTATCACATAAGCCTCACTAATTCCATCCTCAGACTACTCTACTCCATCCTTCAGCTGGCTCCAGTTTCATAAACCTAATAAAGCCACTCCTAGTTCTCGGAGAAGGCATGGACTCAACAGTGACAAACTTAACATTTCAAACATCTTAACTCAGCAATCTTGTCTTCAAAGTCCTTTACCAATTCAATCCCATTCTATACTTAACAATATTATTCCCCTTGCCATTTCCCAAAGCTGACCTAACTTTACCACAGAATTTTATACGTTTAAGTTATTCTCTCTGCTTGGACTGTCCTGCACAAGTCCCCCTTTCTTCAGAGACATCCATGGTTCAAACGCGCTCTCATCCTTTAAGCTTCCCTAAAATTCCACCTCAACCACACAGCCATCTTAAAAGTCCTCAGTGAAAATTTCTCTCTCTTTTCCTTATAATCCAATAGTACCTATTTTTTACCTTTGTTATGGAGCTTTCCATAGTCCAACTTATAAGTATTTAGATCTTCTCATGGACTGGACTGTAAACTATTTGAGGATAAGGAAGATACTACATGTTTTTATCTATAACTTGCCCACAGAATCAAACATAGAGCTTTACGTATGGTATGAACTCAGGAAGAGTTGTGTGTGTGCGTGTGTGTGTGTGTGTGTGTGTGTGTGTGTGTGTGCAGGTTTTAGTGGAACTGGGCCTTACATACTCTGAACCTCCATGATCTCTGCAATCCTTCTCATCAAGGAAACCCATGGAGCCCCATGTGCTCTCTGGGTGAATAGACTTTAGAAACCTACCTGAGCTCCAGAACCCAGCCCAGTGAATGGCCTGGGCAGGGGAGTGAACCCATAAACCTCTACCTCACTATTAGCAGCCTATAACCAGCAAGTAAGTCAGCTACATAATTTGACAATTTGGAGAAGCCATCAGTTGAGATAACCTTGGGATTCCAAGGGCCTAGCTCACTACAGCCTTAGACAAATGTATTAACAATATCTGTATATAAAGCACAGTGGGCAGCCTGTCATCATGGGCTTACCATCATTAATTCACCCATCAAATTTAAAGTGATACCATTATGGTAAGCATTAATAATTCCCAGCATAATAACAGTGATAACAGCAGGTAGTTTTTCAAAACTGTTACCCATGTTTCAATAACACATCCTGAATGTTGTGTTAAAGCAGTCTCCCAAGGAGAGATGGCAATGGAAATATTCTGTTAATAACAGTTTAAAGTAATAATAGTTTAGAGCTCTAGTTGGCTGTATGTGTCTTTTCTTTTTTGAGTCTCTGGGTAACACCATTTATGGTATCTCATTTTTCAGAAGTACTGGCATGAGCTGATCTCACTTGATAATGCTGTAGTCATAGAGTGGCCACAGTCTAAGCAGCTTCTAAAAATCATAGAGCCCCAGAAATGTCATTGGCCCCAAAATACCAAACAAAAATGTATGGCAATACCTTACCTGTTAAAAGGGTCTGCTTTATACCAATAGATCATTTAGGAATGGACAATTTAGAAAAAGTACTGAGGTTCAGCGGATAAAAACAACACATTTAGAGTCTACCAGAGCTGGATTTGAAACCTTGGTTTGGCCACTTCCGTTTGGCAAATCACTTAATACCCCTTGTCCTAAGCATCCTGTAAGATGGAGCTAGTACACCCATCTCATCTTGTTTGGGGCGGGGGGTTATGTGACATAATATGCATAAAGCTCCTGACATACGAGGGGCACTCACTGCATTCTCATTTTGAGTTGGTATATGGTATAAATAAGTCCAAAGTTGGCTACTGCATGGTGTGATAAACGCTATGATAGTGCATACGTAGTACAGTAGAGCTTAGAGAAAGTTTCTTGGAAGAGATGGGGCCTAAATTTAGAGTACCTATTTCCAGGATCGCGAAAAAGAAAACAGAAGCTTTTGCCAGAGGAGACACATGAGCAAAGATTAGCTGATTTTTCTGTTATAACAGACTGGACTCCCAATCCCACTCAGTGTCTTATGACTCCCTTAGAGAGAGAGAGAGAGAGAATAGCTGGATCAGGGGAAACCTATGCTGTTCCTGGGAGAACAACTTAGACAGTTCACCCTTCTGACAGAATGGGGAGCTTGTGGCATGATTTCTGTGTAATTAGAATAGCAAATTACTTACGTAGGTTCTCAAAGACCTTCAAGAGGCCAATAAACATAGAACTTAATGGGAAAAAAGGCAAAGCCACTTTAGCTAGACTTAGTAAATTGAAGACATTTTCAACTTATTAAAGATCAGCTCTAAGAGATTTTAAGATACATGGATATTTGGACTGCCTAGGAAAACTACCATGTGGGTCAGAATCAAGAGAATGACCTTTGTTAGCTGTTGTCTAGATCAAAGAGCTTTTTCAACTTGTGTGCAGGGGTTACAGGTGTGTTGAGATACTGACCATCTCCAACACTCAGCAGACCAGGAGGGGCCTGGGGCAGCCAGAGCCCTGGACTTTTCAGCTGTGGCAGTGAGAAGTCCTTTCCTTTTACTCCATGTGAAAAATAATATCATTCTGTATGCCATGACAAGAAAATAATGGAGAAACATTGCTATGGAGTTCCTTCTCTAAAGGAACTTCTCAAAAGCAATGCCAGCCTGAATTATACTGGTGCTAGAGTTAAGGGCATCACCATCATCATCAACATCACTACCACCACCACCACCACTACCACCAGTGGTATTTCTATTATTAAAACTAAACGATTATTCTGAAAGAGTCACTTGGCTTCCCCCAAATATCTTGCTCTACTCCTAGTGTAGCATGATGACCAGGATGAATGTCATAAGAATAGGATTTATAAGATAGAGAAGACAATCAACCTGAATCAGAAGTCACTGTGGCTGTAACTAATTCCATAAAATGAGCATTTGTTTAAAGTGGGTATTAATCTGTCACCGTATGAAGAAGCTCTAGATAAGTCTGTGCATACAAGAGCAAATAAATATTCTGTCTGGAAAGAGAATGATGGAGAAGAGGCAAGAAATCAAGAAATCCCTTTTCACTGCTCTTTCTTTTCTACTTAAAACAAAACAAAAACCAACCAGTCAACCTTTCTACATATCACGGTTTGGACCTTTTTCCCCCACAAGCTGATTTCGAGGGCCATCTGGGGAATGTTTCAGCCAAGTTACTCTGGATTTGCAGCTCTGCTGTCAGTCCAGGGCAGACTCCCAGCAGAAGCCTCCTAATTGGCTGTCAGTGAGTCACTTTTATGCAGAGCCTTTTCCTTAAAACCTTTTCCACTCCAGTAACACGGCCTCTCTACAGTAACAGCCCCAAAACACGCTGGAAGTGTAGGTGTGGGAATGGGAGTAGGAGGGTCGGAAACCACACTGAACTGGTACTCCGACAGCTGCGAACAGTCTCTAAATGTTTTCACTGCGAATGTGCTTCAGTCACGTTAAGACAGTCAAAACAGTTTGACAAGTTTCTGTTTGGCTCTGGTCTCGGCTACTGTGTTCATGACCTGATTAGCTAGTGCCTAGAAGAGATTGACAAGAGTGGCAAATCCACTGAGACAGCTCTCTGCAAAGGGAATTTACGGCTGTGTAATACAGTGATTAACCCTAAGAACCCACAAGCTGTTACCCAGAACACAACTTCTTCAGAGCCAAGAAAGGCAGAAGAATGAAGTCAAACATTTTCTTCATGTAAATGTGTCCACCCTCCAAACACATTTGCTTGTATTTGAATATGAGTTTATTGCTGCCAGTTGGAATTTGGAGCTTAATTTGAATCTCGGCTCTGTCACCTAGTAGCTGTGTGACCCTGAGTAGGATACTTAACCTCTCTGAGCCTCATGCTCTTATCTGTAAAAATCTGACCATTGATTCCCACCTCCCAGGATTACTGTGTTCACATGTGAAAAGAGCACAGTGCCTACTTCACAGTCGGCAATTGATACATGTTGATTTCCTTCCTTTCCTTAACTAAAATATTTGAATTAGGACTTATATTACCCTTACTATCACAAGACGTACAATACAGAGAAAGCACTTGAGGCCCAAACTGCATGTCCTATGCAGTATGCCAAAACGATATCCCAAATCTTAAAAGTTCTCTCTACCAACTAGCCAGTGCCTGTTTTTCCAGCAGGATGCAATCTGCAGCTACATCTGTCATCCATGGGAAGTTACCTCTAGGACTTAATATTCTTTTCGGCTACTCTTGGGCATTGATCTCTGAAGATGAGATATCGGAGCAGAATTCTTTTAACATTATCTTTGCACATGCAGCACTTAGCCTTCTTAAAGGTCTTCCCTCTGCTGCTACTAACTGACCCTCTGGCACGTAAGTGCCGACAAGTGCCCTTGCTCTTGAAATATCTTAGACTTTCCAATCATATTGCCTGGAGAGATGGAGTGCTGAGAAAGGAAGTTGGGTATGACAGAAAATTAAATTGAGCTCATATTTTCTCATTATTAGGATTATTATTTTTAAGGTTGAGATGCCAATAAACCCTGAGACTGAGTTGAACCCCTCTTCTTTCGCCTAGCCCTGCTTTCGCTAATCTCATTTAAGTACTTACCCTACTGTATTGTTATTAACCTCTGAGATCCTTTGAGTCAGGAACTGTGTCTTGAACTTCGTCATAAACACAGCAACTTACATAATGCCTGGCACATGATAGGCGTTTGGCTAATATTTATTAAATGAGAGCATAAACGAATAAAAGAATGAATGTTGGCAGAACAATTTAGAAATGCTTTCAGCTAGACCTTCAAGAGCTTCATAGCCTCATCCTCTACTTCCCAATCCTTTGCCCAAATGTACAGAATCAAATATGGGGAAATAAAGCTTTCTCCTACCTGAAAAAAATAAACTAATTACGATGAGTCCTAATATGCCAACTGTGCTTATTGACCCCGGTCAAATACACAGTCGATTATTTAACACCAGGAAAAAGAGAAAAGATATAACTGAAACCCATACACTTCGCACTCCTTAGTGTGTGCCATTTTACCTTTATAACCTCCCCTCTCAATGTCCCTCAGCCTGAACATACGTTGCAAATGTGCTATACTTCTGTAGGTCTGATTTGCAATGCCAAGCCCACTAAGAATGATTCTCCCCAGATACTGAGCCTGCAGATCTGCAGCTGAATGGCAGTACCTTGGATCTGACAGCAGAGGTCCAATAGGAAGGCTATCCCCTCAGGATTATTGAGAACTTTAAATGAGATGTTGTATACAAGGCACCCAGCACAGTGCTTGGCACATGGTAAATGCTTGATACATGTGAGCTAGTGAGCTAATTTCCTGCTCCTCTTAGTGAGAGGGCATCAAATGGTCTTAACGCTTCAATTCACTCTTCAGTGCATCTTCAAAGATCCAAAAGACAGTCACATACCACATTTCTTTCTAAATGATTCTTTTTTGTTGTTATTCCAATCCAGAAAGAAGGTTACTAGACAAACCACAATTGTATAAAATGCCAATTCATCCACTTTAGTCCGGCCCTTCCCCAGGGCCTCTCCTTTTTTAACCAATGGTTTATTTTCTTTTGAAGAGTTCATTGCCCTTCCTACCAGAGACTTTGCAGTCTTCAACAATCTATTATAGTTTTACCTGTCTTAAAAGGAGCCAGAATTCCATTTTTTCTTAAGAATGTTTAAAATCATATTGAAACAAAACAGCTTATTTTAACAAAGCTGTATGCAGTAATTGTTTCCTTGCATGCCATGTGCTTGTTCCTGCTAACCATACCCCCTCCACCTGAATTCATAATGAAGCTGTCCCTGCCAACACCAATTTGCACTTATTTTCCCTCCTCTTGGCCTCTGCTGGTGCTTGCTACACAACTCCCACAACCTAGCCGTTGATTCCAATATCATAGTTTCTTGGAGATGTCGGGAGTTTCCTCAGATTAGGTGTTCATTTTTCTTCTACTTCTTTTGAATTTCCACTAACATATTGCCTTAGGATAGTTCTTGGCACCGAACAGGGGTTTATTATACCCCGTTGAATGAACACATGATCTTTAGGTTCAATCCCTGCAATGGTGGGGCTCAGGTAAGGATGGTTCCATTCTCCTTATAGTCTATCCCCACTGTAGATGCTTCCCTCATATCTGGTGGCTTTGAGCCCAAGGAAACACCCTCAGTGCTGTTCTACCAGACCTAAAGAGAGCTGTGAAGATACGGCTCTCTTAGACAATGTTCTTTCTTTCTTTTTTTTTTTTTTTTAATTAGTTTTTTATTTTTGGCTGTGCTGGGTCTTCGTTTCTGTGCGAGGGCTTTCTCCAGTTGTGGCAAGCGGGGGCCACTCTTCATCGCAGCGCGCGGGCCTCTCACCATGGCGGCCTCTCCTGTTGCGGAGCACAGGCTCCAGACGCCCAGGCTCAGCAGTTGTGGCTCACGGGCCCAGCCGCTCCGCGGCGTGTGGGATCCTCCCAGACCAGGGCTCGAACCCGCGTCCCCTGCATTAGCAGGCAGACTCCCAACCACTGCGCCACCAGGGAAGCCCCAATGTTCTTTCTAATACGGAAGTTCAGCAAGAAAGCCAAGGGAACAGATGCTCTATCCCTCTGGCATTTCTTGTTTTCCTGCCTGCAGAAGACAGGCTTTTGTGGTCCACTTCAAGATGGCGGAGGAGTAAGATGTGGAGATCACCTTCCTCCCCACAAATACATCAGAAATACATCTACATGTGGAACAACTCCTACAGAACACCTACTGAACGCTGGCAGAAGACCTCAGTCTTCCCAAAAGGCAAGAAATTCCCCATGTACACGGGTAGGGCAAAAGAAAAAAGAAAAAACAGAGACAAAAGAATAGGGATGGGACCCGCACCACTGGGAGGGAGCTGTGAAGGAGGAAAGGTTTCCACACCCTAGGAAGCCCCTTCGCGGGCGGAGACTTCGGGTGGCGAAGGGGGGAGCTTCGGAGCCATGGAGGAGAGCGCAGCCACAGGGGTGCGGAGAGATTCCCGCACAGAGGCTCGGCGCCGACCAGCACTCACCAGCCCGAGAGGCTTGTCTGCTTACCCGCCGGGGCGGGCGGGGGCTGGGAGCTGAGGCTCGGGCTTCGGTCGGATCCCAGGGAGAGGACTGGGGTTGGCGGCGTGAACACAGCCTGAAGGGGGCTAGTGCGCCACAGCTAGCCGGGAGGGAGTCTGGGAAAAAGTCTGGAGCTGCCGAAGAGGCAAGAGACCATTGTTTTGGATTGCACGAGGAGAGGGTATTCCTCTCCTGTCTGCCCACAGAAGGCAGAGCACCGACTAAACGAGCTCCAGAGACGAGCGTGAGCCGCGACTATCAGCGCAGACCCCAGAGACGGGCATGAGACACTAAGGCTGCTGCTGCCGCCACCAAGAAGCTTGTGTGCAAGCACAGGTCAGTATCCACACCTCCCCTCCCAGGAGCCTGTGCCGCCCGCCACTGCCAGGGTCCCAGGATCCAGGGACAACTTCCCCCGGGAGAACGCATGGCCCACCTCAGGCTGGTGCAACGTCATGCCGGCCTCTGCCGCCGCAGGCTCGCCCCACACTCCATACCCCTCCCTCCCTCCGGCCTGAGTGAGCCAGAGCCCCCGAATCAGCTGCTCCTTTAACCACCTCCTGTCTGGGCAAAGAACAGAGGCCAGAGGATGACCTACATGCAGAGGCAGGGCCAAATGCAAAGCTGAACCCCAGGAGCTATGCGGACAAAGAAGAGAAAGGGAAATTCCTCCTAGCAGCCTCAGGAGCAGTGGATTAAAGCTCCACAATCAACTTGATGTACCCTGCATCTGTGGAATATCTGAATAGACAACAAATCATCCCAAAATTGAGGCGGTGGACTGTAGGAGCAACTGTAGACTTGGGGTTTGCTTTCTGCATCTAATTTATTTCTAGCTTTATGTTTATCTTAGTTTAGTATTTAGAGCTTGTTATCGTTGGTAGATTTGCTTATTGGTTTGGTTGCTCTCTTCCTTTTATATATATTTTTTCCTTTTTCTCTTTTTGTGAGTGTGTATGTGTATGCTTCTTTATGTGATTTTGTTTGTATAGCTTTGCTTTTACCATTTGTCCCAGGGTTCTGTCTGTCCGTTTTTTTTTCTTTTTTTTTTGTATATATTTTAGTGCTTGTTATCATTGGTGGATTAGTTTTTTGGTGTGGTTGCTCTCTTCTTTCTTTTTTTTTTATTACTTTTTTATTTTTTTATTTTTAATAATTTTTTTTATTTTAATAACTTTATTCATTTATTTATTTTCTTTCTTCTTTCATTTTTTTCTCCATTTTCTTCTGAGCCGTGTGGCTGACAGTGTCTTGGTGCTCCGGCTGGGTGTCAGGCCTGAGCCTCTGAGATGGGAGAGCAGAGTTCAGGACACTGAACCACCAAAGACTTCCCAGCTCCATGTAATATTAAACGGCAAAAGCGCTCCCAAAGATCTCCATCTCAACGCTAAGACCCAGCTCCACTCAAAGACCAGCAAGCTACAGTTGCTGGACACCCTATGCCAAAAAACTAGTAAGACTGAAACACAACCCCACCCATTAGAAGAGAGGCTGCCTAGAATCATAATAAGATCACAGACACCCCAAAACACACCACTGGATGCGGTCCTGCACACCAGAAAGACAACACCAGAACACAGGCACCAGTCCCCTCCACCAGGAAGCCTACAAAACCCAATGAGCCAGCCTTCCCACAGGGAGCAGACACCAAAAACAACAGGAACTATGAACCTGTAGTCTGCGAAAAGGAGACCCCAAACACATTAAGTTAAGCAAAATGAGAAGACAGAGAAATACACAGCAGATGAAGGAGCAACGTAAAAACCCACTAGACCAAACAAATGAAGAGGAAATAGACAGTCTACCAGAAAAAGAATTCAGAGTAATGATAGTAAAGATGATCCAACATCTTGGAAATAGAATGAAGAAAATACAAGAAATGTTTGACAAGGACCTAGAAGAACGAAAGAGCAAACAAACAATGATGAACAACACAATAAATGAAATTTAAAATTCTCTAGAAGGAATCAATAGCAGGATAACTGAGGCAAAAGAACGGATAAGTGACCTGGAAGATAAAACGGTGGAAATAACTACTGCACAGCAGAATAAAGAAAAAAGAATGAAAAGAACTGAGGACAGCCTCAGAGACCTCTGGGACAACATAAAATGCACCAACATTCGAATTACAGGGGACCCAGAAGAAGAAGAGAAAAAAAAAAGGGACTGAGAAAATATTTGAAGAGATTATAGTTGAAAACTTCCCTAATATGGGAAAGGAAATACTCAATCAACTCCAGGAAGCGCAGTCCCATACACGATAAATCCAAGGAAAAACAGGCCAAGACACACATTAATCAAACTACCACATATTAAATACAAAGAAAAAATACTAAAAGCAGGAAGGGAAAAGCAACAAATAACATACAAGGGAATCCCCATAAGGTTAACAGCTGATCTTTCAGCAGAAACTCTGCAAACCAGAAGGGAGAGGCAGGACATATTTAAAGTGATGAAAGGGGAAAACCTACAACCAAGATCACTCTACCCAGCAAGGATCTCATTCAGATTTGTGAGAGAAGTTAAAATCTTTGCAGACAAGCAAAAGCTAAGAGAATTCAGTACCACCAAACCAGCTCTACAACAAATGCTAAAGGAACTTCTCTAGGCAGGAAACACAAGAGAAGGAAAACACCTAGAAAAACAAATGAAAACAATTAAGAAAATGGTAATAGGAACATACATATCGATAACTACCTTACGTGTAAAAGGATTAAATGCCCCAACCAAAAGACATAGACTGGCTGAATGGATAAAAAAACAAGACCCGTACACATGCTGCCTAGAAGAGACCCAATTCGGACCTAGGGACACATACAGACTGAAAGTGAGGGGATGGAAAAAGATGTTCCATGCAAATGGAAATCAAAAGAAAGCTGGAGTAGCAATTCTCATATCAGACAACACAGACTTTAAAATAAAGACTATTACAGGAGACAAAGAAGCACACTACATAATGATCAAGGGATCAAGCTAAGAAGAAGATATAACAATTGTAAAGATTTATGCACCCAACATAGGAGCACCTCAGTACATAAGGCAAATGCTAACAGCCATAAAGGGGGAAATCGACAGTAACACAATCATAGTAGGGGACTTAAACACCCCACTTCCACCAATGGACAGATCATCCAAAATGAAAATAAATAGGGAAACACAAGCTTTAAACGATACATTAAACAAGATGGGCTTAATTGATATTTATAGGACATTCCACCCCAAAACAACAAAATATACCTTCTTCTCAAGTGCTCATGGAACATTCTCCAGGATAGACCATATCTTGGGTCACAAATCAAGCACTGGTAAATTTAAGAAAATTGAAATCATATCAGGTATCTTTTCTGATCACAACGCTATGAGACTAGATATCAATCACAGGAAAAACTTGTAAAACACACATGGAGACTAAACAATACACTACTAAATAACCAAGAGATCACTGAAGAACTCAAATAGGAAATTAAAAAATACCTAGAAACAAATGACAATGAAAACACGACAACCCAAAACCTATGGGATGCGGCAAAAGTTGTTCTAAGAGGGAAGTTTACAGCAATACAATCCTAACTGAAGCAACAAGAAATATTTCAAATAAGCAACCTATCCTTACACCTAAAGCAATTAGAGAAAGAAGAACAAAAAAAAAAAAACCCCAAAGTTAGCAGATGGAAAGAAATCATAAAGATCATATCAGAAATAAATGACAAAGAACTGAAGGAAACAATAGCAAAGATCAATACAACTAAAAGCTGGTTCTTTGAGAAGAGAAACACAATTAATAAACCATTAGCCAGACTCATCAAGAAAAAGAGGGAGAAGACTCAAATCAACAGAATTAGAAATGAAAAAGGAGAAGTAACAACTGACACGGCAGAAATATAAAGGATCATGAGAGATTACTACAAGCAACTGTATGCCAATAAAATGGACAACCTGGAAGAAACTGACAGATTCTTAGAAATGCACAACCTCCCGAGACTGAACCAGGAAGAAATAGAAAATATAAACAGACCAATCACAAGCACTGAAATTGAAACTGTGATTAAAACTCTTCCAACAAACAAAAGCCCAGGACCAGATGGCTTCACAGGCGAATTCTATCAAATATTTAGAGAAGGGCTAACACCTACCCTTCTCAAACTCTTCCAAAATATAGCAGAGGGAGGAACACTCTCAAACTCATTCTACGAGGCCACCAACACCCTGATACCAAAACCAGACAAAGATGTCACAAAAAAAGAAAACTACAGACTAGTATCTCTGATGAACAAAAATGCAAAAATCCTCAACAAAATACCAGCAAACAGAATCCAACAGCACATTAAAAGGATCATACACTATGATCAAGTCGAGTTTATCCCAGGAATGCAAGGATTCGTCAATATATGGAAATCAATCAATGTGATACACCATATTAACAAACTGAAGGATAAAAACCAAATGATCATATCAATAGACGCAGAAAAAGATTTTGACAAAATTCAACACCCATTTATGATAAAAACCCTCCAGAAAGTGGGCATAGAGGGAACCTACCTCAACATAATAAAGGCTATATATGACAAACCCACAGCCAACATCATTCCCAATGGTGAAAAACTGAAACCATTTCCTCTAAGATCAGGAACAAGACAAGGTTGTCCACTCTCACCACTATTATTCAACATAGTTTTGGAGGTTTTAGCCACAGCAATCAGAGAAGAAAAAGAAATAAAAGGAATCCAAATTGGAAAAGAAGAAGTAAAACTGTCACTGTTTGCAGATGACATGATACTATACCTAGAGAATCCTAAAGATGCTACCAGAAAACTACTAGAGCTAATCAATGAATTTGGTAGAGTAGCAGGATACAAAATTAATGCACAGAAATCTCTTGCATTCCTATACACTAATGATGAAAAGTCTGAAAGTGAAATTCAGGAAACACTCCCATTTACCACTGCAACAAAAAGAATAAAATACCAAGGAATAAACCTACCTAAGGAGACAAAAGACCTGTATGCAGAAAACTATAAGACACTGATGAAAGAAATTAAAGATGATACAAACAGATGGAGAGATATACCATGTTCTTGGATTGGAAGAATCAGTATTGTGAAAATGACTATACTACCCAAAGCATTCTACAAATTCAGTGCAATCCCTATCAAACTACCAATGGCATTTTTCACAGAACTAGAACAAAAAATTGCACAATTTGTACGGAAACACAAAAGACCCCACAACGTCAAAGCAATCTTGAGAAAGTAAAACGGAGCTGGAGGAATCAGGCTCCCAGCCTTCAGACTATACTACAAAGCTACAGTAATCAAAACAGTATGGTACTGGAACGAAAACAGAAATATAGATCAATGGAATAGGAGAGAAAGCCCAGAGATAAACCCATGCACATATAGTCACCTTAGTTTTGATAAAGGAGGCAAGAATATACAATTGAAAAACGACAGCCTCTTCAATAATTGGTGCTGGGAAAACTGGACCTCTACATGTAATAGAATGAATTAGAACACTCCCTAACAGCATACACAAAAATAAACTCAAAATGGATTAAAGACCTAAATGTAAGGCCAGACACTATCAAACTCTTAGAGGAAAACATAGGCATAACACTCTATGACATAAATCACAGCAAGATCCTTTTTGACCCACCGCCTAGAGAAATGGAAATAAAAACAAAAATAAACAAATGGGACCTAATCAAACTGAAAAGCTTTTGCACAGCAAAGGAAACCATAAACAAGATGAAAAGACAACCCTCAGAATGGGAGGAAATATTTGCAAATGAGGCAACTGACAAAGGATTAATCTCCCAAATTTACAAGCAGCTCATGCAGCTCAATATCAAAACTACAAACAACCCAATCCAAAAATGGGCAGAAGACCTAAATAGACATTTCTCCAAAGAAGATATACAGATTGCCAACAAACACATGATAGGATGCTCAACATCACTAATCATTAGAGAAATACAAATCAAAACCACAATGAGGTATCACCTCACAGCAGTCAGAATGGCCATCATCAAAAACTCTACAAACAATAAATGCTGGAGAGGGTGTGGAGAAAAGGGAACCCTCTTGCACCGTTGGTGGGAATGTAAATTGTTACAGTCACTATGGAGAACAGTATGGAGGTTCCTGATACAACTACAAATAGAACTACCATACGATCCAGCAATCCCACTACTGGGCATATACCCTGAGAAAACCATAATTTGAAAAGAGTCATGTACCACAATGTTCACTGCAGCTCTATTTACAATAGCCAGGACATGGAAGCAACCTAAGTGTCCATCGACAGATGAATGGATAAAGAAAATGTGGCACATATGTAAAATGGAATATTACTCAGCCATAAAAAGAAACGAAATGGAGTTATTTGTAGTGAGGTGGATGGACCTAGCGACTGTCATACAGAGTGAAGTATGTCAGAAAGAAAAAAACAAATACCGTATGCTAACACATATATATATGGGATCTAAAAAAAATAAAAATGGTTCTGATGAACCTAGGGGCAGGACAGGAATAAAGACACAGATGTAGAGAATGGACTTGAGGACACGGGGAGGGGGAAGGGTAAGCTGGGACAAAGTGAGAGAGTGGCATGGACATATATAGACTACCAAATGTAAGATAGATAGCTAGTGGGAAGCAGCCGCATAGCACGGGGAGATCAGCTCGGTGCTTTGTGACCACCTAGAGGGGTGGGATAGGGAGGGTGGGAGGGAGACACAAGAGGGAGGAGATATGGGGATATATGTATATGTATAGCTGATTCACTTTGTTATAAAGCAGAAACTAACACACTATACAGCAATTTTACTCCAATAAAGATGTTTAAAAAAAAAAAAGACAGACATTCATCAGCTAAATACTGTAAAATACCTAGCACCTCACAATAGGAAAATAGGAAAATTTGTTGCCTTAATGGGGAAAAAAAAGAGGCATTTTTACGTAACTTGGAAAAATAACTTAGTAGCCAATGAAATACATCTGGATCATGAAGGGAAACAAGTGCATCTATACTAAATGGAGAAAGAAACAAAAAACTCTTTAGAGATTAGAAAGCACCATTCAGAATTAGACCAATGCTGGATACCATTTCATATTCAAACTAACGGAAGGGCATATTTCATAAGGGCATTTGTTTCTCCCTGTGTGATGCTCCTACATACTGTTAGAGCTTACTAAAGAATGGGGAATGCCGCAAATGAGTGCATATCTGACAGACACTGTTCTAGAAGTTTCTGGGGGAAATCTGATGATGTGTTGGAGCTATCCAAAGATAAAACTGCTGCAGTAATGCAAAGAGGATCCAAGGAGTTTGGAAAACTGCTTAGTGAATAAGGGGTAGAAGGAAAACAAATAATACACATTATCTTATTTAAAATTCACAATAACTCTATGAGATAGGTACTATTATTACTTTAGAGATGAAGAAACAGAAGATAAGAAAATCATGGATGACTAGAATTATAAGAAAATTTTATATTATTTAATTTTCCCTATTCATTGTATATAAATGTATAAAGTAGGATCAGAGAGGGAAGGTGTTTTTAATAAAGTCGCATAGCTGCTAAGCAGCAGGGTCAAGACCAGAAGGCTTCTGACTCTTAATCTGGTGGTTTACCCACTATTACAACCTCCCTTCCTCTCTAGCTCAAATCCAACCCTTCCACCTCACATATGTCCCTTTACTCTTCTAATTTGTCTGTAGAATGAGATTTAATATTTTTATCTTGTACTCATCTATTTTTTTAAATAGTATATACTGAGTGTCAGGACTGTTCTAGGCACTGGGCCCTAGATTAGAGAATAAAATAGACAAAACAGAATTCTAATTCTGTTGGCATTTAAAGTCTAGTGAACAACACAGACATTAAAGAAATTATCATCATATAGATAACTACCAACTCTGACTGCTGCTAAGGAGTACTACAGAGTATATAACAGGGGGAATACTTTGATTTGAATGGGGTAAGTTCAGGAAGGGCTTTTCAGAGAAAATGACTATTAGTCAGAGATCAGAAATACAAGAACTTGGTCAATCAGAGTCCTGTATTACCACTTTGAGGCCTAATGTGTCTAACAGTTTTACTCATTCAATAAAATTTAGTATTTAACCATTTAAATATATGGCAGCAGTCATTTCATTTTCAACCATCTAGTATAGAATCATGAGCAATCAGACGCTTCAGAAAAGTGTTCTGATGGTAATTATGGAAAAAGAGTCAAAGTCAGTCTCAAAGAGCACAGGTGATTACTCAAACATTGATTAGTTAGCTTCACCTAAAGATTTGCCAGCAAAAAGTTTACAGAGTGCCTTTAAAGTAAGGACATGACTTGCACAAAGGCATTAAAATGCCCCTTCACAAATCCCAAGTGAAATGATCAAACAAGTCTGCCTAATGGCATTATCAATAATCTCAGTTCCCTTACCATAGATTTCTGCCGATTGTATCACAGTGCTAATTTGAACTTATAAATGTTAGCCACTCAGGTTAAGTTAGGATAAGATCATTAAAATAGCACACAGCTAAAGAGAGAATGCAAGAGGAATTTACCCACATGTTTGAGTGACATATACTAAGATGAGATAAATCCTCCTCATTCAAAAATGAATGAAGTGGACTTGAAACCAACACAAGGTCAATGAAATTCTGCTACAGCACAAAAAGGAAGGGGGAGAAAGTGAAGCAAGTGGTGGAAGAGGAGCATACTTTTGAAAAAGATTTGCTATAGGAAACAGAAGTTAATTTAAAATAGTATCTGCTTTGTACAGAATAAAATTCAAGGAAATTTAAACTTGACTCATTGCAGATTAATTAAAAGACAGAACAATTAGATTTTAAAAGGAAATTGGTTCAGCCAAAGAACGTTAAGGAAGCAAATAATCCTGTAACAGATTTTTTAATGATACTGTAAGATTTTGCTTTGGCATTTAATAAAGAATCTACTCTTGAACATCATTTTATGTTATTTCCATAGACCTATGCAAAGAAAAAAAAAAAAAAAAAAGCTAAAACTAGATAGAGATACTTTCCTGACTAGCAAGAAAGGGAAAGGGAGAGAAGCTAGATTTCTTTTAATGTACCTTGTTTTTGTTTTTACTTTGGAACAATGTAAATGTTCTACATAACTATAACACAAAATTAAATTTAAAAAGCAATTGTTAAAAAAAAAATGAAACAAAGTTAATTATTTATCAAATTGTTGGCACAACTACAAAAATAATTATTTCAAGAGACTTTAAAACACAGTGCAGATAGTCCCCGACTCAACAGTGGTTCGAACTATGATTTTTCAACTTTTTGGTGGTGCTAAAGCAATATGCATTCAGTAGAAACTGTACTTCAAATTTTGAATTTGGATCTTTTCCCAGGCTAGCAATATGCAGTGTAATACTCTCTCGTAATGTTGGGCTAGCTGCAGCTCCCGATCAGCCATGTGATCATGAGGGTAAACAACTGATACACTTACAGCAAGTCTGTACCCACACACCCAGTCTGTTTTTCACTTTCAGCACAGTATTCAATAAATTACATGAGATATTTCCATAACTTATTATAAAATAGGCTTTGTGTTAAATGATTTTGCCCAACCATAGCCTAATGGAAGTGTTCTGGGCACATTAAAATAGGCTAAATGCATATTCAGCTTATGATGTTTTCAACTTATGATGGGCTTATCAGGATGTAACCCCCATCATAGGTCAAGCAAGATCTGCAGTTTGTACATCCCTGGTGGGATGTGCTCTAAGGATAAAATTTTTGTTTAATCTGCAGAGGATTCTCAAATTGCTCTCAGTAATCACTTTGTTAGTAATAGTATCAGTTGGTTTCAGTAATCACTTTATTAGTAATATATTTATATTGTTTTGAAAGTATAAATACCAAAGAAGCAATTATATTAGTATAATAAGGACCCAAGTTTTTCATATAGGATAGAACGAAGCATATAATTAAAAGCAGTTAAGTAAAACTCATAAATTTGAACTGAAATATGATAGTAAAATCATGATATATTATTTTAGCTTGGTCCACGGAAAAGTTTTAAAAGATGATGGCTACGTTCTGAGTACGGGAGATACAACAGCAGACAAGATAAGATGGCCCCTGCAATGCCCAGAGCAGAGCCCAGTGAGGAAAGCATACAAGTAAAAATGCACATACATTTCAGTAGTTCATTAAGTGGCACTCAGTAAGGTGGATAAGTACCATGATAAGCAGAGTTTCTCTATATTGCAGGGTAAATGGAAATGTAAAAAGAATAAATTAAAGTTGCTCTATATAAAGGATGGCAAACAGAGAGATAATTGCCATACCTAAAGAAGAGGTGGAACAAATGGAAAAGAAGCAAGAGGCAAAGATATAATCTTGAGATGGACAAAGACCAATTAGTGAGAAGGAGTACTGTACACCGATAAACACATGGGAAATGGAAATGAAAAAACAATTCATAAAGTAGAAACACATAAAACAAAACACAAATTAAAACAAGACCGATTTGACAGTTGAAAAGCCGTATCACAATGGTTGAAATGATAATATCCTATAATTGTGAGGGTTTAGTGAAATAGGTAATTACACAACTATTGGTAGGAAAATAAATTGCCCAATATTTCTGAAAATAAATTTGTTATATGTACCCACCCACTCCCTACAAAAAATAAAAAATGCAAAAAAAATCACATACCTTTGACCCAGCAGTGCAATCACTAAGAATTTATAAAAATGAAATAATGAGATATTCTTGTTATGTTATAATAATAGTAATAATACTCAACATTTGTTGAGAATTCTTAATACGACAGACACATTTCCTTGACAACCCAACTGGGTGTTAATATTTTCAATTCCATTTTACAATTGAAGAATATGGGGGTTAGAGAAGTTAAGTGACTTGCCAAAATCACAAAGCCAGTGAGCATCAAATCCAGGATTCAGATACAGTGTACCTCTACAGTCTGAGCTCTTGCACTATCCTCCTGTTGTTGTAAATAATATAGTGGTTAATAAATTATGGTATATCCATATGAAAGACTGCCATACAGCCATTAAAATCATAGTGCATCATATTTAGTGGTAGGAGTATGCTCATAATTTACTAAGTGAAAAATGTTTTACATTTTAGAGCATGTGTCCACATATTTTAAAATGTATGCCATCCTAAGGGTACAAAAACAAAAAAAGTGTCTACATCTGTGCCAACAGAGGATAATGGAAAAGGCAGAGACAGAAATAAGAAATAAGCTTGCTCTGTCCACTTTTCTCAATACAGCAGGCTTGTGCTTCTAGTACGATGCAGGCAGTTGAGGTCATGTCCATTGTGAGCAAGCAGCTGATAGCACTGGTGGGGGCTTTCCTGGGATCCCCACACATCCATGTTTCCTGAAAGCTGTCTCCTGACATTCTTTACCAATGGTTATGAAAGCAATGGTCTTTCCAATGGTTATGAAAGCTTTTAATTCCCCGAATCACTCTACGTACCTCTTCTGAATGGACATTGATTGATACAGGATTTAGTATCAGAAGATGGTGATACATGCCTACTAAGAGATGCCAAAGGCAACACAATCTCTTGAAAGGAATTGCACTGCTCTTCATTAGCAGTACCTCTGTGCTTCAGTAAAAGAGCTCTGTATGAATATCTGCAAAGGAAAAACAGATTTCTAGCACTAATCAACCCTATGAACTTCAAAAAATTCACCCAGCAGACATGTACCTAAATGGAGATGTTGAATTTGAGTGTCTTCAGGACCCTCCTCGGGGAAAATTGGTCTTCGTCTACTGAGGTCTGCAGTAAACAGATCTGACTTGCTTCTTATAAAAGTTTCCATTGTTAGTATTATTTAGAGACAGCTTTATTAAAATAGAATTAAATTGAAGATAAGATTAAGCAGAATTCAAACTAAGTCAAGTTGAAAGCCTAGAATAAAGGGCTAAAAGGGAACAGCAGTGAGAGAACGTAACAATAATAATACCTTGGATTTATATAGCTCTCATCCTCCCACAAGCACAATGTGAATGTGAACTGCATATATAAGTGGATGAAGAATTAAGTGCAGTTTGGGTTTTTCAAGTCTGGATTTAAAAAGCTGTGGCAGAAGAGACTAGCAAATGGAGAATCAAGATCTTAAGACCAATTTGAAAAAGCTTCTCACGGAAACACAAAATCCGTGTTTGCTGCTCCTGTTAAAGGGGCAGCATCCTCAAATAAAGCCAAGACTTATACGTCAAAAACAAGGGAATCAAAATAAATGAACAAATAAGAGAAGATATATCAGTGACTGTCCCTCAGATATGACAATTAAAATACTACTTTTCCCATGAAATATTTCTCAACTGCCCAGCTACAAGTGATCTCAACTCCCAAAAGGGTTTTGCACTGGTTTCATGTGGTGCACACTTAGCGCATTCTACCTTGTGTTGGAATTATTTATGTATATTCCTGTCTCGTTCACCAGACCGTTAGTTCCCACCTTAGTGTTCTTTAGAATCACAGTAGGCATTAAAATCTAGATTTGGTCACCTTATTCTCAGAGAGTTTTATTCAGTGAGTCTTGGGTGGGCCATAGAACCGGTATTTTAGTATGCACTTCTGGTAATCCAGTGTGGGTAGTTCATGCCCAGACCGTGACTTCTTTGAGGCCAGGGACCTCGTTCCACATTATATACATCTGGATTTAATTGAAGCATTTTATATAATGCTATGTACATAATAGATATCTCAGTAGGTATTCATAAAATGGATAAATGTACATGAAATAACTAAATGTATCAGGTTATCTATTTAAAGGATAAAAGAAGAAGTATAGTGTTCAAGTGCTGTGAAGTTCAGGGGAAGGTAATCTTATGGGCTAAAATGACACAAGTGCTCCTGGAGGTAGGTGTTCCTTAAGTTGGTCTCTGAAAACAGGGTATTTGGAAGAGGCAGGGGGAGGCAAGGAAGGCAGTAGGAAGAGTAAGCAGTGGTACAAATGTAGGACTATATGGGCTATGTTCAAAGAATAGTTATTAGAAATTCCTGTCTATATTTCTTCCTTTTTCAAAGTCAGAAGTTATAGATTCCCTTTAATTTAATGCATGATCAACAGATTTTGACTCTGCTCTGCTCCCATAAGAACCAAATGACTTCCCTTTTTAGAACATGACTCCCAAGTGTCTTCAATTTAAAAATCCCAACTCCATACACAGACCTTCAGGATCCAGCCTTTCACATATTTATCCTCCTGAATACACACACACACACCCTCCTTTCCAATTTTACACAACTGCCTGCAGTTCTTAAAGATATAGTGTCTCTATGCCTTTCTCCCTCTTGTACCACATTTTCTAGCCAGAGTAACTCTTCACCTCAAAACAAACATCAGATATCACATCTTCGAAGACATTCTTTGACTACATATGAAGGTCCCTCCCAGCACTAGATTAAAGTACCTCCTCAATGCTACCATAGCTTCCTGTGCAATCCCAGTCATATCACACATTTACTCTCTCTTTTTTTTTTTTTCTACAAATGTATTATCCTCCACAAACATAGTCAGAAAAGACAGAATATCTATAGCCTGGGAAATCCTCTCTGTGGCAGGCAGCCTCTGAGATGGCCCCCAGTAATCCCCACCTCCTGGTATTCACACCCTTATGTGATTCCCTGCCCTTGAGTGTGGGTGAAATGTTTGGCTCTTTGTAATCAGTAGAATATCGCCGAGGTCATGGGATTCTACTTTCAAGAGTAGGCTACAAAAAGACTATGGCTTCCATCTTGAACACTCTCTAGTAAGCTCACCCTCGTGCCTCTCTCAGTCTCTCTTGCTCTCTCTCTCTTCTCTCTCTCTCCCTCCCTCTCCCGCTCATCATCATCATCATCATCATCATCAGTTGCCATGTTTGGAGCACACTCAGATCCATGTAATGAGGAACCAAAGCCTGTCAGCCACCACACGAATGAGATGGAAGCTGATCTTCTCAGTCCAGTCCACAGCTATGTGAGTGAGATTAGAAGCAAATTCTCCAGTTCAAGCTAAGACTTGCTATGACTACTACTGCTTTGACCAATGACTTGGCTGTAACCTCATAAGAGGCCTGGATTGAGAAGCACCCAGCCAAGCTGTGCCCAGGATTCCTGCCCCACAGAGTCTGAGAGTTAAGAAATCTTTGTTGTTTTAAGCAGCTAAGTTTGGGGAAATTTCTTATACAGCAATAGATAACTTTTACATTTCTCCTTTGTTTCACTACTACTACTCTGGGTCACTCTGGGAGACAGAATATGAAGTTTGCTTTCCTTCCTTCTTAATTTTTTAAGACTTTATTGACATATAATTCACATGCAATTCAATTCACTTTTCTAAAGGTGTACCATTCAATGGTTTTCAGTATATTCAGAGTGGTGCAACCATCACCACAGTACATTTTAGAACATGTTTCTTCATTTGCAGTATGCTCTTAGGACAATTTCCAGAATCCTTAAATTAAAAAAGAATAATTTCCACCAGTTCCTCTGAGGAGCAGGTCCAGAGAGCTCCTCACTCGTGTGCCAGAAGTGGAAGCCCTCTCCCCTTTCTACAGACAATGAGGACCGAACTCAACCTGGAGCAGCCTCAGGATAAAAGATGCCAGATAAACTAGGTATTACTTTTTGAGATTTCTCTCCTGAAATACATTCCGTTTTGCATAAGTCCAAAAAAAGCTACAAAGAAGAATTAAGGCCTTCCACAAAAAAGATGTGAGAAATATCCTGGTAGAGGGTCCTCTCCTGGGGAGAGGAGATTTGCCTCTTTTTAGGCTAGAAAGGCTGTGCTGAAAGTACTTGTCCAATCACTTGGGGAAAAATAAAGAATTGTTATTTCTTTCCCAGTAACAAAAACAATTCCCAGACTTCCCAGGCACCAGTGGATTTACGCTCAAAATTTCCAGACACCATGGCCTTTAATAGTTTAACATTAAATGAGCTTAGCAACTTGGAAATGCAGACTGCAATTCCAGGAATATTTATTGACCACCCACTATGTGTAGAGAACTATCCTTAAACATTCTGTGATTATTAAAAAAGAATGTCAATGACATGCAGAGCTTGTGAGTTAGTGAGAGAGAAAATGGATATTCCTGAAACAGCCAGAAAGATCATTTAAAAACAGTATTAATAAGTTTAAGCAATATACCACTCTATAAATGGCATGATAGGTGTGAAAAGTATGTTCTGAGCGTGGCAGTTTAGTAAGGGAAGTTACATAAGAGAAGGCATGTTCTGGTATGGGTCTTGAAAGAGGTGACAGGGATTAAGGTTTATATGGTTAAAAAAAAATGCAGTTAACACTATATATAGGCAGTTAAATAATCTAATCCTAATTTATCTGTCTGCATTCATATTTATTTGCAGAACAGCAAATACAATGTTTTATTACAGAATAAATAGTAAGTTAGATGTATTTTAGAATTTTGAAAAGAGAATAAGAGAAATGATGGTTTCATTAAGTATGTTAATTTTGTTTAATGACACTTGCCAGACATTTAACTACTGGATGTTACACAGAATGTGTAGACATTTTTTCATTGTAAAAGCTTAAAATCCTGTCATCTTGTCAACAGCTGCATTTACAATATGTCCCTTTTTTAAGTCAGAAGCTATAGATCCACCTCAATTTAATGCACGATCAACAGGTTTTCAAAGCTAACAAATAAACTGGAACACATACTGTAAATGCCTAACACCATCCCAACAATATTATAAGATTTCAACAGGCCCAATTGACTGCACAGTGAATTTGTGAAAATCATAAAGGATAAAGGCTTTATTTTTGTAACACTGAAAGAGGGAGAAATAGGTTATTTGAGTCCCTGTCTTCATTAAGCCTAAACAATTGTCTGAAATGTGAGAAATTCAATCAGTTGGTCTGAAATAACAGCCAGAATTCACGCTAGACTTCTTTCTCTCCAATCCTCACACACCCCACTCCCCCAGCCCAAGTTAACTTCCATTATATTATAGTGTTAAAGAGCAGGGGATATGGGTGTATACAGATCTAAGTTAATATCCCAGATCTGCCACACAGCAACTGGGTGGCCTTAGGCAAGTTATTCAACCCCTCTCCACTGTAGTCTCCCCATCTGTAAAATGGGAACATTAAAATCTATTTAATGGGTTTGTTAAATGGACTGAGTTAATATAAAGTATATAATGTTTAGGTACAGTGGTCAAACACACAATTAATGCTCAACAAATAGCATGAGATACTTGATAAATAGTGGGTTGGCCAAAAGGTTCGTTCGGGTTTTTCCATAAGATGGCTGTGGTAGCGTTTAGTTGTCAACTTCATTCGAAACAATTTTGTTAGATTGTATTGTGACAGCTGTCATATCAGCGTGCATTTTAAAAAGACTTAGCAAAATTGGAGAATTTTTTGTGTAGCCATTTTAATATTGAAGACAGAAGAAGAAAAGCAACATTTTTGGCATATTATGCTTTATTATTTCAAGAAAGGTAAAAACGCAACTGAAGCGCACAAAAAGATGTGTGCAGTGTATGGAGAAGGTGCTGTGACTGATCAAACATGTCAAAAGTGGTTTGTGAAGGTTCGTGCTGGAGATTTCTCGCTGGATGGATGCTCCAGGGTCAGGTAGACCAGTTGAAGTTGTCAGCGATCAAATCGAGACATTAATTGACAACAATCAATGTGATACCACACAGGAGATAGCCGACATACTCAAAATATCCAAATCAAGCACTGAAAATCATTTTCACCACCTTGGTTATGTGAATGGCCTTAATGTTTGGACTACACATAAATTAAGTGAAAAAAACCTTCTTGACCATACTTCTGCATGTGATTCTCTACTTAAACATAACAAAAACATTCCATTTCTAAAACAGTTGTGACGGGTGATGAAAAGTGGGTACTGTACAGTAATGTGGAACGGAAGAGATTGTGGGGCAAGTGAAACGAACCACCACCAACCACACCAAAGGCCGGTCTTCATCCAAAGAAGGTGATGTTATGTATATGGTGGGATTGGAAAGGAGTCCTCTATTATGAGCCCCTTCTGGAAAACAAGCGATTAACTCCAACATGTACTGCTCCCAATTAGACCAACTGAAAGCAGCACTCACAAAAAGCGTCCGAAATTAGTCAACAGAAAAGGCATAATCTTCCATCAGGATAATGCAAGACCGCATGTTTCTTTGATGACCAGGCAAAAACTGTTATAGCTTGGCTGGGAAGTTCTGATTCATCCGCCATATTCACCAGACATTGCACCTTCAGATTTCCATTTATTTCAGTCTTTACAAAATTCTCTTAATGGAAAAAAATTCAATTCCCTGGAAGACTGTAAAAGGCACCTGGAACGGTTCTCTGCTCAAAAAGATAAAAAGTTTTGGGAAGATGGAATTATGAAGTTGCCTGAAAAATGGCAGCAGGTAGTGGAACAAAAGGGTGAATACGTTGTTCAATAAAGTTCTTGGTGAAAATGAAAAATGTGTCTTTTATTTTTACTTAAAAACCAAAGGAACTTTTTGGCCAACCCAATATTTGGTGACTAGATTGAATAAATCTAAGTGTCCATAGAGATACCTTAACTCGAAATAATTCAGGTGTAAGTATTTCCCTTAGAGTGGAGTTATTCATAAGTGGGTCTTAAGGACTTAACGTGTCCCCCCAAATTTACATATTGAAACCCTACCCCACAATGTGATGGTATTAGGAGGTGGGGCCTTTGGGAGGTAATTAGGATTAGATGAACTCATGAAGGTGTGAAGCCCTCATGGATGGGATTAATGTCCTTCTAAGAGTCACAGTAAAGTTTGTTTCCTCCCTCTGCTCTCTGCTCTCTGCTACAATAAGTCAGAAGTCTGCAACCTAGAAGAGGGGCCTCACCAAACTCGACCATGCCGGCACTCTGATCTCTGACTTCCAGCCTCCAGAACTGTGAGAAATAAATTGCTCTTGTTTATAAGCCACCCAGTCTATGGTACTTTGTTATAGCAGCCCTAAGACAGTGGGTTAGAACTGTGATAGCTATTCAGTCAGTTAAGGATTATAACAGACTGAGATTACAGGGCAACTTGTAGGGCTTCACAACCAGTTAATCACAGATTGCCACAATGCGGTCATTCCAAGAGCTACTGCATCTCACTCTCCTTATGGCCCACTAGCACTTGTAATGTAAACTAAAAACTCCCTCCATGTAGCCCCCATCATAGTTAGCAGAACCTCTCCCTGCTACAGGCTGAACTTGTTCCTAGGGTAATGGGTTGGAGTTTCCAAAACCAAAGGGGTTTTTTAAAGATTTTTAATTTTGAGATAAAATTCACATAACAAAATTCATCATTTTAACCATTTTAAAGTGTACAATTCAGTGTTTTTAGTATATTCAAAATCCTGTGCAATCATAACCAATATCCAATTCCAGACCATTTTCATCACCCTATAAAGAAACTTTGTGCCCATTAAGCTCTCACTTTTAATTCCCCACTCCCTCAAACTCTAGTAACCACTAACCTGCTTTCTGTCTCTATGGATTTATCCATTCTGAATATTATGTATAAATGGAATCATACCGCCTTAGTCCATTTGAGCTGCTATAACAAAGTACAACAGACTGGCTGGCTTATAAACAACAAACATTTACTTCTCATGGTTCTTGGGACTGGAAAGTCCAAGATCAAGGTGCAAGCATGGTCGCATTCTGGTGAGATCCCTCTTCCTGGCTCATAGCCAGCACCTCTGGCTATGTCCTCACATGGTGGAAGGGACCAGGGATCCCTCTGGAGCCTCTTATAAAGCATTAGCTCTATTCAGAAGAGCTCCACCCTCATGATTTAAGCATCTCCCAAAGGCCCCAACTCCTAATGGCATCATCTTTGGAGGTTAGGATTTCAGCACATGAATTTTAGGGGGACACAGACATTCAGACCATAGCACATATAATATGCGACCTTTTGTGTCTGGCTTCTTTTACTCAGCATGTTTTCAAAGGTTCATTAATGTTGTAGCATGTATTAGGACTTCATTCTTTTATGGCTGAATAATTGTCCATCAAATGCATTAGATGTATAAACATTTGGATCATTTATACTTTGAGTTATTATGAATAATTCTGCTATGAACATTTATGTACAGGTTTTTGTTTGAACATATGTTTTCAATTACCTAGGTGTATGCCTAGGAGCAGAATTACTGGGCCGCATGGCAATTTTATGTTTAACATCTTGAGGAACTGCTATACTGTTTTCCACAGTACCCTCACTATTTTACTTTTCCACAATGCCCTCACTATTTTACATTTCCACCAGCCGTGTGTGAGGGTTCCAATCTCTCCACATTCTCACCAAAAATTATTTTCCTTTTTTTTTTTTTAATTCTAGCCATCTTAGTTAGTGTGAATTCATATCTCATTGTGGTTTTTATTTACATTACCCTGATGACTAATGATGTTGAGCATCTTTTTATGGGCTTGTTGGCAGTTTGTATACCTTCATTTATTCAATTGTTTTCCCCATTTTTAAATCGGATCATTTGTCTTTTTGTTGAGTTCTTTATATATTCTGGATACTACACCCTTATCAGATATATGATTTTCATTCTCTCAGTCATCTTTTCACTATCTTGATACTGTCCTTTGATGTACAAATGTGGGGTTTTTTTTTTTCAGTTTTGGTGAAGTCATATTTATGTTTCTCTTTAGTTGCTTGTGCTTTTGGTGCCATATTTAAGAAAATGTTGATTAATAAAAGGTCGTGGAGATTTATACCTATATTTCTTTCCAAGGCCTTTTTAAATTTAGCTCTTACACTTAGATCTTTGATCCAGTTTGAGTTAATTTTTACATGGCATGATATAGGATTCTAAATTCATTCTTTTGCATATGGATATCCAGTTGTCCAAGGATCATTTATTGGAAAGAATATTCTTTCTCCCTTGAATGGTTTGGAGCTCTTGTCAAAGATCAACTGACCATCAATGTATGGGTTTATTTCTGAATTCTCAATTCTATTCCATTAATCTCTATATTTATCCTTATGCCAGGGCCACAGAGGTTTTTTTTTTGTTTTTTATTTTATTTATTTGTTTGTTTGTTTATTTATTTATTTATTTATGGCTGTGTTGGGTCTTCATTTTCTGTGCGAGGGCTTTCTCTAGTTGTGGCAAGTGGGGGCCCCTCTTCATCGCGGTGCGCGGGCCTCTCATTATCGTGGCCTCTCTTGTTGCGGAGCACAGGCTCCAGACGCACAGGCTCAGTAATTTTAGCTCACGGGCCCAGTTGCTCCGTGGCATGTGGGATCTTCCCAGACCAGGGCTCGAACCCGTGTCCCCTGCATTGACAGGCAGATTCTCAACCACTGCGCCACCAGGGAAGCCCAGAGTTTTGATTACTGTATTAATTATTGAAATTGAGAAATGTGAATCCTCTCACTTTGTTCTTTTTTTCTGATTGTTTGTACAATTTTGTGTCCCTTGTAATTTCATATGAATTTTAGGATAAGCTTGCCAATTTATGCACAGAAAAAGGCAGTAGGAAATTTAACAGGGATTACACTGAATCCATAGATAAATTTGGAGAGTGTTGCCATCTTCCTATCCATGAACATTGATGTCTTTCCATTTAATTTTTTTCAACAATGTTTTGTAGTTTTTGGTATTTAAATCTTGCACATCCTTCATTAAAGTTATTCCTAGGTATTTTATTCTTTTAGACGCAACCAAGCTGAACTTATTAACTCTAAGAGTTTTTTGTAGTTTCATTAGGATTTTCTATATAAAAGATCATATCAACTGCAAACAGATATAGTTTTACTTCTTCTTTTCTGATTCAGGTGCCTTTTATTTCTCTTTCTTGCCTAACTACCCTGGCTAGAACTTCCAGTACAATGTTGAACAGAAGTGGTGCAAGCAGAAATTAAGGGGAAGGCTTTCAGTCTTTCACCACTAAGTATAATGTTAATTGTGGGTATTTCATAGATTCCTTTTATCATTTTGAGGAAGCTCCCTTCTATTCCTAGTTTATTGAGTGTTTTTATTACCAAAGGGTATTGGATTTTGTCAAATGATTTTTCTGCATCTAATGAGATAATCATGTTGTGTTTTTCCTTCATTCTGTCAATATGGTGCATTACATTGATTGAACTTTAAAAGTTGAACAAGCTTTGCACTCTTAGTATAGAGACTTAGGATAAAGTCCATTTGGTCATTTGGTATATAATCCATTTGGTATATATAAAGTCATTTGGTATATATATAAAGTCCATTTGGTATATAATCATTTTAATTTGTTGCTAGATTTAGTTTTCTAGTATTTTGTTGAGAATTTGTACATTCATATTCAGAAGAGATATTGGTCTATAGTTTTCTTTTCTCATAATATCTTTGTCTGGATTTGGTATAAGAATAATACTGGCCTCATAGAATTAGGTAGAAAGTGTTCCTTCCTCTTCTATATTTTTGGAGAGTCTGTGAATGATTGATGTTAACTCTTTAAACATTTGGTGGTATTCAGCAATAAAGCCATCCAGTCCTGGGTTTTGTTGTTGTTGTTGTTATGGTTGGGAGGTTTTTGATCACCAACTCAATCTCTTTACTTGTTATAGTGCTATTCAGATTTCTACTTCTTGTGTCAGTTTTGGTAGTTTGTGTGTCATAAGAAATTTTTCCATTTCATCAAGGTTATCTGATTTGTTGGCATACAATTGGTCCTAGTATTGTCTTATAATCATTTTTATTTCTGCAAGATCAGTTATAATGACCCCACTTTCTTTCCTGATATAGTAATGTGAGTACCTCTCTATTTTTTATTGGTAAATCTAGCTAAAGTTTTTTTCAATTTTGTTTATCTTTTTAAAGAACCAACTTTGAGGCTTGTTGATTCTTTCTACTGTTTTTTATTATCCAGTTCATTTACATCTGATCTAATCTTTATTATTTTCTTTTCTCTATAGAGACAGAAAGTAGATCAGCGGTTGCTTAGTAGTGGGTGGGAATGGGGAATGACTTCAGATGGGTTTGAGGGATCTTTTTAGAGTGACGAAAATGTTCTAAAGTTGGATTGTAGGGAATATATGCACGATTCTGCACACTTACTAACAACTATTGAACTGTAGGCTTAAATGTGTACGTCATACATTTTATAATATGCAAATTGTACCTCCATAATGCTGTTTTTTAAAAATCCCCAGCTCTGTCACTTAGTAATTAGGTGATCTTGGGCAA
This sequence comes from Eschrichtius robustus, assembly GCF_028021215.1. Lineage (NCBI taxonomy): Eukaryota > Metazoa > Chordata > Mammalia > Artiodactyla > Eschrichtiidae > Eschrichtius > Eschrichtius robustus. Next base: position 108,167,106 of record NC_090845.1, read on the forward strand.
AATATTTAATTTTTATGAGCTTCAGTTTCCTCATTTGTTAGATGAGAATAAGAGTTTCCACTTCACAGGTTTATCTTGAGAGTTAGACATAATGTACATCATGTATACAGAATTAGAAATGATGTATATAAAGTATCTAACACAACTCTTGATGCATCATAGATTTTCAATAAATATCAGTTACCTTTCCACTTCTGTTAAATGGTGGTGGTGGTGGTGGTGGTGGTGGTGATGATGATACTGATGATGAGGAGGAGAATCTCACTCTGCTGAAGCAGATCTTTGAGGCACATGCAATTCACATTCAGCCCAGATTCAGTTGGAAGAACACGAGAGTAGAACCAAACTGGTACTTTAAAAAATGGTTGATAAAGTGTATCCTGAAAAGCACTTAGATTTTTAAAAATTATTTGTAGTATAAAACAATTTTGAGGTAAAACTTAGTCTTAAAGAGAATACCATGCTTTATTTTAGTTACCAAGTTCATAGTTTGGTTCAGGTCTGTAGCTTGGGGGAAGGAAAAATGTTATGGCTTGGGCCTGATTCCATAGGTCCTAAATTGTGAAAGACAATGAAGCCCTCAAAATTTTCACCTTGAGAGTACTTTCAAGACTTAAGTTCCCCCAAAATGGCTATTTTAGGGCTAGGGCCCAGACTACATTTTGCACTAAAATAGTCTCTACTCACTGCTCAAAGTCTACAAAGGGTAGGAAATGGTGGACTGTTGCAGAGCTCTACTCTGAGCAGTTTGGAAACTAGGTGATCACACTCAGCCTTGGGAGTGACTTTTCTCTGGAAAGATCTGATACAGAAGAACACCAAGTACCATCCCAGGTTCCTGGAAAAGTAGCCAAACCTGATGAGTCTACACTGACGTAGTTCTCAATGGTTTCCCATATGGGAGTTGTTCCACTCCTCACAGAGCTACAGAGATATACAGTAAAGGTAAAAGAGAGACAGGAGGCAGGTCAGCGTACTAGAATGGCCCTTTCTCAACAACTGCTTGGAAAATATGACCACCATTTGAATTCCCTCTACCCTGGGGCTAAGCAATAGGGAAAGAAAATAAGATATAAATTCTTATAAAATCCAAAAGTTGAGGGAGAAAAGGAAAAGAAAGACCTGACACTGTGTGGCAATATAGGAAGTATATTTTCAGGGTGTCTCCCATTTCCACACTAAATCTCCTTTCAAGGACTTGCTTCTTTCCTTAGCTTGGCATTCAGTCATAGATGTACTACTAAGTAGCTGTCACTTTCAGCACATAACTTGAACCTCTCTGGGTTTCAGTTGCTTCATATGTAAGATGGGAAAAATAATAAAATTTATCTTACAGAGTCCTTATAAGGATTCAAGGAAGTAATAAAGCAACTGGAAAACACCTAGTTCAGTGCCTGGCACATAAAATATGCTTAGTTAAATTCCTACTGAATTCAAAGTCCATCTGACTAACTTCTGTCACTTCAGATGATAATGAGCGCTATGTTTATGTGTTCTCCCCACCATATAGCATGCATGCATTTTAAGTCTTTTACTGTCTCAAGTTAGAAGATTTACTAATTACTAATGGATAGTTCAGGAAAGACAGAGAACAATAAAAAGATTTTTGGTGGAGTGTTGAGGAAAGCAAAGAGCCCTTCCACTTTCCTTTGGCCATCAAGAGAAACAGTAAAATAATCATCCCCAGGTGACCTGTCAGGGTCAAAGTTCTAAGTCCTTGCAAGGATGTGAATGTATGACATCACTACAACGGAGTAAAGAATTATGATCAACAATTCCATCTAACATGGAACAAAGTAAGAAAGGGCAGTGAAAACTGGAGCCTAGGTCAATGGTATACGTGGGGCAAGGGGGTAGAGGGAGGGACAAGAATTGTAGGGAGAGGAATTCACATAAGACATGTAACACAAGGCTACATTATGGGTGTTTCTGATTTCCAGGACAAAGTATTTGGAATAGTTGAGCTCTTCAACTGTTTACTTAAAAGAAGAATCTGAATCAATGTGAGGTAGCTCTATTTGCTTATATATGCCCTAACAAATCTTGAAAGACTAAGTGAGTTGGCAAGAAAAGAATGAGTATTCGATGATTTTAGTGTAATTTCTGGGGCCTTCCTAGAACCATCGGTGAGGTGAGTCTTGGCAAAGGAGCAAATTAAATAATTGTGTCATTAAGCAACATGCATATTCATGCAGACGCTGTTGTTTACACATTCTTTTCTGTCATGGCTAAATAAAACACAGCACCATTTACGTGCAAATCACCACATAATTGTTCTACCACACTTCTAAATGACTGGAGGGGGTGTTATTGGGTACAGGCTTTCCAAGTCCCTGAGAATTATGGTGAGCCATCCAATAAAGGTCAGTTGGTGTGCTCCATCAGATCAAGAAACAAAGGATAGCAAGACTGTGAACCCAGGGAGGCAGGGCATCTATAAATCACAAGGGCCTGGGCAAAGAGGAATCAGAGGTGAGGTAAGTCACAGAAATAGTCTCCACTGAGAAGAATGAGGCAAAAGGGAAGAGGACTGGTGTTACTGAGTGTCTACAATTTATCAGGTGCTATGCTAGGAGTTTTATACAAATTACGTCAAGTAATCCTCTTAATAACCTTATGAAACATACAGTCTTGTAGTCCCATGGTACAGATAAAGAAACTGAGATTCACCTGCCTTGGTGACACCAGCTAGTATGCCATAAAACTGAGCTTAGTTCTCTCTGAATCCAAAGTCCTTCTACCACAGCATGTTATCTCCATACAAAAGGGACAAAAATATTTGGGAAAATGGCCAGGCAAACAGTACACAGTGAGTTCACAGGAAATAAGCAAAGGTTGAAGTAGGGTGAGGTGAAGGTACAAGAGAACAAATAGGAGAACCTAGAAAAAAAAGTAGCACAAAGAACAAAAGAACAACCATAATTTGTCTTTATATGTCTCTCCCTCAAGGTAAGAACCAATCCTGAATGAGACTGGCCTGAAACCCTGAAGAGGACAAACAGGACAAATAAGCCTCAATGCTCAGCACCATTGGCTGGCCACCTGGACCCTGCATTCAGAGCATTCTCTGTCAGAGGCTCTTCCCTGATAGACCTTCATGTAGATATTAGCACAACTGGCTTCTTCGGCCTTTCAAACTAGTGAGTAGCTTGTGTAAATTTTAAACTGCAGAGAAATGCCATTGTGTGAACTCTATGTTTGTTCCTCTGCTGGCCCACTGAACATTAATGTTTGCAGAAAAAGCTGTTTACAGCTACTTACTCTGGTCTTCTAAGCAAAGGGCACTAGAAGACTAGTATTTGTATTAGGAAGGTACCATATTGAGACCCTAAGGAGAAGAGCATCAGATAGAGCTTCTCTTTTTCTGAAATCTGGGATGCTTTTTGAGAGCACTGGCTTGGGGGTGTGGGGAGGAAAGGCAGCCCAGGATAATACCAAAAGATAAAATTTACTGTAAATTTTTGTGTGAACCTGTTTGGTGTCAGTTGGGAATTCTTGAATTACAGGAATTGGTGAGATAAAGTCTTTTCTGTTTACTAGCACGGCTGACCACACATGTAAGTGATCTGATTTTAGGCATTTTCTCACAGAAACATAAAATTGGAAACAAAATTGCATCCTTAAGATTCAATCCATTCTATTGAAAAGCATTTTGATCCCTGTTAAAATGTAAACATCTCTGGGCAGGGTAACTCTTTTATACGTTAACTCTTTTATCAGCTGTACTTTTCTGGACTTTTTCATCTAGAACAGGGTCAGCAAACTTTTCCCGTAAAGGAGCAAATAGTAAATATTTTGGTTTTTCCATGCCTACTCAACTCTGTAATCATAAGGAAAAAAGCAGCCATAGACACTATAAAAAAACAAGTGTGGCAGTATTCCAATAAAACTTTATTTACCAAAAAAAAAATTGGCCAGCCAAATTTTGCCAATCTCTGACCTAGACAGAAGTTTTTTGAGCAGGAAGGCTAAGGTTCCTGGTCAGTGGAAGTAGGAGAAATATGAGAGGTTGCTCTACAGGGCATCTAAGTGGGTTAAAGATGACATAGGCCATTATTAGTTCTTCAAATAACCAAAATCTAAAGGAAGATTCTATCTAGAGAATATGGACTGGTGTACAAAATGATACAAGAATGTACATTTTTCTGGAAAAAAAAAGGTCCTTAACTTTTATCAGATTTTCAAAAGCATTGATGACCCCATACAGGGTGAAACCCCATGGCATAAAGGGGAACATCTTGTCCTGAAAATCTACCTTCCCCAGGCCAGCCCCTAACCCACATCTACCAGTGAAGTTCAATGACCACTGTTACGTCCACTCACATATGTTTCAGCAATCATCCTAGAGAAAACATATGTTTCACTACCTCCCCCTTTTGGTAGCTATTTACTTATAATAATTGCAAAAAAAAAAAAAAGCATATAGTCATCACTAAAAGGTTGAGTCTAGGACTCTACCCATTCTTAACCTGATCCTGGCTAATGAAAATAAAATGATGTACTTACAGTTAATGAGCCAATTAATGTTCTACTAGACACTGTGCCTATCTTTCATTTTCATTTTATTACGGGCCTAAATTGATTTCTACACATAGAGATATGATCATCAGAATCAGCCCTACTCAAAGTTAGCAGAAGTAGTGCAGTGAGGGGGTAGGTTGAGGCTATGGTTTGGGGCATAAAAAGGCAAGCTTTGGGTTCCAGTTTCGGGTCATGCAAAGAGCTTGGAAATTGTCACTCCTGTCCTTGAAACAATAAAAAGCTGGACAAAAAAAAATCATTAACCTTTCTTTGACCCATGACAGAGCTGAAGTCGCAGAGCATATACCACCCCAAAACCTAGAGAGACGGTCACATCCAGAGTGACATAATCCTTAAATTTGCTCACCTGGAACAAAACCCACTGAAATCCATAAGCTTGTAGGGACACTTAAATGATTATTTTGACAAATTTCTGAAGGCTAAGTGTAAACTACGTTGAAAGTGAGAAACTCATGGGGGCTGCAGTTTTAGGAAGGCTCCTCACACTTTGTGGGCTTTCACTCCAGGAATTTACCAGATTCTCACAGTGAGGATATGAAAAAGATCTCCTCGTGGCCCCGGCTGATAATTACTAATAAATAATTAATATAATTTTAAGTGTTTTAAAAAAGTATAAATGATATGCTAGGAAAGGAGATAAAACGAAACCACATAAAATATTCAATTAAAACCAGAGAAGGCAGAAAAAGAGGGTAAAAGGAAATAGAGCAAATATGAACCTAATAGAAAACAGTTGCAAAGATGGTATCTATAATCCAACTATACAAATAATTAATTTACTTTTGAATCCTTTAAATATACCATTTAACAATATGGTGCGGAGTACAGGGACGCTCTGTAATATTCTTGTAACTTTTTTGTATATCTAAAACTATTCTAAAATTAAAGTTTATTATTAAATGTTATTTTAAAAAGGCAACTTCATCCCAAAGGATATCTCCCCAGCCCACTACCATAGAATCTGAAGTGCCACCATAAAGAGCCATCACCTCTAATTCTTATTTTGTAAAGGAAGCAGTCCTGGGTATCATGTTAAGCACTACTGCTATCTTGATTAACGCTTGAGACTGGTGTTTCTCTCTTCTATAGCTACTAAGGAAGGGACTGAAGGAACTAGGCTTCTCACTGAGAAGGGAGGGTTACTATGGAGCTGGCATGGCCAGGAAGGCAGAAAGGAGTAGGGTACCTACCCCAGCAGGGGTTACCAATCCTGAGGCCCCAGGACCTGGGTTTGTGAAAACCTACGGAAAAAAATATGGTGAACAGGCAAATTGAAGCAGTTCAAACTAGCATGTGGAGACCAGGATATGCTGGCTCCTGCTGACTTTTACCTCAAGGGCCTCAGCTTGGTGTAACAGTACTTCTTATAGTGGCACTCTCTCAAAGCAGTTCACACATCTCAAATTAAAAGCAGGCTCTCCCCGGTGATTTATTACTGTACAACTCTACACAGTTGGTAATTGGGAATTTCAGCAGCACTTGAATGCCTATTTTGTCACAAGTTACATGAAGGCCAAAGAGAAATGGTTAAGGGAGTGGATAATTATGGAAATACATACATCTGACTTTGAATACAAAGTCAGATGCTTTGCCTCCCAGACATGTTCCAACTTGTGTCTGGGTTCAGCTTAGCATAGGTGAAATCTCACTTAGCCAAATCAACATGCTTGTGAAAATATCCAGGGGATGAGCGTGAGAGAATCAAATTTTTATCAAGCAAATGCTGTTTTCTCCTTGGGTTTAATATCACTTCAGGAATGTTTTATGTTCACATCTCCTAGATCCTCTAACACGAGTTACAAATCTCTCTGCCTCCTCCTCTAGTTTATCTGTCAACTAGTTATATGTAATTCTGTAAATAAAGAATTAAAAACAGTAGGAAAGCCTCTTATTTAATGGTCGGCCACTGTGAGTCCTTCCCCTTAAACCAAGAATTCTTCTGGCTATGTCAATTATCCCTCCCTATGCATCTGCAGGCCTTGGCTTTCTTAAGCAGAGCATGTCTGTCATCCCATGGGTTTTTCACAGAGGAGCGTTTTACAGACAGAGCTGGACAAAAAGAGAAACAGCTTGCTCCAACACTTCCCAGGTCTAGATAATCATCAGAATCACGTGGAAAGCTGTTTAATATACAGATTTCCAGGCCATGCCCATCACCTACTGAATCCCTGGAGGTAGGGCCTAAGAATCAGTATGCTAAAAAGCATTTCAGTTCTAGATTTAATTAAATAAGGACACCCCACCCCACCTCTGCCCAGTGATTCCAAAGATTAACCACTTTTGAAAACAGTGGTCTAGTCCAAATTCCAACTAAAGGTTTGCAGTCAGGACAACAGAGCCACACTGAGCAACTACATATGGTTGGAATATTTCTGAGGAGCTCAGTACCCTGTTGATAGAGGAGACCTAAGTAACAAATGGTTAGTAGATCCTACTTATTTATGTTCACAATTTTCCTACCTGGAGGACAGGACCAAGTTTACCATCTTTTCTACAATCAGTATAAGGAATGTATTTTCCTTTGTTTCAGTTCAAGCAAATTAACCTTCCTAGTTCTTAATTCAATCTTACCTCAGCCGCTATAAACCACTCTAGAGTATCCCATTTCTTCACCTTACTCTGTCACACAACATGGGGTCAGTACCAGAATTTAAATACCAATTCATAATTCACCAACTATAAACAGAAACATTCACAGGGAAGCACCTAGAATTTTCCAGAGTAGAAGACTCTCTAAATTTGGTTAGGCAAATGCCCAGGAGGCCAAATCACCAGGCAAAGTATTATGGTGGTTGAGCTATAGCAATCCTTTCACTCTCAGCCAGAAGAGCTCCAAGAGAACAGGTTCCTCTACCCTATACAATGGTCTCCGAATGTAACTTCCAAGTATAGACCTTAGAATTTCATTTTCTGAGATGTACTATACTGAGCACTGCACTTGGAATCAGGAGACATCCAGTTAGGTGATCATAGATAAATCATTCTTTCTCTTTGAACCTTAGCTTTCACATCTATAAAATAAAGGAATTAAACTGAACAAGCTTTTAGAATTACAACTCTAATTTTTAATTGAACCGAGTAGGGCCATTTGTAGTATGAGTTCTGGACTTCTCAGGGTTCTAGTTATATGTAAGGAATCTGAAAAGGAACTCCGAGAATTACTTGGTTGGTATTAAATTCAGTCCCGAAGAACTTCCAACTTTTCATCCCAGCTTACCTTGCACTGGACTCACCATCTTGGCCAGTGAGCTACCCAGTCACAAGTCAAGGGAGCCAGGGAAAACAGTCTGTTAACAATGCTGCTCATAGCCTGAGAGAGCCAGTCAGGAAACCCTTGACTTTTAACATAATTGAGTTCCATGAATGTCAAAGGAAATGGTATAAAAGTTATTATCCCAATCTAAAATCCCCAAAGTGAGATAAAATCCTAAGAGTCTTTCAACTGGGACAAGGTTTGTTCAACTTTAGCATCTGGTGGTAGCAATAGAGACAGAGCCCCATGCCTATTGGGGCTCTTCAAGTTGAATGACCAAATTAACATGGTCAGTGGTTAGTAGGCTCACTGAAGCTCTATGGAAGGATATCTCTCCCTCTCCTTCCTATTTGGGTCCTTATTCTACTTGGTCTCGACTGGATGATTTCTTTGCTCTCCAGATCTTTGCTGCCAGTTTCCCAGTTATCTTCGTACTGGGATTATCATTTCTGCTGAAACAATCCTCTCTTTCTGGCCAAAACACAGGCACAAATTTCTGTTTGGTTTGGGGGTAGTAATTCCTTCCTTCCTTCCCTTCCTTCCTTCCTTTCCCTTCCTTCTTTTCCCTTCCTCCCTTCCCTTCCTCCCTTCCCTTCCTTCCTCCCTCCCTTCCTTCCTTCCATTTTTCCTCTGGTGTGGGTTGGCAGGAGGAAGCGAGGGTATTATTTTGGTCCCAAAAGCATAGCTCAAGTTTCTCACACTATAAAGCTAACCAGCCTCATAAAACATCACAACATCCTCACCTCTTCTACTGAAAGCCCATAAATAACAGAAGAGGCCATGGGAAGCCCATTTCCGCCCAAAGCATACAAGTATCCTCTTATAATAGTGTTTCCAGAGGTTAGGACCCACACCCAAATATATCACACTACTGAATGACATGGTTAGGTCAGAGAGCCATGGTTTGATGGGTAGTGATGCAAACTACCTTCATAGCACGCTGTCCTTTATCTGAAAAAGGAATTTCCCATCACCAAATGAGGCTACCTTTCCAGGAAGCCATAAAGTTGCTGACTACCCACAGTGTCAGCACAAATTCACCATATATGTATTACCAAAATGAATGGACTATTTTTTTCACTGTTTGGGTCACCATTGCCATAATTATAAAAGTCAGCAAAAAAACTCTGGTACTTAAGGGTATGCTAGTTCTAATGCACATCCAAAAGGCTAATGGGACCTGGGTGGGTGGGAGGGGGAGAGAATGACCCTGAAAATAAACTTTTCTCAGGTACAGACCTTCTCATACTCTAGACCTTCTCTGCATTCTAAGGACCCAGATTAAAGCACACAATCTGAAATAGGAAATGGACACCCTGTGGAAGATGCCTCAATTCTCAGACTAACTGGGTAAGATGTGAATTAACCAACATAACCACTAACCCAGCTCCGTGTCCACAAAGACTTCCAATCCTCTCTGCTGGGATCACTTAGTCCCATGCTTCAGCCTCAATGCTGTTCCAACCTCTGGAATCAATCAGAACCCTAGCCAAGGAGAATTTAAGAAACTCATAATCAGTATCCCTTGCTGCAGATCCTCCTCTGACATAAAACTGGTTTTTTGGTTTTGTTCTTTATGATCAAGTTCTGTCTTATTTTTTGCTCCAATAACTGGACCCTTCTTATATGTGTGTGTGCTTAATGTATTTGAGGAACAGCAAGGTGGCTGCTGTGGCTGAAATGGTGTGAACTAAGAGGGGAATAGCAAAGGCATGAGATAAGGAGCTAGAGACCCAATCATAGTCCATTGTGAAGACTTTGGATTTTGCTAAAAGTGAGATGGGAAGTCATGGGGTTTTGAGCAGAGAAGTGATAGGAGGTGACATATGTTAACAGCACCACTCTGGCTCTTTTGTGAATAATAGATTGAACGGGGCACGGGGAGAAGCCAGGAGGCCAGTAAGGAGATTAACGCTCTAGTCCAGGTGAGAGGGAACAGTGGCTCAGACCAGGGAGATAGCTTCAGGAAGGTTGTCAAAGGTCGCTGCCTCTGCTGATTAGCACACCAGAATCCCCAAGTCTGCCTCTGCCGACCTTACTGCTGCTTAGGTTTATAGAACCCATCCACTTCTGCTGCTCTCTCCCAGCCCAGCCAGTTAACTGTGTCATTAGCTGAGGCTGGAATAGCTGAGGCCACTGCAGCCTCAGGCCAGTTCTCGACACTTCAGGATTGGTACGTGCTCTGTGCCCGGAGACTGATGAAATGCTGCAGTGGTGCTTCTTTAGCCAGGAAACTAGAAGCGAACTTGCCCTCATAACCAGAGACACCAACCCATGAGACCTTAGATAGGCCCACAGAAATTCAAGATGCCACCCTCACTCCCACAGCACAGCTGAGTGTCCTTTCCTTCAGTAGCCCTGAGTAAGGAAGCTGTACTATTGTAATACTGTTCTGAATGCTTGTTATGCAGCAAAGCACTGTGCAGAATTCTCTACATGGATTATTTCACTGAAACCTTTCAACAAAACTATGAGACAGATTCTCATATTACTCACTTGTGATGGTTAGTTTTATGTGTCAACCTGACTAGACTACAGTATCCAGTTCTTCAATCAAACACTAATCTAGGTGTTACTGTAAAGGTATTTTGTAGATGTGGCTAACATTAACAGTCAGTTTAAGTAAAGGAGGTTCGCGCCTCACCCAATCAGTTGGAAGACCTTAAAAGCAAAACTGACTTTTTCCAGAGAAGAAAAAATTCCGCCTCAAGACTGCAGCATCATCTCCTGCCTGAATCTCCAGCCTGTTCTACAGATTTCCGACGTGCCAGCCCCCACAGTCAAGTGAACCGATTCCTTGAAATATATATATCCTACTGGTTCTGTTTCTCTGGAGAACACTGACTGATAGACCATTGTGACAGATGAATAATGAGATTCAAAGCAGTTAAGCAAGTTGCTCAAGGTCACAATGGCTACTAAGCGTAAGGGATCGGATGCAAGTAGACTGACTCCAAACCAAATATCCCATCCCCTGCTTCCTCTAAAATGTCTAAGTCCATTTTTTTTTTTCATTGCTTGATCCTGAGAAATCTCATAGTACTTCAAGGGTCTGTGTACTTATTATATTAGAATATTAATAGCTTATTATTATTATATACTTGTTATTATTATTGCTATCATTTACCAAGTCATTCCTTAATGCCAAGCATTGTGATGAGCATTTTGTATGCATTGTTTATCTTATGTAATCCTGACAACAACAGTGTAAGGTAGTTAATATTACCATCATTTTATAGATGGTAAATATGAAGATCAGAGATGTTATGTAACTTGTCCACAGTCACACAGCTAGTAGAAGGCAGAGTTGGGATTCAATATCATTGCTCTGGCCTGACTTCTGAACTAGTGTGAGTAGAACCAGTGACTGCCCAGCCTTAGATTCGAAGGAGCCATTGTTAACCCACTAAGTCAGTTAATTATTTTTATAGGGCCATGTCTCTACTTGCTTAGGGTCCTTGGCTCCTGACCCACTTCCAGAATCAATTAAATTTCTAGAACAGTCCCTAAAGGTACTGGATCTGTCATTTATACTCTGGATTAAGTAGCTACCATTACTGGACCCTGTCCTAGTTAGGCACGATTTATGAGGTCAATGGCTCTTACAAAGAGGCATTAAGAAATAGAAAGGCCAAGTCTTCTGACTCCATGGAATAAGCTTTGAAGTCAGAACACTTAGGTTCAAATCTCTGATCTCTGACCTTGAGAACATCAGGTAACTTTTCTGAAACTTAGTTCCTTCATCTGTAAAATGAAAATAATTGCTACAGGATTGCTTTGAGAATTAGAAAGGTAATATGAGGAAAACATTAGGCCAGAGTATAGGCTCACCAAATGTGAGCTATATACAACCAATTACAGAACCTTCAGCTGTGGCTGTTGGGGGCCCAAGCTGAGCTGAGCACCTAAGCAGGCACCCTGGGAGTTCTGACTGGGCTCCAAACTGGAACAAACTGCTCACGCACAAACACAGCCACGTCTGCATAATTCACTGGGAAGATCTTATGCTCAGTAAGTGGTATTTTAAAGCCAAATAGGCCCAAAACAGAGTTAGAGAAAAGACAAATGATGTGTTCTGACCATCATTTCAGTACTTTTGGTATTGTGTACTAAGAGACACCATTCCATCATTAGTTCAAATCAAGTCTCATTTTGTGAGCGCCTACTCTGTGTCAGATCCTGTGCTAGGTATTGGGGTTATAGGAAAGAATAAGACATCATCTTGCTCTCAATCAGCTCCTAGTCTAATGGGTTCGTGGGTGTGAGAGAGTGAAAATAGATAGACAAGGGTATTTTATGTAGTCAATACTTATGTGACACTTATTTTATGCCAGGTACTCTTTTAACCACTTATTAGTCTTATATTAACCCAATGAAGTAGTTATTATTATTATTCTTATTTTATAGATGAGGAAACTGAGACATAGCAACACAGAGTAACTCATCCAAGGTTACATTGCTAATAAATGGCAGAGCCAGAATTTGAACATACCACACTATACTACTGTACTCAAACAAGACTTCCTTCTTACTTATCAGGACACCTCCTGGGGATGACTGGGAGAGCCCCAAAAGGCTCCAGAAACTCTAGAGGATTAGTACAGTTTAATATCCTCTAAAAATTGATCAGGGCAAATTCCCTAATCACAAAGCAGAGGATAACCAGAACATCAAATAATAAATTTTAGTGTGTCTACCCATAGAATAGGCAAAAACATGGGAAGTTGTCTCTTTATTAGTTATCTTTTACTGTATTAATAATTACCCCAGGGACTTCCCTCGTGGTGCAGTGATTAAGAATCTGCCTGTCAATGCAGGGGACATGAGTTTGAGCCCTGGTCCGGGAAGATCCCACATGCCATGGAGCAACTAAGCCCATGCGCCACAACTACTGAGGCTGCACTCTAGAGCCCGCAAGCCACAACTACTGAATCCGCACACCACAACTACTGAAGCCTGCATGCCTACAGCCTGTGCTCCACAACAAGAGAAGCCAGCACAATGAGAAGCCCATGCACTGCAATGAAGAGTACCCCCTGCTCTCAACTAGAGAAAGCCCATGCACAGCAACGAAGAACCAACGCAGCAAAAAAAAAAACAAAAAACAAAAAAAAAATTACCCCAAAATTCAGGAGCTTAAAATAATAAATATTTATTGTCTCACAGTTTCTGTAAGTCAGGAATTTGTACATAGCTTAGCTAGGTGCCTCTGGCTCAAGGTCTTTTATGAGGTCACAGTCAAACTGTTAGCTACGGTTGCAACCTCATCTGAAGGCTCAACTGAGGGAGGATCTACTTCTGAGCTCACTCGTGTTGTTGTCGGCAAGATTCAGTTTCTCACAAGCTATTGGTCAGATGGCTCAAGTCATCACTGGATGTCTACCTCAGTTCCATCCTGGGCCTCTCCCACAGGGCAACTCACAACATGGCAGCTGGCTTCCCTCAGAGTGAGCAAACAGAGAGATAGAGAGAGGACACTCCCAAGACAGAAGTTAGCATCTTTTTATAACCCAGTCTAGGAAGTGACATCCCTTTACCCCTGTCATGTTCTATTTGTTAGAAGAGAGTCAATAATTTCAGTTCATACTGAGAGGGAGAGGATTACACAGGACATGAATACCAAGAGTTGGGGATCTTTGGGGGCCATCTTAGAAGCTGTCTAGCACAGTCTTTTACATCATCCAAAGGCAGGAAGCTCCACATCAGCTCTCCCAATAGATCATTAGTCTGGCTTGTTGCCTTCAGGTACTAGAGTATCCTGCACCACTGAATTCAGAAGAAATCCTTGTACTGAAAATCAGACACCAAATCTAATAATACAAGCTACATTAAGATTTTACTTGCACTTCTATGATCTTCATTAGTTTCGTTCGTGCCCTTACTTCTAGTTTTTGCCAGACAGGCCTTTAAAAAGTGCTATAAAACTAGACTGTTCCTTCCTTAACTTGTCACCTTTTCTGTTTCATCCTTCAAAAGACACCTCTTGACTCAGCTTCAGGGAAACTTCCCTAATGAATCTTGCCTGGCATAAGGGGATTTTTTTGCCTGAGACCCAAGTTAGTTCCTCTAAGATATGAATATAGGCAGATAGCAGCAGGTTATGTGTGGAATTTGGAATAGACAAGGCTGATGACACTTTTTCCCTGCCTCACATAGAAGCAGGGGTACCCACAAGTCTCTAAGTTTTTATTACATGCAATTAATACTTGTGGAAACAAGGTTACACTCACTGGCAAAAAGAACAAAGTGGTGTGGGTTCTCCCCTAAGGTAAGCGCTTACTTCAGTGCTTCTAGCTTATTGTTTCCAATATTTCCAGTTTGGACTCTGGGCCTACATGGATCTCCTTAACTCTTCCTTCCTGTCTTAGCTAGCCTAACAATTATTGACTTCTGAGCTGCTTAGCTGTCTGACACTGCTGCCTTTGGTTAACTAAGCTTGCCTATCAGCAAAGTCAACCTGATATTCCTTAGTTTGTTGCTTCAAGCTGCAACTTTTTGCTGATTCCACTTTATCTGACCAAACTACAAGTTCTGGTCCCTCCTAGCCATCCTCTATCTTGCTGCCACCTATTCCATATTGTATAAACTATCCTCTTTCACCTTGAGCAAATTATCTGCCTCTATCAGGAAACTGATGCCTTTAGGCAGAGACTCCTTGTTAAAACCTCACCCAAGCCTGTTCTGTCTAGGCTTTATATCAAACTTGAAAATATTATTTCCAATTCCCTGTATCTACCATCAAATTTACCTGTTTCCTGGCCAGTGCCCTCAGCATGCTCTACCTGATAAACTAACTCATGCTGAGTTGTTGATCATTGTGAATACCTTGATGAATAACTCTATACAGAAGGATTCCCACTTTAGTTACTGAAAAAAATGCCAGAGCACAAAGTTAATAGCGGTAGAATTTCTGGCACTCTGACAGAATAGTGGAATTATTATCATTATATAATGAAATAATAGTGGTACCCTTCAAGTTATACTACAGGTGCCCTCCTGCTCCACTTTTGCAAAGGGCAAGTCCTCATAGAATGTTTATAAGCTAGAAAGAAATTCTCTAAAAAGGCATCTCATCACCAATGTGATGATGAAGCTGTTTTTAAGCTACATACCTCTAAATATTTGGACGTATCCTTAGAAAACCAAGAGTTTCTCTGAAAGTCTTAATTTTCTTTGAAAAAATAAATGGACAATAGTATACTGCATGGAAATGTGTACAACTTTACCAATTTTCCAGACTGACATCTTCTGACTGGTTCCCCTTTTAGACTTTTGAAAGTATAATTACTGCCAGCTATCTAGTTCCTATGGAACATAAAATTACCCAAAAGAATCATAAGTATTCCATCATCTCCACTGTAGAGAAAAATCAAGCACCATTTTTATTTGGCATTGTTTCCAAGGCGCAGTGTATTCCAAATTATGAAAAATTTCTTGATAAATGAATTCGTGGAAGTCAACTCATTTGCAAGTTAGGAACTGCTTATGTTACGTATGTGGCATTTTCCCCAGTTTTTAAACACTATGCTAGAGAAGATCTTGTGGTTCTTGGCTAATCAAAAGAAATCAAAATCTTTTCCATGGTGATATTTTCTTCATCTCACCAACATAGAGTGAGAGACATAGACCACCAACTCCCAGACTGGGTATAAGGACGCTTGGTGCATTACAAAAATACCCTGGGTAGGTCAAGGCATATTGAACTGTCTCAATCTCTCTTGCTTCCCACATGTACACACTTTCCCAGAGGACCCCTAAATAAACAAAGTCTACCTGAAAACTTTAAACAAAAGGCATTATTAATATCATTCCCTTTATAAGAAAAGGGAAGAAACAAAACCAAAGCCCAGATTAAAAATTCAGTCAGAGATCACTCACGGGGGATGTCTTAACACCATGCAAACTGATTGCCATTTCCTTTCCTTGGTGTCTGGAATTCAGAGACTGATCTCCTTAATCTGGCTTACATGGCCCTTCACAATCAGGCTCCAGTTTAACTTTCCAGGGTCTTCTCTGTTTCTTCCTACACATAAATCCTCCATACCAGCCAGATGTCCCCTTCATTGGTCCCCGAACATCAGTTCTTATGTGCCTTTGCTTGCGTCATCTCCCCTGCCTGATGGTCTCAAACTGCTTCTCTTTAATGACAGGAGGAAGCCTGGTATATTGAAAGGAGAACGAGTTCTGGAGTGTGACCAGCCAAGGGTTCAGATCCTGGCTTTGCCATTTAACAGTCATATGCCTTTAGGCAAAGTTTCTTAGTTTCTCTAAACCTCAGTTCCCTAACCTGAAAAATGAGGATGATAATGTTGCCTACCTTGTAGGAATATTATGTGGGTTAAATGAGATAATGCATGAAAGGCACCTAGCCCATATTAGGGCTCCAACAAATAGGATATATCATCATCATTATTATCCTTTTTCATTTTTAAAGTCATAACTCATAGCTCAACCACCAGCCAAGTCCACAGGGATATCCACTTTCTCTGAGCTCTAATATCTTACTGCAACTATATCGCATGACTGGTACTTTAATATTATTAGTTTTATCGTAGGTGCAAATATCTTATCTAGCCAAGTACACTGAAAGCTCATTTAGGTCTAGGAATATGTCAACCTTCTCTCCATTCTCCCAGATAACCTTTTATACAGAGGTAGAATGCCCAAAATATTTGTTGCTTATCTTAGATTATAGATGCAGAGTCAGTAAGCACTGACTGGCAGGATGATGACACAGGGCTTGAAAGATAATAAAATTAAATAATAAATAATGTCACTTGCAACTAACATTTCATTGAACACTTATAGTTACTAAAAACTGTATACAGGCACTTGACAGATAATGTCATTTCATTCTCGCAAAAGCACAGTGAAATAGGTCTTATTAGCTCCATTTTACAGATGAGAAAACTGAGTCTCACAGAAGTTATGGAACTTTGGGGGGATTACATAGCTTGTAAGTGGAGGAGGCAGGATCTAGATCATTTGACTCTGGATTCTGAAAAGTTCTAAACGAACCAACATATTGCCTTACTAAAGGACATATGCTATCCTAAGGACTTTTTACAAATTATTGAAGATCACTTCGCTGTTGGTAACCAGAGTGTACTTTGCTAAGGTGAAAAAGTGTACATAATAGAAAGATTTTTAGCATTCATAATTGGAAAAAAATGGAGTTCTAGTACACCAGACCATTCCCACACTCATCCACTGCTGTAATTCTTGATCATTCTTGAATTGAAGATCCAATCTATGTGAGAGAAGAGGGGAGGGTGATCAAGAGGAGGCAGATAGATGGGCAGATGGCTGGAGGAGTAGATGGCCATGTGGGAGAGTACAGGGACTGTTGCCTGCTGTGTCCCAGGAAGGCTCAATGTCCATCAAGGAAAGAAAACGATTGGGAGACGCTTCACAGTACAACACACCAAATGGAATAAGAGCCTATTCATCCAGTTGGAGCAAGAAAAAAGTAACAGTGCCCACTTCCTGTGTGGGTGTTCTTGGCCTTTTCCAGCAAGGTGTGTGTTTAAAAAAAGATTAGTACAATAGGGCATGAACAGTCCTATTGAAAACAGCCGCCTGCATAGACTTGGCAGATTTTGTGGAACAGTTCCGTCTGACATTTAAAGTGTGGCAAAACTACTTAAATTCAATTTAAAAATAAGTTTTCTATAGCCCCTTATTTTCTTCTTATAAGCATGAGCTCGATGAAGATGGCATCATGAGCTTTACAGGATGCCCCTCAGAATGAATGCTTGTCAAAGACAAGAATATGTGGCACTAAGGGATGACAAGCTGATTAGGCTGCATTGATTCCCAGGCTCGTGCCTGTGAAGAATATTCTCTCAAGAAAGAAAACTTGTGGGTGGAATTTGGATAGTGGTTTGGACTGGGATGCAGCTCCAAACCACTGCAGCCAAGTTCACAAAAGGAACATGAACAAATGTTTTAATCAACAAATGGTAAAGAGGAAAGGGAACAGAGAGGGACATTTTGTGTAATGTCACTGAGGGACTCGGACCTGCATCCTGATTTCTTCACAGCAGCTGAATTTGGTTAGAAAAAGGATTGCAGAACTCTGGTTGAATAGGTCATACAGCATAGCTACTAGCTTATTCTTGTTCCCCAGCATAAAGATTTGAAATGCTTCTTGAGGAACTCAATAGACAGACTTCTTTTTTTCTCCAGTGAGATACTGGCTCAAAAGCATCCATCCACATCCTCCAAGTTATCTCCCTGCTTTCTTCCTGATCCCTTCTGCTAGAACCATGGCCAGGAGCTAGAGAATATACTATCACTATATAACAAAAGCTTCCTTGTTTTGAGTATTGCAGAGGGAAATTCCACCTTTCTCTCCAAACTTTTCCCTCTGTCTATCCCCTTAATAGCACCTTCACAAGGGAAGAGGACTTAATATGCTTATTGGTCAAAGCTTGAAACATAGGTCATGTTACATTTGAACAGTGGATATAGTTATCGTTCCAGAACCCATTCGTGGCGCTCTTTCACTTACACTTCTAGGAAGGATCTAAACTGTTGGTGCAGATTTAATCATTCTCTTCTTCCATATCTTCCTCTTTCTTACATTCCTGCCTCAGGAACAAACTTGGCATTCTTTTTGTCTTCTTTCTGTACCACTCCATGTAGCTGGTTGGCTCAATGGATTCAGAGCCTTTCTTGAGATCTGGCTTCTCTCTCTCTCATCCCTACTCACTCTCCACTTACCACCTGTCCCAAGCAGGCATATCTAAGTACACAGGTCCTAAGATTAGGATTAGGGAGTGGGGGTGAGTAAGAGACTCCATTAAGCCCCCAGCTTAAACCCCATCATCCCATTCAGTTTTTTTGCAAGGATTACTGAGTACTAGCCAGCTATCAATGAAGTAGTAATTAGATTCCCATTTGGTTACTGTTCTTTGCACATAGCTTCCTTGATATAGAACCCTGCAAGAATGAGGGATCACTGAGAGGGCAGGAACCAAGGATTTTAGAGTCCGGGGCTATATTACCAATCTGAGACTATCAAAAGCCATCTATAGCTACTATTCTGGAATTGGAAATATATCTTGCCTGGATTACTAAAATAGACACCTCTCTGTTCCTCCCACCTCCATTTTCACTTTTCTCTTGCCCATCCTTCTCATTATAGCTAGAGCAAACTTCCTAATTAGAAAATCTTTTCATATTACTCCTTTCTTTAAACACATTTGTTCGTTTTTTATCCTTACCATGACTTTGAAGACTTGCTAATCTGGCCCTGGTCAACTCTAAATGAGTGGTTCTCAAGATCCATCTCAACAAGAGTCACTTGGTATTTTTGTCCTACCCCAGAAATAGATTCAGTAAATCTGAGGAGAAGCCTGGAAATCTGCAAAGGGACAAATGCCTTAGATTATTCTGACACAGATATTCTGAGTACTACACTATGAGAATCACTTTCTTGTGGTGGTGACCTTCCCTCATCATCTTGTTCTCCTCCTTGGCTGACTTCCTCTGCTCTTCCTGAAATATTTTACTCATAGACTGATAAAATCTTGAGTTGGAATAAACCTTAAAGATCACTGAAGTGCCTTTTACACTGCATGTAGGCATCCCCTCCACAGCTTGTCTCACAGGTAGGTCTCCAGCCTCAACACTTGCTCACGTTGTTGAATGGCTCTACAAAAGTCTAAATTTCGTTCAACATGAGGATCATCTTTGGGTAGTGGAAACAGCACTAGATCTTAAGTCAGAATTTAGATCCCGACTGCCACTTTTTAGCTGGGTGATCTTAAGCAAATCACTTGATCTATCTTCAGCTCAGTTTCCTTTTCTGTAGAAAGTGCTAATGTGAAATTCAGTGCAGTGTAACAGTTAAGAGTATGGACTGGAGCCCAGATTGAGGGGAATCAAAAATTGGCTCAACGAGTTCCTAGATGTGTGATGATGGACATGTTACTTAACCCCTCTAGGCCTCAGATTAGTCATCTGTAAGGTGTACCTGAAAATAAAAATAACCAACTCATGTGGTGAAATGTAAATGAGTTCATATGTGCAAAAGGGTTGGCATATAGTAAGTACAAAGTAAGTATTAGCTATTACTACTTTCTAATACTATATATCGGGGTAAAATTCCTGCAGTAACTACCTCATATGGTTGGTGCAAAAATAAAAATCATATGAGATAATGTATGATAAAGTGCTCAATAAACTATAAAATGCCATGTAAATGTTATCAGATTTAGTTGGCATCTGTTCTAAAACTAACTTCAGACTGCACAGAATAAGTCTAATACTTATTCTACATAACAATATCTGAAGATAGCTTACCATGTACCCCCAGGCATGATAGCTTCAGTGTTTTCAACCATTCCTTATATCACATAGCTTTATGGCCTCTTCATCATCTTGGTCATATTTTATGGATGCACTATATTTCATCATTTATTTTTATTCCTCAAACATTTCTTGAACACCTACTACATTCTAAGTACTGTGCTACGTATTGGAGATATAACAATGACTGAAACACAGTTCCTACCCTCAAAAAATGTTGTCCAGTGGTCAAAATGCTTCTTAAAATATAACATCAGTACTAAATGTTACCAAAGAACTGACTGGGCCAATGTACCTCTCTTATTGTGTATAATACATATTTATCAATGTAGACTGAGGCTCCACTAGCATGGCTGATCAGTGTCCATTCATATTGAGCATAGCGTCAAATAATCCTCCAGGATTTACACATTAAAACTCCTGTTGGACCACATCTTCCCCACCCTGAATTTGTACAGATGATTGTAAACCCAAGAGTTAGGACTTGAAATTTATACATATTAAATGAGCTATTATCATTTTCACCCCATCCTTCTAGACTATAAAAACTTTAATATCTACAGAGTTAATAGGCATGCTGTCAATAAATTCAGTCATTTCGTTGATAAAAATGATGAGCAGAACACCATTAGAAATTTCCTTTCTGATTCACATAAATTCATTAGCATGTTCGCATTAGAATTATTCAACTATGTATGGAATCCCCTAACATGATTTCCATAGGGCTCGCATTCCAGGCATTCAAATAATAGTAGCTAATGCTTATTGATCAATTACTAGATACTGCTCTAACGTCCTTAGATACTGTTCCAAAAATTTTACATGTATAAACATGTCTTACCCTCACAACAATCCTGTGAAATAAATGCTACTTCTATTTTGATTTTATAGATCAGAAAACTGGGGAACTGAGAGATAATGTCAAATGCCTGAGAACCCACAGCTAATAAGTGGTAGAGCTATGATTTTAAACCTGAAGTCTAGTGCTAGAGCCCACATACCATCACTGTGATATTCCTCTTCTTGCTGTTGAACAAATGAAATGGAATTAACTAGGCATAACTTAACCCTCAGTGAAGCCATACTGAGAGCCCTCATGATCACTATTGCCTTTTCTTAGCATTTGCAATTGATTTCTTTATGAATCCACTAGAGATTTCCACTAAGGATTGATGTCAACAGCACTGGAATAAAATTTCTAGAATCTGAACCCCTCCTTTTAAAACAATCAGATTACCATTACTTTTGTAATTGCATTCAGTTAGAGACCCCTCTCATTTGATTAATATGGTGTTTCTCTGACCTATGATTACACAGCCTGCTTGCATATCATAATTAAAAGTCAACTTCCAGAATTTCATTAAATATTTAATGAGTGTCCTTGGCAGAAAGGCAGAAAGCCTAACTAAAATGGCTCTTTAAACCCATTCACTGAGAAAGAAAATGAAGCAGAATACAAGAAAGTTTATATTCCAAGCAGACACTGGTAATTATCACATTGGACCACGCATCTGTCTAGCCACCTTCTGTTCACAAGATGAAATTAAAACTGTTGGTGTGCTGGCTTCCTATTCCTGTTAGTTACAGTCTCCTCTTACGTGCCTGCAGGTAGGGATGCTCTGCAATGCTGTTTCATTGCACTGACATTTTAAGAAAGTAGAATGACCCTTCTGTTTTTATTTCCTCGTCCCTAATAGGGTCTGTTACCAGATCGCCCCCAGAAAAAGTTATTTATTGCTGTCTCTTTTATTGCTTTTCTTTTTATATTTCTGCTAACTTTCTGTGGAGAAACTTTGAGCACTTAATTGGGTGGGGCATGGAAAAGTGGGAAAGAAGGAAATAAATTGCTGGCATTTAGTCTTGGATATGCACTGTGGCAGCATTTTGGCCCAAACTGTTCAAGTTCTTATCAATTTTATGGGAATTTATTAACCCCCAAAATTGTAAAACTAAATCCTCAAAAAATTTTAGATCATCATTTTTCAACCTGTGTACTATAGAACATGAAAACAGAGTTACTTTTTTAAAGTGTGTTTGGGAGGAGGAAGTTGAATTCTCAAACTAGTTTTGGGAAATTCTTATAACATATTTTCTATGTAAGTGAATATTATTTACAATTTCAATCAATTTTAATTTTTCAAATATTTACAATTTCAAACATTATTCACAATTTCAATCAGGCAAATGTTTATTGAGCACCCACTGTGTTTCAGGTACTCTTGCAGGATCTGGATATAGAATGGTGAATAAGGCAGATATGGTCCCTCCCCTAATGGAGCTAACATACCAGAGAGACAGAAAATATACAGCTCAATGAATAAATAAATGAGATAATCTTATATAATAATACATGCTTTGAATTTAATAAAACAGAGGGATGAGATGGAACATGGCAGGAAGATGTGATGGACCTACCTTAGATAGAACCATGAGGGAAGGGCTCTCCAAGGAGGTGATATTTGATCTGAAGTTTATGGCTGTTCCATTGGAATAGCAAGGGGAAGAGTTAGGAATAGAGAATGGTGAATACTGGAAATTCCCTGAGACTAGAAAGAGTTTAGTGTGTTCAAGAAACAGCAAGGTGAGACCTTCAAGATGGAGGAGGAGTAAGACATGGAGATCACCTTCCTCCCCATAAATACATCAAAAACACATCTACACGTGGAAAACTCCTACAGAACACCTACTGAATGCTGGCAGAAGACTTCAGACTTCTCAAAAGACAAGAAAATCCCCACATACCTGGGTAGGGCAAAAGAAAAAAGAAAAAACAGAGACAAAAGAATAAGGATGGGACCCGCACCTCTGGGAGGGAGGTGTGAAGAAGGTAAAGATTCCACACACTAGGAAGCCCCTTCACTGGCGGAGACAGGGGTTGGGTAGGGGGGAAGCTTTGGAGCTACAGAGGAGAACGCAGCAACAGGAGTGCAGAGGGCAAAGTGGAGAGATTCCCACACAGAGGATCAGTGCCGACCAGCACTCAAGAGCCTGAGAGGCTTGTCTGCTCACCCGCTGGGGCGGGCAGGGGCTGGGAGCTGAGGCTCGGGCTTCAGAGTTCAGATCCCAGGGAGAGGACTGGGGTTGGCTGTGTAAACACAGCCTGAAGGGGGCTACTGCACCACAGCTAGCCAGGAGGGAGTCCAGGAAAATGTCTGGACCTGCTGGAGAGGCAAGAGACCTTTGTTTTGGGCTGTGTGAGGAGAGGGGATTCCTTCCCAGTGTGCCCACAGAAGGCAGAGCACTGCCTAAGTGAGCTCCAGAGATGGGCACGAGCTGCGGCTATCAGCCTGGAACCCAGAGATGGGCATGAACCACTAATGCTACTGCCGTTGCCCCCAAGAATCATGTGTGCGAGTGCAACTCATTATCCACAACACCCCCAGGAGCCCTGCGCAGCACATCACTTCCAAGATCCCGAGATCCAGGGACAAACTCCCCAGGAGAACACATGGCACACCTCAGGCTACTGCAATGTCACGCCGGCCTCTGCCACCTCAGGCTGGCCCCGCATTCCAATTATGACTACAGTACCCCCTGCCTCCCCCCGGCCTGAGTCAGCAAGAGAGCCCTAATCAACTGCTGCTTTAACCCCCTCCTGTCTGGGTGGGGAACAGATCCTGAGGGCAGCCTACATGCAGAGGCAGGGCCAAAACCAAAGCTGAACCCCAGGAGCTGTGCAAACAAAGAAGAGAAAGGGAAATCTCTCCTAGCAGCCTGAGGAGCAGTGGATTAAATCCCCACAATCAACTTGGTAAATGCTGCATCTGAAGAATACCTCAATAGACAACGAATGTTTCCACAATTGAGGTGGTGGACTTTGGGAGCAACTGTAGACTTGGGGTTTGCTTTCTGCATCTAATTTGTTTCCAGTTTTATGTTTATCTTAGTTTCGTATTTACTGCTTTTTATTATTGGAAGATTTGTTTATAGGTTTGGTTGTTCTCTTTCTTTTTCTTATACGTATATATACTTTTTCCTTTTTTCTCTTTTTGTGAGTATGTATGTGTATGCTTCTTTGTGTGATTTTGTCTGTTTAGGTTTGCTTTTACCATTTGTCCTAGGGTTCTGTCTGTTCATCTTCTTTTTGCTTTTGTTTTTGTTTTCTGTCTTCCTTTTCTTCTCAGCTGTGGGGCTGGCAGGCTCTTGGTGCTCTGGCTGGCTGTCGGACCTGAGTCTCCAAGGTGGGAGGGCCGAGTCGAGGACACCAGACCACCAGAAACCTCCTGGGCCCACATAATATCAATTGGCGAGAGCTCTCCCAGAGATCTCCATCTCAACACTAAGACCCAGCTCCACCCAACGGTCTGCAAGCTCCAGTGCTGGACACCCCATGCCAAACAACCAGCAAGACAGGAACACACCCCACCCATTAGCAGAGAGGCTGCCTACAGTCATACTAAGTACACAGGCACCCCAAAACACACCACTGGACGCAGCCCTGACCACCAGAAGAACAAGATACAGCCCCAACCACCAGAACACAGGCACCAGTCCCCTCCGCCAGGAAGCCTACACAAGCCACTGAAGCAACCTC